>NC_067400.1:597635035-598250035 GCF_016432865.1 Antechinus flavipes
TGGCAGGCTGTGTACTATCAATCACATATTACTATTCATTATTTTAATACAGAGATGAGTATAGGTAATCTATTATTGAAGTGACATGTTCTTGATAGTGAACTCTTTGAATAGGAAAGATTATTATTGTAATGCCATTTTATAATATTTTTTCAATTTTTGATACTGAAGATTGGCTTTGGCTGTGTAAGTAACATTGAAGATGAAAACCACCTTAAATAATTCACTGATAAAGAAATAGCAGTTGTTGTTTGAACCCATGTGCAATTTAGTAACAAAACTTCACATAATGATCAATAAAATATGTCTTAGATTTAGGAAGATTAGGGAATTAACGTCAAATTACATAGTGGCCCTGAAAGAAGTATCAGTTTATTGTGTTTGTTATAGAATTCAGTCCACAGATATATTATAGTTTTTTTTTTTAAAGGATAGGTACTAGATTGAAGGATTTTTAAAGGTGATTGTCTGAAGAGGTAGTAGTCCTGTTATTTACTATTTTTATTTTGAAGGAAAGAAAAGAATTCAAGAAGCGATGACTTGAAACAACACTTTGAGCATATAATGAAGAAAATAGCTGCTCAGCATTGTCAACTTAACTATAGATTTTTAAAGACCAGTTTAGACATCAGGTTTAGCTGTCTATCTTTTAATTTTCTGCAGATCTCAACCAAGTCCTGACTAGTAAGTAAACAAGATGTGCATTTTGAAAATGTATCATATAGGGCCACTTTTGACTTAAGATGGTGGCACAGTGCTTGAGAAGATTGTTTGCATTGGATAATAATTCTGGATCTATGGCTAGATAAACAAGTTGATGCAAAGGAAGTTGATTTACTGCTTTTTACCAGTGAGGAAACATAGTTTGCTATGGAATATCAAGCTGTATGTAATATTTGACTTTCATTATTGTGGGTAAATAAACTGTTATCCTTTCTTGTACATAGTACATTAGGATCTCAATGTTCACCTTGAAAAGAAGTATAATCTTTTTGTTTATCATAAATCAGTATGATAATTATAATTTGTAACACCAGCTGCTTGATTTTTTTCTCTTATGATTAGCTTTTTAAATGCTGCTTTTCCCTAATTGTTTAGTCTGAAATAAAGTGCTGCAGAAAAGAATAAAGAGTTGTCTTTCTTAAGTAGAATATCATATAATCACAAATCTCAAAAGCAGATGATATCTTAGAGGCTGTAATATAAATTTGACCTGAAGTAGGACCCCTTCTACAATATGTCTGAGATGTCATTCAGCTTTATGTATAAAGACCTCACTAGGAAAGAGAAATAGACTGGATTTTACCTTGGTGTAGCGGTTCTCAATCTTTTTCATCTCATCATTTTTCCTACTGTTAAAAAGTTACTGAAGACTCCAGAGATCCTAATTTCAAAAGGGTTGTATTTATCAGTATCTACTATGTAAGAAATCAAAATGGATGGAAATTCATAAACCATAATAATAATTATTTTACATGTTGACAAATGTTTTTTAATGAAAAAATTTCTAAAGTTAATTTAGTGAGAAGACTGGCATCATTTTGTATATTTTTGGAAATAATAAATAGTGATAGCAGTGACAACAAGCTAGCTTCTAACTAATGCTTTAAGGTTTACAAAGTGCCCTACTTTTCAATTGGAGGCTATAGAGACAACATGGCCTGATTTGATAGTTCTTAAATTCTAAATAAAAATCTTTGTCTCTTATTCTTTTGGCTGATTTGCAGTTGAACAAAACGTTCTTTGACTTTGAAGATGCTTTAAAGATAATTGTAATTAGTACTGTTAGCTTATTTTGCTACCAGAAAGTACTATGTTGGTTCCTATATTAAAAAGTTGTTGTTTGGGTATATATACATTTTATAAAATTTTAATAAAACGTTTTAAAATGTTCAGTGTAAAGTGGAAAGAATTCAGAAGCCAACAGTGAAGTTCAACATCTTGGATTTTTCAGTTGCTCAATGTTTTTTCAGAATGTAAATTTATTGCAGATAGGCTATTTCTAAGTACCTAGCAATTTATTAAGTATTTATTAAGCACCTACTATGTGCCAGTAAGTACCTAGCAAGTACTGGCACATAGTAGGTGCTTAATAAATACTTGTGGATTGATTGACTATAAGTGCACTACAATTGTCTGTTAACTAAGAAAATAACTAAGAAAATAACAGCAATCTCCTTTTTCTAAATAAAACAAAGCAAAAGAAGCACAACAAAACCTAATGGGAAACTTTTAGTTTCCAAGACACTGTTAACATAATTTTGTGTATAATTCGAATAGTTGCAGAGAAATATAAGTAACTAATAAGGTGAAACTAAGGGTTAAGCGGATGTGGGAATTGTGAGGAAAAGGGAGAAGGGAATGGAATAATTGGAGTAAAATGCCAGAAGAAGAAAAGAGCAGTTTCTATGGAGTCATTCATCCTTTTCTGCCTGGCACAGTGTTTTACACCACAGCACAACAACACAGATGAATAAGGAGAAATGCCAATATTCTATTAAGGATAAATATTAAATATAAGCATATATATAAGGATAAGAATAGCTATGCCAGTTCTGAATGAAGGGACTTGAACTATTGTTCTTGTTTTTTAATTTCTGAATTTTAATTTTTTCCAACTATATGTAAAAGTAAATTTTAATATTTATTTTTTTAAGATTTTCCAAATTTTCTTCCCTTTTTCCCTTGAGAAGACAAGCAATTTGATATGGATTATATAATATAGTATGGTCATATAAAATATTTTCCCATATGAGCCATGTTGCAAAAGAAAACAAAACTACCTCCCTCCCCGGTTGATCTTTTATTTCAATAAAGCAAGAAAAATAAAGTTAAACAATTGTTTCAGTTTACCCTCAGATTCCTTTCTCTGGAAGTGAATGTCATTTTTCATCATAGGTTCTTTGAAATGGTTTTGGATCCTTGTATTGCTGGGAGTAGCTATCATTCAAATGATCAAAATGTGGTATTGTTAATGTGTACAACATTCTACTAGTTATGCTCACTTCACTTTGCATCAGTAAAGACTTTTTTGAAACTTCTGCTTGTCATTTCTTACAGCACTGTAGTATTTTATCAATTGTATACTACAATTTGTTCAGCTTATTCCTAATTGCTAGACATTTCCTCAATTTTCAATTCTTTGTTACCACAAAAACAACTGCTACAAATATTTTTGTATGTAGGTCCTTTTCCTTTATATATAAGATCTCTTTGTGGTACAGACCTAGTAGTATGTAGTATTTCTGGGACAAAAGGAATGCATCATATTAAACCTGAGCTCTATTTTTTTAAATACCTTTTAAGTAGTTTGTGAACTTAGTCATTATATAAGTGGAGGGGATGTAAAGATAGAAAAATACACAGTGCCTACCCTTAAGGAGCTTATGTTCTAACAGGGAAGAGAATATACAAACAACTATGATGTAAAAATTAGGTAAAAGGTAGTCTTAGAGAAAATACATTAGCAGTCAGATTGTGGTGGAGGTATGGAATGGAACTGGGAAAAATCTATAGAAAATGAGATTTGATATATAGGGAACTGAATCAGATTTGTAGAAAATAAGAGCCATTCCACAATTTATAAATGATCAAAAGATATGAACTTTGCCCAAAGGGATTATAAAATCATGCATATCCTTTGACCTAACAATACCACTATAAGACATAAATCCCAAAAGAAAATTTTTTTAAAAGAAGAAAAGTACTAATATGTATAAAAATATTTATAGGAACTCTTTATTCGGGGCAAAGGATTGGAAATTGAGGGGATGGCATCAATTAGGGAATAACTGCATAAATTGTGATATATGATTATAATAGAATATTGTTGTTCTATGGGAAGTGAAGAGCAGGATGCTTTCAGAAAAACCTGGAAATTCTTCCATGAATTCAAGCAAAATGAAATAACTTTGCTATTCTCTGCAACATAATTGATCTAAAACTGCTTTGATGGACTTATGATGAAAAATGCTATTAGTAACCAGAGAAAGGATTGATTGTGTCTGAATGCAGATTGAAGCATACATTTTTGTAAACATTATTTTTCTTGAGGGTTTTTTTGTGTTTTTTTTTGGTGGGGGACAGGTTGGGGATGGCAGAGTGATCTATGTTTTCTTTGACAACATGATTTCTATGGAAATGTTTTGCATAAGTTCCCATGTGCTTTCTCCATGAGAAGGGGGAAATGGAATCTAGAACTCAATGTTTTAAAAACAAATGTTAAGAAAAATAATTTTATATGTAACTGGGGAAAATTAAAAAAACAAAAAACAAAATGGGATTTGAGTTGGATCTGAAATAAGCTATAGAAGCCAGTAGGTAGAGAAATGAGGAGAGAGAGACATTCAAGATGTAGAGGACAACCAATTGAAAGACATGATCCAAGAGATATTGTGTTGTGCATTTGAAAAACAGTAGCATACATGAAGGGGAAGGTAAAATATTAAGACTGGAAAGATACAAAGAGGCCAAGTTATGAATATCTTTAAAGACAATACTGAGAATTTTATATTTTATCCTAGAAGTATTTAGCAGCCACTAGAGTTTATTTAATAGGCAGTAATGACATAGTTAGATTTGCATTTAAGGAAAATCATTTTGGTAGACTAGGGGAGAGTGGATTGAACAGACAGGAAAACCAATTAGAAAGTTGTTTTAACAGTTTAGACAAGAAGCGATGAGAGCTTGATAGGCTGTCACTAGCGTAGTACCTATATGATCAAATAGAAAGGCAAGACAGTATATGTGAGAGATATTAAACACAGAGAATTGAAAAGATTTGGAAATATAGGATATGTATTCAAGCAGTGAGGAACTGAGGATGACATTAGATTTTTGAATGTAGGAGACTGGAAAAACTGGTGGTGTCCTTAGCAGCAATAGGTAAGTTTGGGAGAGTGGGGAGATTTTTCCAAAATACAGTTTTGTTTCTTTTGAAATGGAGTTTTGGTTCCAATAGGACATCTACTAAGAAATTGTAATTCATAATGTGAAACTGGTGCTTGGGCAAAAGCATGGGCTGGATCCATAAATCTGGTTGCCATCTGCTTAGTCTTGATAGTTTAACCCATCTGAATTGATAAGATCATTAAGTTAGAGAATGTAGAGAGAAAAAAAAAATGAGTGCCCTGAAAAGAGTCTTTGGATGTACCCAGAGTTAGTGAGTTACATAGGTCAGTGAGGAAAAAAGGGTCATATAGGTAGATGGAGAAGGGAGGGCACTATCCCAAAACCTTCTCCCACATACTCTCCAGCAATAGTGGGAGATGATCAGCAGGGTTGAATGCTTCACGTAGTTTTAGAAGGATGAAAATTGAGAAAAGGTCATCAAATTTGTCAAGAGATGAATAGTAACTTTCAAATTGTAAATCAAATTGCAGAGGGCTTAGAATTATATGGGAGGAAAGGAAGTGGATGAACATACTATAGTTGTTTTTCGAAGGAATATTTTTTTTGGAGTGGGGAGCAATCAGGATTTAATGATTTGTCTAGGATCACACAGGCAGTAAGTATCTGTTGTCATTTTTTAACCCTTAACACATAATCCCTCTTATATGTGAAACTTTTCCCTACTATCCTTCTTCCTTTTTTGTTATTTTTAAAAGATCATCAAAACATAACAATTTTTTCAGGCCCCCTGTCTAATTGGTTTCCTTGCATAATCTCTGGTGGTGATAGAGTTCTGAGGGGACCTTGGATATATTTTCTTCCCCTATGAGAATACAATTTTTCTTTATTTAGTTCCTTAATCACTGTTTCCTCATTTTTACCATTTTATATTTCTCTTGACTCCTATGTTTGCATGTCATAACTTCTTTAAAAAAATAAAATTTGGGTCTTTTCATCAGGAATGCTTAGAAGTTCTGTATTTTATTAAAAATCCACTCCTTTCTTCCACTCTTAGAATTATAGACTAAAACTCAGTTTTGCTATATATATGTTGTTCTTTGTTGTACACCTGTGGTGTGTGCTAAACTGTGTATAATACTGACTGTGGCTTCTGAGTATTTAAATCCTTTCTTCTGCTTACTATACATATATATATGTTTATATATTTATGGAGACTCTATATGTGAGCCATAATATTTCTGGAAGTTTTCATTTGGAGTCTCTTTCAGGAGGTGACTTAACTTAAAATTTTTTCTGTTCTAAGAGTTCTATTCCTTTCTATTCTAAGAGATCTAGACAGTTTAAATTTATTATTTCTTGAAATATGACTAGGCCCTTCTTTTTTTAATTATAACTTTCAGGTAGGCCAGTGATTCTCAACTTATCAGTCCTTACTCTGTTCTTGCATCAGTTCTATTTGTTATGAGATATTTCTCTCCTGTGGGTCCTTCTCTCCTCTCACTGACCAAAATTTGACTTTGTTTTAATATTCCTTTGTATCATGGAGTCATTAACTTCTATTTAGCTCATTCTAATTTTTAATAAGTTTTTATCCCGGGCAAGATACCAAGCAGTCAATTGCCTTTCCAATTCTTTTTTTTTTTTTCCAGTGACTCATTTCTTTTTTGTGCTGTTTTTCTTTTTTATATATATATATAAGATGGTTCTCTCTGAGAGCAGGTTTCTTGGGAAGGTTTTCTGGAGACAGCCTTAGTTTCAGTTAAAAGTAATAATCACCCAAATGAAGCCAGGTGTTAAAAGTTCAGATCTTTTATTGCTTCCTCCAAAATAGCCCGGTTAGTTTTTCTCAGAGGCCTATCTTTTTGCTTGGTTCCAAGAGCTCTTGCAGTTGTCCTTTGCCTTTGCTTTCTTCAGTCTCCAGCCAGCACAAAGGTGGAAGATGAATTGAATCTCTCTTGCCTCTGAGAGAGGGCTTCTGGCTCTCAATCTCCTAGAGTGCTCCTTCTGAGTCTTGTCTCCTTGCCTGCGGCTGGGCAGCTTTCTGGAGAGCCTTTCAGACCAGCTTTGGTCTCAAGTGGGGGAAGTGCTGGAGGTCAGCCACCATGGTGGGATGAATGAATCTGGTTGCGCCTCCGAGAGAGGGCTTCTCCTGAACTCACTTGACTGTCTCACTGAAGCTCTATTTATGCTTCTTCTCCGAGAGTGGGATTGTGGTATCCGAGAGTGGGATTATGGGTTTCCTTCCAGAGAGCTCTCTGGCCCTAAGAGCTTCTTGCTTATATGAGGTCTCTATTGGTGTGAACACAAGCATTGTTTCTATCAGTTCTACTTAGTACCTTATTTCAAGTTCTGGCCCATAACATCTCCTCGTAGGATCAGATCAATCATACTGAACCATGCTAAATTAGATAATTATTGTCTCTATCAACTCTAAATACTTAACACTTTGTAAGGATTCCAATACTTTTCCATTTTTTTCCCATTCTAGTGCTCTCATTTCATTTAGAAAAACATTTAAACTTAAAGACAATCCCTCCCCCTCCAAAGAAAAAACAAAAAACTCCCCAAATGATCCCTCTTGTTTTCTCTTCTAAAATATGCTCAGGCTATGTTTTCTTTGAAGCTTTGCTTTTGCTATTTTGGAGTTACTTCTTTATATCTTATATGTTCCTGACACAGTAATAGTACTTTATGATGGAATTCTTATTTATTGATGTTATTTTAGTATGTTAGGGACAACTCAGGCTGCTGCCAGCTTTTAGTATACCCAAAGTAGTTTGAACCAGAGAAAAGTATGCTTGTTATCTAGCTGTGTTTGTTGCCTAGCTAGATTATGCTATGCAAAATCCTGACCTGTATCTAGCCTTGAACAGTGTGCATACCAGCTTGCCTGTTTTGATATTCTAGTTGATTGTTATTGTAGTTGGTTTCTGTTATAATTCTGGAAACCTATGCTGGTTTGGAGAACATAAATCTTCATTCTTGATCTGGATTCTTGTCTTGGTTGTTCTTCTGTTGTTCTACAATTGAACTGAGATCCTGATTATCTTTGGGGTCTCAACTCATAACTAATGTTTGTTTGTTTTTGAATTTGCTCCCTTGCAGAGTCTGCAACTAATTGCTCCTTACCCTCACATCTGGGTCAACAGGGCTTTGATAATTCTAGATCACTGGTCTAAATAGAAATATCACTTATGATATACAGATTCCCACTGAATGAGAGCTAAATGCTTAAAAGCATCAGTGATCTCAGAGAAAGGTAAGCTCATTCATTATACAAGTAGTCAAAAAGTTCAAAGTTAAGGGTCAAGAATAAATGGGGAGAAGGAAAGCTATGATAGGATACAATTATAGCAGGAAAAGAGAAGAGCTTAAACACTTTTCGTTCTACTCTGGAACTGAATAGTGAGTCACAGACCTGCCAGTTTGACATCCATTCCTATTACCCTACATAAGTTTACATCCCTCTTTGTTGGATTTATGTACTTTTATTGCTGAAGTGTACAGACTCTTCTTGTACTAGAATACCTCATACCTAGCTACATCCTGCCCCAGCTTTTCTTTCTCCCTATATACACTTTGGCTGGAAAAAAGTTTCTGTCCTTTTTTTCCCCTTTGAATTTCTCCATCTAGAGCCAGTGTCCTGTTTTCTACATTGCTTTAGAGAATGTGCTGGGGATGAAGACAATAGGAAGCTTGATATATTTCTTCCTGCTCTTCCCTGTTGCTTATAGAGGAAAAAAAACCTGATGATTAGAATGTGTTTTAGAAGTTCTCTTTGGAGAGGTAAAGTTGTTAGGATGGTGGCTGTGTTTATGAGTGGGGAGGAGGGTTTATACAAGGGATTTTGTTAGGATACAATTGACAAGTGATGATAAGGGATTGAAAGGGTGTATGAGAAACTAAGTATGACTCCAAAATTGCAAAACTAAGTTACTAGAAGAATGATGGTATCTATATATAATTTAAAAATGAATTACTGCATTGTAATAAAAAAAAACTTATATTTTCTTTGGTTTTAAAGAAACCATGGCCATATATAGTGTCCTTTTTAGGATTCATACATAAAGATATTAATGTAATAAATTTCTCCATAATTAGAACTGCTTCTTACAATTAAAAAATATAGTGTTATTACTTCTATTGGCTTAAACAACTTTAGAAATTGTCTGGAAAAGTGAATAAGAGTCTCCCTCATGGAAAGGGTAGTTGGTGAGTAAACTTTTAATTTTATACACAGCATTTACTTCTCTGTTTTCTACGTTCATATTTTTGAAACTTTTTGAAAATTTTCTTAATTTTCTTAAATTTAGTCATATTTATTGAGCTTATCTTACATTGAAGTATATATGAAGAGTAGAAATGATTGAAACCTTCGGAGAGAGGTTATTCTGTTCTACAGTTTGTGTAAAGGGAGTAGGAGCTGTTATGGAACTTCTAAATATATATAAAATGAGGATCCTCTGTTTATTAATAGAGGTCATACCTTCTCTATGACTAAGTTTTTCAGAAAATTACCAGCACTTCTGAGAGGCACAGAAAGAATGTGAATACAAATCTTGATGACTTCATATCCAGGTCTATTGAAGAGGAAATCTGCATGTAGTTTTACATGCATTCTAAGTTCTGGAAAAGCAAATTGGAAAAAGTTCACAGAAGAGATAGATTGGATTTCATAGATGAAAATGCTTCAAGGGAGTCAGTCCAGGAATAATGGGAGATGCTCAAGGATAAATTTTTTTTTTTTTTTAGAATTGCAGAAAGGAATTTATTTAAACCTGAAAATCAATACATAATGATTCTACAGATCAATAGGTAACAGAACTAGTAAACCACTGTTAATGCATGAAATTTGTCTTTGGAATAATGTAAAATGAATTTCCAATATACATTTCTCTGCATTTACATTTTCAGTGTTAATAGGAGACCATTGGTAACATATAGGATTCAGGTCTTGTTTCTATCATATATTAGCTGTGTGATCATGAGCAAGTAATTTAACTTGTCAGATCTCCAATCAACTAAGACTACAAATGACTGTTATCTTCCCCTTTTTTACTTTGATGGAGTTTCTTATTAAAAATGAAATTATAGCACTCTCACCTCGTGTGTGTGTGTGTGTGTGTGTGTGTGTGTGTATGTATGTATTCATATATATATATATATATGTATATATATATATATACACGTATATTTAAAATTTTAAAGAATTTTCTCAAGGATAAAATTTTAAGGATAGAAAGGGAAACAATTCTAATGGAATTAGAAAATTTCACCTAAGCAGCATGATGGGGCTCTCTAGTGAACTTCCCCACCAGGTAATAGTACACTAATGTAAAGCCTGTAAAATAATAAATAGGAGTTCTGAAGCTCAAAATTAAGAGGAGCTAAGAGTTACATCAGATTTCTTCATTTTTAATTATATTTGTACAGAAGGACTAAGAAAGAGATGGGGCCTTTGCTTGATTATATGGGATTTGGATAAGGGACAATGGAGATAAGGCTCAGTTTTTATCCACCTGTTGTTTTGTACTTGTTTTTTCTTTGAAAGAATGGAACCAAGATGGCCGAGGAAAACACAGGGCTTCACCTGAGTTACTTGAAATTCTCTTAACAGCCTTTAAAAATGTCTCAAAATCAATTGTGGAGGGCCAGAACCCATGAAAAGATGGGGTGAAATAATGTTTTAGTCCATGACTACTTAAAAGTTTGGCAGGAAAGTTCTTGCTTACTGGGGTTGCATCCCTCATCAGGAATATTCACTTCAGTGATTCTATGAAATATATAATTTCTTCTGTTAGCTCCTTATGTATAAATTCAGACGAGCTTATTATTTCTTCTACTTCTGGAAATCTTTTGGAACCCAAAATTATGGACTCTCTTTTAGTGCGAAGAATGATTTCGGCCTAGGACTGAAAATTAATCTTTTTTACAGTAGACCTTCTGTAGACCAATGGTATTTAATTTTAGTTATTTCTCATGGTGATTAGTTTTTTGGACTATTTCTGAACAGTTTAGATATTTCTGTAATAGTTAATTCTTTTCTAAGATCAAGTTATTCCAGTGGGTATGCTCTAGCTGAGGCATCTCAAGGAAAAGACTACTCAGTTCACCAAAAAAGATTCAATTTAATTTTTTACTTTCTTGTTTTAAAGGAAAAATTCCAAGCTATTCCCTTGTCCCTTATAGTTTGGAATGGCATTAAACATCTTCTGCCTATACTTCTGAGCCCTTTTAGATGATGGGTGAATATACTCTTCAAAGAAAGATGAGAAGGATAATCATAGATTTTCAGTAATATAAGATAAAGCCTTTGTTTGTCTCTTGTGAACTATAATTGAAAGCAGCTCAGGAATATAATGAAAAATGGATCTTTTTAATGATCCTCCCCCTCTTTTCTTTTTTTTAGTTCTTATCTCTTTTCTGAAATAAGATAGCTTTAAGAAGAATCTACTACTACTTATGCAAGAATTCTGAAATTAAGCTTGAATGAAGAGATCTAGAGCCCAGAAACAGAAGAATAGTTTACACAGAGAGAAATATCAAAATTCTGATCACAGACACGTGTCATGGTTAGTACCATGCTATCAAAGTTAAAGGACATGTCTTGACTTTTCTCAAAAAGTGAATGTTGTAAAGTGCTTTCCTTGAGTTAATTAGTTCGTATTAAGGTATAAGTAAATTGACGCATAACTTAATCCATGGTTGCATTATGCAACAGACCCTAATCCCACTCCCCCCTAGGGGAGTGTTCTTTACTGTGATTAATTTTGGTACATGAATATTCAAAATTTGACAACCTAAAAGAGGGTCAGGAGTCTTGTATGCATGAAATTATTTGTGCATGTTTTTGAGTACTTTTTTTGGGAGGAGGTAGTGGTGTTGGGAGGAGACAGTGAAGATTGGTGGGAGTGAAGGCTCTCCAAAAATTGAAGCCTTGGGAGAACAGAGAAGGTCTAGTGGTATAAAGCTCCCAGGCATCAAAGGTGAGGCTGCCTGAACTTAGGCATGCTGTGGAAGTCAGAAACATAGCTGAGAGGGGAAAGTTAGTGAAAACAGTTCCTGCCTTAAAGGGGAGCTAAGGGGAAGGAGGTGGAGAGGCCCAGGATTTGGAATACATTCACAGATGAGTAAGTAGAAAGACTGTATGAAGTAGATTTAACCTGATTTCAGGCTACTGAGAAAGTCCAAACATCTGAAGTAAGGGAATCAGGAAAGGCTTTGTGTGAACCATGGGACCTGAACTAAATTTTGAATAGCTGGGAATTCCAAGACAGGAAGAATGGCCCAGGCATAGGGGCTGCCTCTGTACGAAGGCCAGAAATAAGGTGTCAGATTTGGTAATAGCTAGTAGGTCAATTTGCCTGCAGTTTAGAGGATGTAAAAGGGAGTGATTTGAAAAAATCTGGAATGACAAATGGGAGCTACATTGGAATGTTTTAGATTTTAAGATGAGAAGTATGTGTCCTAGTGTATGTCAGTGGGAGTCAGTGTAACTTAAGGTAGATACAGAATGGCACATTTATTTTGTATATAATTTATATGTTTGTTATCTTCCCTAATAATAGTAGCAGCAGTAGCCATGATATAGCACTTTAAAGTTTACAAAGTTCTTTACCTGTATTATCTCATTTGACCTTTATAACAGCACTATAAGATAAGTGTAGTTATTATTCTACAGAGACAGAGGTTAAGAGACTTGTTCAGGTTCACATAGCTAGGAAGATTGAAAACAGTTGAATTTAAGGTTGAATTTAGCCTTCCTGACTCCAAGTTCAGGACTCTGTCTCAGCTACCAACCTGCCTCCAAAACTCTTTAACTTCTTTCTCTGTATTCTCTTGGAGTGATGCAATAAGAGTGGTTGATCACCCTGCTTTGATTCTTTTTACTTTTTTCCATCATCAGCTCAGTTGTCAAAAGGTCTATATCACCACCTCACTGCCTCCTGTTAGTAAACTCCACTGACTCCATATTGTCACATAGATACATAGACAATCTTTTTCTTTGGCTTTAGAAATTTTTATGAACCTTATCTCTTACTTATCTTTCCAGTTTTGTTATACTTTATTCCCTTTTATTTACTTTATAGTATTGGCCTTCTTTCTGTTCTTTGCCTAGGACATTCCAGCTGCTAATTAACTACCTTTCCTGTCTTCCAGGCCTGGGATACGCTCCTTCTTTTAAGACTTGTCTCAAATCTTGCCTTTTGCAAGAGGCCTTCCTTGGTCTCCCTCTCCCTTATTAATGTTCTTCCTTCGAGATTACTTTCCATTTCTTCTGTATACATACAAACATAGCTATTTGTTGTTTCCCCTTTTGGATTTTAAGTTCTTGGAAGGCAAGGACTTTGGGTTTTTTTTTTTTTTAATCATGTTTGTTTTGTTTTAATCATTTTGTTGAAGATTATTTTCTATGAAAAAGAAACATCAAAGTTCCTAAATGCTACTTATTCTTTGTCATTGTCTTGTGGATTTTTGAGCCTTCTTGCACTTTATTTTTCCAGCTTTGAAATTCTATGATTTTTAAAGCCATTGTTGTTGTTTAGAACATCTGGTGATATAATTTCACACTTATTCTTAAAAGGAAGCAATTGCTTTTATTTACTAGATCTGATCAAGATAAATTCTGGACAAATTTCAGAAACTCACACAGCTAGTTGTCACAGTAGAATCAAAAAGATCTGAGTTCAAATTCAACCTCAAACTTATCAGCTGTGCGGTGTTAGGCAAATTTTTAATATTTGTTTGCTTCAGTTTCTTCAGCTGTAAAATGAAGATATAATAGTTGTGAAGATTAAGTAAAATAAGACTCATAAAACATTTAACACAGAGCCTAGCACAAAATAAGTGCTATGCA
This sequence comes from Antechinus flavipes, assembly GCF_016432865.1. NCBI lineage: Eukaryota > Metazoa > Chordata > Mammalia > Dasyuromorphia > Dasyuridae > Antechinus > Antechinus flavipes. The sequence goes on from NC_067400.1 coordinate 597,648,744, forward strand.
AATGCTATTTGTTACTTGTTGTTGTTGTTATTGTTATTTGATGGTAATTCAATAAATAGTTTGCCTACTATTTGCAAGACCATGCATTGAGTACTGGGAGTTTCAAAAATCAAAACCAGCTCCTGCTTTCAAAAAACTTAGCCTTTAATTTTGATTATATTAAGTTAAAAATTTTTTGTAGAAAGTGAAGACAAGATTATAAGGGAAGGTGTAAACTGGGAAAAAAATATTTACATCTAAGGGTTCTGATGAGAGCCTCATTTCTAAAACATATAGAGAATTGACTCATTTATAATACAAGTCTTTTCTAATTGTTAAATGGCCAAAGGATATGAATAATTTTCAGATGAAGAAATTGAAACTATTTCTAGTCATATGAAAAAATGCTCTAAATCACTTGATTAGAGAAATGTGAATTAAGACAACACTGAGATACCGCTACACATCTCTCATATTGACTAAGATGACAGGAAAAGATAATGAATGTTGAAGGGATGTGAAAAAACTGGGATACTAATACATTGTTAGTGGAGTTGTGAACTGTGATACATCCATTCTAGAGAGCAATTTGGAACTATGCCCAAAGAGTTATCAAACTGTGTGTATACCCTTTGATCCAGTAGTGTTTCTTCTGGGCTTATATCACAAAGAGATCATTAAAAAAGGAAAAGGACCCACATGTACAAAAATGTTTGTTGCAGCCCTTTTTATAGTGGCAGGAACACAAAACTGAGTGGAAAATGGCTGCATTATGGTATGTGAATATTATGGAATATTATTGTTCTTTAAGAAATGAATACAGGGCAGCAACAAGGTTATGTGATAATCAACTGTGATGGACTAGACTCTTATCAACAACGAGATAATTCTGATCATTGTTGGTGGAATTGTGAATGCATCCAACCATTCTGGAGAGAATTTGGAACTATGCTCAAAAAGTTATCAAACTGTACATACCCTTTGATCGAGCAGTGTTTCTATTGGGCTTGGATCCCAAAGATATCTTAAAGAAGGGAAAGGCAACTACATGTGCAAAAATGTTTGTGACAGCCCTTTTTGTTGTGTCCAGAAACTGGAAATTGAATGGATGTCCTTCAATTGGAGAATGGCTGAATAAATTGTGGTATATGAATATTATGGAATATTAATGTTCCGTAAGAAATTACCAGTAGGATGATTTCAGAGAGGCCTGGAGGGACTTACATAAACTGACGCTGAGTGAAATGAGCAGGACCAGGAGATCATTATATACTTCAACAACAACGCTATATGATGATCAATTGTGATGTACATGGCTCTCTTCAACAGTGAGATGAACCAAATCAGTTCCAACTGTTCAGCAATGAAGAGAACCAGTTACACCCAGAGAAAGAACTATGGGAAAAGAATATGAACCACAATATAGCATTTCCACTCCCTCTGTTTTATTCCTCCAGCATTTTTGATTTCCTTCTCAGGTTATTTTTACCTTATTTCTAAGTCTGATTTTTCTTGTGCAGCAAAATAACTCTGTGGATATTGTATTTAACATATACTTTAACATGTATTGGTCTACCTGCCATCTAGGCGTGGGGGTGGAGGGAAGGAGGGGAAAAGTTGGAACAGAAGGTTTTGCAAGGGTCAATGCTGAAAAATAACCCATGCATATGTCTTGTAAATAAAAAGTTAAAATAAAAAAAAATGAGGTTATTCAGGGCAGTTCCAATAGTCTTGTATTGCAGCCGTCTGCACCCAGAATGAAGATTGGGGAACTGAATGTGGATCACAACATAGTATTTTCACTTTTTTTTGGTGGTTGTTTGCCTGCCTTTTTAAATTTTTCTCATTTTGTTCCTTTTTAATCAGATTTTGCTTATACATCATGATAATTGTGGAACTATATATAGAGGAATTGCACATGTTTAACATATGTTGGATTACTTGCCCCCTGGGGGAAGAGTGAAGGAAAGAGAGGGAGGAAAAAAAAAATTGGAACACAAAATTTTACAATAATAAATGTTGAAAACTATGCATGTGTTTTGAAAATAAAAAAGCTTTACAAAGTGCAACAAAAAAAAGGGGGGGGAACTTAACCTTTAATGTTGAGAATGAGAGGATATGACATATACAAATAATTTGCAAAAAAGAAATCCAAACATTGTGCTTGGAAAATCGAATGTGGGAGAAATCTCTTTGAGTTGGAAACAAAGCTGTAATGATTCTGGTTTTAGGGTACATGTAATAATGTACCCAAGGTAAGCAGAATACAAAAAGAAATCCATAGGTTCAGTTGGAATTGTGAGAGAAACCTCAGAATACAAGGCACTTTGAGGGAAAGAACTTGAGGATACTCAAGTGACTTAGTAGGGAGTCTATGGCCAGTGGAGTGAGCAGAGCAGGCCTGGATCATACTTTTATCATTGCTAATTATTCTTGTTAACTAGATGCTAAGTTCTGTGGCTTCTCCTTATTTCTGTTTGCAGATGTTTTCAGCACCTTTTTAGTTTCAGTGCCATAAGGCAAAGCTCTATTCAGCTTATTCTGTTATTTCTTTGATTATGTACAAGACTCTTTTTGCTCTTAGATTAGGTAGTATATCAAAAGTTAAATTCATGATCAGTATTAAGCAGATAAAAAACTCCACTTGCTTAAAACGACTACCTATTGACCTCTCAAGGAATTGAAATAATTCTTTGTGTTTGCCCAAGTGAAATATTCCTAGGGCAAGTGTTTTTGGAGTAGAATGCTGTGATTTGGACATTCCTTTCCTAAGATAAAGAATATTTTGATTAGTGAAGCAATGTTCCACCCCTTCAAGTCATGTTTGGCTGAAATGGCTTTCTCTCTTGAAAGAGAAAAAATATGGAAAGATATGTTTCTCTAGGTATGTGTCTAGATATTGTGTTTATAACAGATCTGTTATATAATATGTCAAATATAGAAAGCCATATTTCTTTGTATGCAGAGCAAAGATATATTATTACCAGGAAGTTCTATATACTGTTAGAGTCATTATGTTGTATCTAGGGAGCTGGCCTGAGAGTTATGATAAGCTGGGTGCAAGTCCACACATACTGACTAGTCACTTAACAACTCAATGTCCTGGGCCATTTTTTGAAACTGGAAATTGTATGATCTTTACTGTTTACCTTGGAAGAGGAAATTTCTTCTGAAAGAGTTCTTTATACCAATAAAATCACATTAAAAATATAAATTGTAAAAGTAAACCTCAAGCATTCTTTTCCCATTTTCTCATTAGGAATACAAGAGAAGTAGTAAGAATGAGTGTTTTCTGGTAACCAGAAGTAATGGTGACTAAGGTTCATATTGTAGCACTGTTTTGCTCCCTGCCAAAAAGTAAGGGGAGGCAAAAAGCAGAATTGTTGCAGAGTAAAGAATTGGATGAATGTAGCAGAGATAACTTTTGGAGCAAGATAACTTGGCCAAGGTGATTTACCCAGCTGTATAGACTGGCAGAATGTTGAGAGCGTTTGCTAGATTTCCATCCCATATTTCTTCTGAATTAATTGTGAACTTGTTACATGTGTTGCATTTATTAATATTTTTTGAAATTTTGGAAATCTGAAGGAGGTATTCAGAAAGCTTCTCCTTTTCCAAATTCTTATGTTTCTGGAAATTACTTGCAACCATCTAGCAAGCATGAATAATTGGTAGGTTGTAGGCTTCTATATCTAATAATAATCCATTAAAAAAAAAAAAACCTGCAGCTAATAATGGAAGAAGTCTTGATTTGGGGAACACTAAAAGAAAACTAGGGAGCACTATAATTCAGCATGTGTAGATAGTCTATGAAGTTTATATTTCACTTTGGAGAACCAATAAAACATTTACATTCTTTCCCTACCACAAGATATTCCAATTTGGTGTAAAATTGAGTTTGGAAAAAATGCTCTAGTTTGATTTGCAAAGTCAAATAAGGTTGTTCTAGTTGATATTTCTTAATTTTTTGGTCCTAGGGAATTCCTGTGTAAAATTTAAATATTTTGAGATATTGACATCCATGAGTTTTCTTATTGAGTTAATTAAGTTGTTGGATTTGTTTTTCAGTCATGTGTGGAACTTTTGGAAAAGGAAGAGATTAATTTTATTTTTTCTGGTTATCATCATTATTATTATTTGCCTAGGAAGCAATATAAATGGAAGAAAATTTAAATATGTAGATAATGTTTGACTTGGCTGTAACAAAGTATTAAATAATGCTTTTATGTGGGAATGGATTAAACTAGTTGCATAAAAGGTGAGTGAATGTTTGTGACTGTACTAAACTTTTCAAAATAACTATTCAAAATTTTTGAATTTTGAATTCAAACTCAACTCGTTTGTTATGTAAACTTGTAACCCATTTTGCCAATCTTTTTTCCCCTCTTAATTTTAAAAGCTTGTATATTTGCAGGAAAATCTAATTCATATATTTCTAACTCATGTACATATAAGTCATCAAAATATAGTTTGGAAAGTACTGTTTAATGTCTTCACTTTGGGGGAATTTATTTCCCTGTATTTTAGGAAAAACAAAACTAAACTGAATCTTTTAAAGTTTTAGAGTTCTATTCAAAATGCATAATTGTAAATTCATAGTACTCTCTTTTTCTGATGGTCATTATCAAGTGAGAAAGAGTGTAATTAATAGTTTAAGCAGTAGGTAGAGGAATTGAGATTCTAAATTTATTTCCAAATATGACACTTTTTGAATAATTTCAGTCTTTCAGGGCCCTCAATTTTCTTATGAGATAATTTCTTTTTAATATGTAAACATATTGCTAGTGTAATCATTTGTTAGAACAAGTTGAAACCCTCATGCAAAATTACCAATAATTAGAGTTATTGTTGAAAAAAGTACTTTACATTGTAGAAATCACTCCAGTTCTGGTGTTTGTATTGGTTTAAAAATGACCAGGCAGTGTATCACAATAACATTTTATGTCTTTTTGTTTTACTCTAGTGATGTGACTGTTTTACTTAGATTTCATCTTATATTTGTAAAAAAAAAAATGATCTTGCCAAGGTCAGATTTTATTTGCTGAGAGAGCCAAATTTCTTATGATACCAAGTTAATCTGTTATTTATGGCACTTGCATCCAGACAGATCAGTGAGGGAAGTTGTTAAGTTGAAAAGTACTTGACTGTGGAAGGTTGCTTTTCATCTTCCTGCCAGCACTGCCTATTTATTTAAGCTTGATAGAAACTCAATGGATTTTAGTTTTGTCCAATCTTGAAGTAGTAATAATTACTGATATAAAAAGAAAGAGATGTATTAAATGCTTAGGAACCTAAAAAAAATAAAAGTCTTATAATATTTAAAATGTATAATACAGATTTATAAGTTTTTGGACTTGGAAGGAGTTCTTCATTTTATAGAAGAGGGAATTGAGGTTGAGAGAAAAAGATCTTTCTCAAGGAAGTGATAATGCCACTCATTTTCCAGTTAAATTTATGTTGCTTTAACATCTTTAGCATTAATAATTAGATCTGTCTTTTTCAGTTCACTGAAATTCATCAGTTCTAATAAAGTATTTCAGAATTAATTATTAGAATATTTTTGTCTTTTTGAGTTTCATTTGAAATTTAAATAGCCAGATATTTATCACTGTCTTATTTTCAAGCAACTGTTGGTAAAAATTATGTGTAAGGCCTGAGTTTTAGTCGTTTAACGGTTCCTTTTCCTCCAATTTCCTTTTTTTATTTCTTGAGTTGTTTTGTGATTATGGGTGACTGACACTGTACTTTAATGCACTCTCTCTAAATTTCTGATAGTAAATCCTTTGTTTTTGTTTGAGAAGAGAGTCAAATTTCTCAAAGATTAGTTATCATGAATTGAATTCTTTTGTTAGTCCATTTATTTTTATTTTTATTCTTTTTTAGGGTTTTAAAACACTTGATATAGGGAATAATTATGCCATTTTGAATTGAAATCTTATTTAGCAGAGGGATCATATGCTTAACATGTCTAATAAGAGCTAAAAATTTTTCCTATAGTTTCAAATTGAACCATTGGAATAAAGATTTCAAACACCCAGGCCACTAGTTGTGTGTAAAACTCCCTAGTGCCCTAACCAGATTAAAATGTAATTGGAAGACATTTAATAAAATTAATAAAACTACAATACTACATAGATAATATTAATTTCTAGTTTCCTTGGTTAACATGCTGCCAGCTAGGATAATTTCTATTTGAATTTGATACCGTTGCATGATGTAATGTGACATTTTTTGATAACTTTCTTTTCCCTTCTTACATTGCTGTATCTTATTCTTTGCAAATTATCAACTCACTTAGCAAACATTTAGTAAGCACGTGTTAAGTGCTAAGAATGGTAGAAAGTTGAGCTAAGACAGTTCTTTACCCTAGTAAAGAAAAGGATATTTAACATATGTAGCTAAAAGGTATAGTAATAATATGATTATAGCATTAGACAGTTATAAAACAAAGTGCTATCTGGAGCTGCAGATCCTGATCAAAATGGTTGTGAAATTAGCAAGAAAAAATTCCCAAATGAAGTTATGCTATAAAGGATAGAGTGGAATTCTAACGGGTAAAGGGGATTGAGAAAATATCAGGCAAAGGAATTAATTTGAGTGTAACAATGAAGGATTTATTCATGGACCAGAGACATTGCCTAATTTGGCTGAATCATAGATTGTGTAAATGAGTAAAATCAAAATCAATTTGTACAAAAATCTTGAAAGACAAGTTATTCATTCAGTTTCTTCTTGAACACATCCAAGGAGGGGAAACCTAGTATGTCTTTGTCCTTTTCTACCTCCTTTTCCTCCTTTCCTGCTCAGTCTGTCTGTTTAGTTCCCCTACAGAAGGAAAGAAATAAAGTTAATCTGGTGCGATTTAGTCTTTTTTTTTTTTTTTTTAAATTTTATTTTATTTAATAATAACTTCGCATTGACAGAATCCATGCCAGGATAATTTCTACACGACATTATCCCTTGCAATCACTTATGTTTCGTTTTTTTCCCCTCCCTCCCTCCCCCCCCCCCCCCCCCCCCCAGGATGACAAGCAGTCCTATATATGCTAAACATGTTGCAGTATATCCTAGATACAATACATATTTGCAGAACCGAACAGTTCTCTTGTTGCACAGGGAGAATTGGATTCAGAAGGTAAAAATAACTCGGGAAGAAAATCAAAACTGCAAATAGTTCACATTTATTTCCCAGTATTCCTTCTTTGGGTGTAGCTGTTTCTGCCCATCATTTCTCCAATGAAACTCAGTTAAGTCTCTTTGTCAGAGAAATCCACTTCCATCAGAATACATCCTCATACAATATCGTTGTCAAAGTGTATAATGATCTCCTGGTTCTGCTCATCTCACTTAGCATCAGTCCATGTAGGTCTCTCCAAGCCTCTCTGTATTCATCCTGCTGGTCATTCCTTACAGAGCAATAATATTCCATAACATTCATATACCACAATTTACCCAGCCATTCTCCAATTGATGGGCATCCATTCATTTTCCAGTTTCTAGCCACTACAAACAGGGCTGCTACAAACATTTTGGCACATACAGGTCCCCTTCCCTTTTTTAGTATCTCTTTGGGGTATAAGCCCAATAGAAACACTGCTGGATCAAAGGGTATGCACAGTTTGACAACCTTTTGGGCATAATTCCAGGCGATTTAGTCTTATAAATTAATGGCAGCTAGCTTTTTGTTAATCATTCCTTCCTTTTCTTAATGGTCAGTAACCATCTCTTTAATAACATATCTTCATATTTTCCAGGAATCAAAGTCAGGTTTACTGGACCATTTCAGACTCTGTTCTCTTTCCTTTAAAACAAAAGAAATGAAAAAAAAAAATAAAACAAAAGAAATGAAACGAGCAGTTTCCCACTTCGAGGCTTGTATATAGTATCTTTCCACTCCATTCTTTCATGTAACACTAGCAGTGATGCAGCCATCACATTGGCCAGTTATTTCAGTATCTGAGGTGTTCATCTTGTTTAGGGTGCTATCTTTCTCCTTTTTTTTTTTTTTTTTTTTTTTTTTTTTTTTTAGTATCAAAACTTTCTGTTAACCATTTTTTGATTTTTTTTTCCCCTTTCCAGTATACAGATCATTTTTCTTAGCAGAGAAAGCAGAAACAAAGTAGCAACTGAGAAATTCCACCTTCTCTATATTTTATACTAGAAGTAGTAGGAAACCCCTGAAAATTTTGGAGTATGGGAATGACATTCTTAGATCTGGTTTCAGGGAAATCATTTTAGCAGCTATGTGCTGAAGATGAATATGAGTAGGGAGAGACTGAAGCAGGGAGACCAATTAGGAAGCTGCTGAATTAGTTCAAGTAGAAGATAATGAGGACCTGAACTGGGGTAATAGCTCTATGTGTGATCACAAGGGGACAGATGGGAGAGGTGTGGTAAAAGAATTGATTGGACTTGTCATCTGACTAGATGTGGGCGTGGAGATATATGAGGAAGAGAGAGGAGTTGAGAAGTGAAATTGTACACCTGCTTGATGGAAAGGAGAGTAGAACAAGTTCTTAGGGAACAAGCACCATTGGGCTAATCATTTCTTTTATTACAGTTTTTAAAATACCAGAGGTTTATTTATCATATGTACCCTCCTAAGACGTCTCATTTTCAAATTTTATATCTCTAGTCCTTTTACTTCATTCTCTTATTCCAAGATCTAGATACTCTTCAGTGCCTTCATTGCCACCTTCTAGAAAATGTGAAGAGTTATGTCTTAAGGGTAATTGGTAATGCATGTCTGTCACTGAAAAAGAAATTAGGAATTTCGAAATTATCTTCATAGTAATAGTTGTGTGTAGTAAATGAGATTTTGAAGGTGAGGGTATAAAAGAGGGCCTTTTTTTTTTAAAAATAACTTTTTATTGACAGAATCCATGCCAGGGTAATTTTTTACAGCATTATCCCTTGCACTCACTTCTGTCCCGACCTTCCTCCCTCCACCCCCTCCCCCAGATGGCAAGCAGTCCTTTACATGTTGAATAGGTTACAGTATATCCTAGATACAATATATGTGTGCGGAACCGAACAGTTTTCTTGTTGTACAGGGAGAATTGGATTCAGAAGGTATAAATAACCCAGGAAGAAAAACAAAAATGCAAGCAGTTTATATTCATTTCCCAGTGTTCTTTCTTTGGGTGTAGCTGCTTCTGTCCATCCTTGATCAATAAAACTGAATTAGCTCTCTTTATTGAAGAGATCCACTTCCATCAGAATACATCCTCAAAGAGTATTGTTATTGAGATTATATAATGATCTCCTGGTTCTGCTCATTTCACTTAGCATCAGTTCATGTAAGTCTCGCCAATCCTCTCTGTATTCATCCTGCTGGTCATTTCTTACAGAACAATAATATTCCATAACGTTCATATACCACAATTTACTCAACCATTCTCCAATTGATGGGCATCCATTCATTTTCCAGCTTCTAGCCACTACAAACAGCGCTGCCACAAACATTTTGGCACATACAGGTCCCTTTCCCTTCTTTAGTATCTCTTTGGGGTATAAACCCAGTAGAAACACTGCTGGATCAAAGAGTATGCACAGTTTGATAACTTTTTGAGCATAGTTCCAAATTGCTCTTCAGAATGGCTGGATGTGTACACAATTCCACCAATAATGTGTCAGTGTCCCTGTTTTCCCACATCCTCTCCAACATTCCGCATTATCTTTCCCTGTCACTCTAGCCAATCTGACAGGTGTGTAGTGGTATCTCAGAGTTGTCTTAATTTGCATTTCTCTGATTAATAATGATTTGGAGCATATTTTCATATGTCTATAAATAGTTTCAATTTCTTCGTCTGAGAATTGTCTGTTCATATCCTTTGACCATTTATCAATTGGAGAATGGTTTGATTTCTTTTAGAGTCAATTCTCTATATATTGTAGAAATGAGGCCTTTATCAGAACCTTTGACTGTAAAAATGTTTTCCCAGTTTATTGTTTCCCTTCTAATCTTGTCTGCATTTGTTTTGTTTGTACAAAAATTTTTCAATTTGATATAATCAAAAGTTTCTATTTTGTGGTCAATAGTGATCTCTAGTTCTTCTTTGGTCATAAATTCCTCCCTCTTCCCCAGGTCTGAGAGGTAAAATATCCTATGCTCTTCCAATTTATTTATAATCTCATTCTTTATGCCTAGGTCACGAACCCATTTTGACCTTATTTTGGTGTATGATGTTAAGTGTGGGTAAAAGAGGCCTTTTTAATCTTTCCTGTGTCATGGATTCCTTTGGCAGTCTGGTAAAATCTTTGGATCCCTTTTCAAAATGTTAAAAAATTTTTTTTTAAAACAAATGTTAAATGTTAGCAATATGACTGAATGAAAATAGTTTTTTCCTATTCTAGTTCATGGACCTCAAGGTTAAAAAACCCCAGGTATAATGCAAGAAATAGGGAAAAGGGTAAGGATGTGCCATTGGAAAATGCTCTTTATTAAGGGGTAAAGAAGAGAATGAGGAGGAAGAGGAGATAGAAGAATTGATTAAATAAATAGGAAAATCCAGAGAGTATTCTGTCTTTGGACAAATTCATGGAAGTTTTAATATTGAAGTTGTCAGTGGATGCTAAGAACTTATCTGTAGATTGTAAGCTTATTGGAGGGGGATGATTTTATATTTATTTTTCTTGTATCCTCTATAGTCTCCAACTTAGTGTCATGCATATAAAAATGCTCATTAAATTACTGGTTGCATAAACACTTTAACTTCTGTATGCCCACATATATGTGTAAGACATGTAAACTGAATAAAATTAATGTTAATTTAAAAGTGGCTTTGGAGAAAATTATTTTTGCTTGACAAAAGGTTACAACTTGTGTCTCTTAGCCAGATATTATATGTGGGAAATTGCCCAGGGCACAATTTGGTCGTAGGCTGTAATGTGAATACTATATAGATTTGTTTAATATAAAGGTTTCATTTAATGGTTAAAACTACCTACCAGGCTATTTTAGCTTTTGATTCTTATTTTGTTGTACACTGTCACAGCCTAATGATTTGTGAAATGTAATGATGGTAATTCAGAGCTGGAAGATGGGTTGTCTCTTAATTTGGAACTTTTCTTAACATCACAGCTTTTTATCTGAAACATTGATAAGAGCCAAATGTCTGCTGTTAAGATTATCTTCTTCCTTCCTCTTGCTTAAAGTTTGAAATACAGGTGGCCCATTTTTTAGCTTTTGTTGGCAGTGAATAATGCTCTGGCTACTCGATTGGTACATTTTGTACCTGACATATTTTTCTTAAATACTCTGAGTACTTGTTTAAAATAATGTTCTTTCTGGTTACAGTAAAAATCATTGAACATAACATTGTCTGAACTAATAGGAATCAATCTCAGCTGTAAAAATGTTTTAATCAACATTAAACCCTCTTTGAAGCCGTTATGAAGTAGAATCAGGCAAGAAAAAAATGAATTGGATTGTTTATTCCAAAGTTCATTTAATTTATTTTTAACTGTCCCTTAGTTTTTCTGATCCAAAGTTCTTTTAGCAGAAAAATGTATCATTTAGATAGTCATGGCTATTCAATATAGTTACTAAATCTATTTATAAAGGGGGCCCTTTCAGATATTGAAAGGATTGTGTATACTTCAAATTTGAGATTTTGTTCAGGTAAGGTTGTTAAATTTTCTGTATCTTGCTCCAGGTTTCCCCTGATCTTCTAATTGTTAATTGGTTAATATGATGTTTATGAAAATGATAGACCATCAATAAGTTATGGTTGTTTTACTGAAAAAGTTTGGGTTCTAATGGAAATTGTAAAACTAAATGCTGACAGTTATTCTTGGTTTCTTTTACCCAGAATTACCAAGTGGACCATATTATAATATCATTGTTCATTTATGAGTTGAATAAATTTGAACATGTCTTGCTGACTGAAAAGCAGGAAGTATATTGACTGATTAAATGAATGGTTGTCTAGAAACTTTATCTGACCCTGAATGTGGGATTTAATAGAAAGAAAAGACACCTTATATGGCTAAAATTATAATGCAGCTTGCTTTTGTGTTCAGAATACATAAGACTATCTTATGGATAGCTTTAGAGCTACAATGAATACAGTCATTTAGTCTTATCCTCTCATTTTGGAGATGAGTAAAATGAATTTCAAAGTCTTATAGAGAGTATCAGAACTAAGATATATACAGACTTGAAGATATGAATAGTGTTTTTTTCCTTTTTTTTTTTAATAACTTTTTATTGACAGAATCCATGCCAGGGTAATTTTTTACAACATTATCCCTTGCACTTTCTTCTGTTCCGATTTTTCCCTTCCCTTCCTCCACTCCCTCCCTCAGATGGCAAGGTTTCTTTTCACTAAAAAAGTGAAAAATTCTTTTCACTATTTTTTTCAAGTAATACATATTTATTTTGATTTACTTTTTCCCACCCACTCCTCTCTCCCCTTGATTAATTGAATCAATGAAACAAATAAGTCAAAAAATAATTCAGTGACACTTTCCCTTCTTCAGATGATATTCCATATTCCCTCAAAGAATTTTCATTGGCTATTCCTGTGCCTGGATCTCTTTCCCTCCTCAACTCTACTTCTAGACTTTTCTAGCTTTTCAAGCCCTTCCAAAAGTCCCACATTTCAGCACTAACCCTTTCCTATTTCTTTTTAATCTTAGTTCTTCTCAATTGTAATATCTACAATTGAGCATATTCATATATCTTGTTTTACATTTAATTTGCCCTATTAGACTGTAAAGTTTCTTGAGAATGGGGATTGTCTTTCTTTCCCCATATGCTTAGCACAGTCTGGTACAAGTATGCCATGTTACTATATCCTTTCATGGATGTTGGGAATAATAAACCAGGTTTTTAGAACATTACTTACTGTTTTTTACTATGTTATCTGAGAGTAGTACCAGGAGTCCTCTGGAGACCCAACATGCCAATTTGAAAAGGAGTTTCTTCTCTTTCTGTAATTTTTTTCTGAAAATCTGGGATATTTTTTGATTTCTTGAAATACAGCTCTGAAAAAAATCAACTTTTAAAAAAAGTCCATTGCGTTTCAAATGGAGCTTCTAGCTGAGTCTCCCAACCTCCAATATTAGCCAGTTTAATAATTTTACTCAAAATACCACAAAACAAAAGAAGCTCCCAACAAAAAACTACATACAGTTTCCATAATGTCCCATTGTGGATCTTTCTCAATTGCATAAGATTCCCGTTTTGTCAAATTATAAATTAAAATGGTGCAAATAGCAAGTTTTCTCAAGAGAACTGTTTCACTACTAAAAAGTTGCATGGTGTCATGTCGCAAAGTTCATAATCTTCCTTGGTTAGAAATGATATCTTGCCCCTCCAGAGGCACCATTTGAGATACAGTGTTTCTGTTCCTGTGTATATAAGTATCCTTTGAAAGAAATAATTATGGCAAGTTTTATTGTAGAGATACAATATATCTTTCCTACTTGTCAAGGCATATGGTAGATACAAATAATTATTGAGAAGTATTAGCACTTTAGCCATTTCATTAAAAACCAACAAGATGGATGTTTTTTCTTAGAGCAGACTGTCATACATCTAATGAAAATTATCTCCACCCTGAAAAGCCAGAGTTAGAAAGACATAATATCAATAGTTCAAGGTTCTTCTATCTTCTTTAATGTAAGAATACCATCCAAAGAAGTGTTGACTGCCACCTACTTCACTCTTCAACTCCCCATACCCTTAGAATGCATTTGGTTAGAGGGGTTTTCTTTGGTACCACTTCACATCTCTCAGGTTGGCTAAGATTACAGAAAAAGATAAAAATGAATGGGGGTCCTGGGGAAAGCAAGTTGACATGTCTCTTTCAGAAATATTGGCAGCCCTTTTTATACTGGCAAGGAACTGGGAAGTTAGTGGATGCCCATTGCTTGGAGAATGTCTGAATAAATTACAATACAATAGTATTGTTTTATAAGAAACTATCTGCAAGATGATTTCAGAAAGGGCAAGAGAGACTTTGATGAACTGATTCTGAGTGAAGTGAGCAGAACCAAGACAACATTGTACACAGTAGTAAGAAGATTATGTGATGATCAAGTGCAATAGACTTGACTCTTCAATAATGAAGGTAATTCAGGGCAATTCCAATACACTTGTGATGGAGAGAGCCATCCATATTCAGAGAGAGGATTGGGGAAACTGAGAGTAGATCACAACATAACATTTTTACTCTTTTTCCTGAATTTGAGTCTGTCTGGTAAATGAAAGGACCAGCGGAAATAAGGATTCCTAATCATACTACTCTTCCATATGACAATTCAAATGATGATGGGTCTTGTCACTCTGTAAGTCTCCTCTTTGCTCGAATCTACAATTTTAGAGTGTGATATAGGTTGTGATGTCAGACATTGCTTTTAAACCAGGAGTCCTCAAACTTTTTAAATAGGGGGCTAGTTCACTGTCCCTCAGACTGTTGGAGGACTGGAATATAGTAAAAACAAAAACTTTGGCCTGGAGAGACTTACACGAACTGATGCTGAGTGAAACGATCAGGGACAGGAGATCATTATATACTTCAATAACAATACTATATGATGATCAATTCTGATGGACCTGGCCATCTTCAGCAATGAGGTGAACCAAATCAGTTCCAATGGATCAGTAATGAACCGAACCAGTTACACCCAGGGAAAGAACCATTACATTGAATTTCCAATCCCTATATTTTTGCCTGCCGGCATTTTGGATCTCCTTTATAGGCTAATTGTACAATATTTCAGAGTCTAATTGTTTTTGTACAGCAAAATAATGCTTTGGTCATGTATACTTATTGTGTATCTAATTTATACTTTAATATATTTAACTGGTCATCCTGCCATCTAGGAGAGGGGGTGGGGAGAAGAAGGGGAAAAATTGGAACAAGATTTGACAATTATTAATGCTGTAAAATTATCCGGGCATATAACTTGTAAATAAAAAGCTATTAAAAAACAAAAACTTTGTTTTGTGGGCCTTTAAATAAAGAAACTTCTTAGCCCTGGGTGAGGGGGATAATCGTCCTCAGCTGCTACATCTGGTCCACGGCCGTAGTTTGAGGACTCCTGATTTAAACTCTAATAATTAATTACTTGAATGTCTTGATCTAGCTCCAACTTATTTCAGTCAGATGGCTTAGAATGAATGTAGATTGCAATTGTTTTCTGTTCTGGTCAGAAACTCTTGAGTCTTCCCCTCCCAGATTGATATCTATTGTAATGGTAAATTGGTTTTATTTTTTTGATTCTATTTTTATCTAGCTCTTCATCATTGAATGTGCAAAGCCTCAGAACTGAGAAAGACTAAGTTAGAAAGACCAGTGCATCTCTAGTGTTTTGAACTTTGTCTTGCCACTGGGCTCTCATCATTTTGCACCTAAGAGCTGATGACTTTGCTCAACTCTGCCTCACTTAAAGTAATCTACTTGCTCATGAAAACATCACAAATGTCATTGTCCTTTGAGAATGATGGACAACAGCACTACAACCTGGCATATAGTAGATGCTAATAAATTTTTGATTTGACATAATTTATATAGTATGGGCATCCTCCCCAATTCCCATCCTATTACAGCCATGTATGAAAACTTTTATTTCTTAATTGTTCTTAAATTGATCATTTCACACTTGTGGTATATCTTGCAATTGATTGAATTTCTAACATCTTTTTAAGTTGTTTTATTTTCTTTATGATATTGTCATCACAAAAATTATTCTGTTCAACTCAATATGCATCTTCCCAGTCTCCTCTGAAATTGTCCATTTCATTGTTTATTACCTAATATTTGTCTTATTACCTAATTACATTTATCTAGCTCATCTCAACTGTACAGTTTCTATTTTTTGCCTGCCATGAAATGAGCTGCTATCTGTTGTAATCATTGCAATTATTTTTCTCATTTATTTATTTTTTGGTGTTTAAGCTTTGTGATGGTATAGCCCCTTTTTGTTTTGGGGAAATTGTAGATGAATATTCTACTTTCATAGTTTTGAGGAAATAATTGTTAAATTATATTATTCCATTTTTTGAATTGTTGTTTTTATATAATATGTTTAGACTTAATAGTGAAGATTAATTACGATAATGGAATATAAGGCTTATTTCACTAATTTTTATTTAGGTTTTTGTGTGTGATCATTTTGTAATTTGGATATTACTCAATCGTTTTACTAAAGTTAATTTACTTACTAGGAGCACTTTTGAGGAGTCATTGAAAATATGACTTTTTTTTTAGGAAGAAATATGATTTAAGGGAAGATAATGGGCACTTCCTAAATGTAAATCATCAAAAGTTTCATCTACTCTCTTAAGATCATAAATGCTAGAACAAGAAGAGATTTCAGATGTTATCCAATTCAACTAATTCATTTTACAGTGAGGAAACAGGTTCCCAAAATGGTTGTGACTTCGTCCAAAGACATGCAGGAAATACATATCAAGGTTGGGTTTTGATTCCAAGTTGTGTTTTTATTCATTCATTTATTTGTTTATTTTGAGTTCTTGAGCCTCTGTGCTTTCCACTATAATTTACTGCCTCTATTTAGAAGAATGCTTGTTCATGTATTTAAGTAATGAAGGAAAAGTTAAATTTATCTTTATTTTTCTCTATTAAGAAACCGCATGTCATTTTAAGGCATAGAACTAAAAATCAGATACCTTTGTTCATGTCTCAGGTGAACAATCGGGTTCAGTGAAGAAGCACTTACAAGTGGTTACAGAAAGCAGTCTTAAGTGATGACACCTGTGGTCAGTAGTAGGGGTTACAAAGATAGACCAAAATTGTCCTTGCTCTCAGGGAGCTCATAATAGGGGAGACAATAAACAAATGAGCTCTACATATACTATTGATAATTAATAGAAGGGAGGCACTAGAATTAAGATGCTTCTTGAATAAGATGAAATTTTAGTTGGGACTTTGAAGTAAGCCAGGAAGCACTAGTGAGGACAACTAGAGAAAATGCCTGGAGCTGAGATCTGTGTCACTGGGGAGAAGAACAGTTGGAGGATGGGTTGGACAGTTGTGTGTGAAAGGGATCCCAGATGGAGGGGATTAGATTGGAAAGAAGTGCAGACAGGGTTAAGCTATAAAGCCCTTTCTGTGCCAAAAATTTTTTTTATTTAGTCCTGGCAGAGTTAGAGAGCCACTAGTATTTATTTTGCCTGGTGGGAAGGGAGGTTCACATGATTGGATCAGTCCTGGCAGAGTTAGAGAGCCACTAGTATTTATTTTGCATGGTGGGAAGGGAGGTTCATATGATTGGATCTGCATTGTCGTACAATCCCTTTGATGACTGAATATGAGATGAATTGGAATGGAAAGATACTATTACAGATGTAGACCGCTAGGGGTGTCCCAGCACTGGGTTGGGAATTGGGAAAATCTGAGTTCTTTAATTGGGTCATATTAACACTAACTCAATAATATACCTGAAAAATCTTTAATTAGGATGAGTTATTATAGTTAGAAAGGACCTCAAAAATCATATGCCTGACATTCTTGTTTGCATGTGAGAAAGCAGAGAACTATAGTTAACTTGCCCAAGGTTCAATGTGCTGTCCCTAAAGTCAAAGTATATATAAAAAAGTATTGTCTATGAAAGTTTTTTCCATAATTTTCTGCTTCTAAGCTACATAGGTTTTATTCATACAAGAAAATTTTAATTTAAGATAATAGAAATGACCCTTTTTAAATTTCAGTAATGCTCCTTTTAAAATCTGATACTGCTGAATCTCCTTCCTTTACATTTCACTTCCCTTTGTTTCTTTGAAATTCTTGACCATTTATTCTTCAAAATGAATTTTACTATTTTTTTCTAACTCAATAGAATGATTTTTTAGTAATTTAATTGGGATGGTATTGAATAAATAGGTAAAATTGTCATTTTAAAAAATTTCATTGATTTTACCTGCACATGAAGAATAAATATTACTCCATTTATTTAGACCTGAGTTTAGACAAAAAGTATTTTATGTTTATGTTCATGTAGTTCTATGTTTTGGGCAGGTATACTCTCAGGTATTTTATACTGTCCAGTTATTTTAAATGTTCCAAAACAATAGTAAATGTTAATATAATATAGTATAGTTTTCCTATTTTTCTCTTTTAGTTAAACTATTTTAGCTTTAATTTTGTCTGAGATAATGATTACTATTTATCTCTGTGCGTATATCTCATTTTAATTTTCTTTCCTGAGAGCAATGTGTTTTTGAATTCAGATTTTTAATCTATTCTATCTCTTTTCATTTTGTAGGTAAATTCATCCCATTCACATTTTAAGCTATAGCTACTTGTTATATATTTTCCTTCTTCCTGTTTGTCCTGTAAGAGTATCTTCCTTATGAGTAATCCCCTCCCCCCCCAATCTTCTACCATCTTAATCTATCTAAGAGTTTCTTTGTTACTCCTCCCTTCTTCTAATTCTTAACCTATCTAAATCTATCTTAGTATAAATTACCCTGATAAAAGGCCCTCCCTTATCCTATTCCCTCACCCTCTTAATTCTAAATTTAGAAGACTTAAGTGCATGCAGGAGTATGCTTGTGTGTGCATGTGTGCGTGTACATACGTGCGCACACTCAAACACACACACATACACACACATACACACACCCTTTCCCTCTTTAAATTATTTCCTATGAGAATAAGATTCCATTGCTATTTACTCTCCTCCCCCCAACCTGCTTCCTTATCAGTTCTAACTTTTATGCTTCACTTGTTTGAAATAATTACTGCTTTTTAATTTCTCCCTACAAAGTTTTCTCTTTTGGAATCACCCCATCATACACGACCCATCCCAAATCTTTCCAAGCCTTTCTATTGAACTACCCAAATAATGATAGTCAAAAGAGTACTGATAACATTTTTACACAGAAAAAAATAAATAGTTTGACTTGAAGTCCTTTATAATTGCTCTTTAATGCTTTCCTTGTATTTTTCCTGGTCATTATAAAGATATTAAAGTTTACTAAGGGAACCAAGACCTATGAGAAGATCTGTATTTCAAGTGATTGGTAGAATTTAAACTGCTTATGATCCTTTCTTTCCTCTGAGACTGCCATTGCCCTCTTGTGGTTCTGGACTATTGCACAATATACTTGTGAGTCTTCCTGCCTTCAATATTTCTTTATTCCTTTCCATACTCTAAAGTGATCTTTGTGTAGCATAGATCTGACCATGTCACATACCAACTTCTTCTATTCCTACTAAGTATAAACAGAAATGTTTCTATTTGCCTTTTATAGCCACATAATCTGGCCCTTTCTACCTTTTCAACTTTCTTCTCTTTTACAACTTCTTAACCCTTCTTTGTATGGTACACTCTTCTCGTTTTCACGGATGCCTTTCTTAGAAGAAATACACTTTCTCTATCTCATGTCTTTCTTTCCTTCTTAGCAAAACTCAGCTCATCTTCCACCTTCTGCAAGATACCTTTCTTTAAAAGTCATCACTTCTGTTTTATGTTGGCTCTTTGAGATTAACTTCCATAGATCCTATTTATGTACTCCCAATGTATAGTTGTTTGCATATTGTCATCACCTTTGAGGATAGGGACCATGTTTTTTGACTTCCTTTGTATTCCCAATACTTAGCTCTGTGCATGGAACACAATAGATTCTTACTAATTACTTATGAACTGACTGACCTTGACCTAGAAAAATCTCAGTGCTATAAGTGGAATTTTTAATCAATTTGTAGCCTTGGTAATAGGGGAGTACTTTAAATACTCTGTTCATCCTGGATAGTGTTATTCCATTTTTTTCCCCTTTGAATAGTATGTATTCTTTTTTCCCTCATCCCCAAGAACAACATGCAGGGAGGATTTAACAAACTACTGTAGGTAAAACAGATGTCACTTGCTTGAAATTGCATTCAGTTATGGTCTTGTGTGTTAACCACTCTTAACAACTGTGTTTACTCTTGAAACTGGAAGTACAGACTTTGATTATAGTTTAGCCAGTTTTTCTTGTACTGTTCCCTTGTAAATGGATTATTTTTAGTTTAAGTTTATGCTGTAAGCACTCTTCCACTACTTAATTGACTCTTCAGTCGCTACTTGCAGTACAAGTCAGCCTTCCTATGGAAGCTAAACACACATAATGTTATTGGCACAATAGTTATATTTCTTTGAAAATTATTCAATATTGTGAGTCCTCCCCAGTTTTATTCCAAAAAGCATCCATTTCAGTTATTTTCTGTTGCATATGTAGGAGAGTATCTTTTTCCTTTTAAAAGTTTCTCTATGTGGTCTTTGTAAAATGATGTTAAATTTGATAAAAATGTAAGATAAAACCATACTCTTAGGTGCTGCACTAATTGTTTTGCCATTGCTTAATGATACACCTTTCTTTGAGTCACTGAATGCTGTCAAAGCTTTACCTTTAAAATGTTTTTCAACATTTTAATTTGCATTTGGCACATTTTATTCTTGCAAACCAGAAGGAGCAGATTTTGTTTCATAAAGAAGCTTCTTGCCAAGCTTTAATTTAGATCTTCTTAGATTATTAATGAAGTTGTGAAGAACACATAACCACTTTTTATTGATAAAACATAGGCAGTAAAATTCAACAATTCATCAAGATTCTAATCAAAAACTAGAAGTTGTGTTCAGATAACTCAAAAACACAACTATTACACAATCTTAAGGATTGCCTTGTAGTTTTGCTTAAAAGTATTTGGAAACATCTGTTATAACTTTTCCCTCCAATCCAGTTTTTGAGACTGTTTTTAGTAGCATGTATTATTAATCTGATAAAATATTGCAAGTAGCTAAAAAATATCGTAAGAAATTCTTCGAAGGCAGATAAAATATTTATACCTTTATGACATTTATCTCATAATAGCTGATACTTCAGGCAGTGATATGTTTATCATTTATCTAGAGAAAGAAATCACTGTGATTAGGACCTGCCATCACATCACTGATTTTGGCTTATAAGTGACTGCTTTTGTGTTTTTCTCCTCTCTTTTTGACATGACAGATTTGACTATTCAGATTTAGTTATTATATTTCATTGCAGACGGTTTTTGAAGGATTCTGCCAGCAGGTGGCGATATTTAGCTCAAACATCTATAGAGTCATTTTAAAAACTGGAATAGATCAAACTGAGTTAGTAAAGGTTATCATTGTTTTTTTTACAGGCTTCTGGGCTTAAGATAACATGTTTTACTTTTTTGGGGGAGGGGAGGAACAGAAAGCAACTTAATGTTCTCAGAGCAGTGAGATTCTCTTCACTAGATTGACTGTAAAGTTTTTCAATAAAATAGTTATGTATTTGCTAGTACCATGTAAAAAAGTACCTGAAAACTATATTTTAAACTCACCCCCCAATCGCATTTGTTTGCGTGGAAATTAGCTGGTAATATACAGTAGAAATTGATGTCATTTATTCACCATTCAGTCATATCGTTTACAAATAGTTTGCAAATATCTAATTCTATAAAAAAATTTTTAAAGTATATGTATTAGCTATGTTTTGTTTGAGCTTTAAATATTTCACAAATATCTTTACATTTTCAAATTATCATTTATAAGAGCTACTTGCTTTCATATCATTATTATAATATTTTTTCAAAGAATTCATTCCAAGAAAAAGTGAATGTTTTGGCAATTATATTACGAGTATAATCAAAGTATTTGATTTTGTATAGAAAAGTCCAGCTTTATAGGTTTTTTCTAACAATTTGTATCAAGCAGATTCTTTGAAATATGTAACAACAAACTTTGCCCTCAAATTTTTGGATCTAGCTTGTTCCCAAATATATCAAAATAGACATGTTCTATCAAAATTGTCTGCCATTATTACTTAATGTCCAGTAAATGGGATCAGATGAGTTTCTCGCCCTCTTTCCCTCTCCTTCCTTCCTCCTCTTCCATTCCTCTTTCCCCCTCCCATGGTCACATAGCTAAGATGTCTTAAGTATCTCAGACTACATTTGAATTCAGGTCTTCCTGACCTAAGGGAGAATTCACACAGGGCAAGTACTCACTAAGGTGGATAGAAAAAGCAATAAGGACACTCTCAAGGTTATCTCTTAAGAACTTTAGAATTGATTGCATGACTGGGGAGACACTGCACAGGACCGACCAGCATGGCAGAGAAAGAAGTGCAGCAGAATTAAGTTAGCCCAAAGGAAATTGGAAATACATAAAGTAGAGAAGACACCCCAAATATTCATAGGGACTATTTGTGTTCTACCTGTGGCAGAGAATTTTGAGCTCCTATTGGCCTGATAAACCAGTCGGACACATTGGAAATTGATTCTAACGTAGTGATATCATTTTGGTCCTCTTCTAAAATGGACAATAACAAAACATAATGTTCAGTATAGAAAATTATTTTAGAAGGATTCTCTATAGATTATGAAATCTTTCAGAAACTCATCTTTGTGAAAGATATTATCCTGATTGTATCAATCCCTGAAACATTTCAAAGCCTCCAAGATCTAAAATCTCTCAAGAGTTTCTTTGACCTGTTCCTATAGGACTGAATTGTCTAAATAGGAAGAATGCCAATTTTCCAGACGATACAGTTGCTTAGATGAACTAGAGAGTTGATACACGCCTGGGTGGATTGTGATCTGGGGCCAGAATTGAAATGGAGGAACAGAATATCCTGAATTTTTAATTTTAGAAAATTGCTCAGTACATAGATTGTATTTACTCTCAGGTATCTCCTGAATTGAAGGCCCACCTGGGGAAATTTTTTTTTTTTTTTTTACAATATTAAATTACTTGGACCACCTTGGGGTCACTGTAAATAGAATGCTGGACTTGAATTCAGGAAAACCTGAATTCAAATTCTGCCTCAAATGGTCAGTCAGTCATGTGGCCCTAGGCAAATCAATTTACCTTTCTCAACCCTTGTTTCCTCATCTAAAATGAAGCAAAGACCTCCTAGGCTTGGTATGAGAATCAAATGAGATAACATGGAAATAATTTGCAAGCTTTGCAAGCACTGTATAAATGCTAGCTATTATTTATTTAGAAATAGTTTCATTCAGTATCATCAGGCATGTTAACTTCCTTTGATTTAAATTAGATCATTTGTATTAAAAACAGTGCCTTTATTCTATATATATTATTTGTTTGGGCATGTTTCTCTCCCATTAGATTTTGAGTTCTTTCAGGGTAAGGTCTTTTTTTTGGTCTGCTATACTTATTACATAGAGGAGGTTGAAAGGGTGCTATGCAAAGCTGTGGAGAAACAATTTATCTAATATAAATAGATAATAGATAAATTTATCTAAAATTTATCTGTCTTTTAACTTTTCATTTTCTTTCTCATAGAGCTTAGCAAACTTCAAAAGCTGGTTTTCAGAATTTGAAAATATCATTGCATTTATATAATTTTAAAAATATCCTTGATCATAAAAATAATGATTACTTCAGATACTAATTAGTACCAGTAGTCTTTAATTTTTCATTGCTTCTTGGATTTTTACTTGTATATTCTTGGTTAACTTCAATTTTAGTTTCTTGATGCCTTTTAATACCAATCCTGAAAGCATTATTTGTATTATGTAATTTTAGTCTTTCTGGGAAAGTTTCTAGGGCACTGGAGCAGAGTTTTGTTCATCATATTAATCCATCTATTTCCTTTGAAGGGCAATGGAATTATTCAGGTGAAGTTCAAAAGATAACCTTTGCATTACTAGCAGTTTCTTAGTATAGAACTTGAGTATTGACTTTTTTTTTTTTTAAGTAATATTTTCTATCGTTTGGTTTCAGTTCCTGGCCATTTCTAAACCATACTTGGTTTCATTCAATTTCTCTGTGTCTCTCTTTCTCTCTCTTTTTCTTCCATCACTGGAACTTTGTGCTGTCGGGATCTTGGGCCTCTAGTACATGAATTTTTATCTTTTGATGTTGGGATTCAGGGCATTTCCAAACCATTCCTTCCCCTTTTCAACAATAGCTTCCTTTTATTTCTTGTTCTGCTTTATTAAACATAAGTTTCTTGAGAGGAAGGAGAGTCTTTCTTGAATGTATTTATATATGCTTAGCATTTAGCACAATTCCTAGTACATAGTAAGCACTTAATAACTCTTTTCATTCTTTCATTGCTCTTCTCAACACCCTTTCAGAGAATGGGAATGGGGAATGGAGAAGGAGGGGAAAGGAGTTAAGTTTGGAGTTGTCAATTTATACATTTTAAGAGGAGCTGATATAGGTTATTCCTTGTTATTGCACGTCCTGCTGTTGCCATCATATTTTGTGCTATATGTCTGCAAGTCATTGACTGCTACTGCCACTGTCTCTGAATAATTACATTTGAGAGGCACTCAGTAGGAAGTGGAGATGTACAAGTTGAGCATGCTCTAAGATCTTACCAAGGCTGAATTGTTTGAGGAGTTGCCTAAAGGATGTGAAGAGATATGTGTGTGAAAAAGAAGCTGAATCAGTGATTAGGCAGGGCAAAAGATAATTAATTACATGGATATTCTATGCAATCTCTTGAGATTTAGAAGATTGCCTCTAGCATATCTGTTGAATATCTGGGAAGACTTTACTGGACGATACAAAATGAAAATATTGGGTTGGGTTGCTATAAATTTTCTTCAAGTGCTTTCCAACATTGATCAAAACAAATAGCCATTGAAATACACATTAAAAAAAAATCTGGAATACTTTCCTAAGTCTAATTTTGTTAAAGCTTAGTTTATTTAACCTTTCAGAAGCAGGGTAAAATTTAGAAATAAATTTTGGCATGCCAAAAGTAAAAGAAGAATTTATTAAAGGTCTTTGAATTCTGAGACATCTCAAGACAGTTTTTAGTAAATAATTCATTTTCAGAATTATTTTGCAATTTAAGAATTACTGAGCTTTCTGAATGATGTTATGAATTTATGTAGATTCACTTATTAAAGGATTAGGGGTTAAAAACCTTTAACTTTTAGAGTATATGCACAGATGACCAGTCTTTAACTTAATTTTTCAGAATATTCAGGGTAATTGTGTAGACCAAAAATGTTATGAATTCTCACTAATGTTTTTTCAAGAAAGTTATCCTTTAGAAATAGTGTGGGGTTTATTTTGGGGTTATCATACTTGTGGTTCACATTTTTCCCCAACCACTTGTATGATCTTGGAGAAATCATTGTACTTCTTTGAATCTCACTTTTGCTAGTCAATTTGAAAGTGTTGGAGCCAAAAGAATATATATACATGCAAGTACATACGTATATATGTATGTGTATATATGCATATATGTATATAGACATATACATACAAAACAATGATGTAAAGAAAATTGTAACAAAAACCCAATGAAAAATTTTGAATATCAGTAAAGAAACATATTTCCTTGTTCATGTCAGAGAAATAAGAAATTACATTTTGTTCTAAAGAATAGTGCAATTGTTGTTAGACATGGTCTCCGTACAAGTCGTATTTGTTTAATTGTCTTTCTTTATTGAAAAGTAAGGTTCACTTAGGATCAGGAGTAAGTTCAGAGAGATTTAGAACTGGAAGTAATTTTAGAGACCATTGATATCCATTGATATCCATACCTTTATTTTATAGCTGAGATAGGTAAGGCTTCCAGAACTTAAATGACTTTCATATGGTCTTAATGGTAGTATGGCAAAATAGTTTCAGAGGCAAGATTTGATTTCTGCTGTATGTAAGGGAAAATGTAATGATTAGAGTTTTCCTAAAGTCCATTGAGCTTCTTAATAAGAAAAGAAATTTCTTCTCACTAGAAGACTTCAAGTAAAAGATGCCTGCTTGTTGGGGATATTTTAAAAGAGATTTTTACTTCGTGTTACACTGGGCTATTTAATCTCTGAATTCCTTCTAAATCTATGACAGGGGATCTATTAAGTTACTTTTTATCACCAAACTCTGTGATTTTTAATTCCTCAGGTTTCAGCTTAACATGTCTTCTTTGACTTCTTTTCTTGGGCCCTAAAATATTGTAGCTACTCCTTACGTATAATTTTGATCTATTTCTCTTGTAATATAACAACATGGCCTGCCATATTATCCATTTACAAATGCCCCTGCAATATAGCAGCATCTTCTGTTAACCTCAGGGGCCAGGTAGAAACTAGGACACCTTGAACCTTCTAATCACTGCCTTTATGAGCACAGCTCTGTCAATATGATACTCTGCCTACATTCATTCCCTAGAACCTAGCTTATTCTTCACCTCTTCTTTTTCTTTACAATCAATGATACTAAAAAAGGTGAACCTAAGCCAGTCAGTAAATATTTATTAAGTGCCTCCTGTGTTTCTGTCTCAGCCTTAACCCCTTAGAATCACATTCACTATTATCCCTTTCACTATCTCCTCTGGATCTCTGGCTCTATAATTAACCAACTATTAACTTTTCCCTCTCCTCTTTCTTCCTTTGTCTGATACTCCAAGACTTGGTTCCCTTTCTTTGACTTACCATCTATAATCCTTCTTTCCATTACTGGTAATGTTTTTTCAGAATACTCCTTACCTTCTTGTTTCTCATTGTCACCCATACTCATCTTTTGCTACTTTAATTCAGCATTTTCTCTTTTAATGTTCATTGTATTCAGATTGATTTTCCAGTCCTGAACCTGGTGGCCATTTTCTTGCCTTCTCTTAAGACATTTTTCCTGGTTGTTTCCAAAATGAGCTTATTGCGTGGCTTGCAGTCACATAACCCCCAATTCACTTGTCAACAGATCTCAAAATAAATGTTTCTGTTCTTTGAAATACTCTAATTCCTCATTTTACTTCCATGACCCACTCCTCCACTCTACCTTGGCTAGTCACACCCTTAGTCTTGCCATAACCTATAAGTATATCCCGTTGAGGAATGCTAAATCCATTATCCAGTCCTACTCATCTATCATTCCATTTCTCCTTATGCCTTTCTTTTCCTAAACCTCTTATACTCTCAATGTGAATTCTAGTCATTCAAGTTCTCAATTATTTCCCAAGCCATCATTCTTTCTTTGATTATATTCTCTTCCTTTTTCAATATTGTCCTCTCTGTGAATCAGTTTACCTCCATCCTATTCTTTCCTCTTGAATCTCCTTCTCTGTCTTAGGACTGTTCAAGCCTTGCCAGATCCTACCATTATTCCTGCCATCCACTTCCTTGGCTCCTACTCTTGTGTGCCTGAAGATAGTTGGAGGAAGTAAGGAAACCAAACAAAATCCTGGGAAGGTCTTCTTGCCCCAGGGGCTGCTGCTATCCTGCCCTGGTTTTCTTCCTTTCTTGCTACTCAGTTTCCTTTTCTGTAAAATGTGCCTCTCAGGATTGTTAAGTGTTATGGCCAGAACTTGAAACAAGATGCCAAGTCACTGGAATTGATACAATGCTTATGTACTTAGTACTTATTAAAGTTCACACCTTTAAGAGAGCACATATAAGGAGGAGCTCACAGAAGCCCACAAGCTCACTCTCTTCTAGGCGGATTCAGCTCATTCCAACTTCCACCTTTGTGCTGACTGGGGATTTCAGGAGATTCAGAGCCAGGATTCAGTGGAGGAGATTCACAAGTCACAGAGCCCACAAGCCTACTCTCTGAGGTGGAGTCAGATTCATTCCATTCCACCTTTGTGTTGGCTGGAGATTCAGAGGGAGCTGGAGGCTGAAGCTGGAAGAGACAAAGGACTAGCAGCAAGAGCTCACAGAACCAAGGTGAGAGATAGGCCTCTAAGAAAGCTAACCGGGCTATTTGAAAAGAGACAATAACTTTAACTCCTAGGTGCATTTGGGGTATTTCTACTGAACTGAAAGGAAGGCTGCCTCCAGAAGCCCCCCAAGAAACCTGCTCACAGAGAATATTATACTTTAGACAAGAATATTACAGTTAAGGAGTTTAAAAAATGAGATGTTTATAAAGTTCATACTAACGTGTCGAACAAGCTAACATTTCATTTCTATTGTTACTAAATGATTATTTATAGGCTTAGAATTCAGAGAAAGTTAGAATTTGTTACCACTAGAAAGCACCTTAGAGTCCATCTCCTTCATTTTCTGTGTGAGGAAACTGAGGCCTAATGAAAGGGAAGTGACTTGGCCAGGATCACAAAATTGTTATGTAATAGGAGTAGTAATCCTTCAGTTAAAAGTCAAGGTGATGTTATTTTCACACATTATAGTGTCTCCTATAATTTTAATTGCTTTACCTCTGCCCTCATCTCCTTTCTTCCCTCTAATCTTGATTTGTTCATTGACATTTCTTTTTTCCTTTTCTTTTAAATTCCTTTATTGGAAAAGTGTTTAATATAGCTTAAGTTTTTAAACTTGATACAGTGGTTAAACAAGTGAGATTCAGTGTCTGACAATTCTTCACTATGCTTTGTTTGTTAGTGAGAATGTCCTTGTTATTCTAGGGATAATTGACCATTTAGTACAGCATAATTCCTTTATTTGTTTCTCTAACTTTCTAACCTCCAGGAGGAAAATGAATAGTAAGAAAAACCTTAGTGTGCCACTGAGAAAGGTATATGGGGGAGGGGGTGCTGGGGTGGTAAGGGGTTGTTTATTTTCTTTGAAGCACCATGTTTCTTAAGATAGTTTGCCAGCTGTTTTACTCACCCTGATGAAACAGAAGGAAACAAAGTTGCTTTAAATTGATGCAATTTTGCTTGAACATTTTGAGGATAGTGACAAAATAACCCATAGGAATACAAGCTGAGTGAATGGTTTACAAAAAAGCTTATTAAATTGTGACTATTGATAGAAAAGATGAATCCATGTAAATTGTTTTCTGTTTGACACATCCATGAAATAAACAAGGAAACCTTTGTGTAGATAAAGGCTTTTTTGAGTTTTTTTAATCTCATATTTAGAAAACATGCTATCAAATATAATTTACCTAGTGTTACTTTCAGAGGCCAGATGAATGATAAATGGACATGATCTAGGTGCTAGGAAGGAAGGCTATGTGGTTGATGCATATGGTTCTGATAATATATAAAATTTAGCTCCCTTTAAAATCGATTTTAGTAATGATATGCTTTTGAAGTTGTGAGCATGAATTCATTGCCTTTTTAAAAATAGCAGTTGGTTAAAAAGTGGAAATATCAAATAGAATTTTTGTAAACAAAATGCTACCTTGTCTACCTTGTCTGAGAGTGTGGTCTTCTCTGAATAATAGTTTTAACATAATCTCTTTACCATTCTCTTCAAAGCAAAAAATAAGCCTTTTGCTAGGGATAAAACACATGGTTGTTAATCTAAATAGACTCAGATTTTCAATGTAGAATTCGCCTGCAGAGTGATACTAGTCTAGCATTTGGTCCAGAAAGTCATGTCAGTAGTGAGTTAAAAGGGGTATTAATCAATAGAAAATTTGTGTAAATTGACAAGTGTCACTTTTAAAAACCGCTGGTAACTGTTGATCAATGGGTACAATTTAACTATCATAGATCGGTTAGTTGTTTTTTAATTAAGTTTTTACAAATGGTTACATGTACCTCTAAAATTTCCTTTTATTCTGTTCTACTTTAAACTCTAGTTTAAACATTAGATTAAATTAGAGCTTTTAGATTTATTTTGTGAAGCTACATTTCTTTTTCTGTTGACCTAACTGGTTTCCAAAGTGGAGATGGTGACTATGCCTCAGGGGATATGTATGATCTGTGGGCGGAATCTGAGATCACATCCAGTCCCTTTTGTGATAGCTATTTGTGGGATTTGTTTTTAACATTATGATTCCTACTTGTGTTCCCCTGATGGTTACCCTTTCTCTTCTGTACAAACCCCTAACTTCCTTCTTTACCTCCCTAGCCCAGCCACCATTCCCTCCCAATCTTGATGGAGTCTGTGCTTTAGGGCCTTGAAGGGTTTGTAATAGTTCTGTCCTGCCTCCTGTCTTTCATTTTGGGTGGAACAGATTGAGTCACACAGATTGTGATCTGAAATTGCAGATTATCATTACTGTATTTCCAACTCTTCCTCTCCCCACCTCTCTTACAAATTTCCCTCTTGACTCTCAGCTATACAGCATCTTTCCAATTACTAGATTTCAACCACTTTGCTGGCCTCTTGGACAGTCACCACCTTTGTTCAGGCCCTAATCACTTCCAAAGGGTGATCCTCAAAATTATTGCATTTTATCTCCCAATTGGTTGCCCTTTTTTCCCCACATCTTTTTCCTGCTCCATTAAACCTCTGTAGTAAACTATTTTTGCTTAAGTTGTATAATGCAGATAATTATGATATAGGCATTACTTTGCAAATAAGGAAATGTACACTATATTTTACTGAACGGTGTATCAGAAAAGTTGGGAAGACAATGAATGGTTTAGATGACCGCTTGATAGAAATATAAATTATTAGTGTAATATGGCAGCCAAAAAAAGCTAATGCAGTCTTGGGCAGCATTTGGAGGGGTATACCATCAAAGAACAAGGTGAGAATTCCGTTCTGCATTTTTCAAGTATCCTATGGAGCATTGTATTCTCTGGACTTTAGAGTTTAATAATGACACTGATGATACATACTTGTTCAGAAAATGCAACCAGGTGAAGAGCTTTATTTTCCTGTCTTGTTATGTTTTGGGATCTACTGAAGGACTGGACCTGTTTAGCCTGGAGAAAAGAAGACTCAGGGGAGAAGTGGTAGCTGTGTTCAGATATTTGAAGGATTGTCATGTGGAAGAGCAATTAGATTTGTTTTGTTTGGCCCTGGAAGGCTAAATCCTGGAAGGTGGAAAAAGGTCTTTCTCACAGTGAGAGCTGACTGTCTGAAAGGGGGATATAGCTCACCTGGAAAGGTGGAAGATTTCTAAAGTGAATAGCCACTTCCTTGGTTTGGAATGGATAGCTTCTTTGATCCCTTCCAAGTTGGAAATTATGATTCTGCGGAATATTGTTGAAGGAATTGAACAGAGGACTGGGCTAGATCATTCTTGAGTTCCATTCTGTGATTAGTTTTATTCTTCACTGTGTGCAGTTTAGATTTTTTTTTAAAGTCTTGTTTTCAGAAAATTAGCTCTTTTTAGCTTTTTACATTTATTTAGTTATTTATTTCCTCAAATGTGAATCCTTGCCTGGCAGAAGTAAACTTCTGGCTACCATAACATATAACTTTAACCAAGAATCTTCCTACTGTATACATTTTTCAGTCATAAAAACATGGTTTTTTTTTTTTTTTTTTAAAGCTTATCTTCTCCTGAGAAAAAGACTAATATAGCTATGGTTACATCCTGTGCTTATTGTCATTTTGAAAGTCTATTGAAATTTTCTAATGCACTAGAACGTAAAAGTGATTAATGTCCCCAAAATGTAAATAGCTTATTCTCATTTCTGATCTCTGCTGGACCCTCAATAAAAGATTATACAATCAGGGTAATACTTAATGCATTTGTGTTTGTTCAGTGTCTGCTACATTTGGAATGTCAGGAAAATCTCACATTAAAGGATCTGCCCTATTTTGAAGAGATTGTAAAGGAAGCACTTGGCAGTTACTTCCTTTCACTTGTGAGAATGAGCATGCTTTACATTAGAATAGTTTAAAGATATAAGAGCTGCTGATAGGGGTATTATAATTTCCTTTGGAACGTTAATAGGCCCTGACGATTTTAGGGGAAGATCAAGGTTTGATTTTTATTGTTAGAATTACTCAAATAATATACAAGTTAAAAGGGTAACCTGGGTCTTCCTTTGTATTAAACTGGGTTTCCTGCCTACTCAAATGTTTGCTTTTTCTGGAAGTCAGTTATATCCAGCTTCTCCTAAATGTGGATTTTCATAATCATGTGTTTTTACTTCATGATAAAACACAAACCCCTGTGTTTTTGGTTGAAAATTCCTACAAATGTGGCATTTAATTTCATCTTAGCAAGTGTGTAATTTTTATGGGAATGTGTATTTTTAAATTGCTAACTCCCAAAATAAAAGCACATAATTCCAGATGGAAGTACCTGGTCTTGAAGCAGAGAATTGCTAGATGGGTATAATTTTCTGCTTGTTGTATTTAATCTGGGAAATGATATTCTTTTTTGTTTTCAGTCTTTGTTTTCAATTTTTCATCTTCCTGATGCTTGGAATAAGGTATTTGTGTTTTGTTTTATTTATTTATTTTTAATAGAAAGGGAAATGTTTAACCTCTCTTACTAGGTGCTAAGTAGTAGGGGAAACAAATCAGAAGAAAAAAATAATAGCTAAGTTAATGTTTCTGATTTGTAGACCTTATATTATTTGCTGAAATATCTGGCCTGGCTTTTGTTTTGATTTCTTGCTGTGAAGATTCCTGCTGTGTTTTTGAGTTAAGTCTTTTTTCACAACTTGCTTCCTAGCAACTTGGCTAGATCCTACAACTGAATGTGCATTACATTTAGTAAAATATCTAAGTGCATAAGAGATCTCATCTTAAATATCCTGCCAGGTCCCTCACTTCTTCATCTCATTCACATATATGACGCTCTTTGTCATTTTATCTACAATTCTTCCACTGAATGAGAGACCTTTCTATTCTTCCCCCTCCCCCCCTTTTATTTTGTCCTTTAAAAGTACAAATGTCTTTGGAATGGTACAGCTACATTTTCCCAATTTGATCACTTGTAAATTTTGAGCTGTAAGAGGAAATGTTATTAAATATTCAAAGCATATTCCTATTATTTCTGAGTTTAACACAGTGTTTGGCACATAAGTGCTTAATAAATGCTCATTGTTTTACTTGTAAGGCTTTTCTCCCTCCCTTTCTTCCCTCCATTCTTGTAATCCTTTTTTTTTTTTTAATCTTTGTATTTTTGATTGAGTTATATATTTTGAAATATTTGTGTAGATAGGGCAATGGATGAATCCTAAATAACCCTACAAGTTTGTAGTGGGTACTCATGTAGTGATGGTGTCAGTTTAACTCTTCCTTAAAATGGAGAAGTTGACTCCATTGTATGGGAAATTACAAGCTGGGACCTTGTAGTTTTCCAATAAATGTTTTAACAAAATTGCTACTTTTGTTAGTAATGAAGAAACAAAAACAACAAAGCTGATTATGTGTATTTAAGTGTTTACTAATACTCTACAGGTTTTTTTTTTAAGATTAGAGTAAAAATATATCATTTTAAAAAATATTGGTTCTACCTGACATAATAAATTATTTTTTATGCATAAAGGAACTATGAATTTTGAACATGATACTTAATTTTTATGTATACTTTGGGAATTTGGGATAGCCAGATTGCATAGGGACAGGTACTGGAATGAGGAAAACTCATCTTAGTGAGTTCTAATCCAACCTCAGACATTGACTAGCTGTGTGACCTTGGGCAACTTTCTTCACCTATAAAATTAGTAGGAGAAGGAAATGATAAGCCGCTCCAGTATCTTTGATGAGAACACTCCAAATGGGGTTATGACAAATTGGACATGATTGAATAGCAATAATAGAGAGGGATTATAAATACTTGGGAAAGGAAGTAAACTAGTCCAGCATCCTCATTTAACAGATAAAAAAACAAAAGATCAGAAAGTTATTGGGAGGTTTGTGGTATAGTAGAAAAACTACCTGGGACTGAGTCTAGAGATATTTGGGTACAAGTTTGTACCAGCTGTATGACAATGGACCATATTTAACCATTTGAGTCCAATTATGTTAACTATAAGAGCGGGTTAAGGTGTGTAGAATCTGCCTCACAGAGTATGAATATCTAGTGGAGTAATATTTGAAAGTCTTGAAATGCTTTCTTTTTAAAAAGTAGTTCTAATTTGTCCAAATTAATGCTGTTCATCTGCTAGCAGATTTTACCAGTGAGTAATTTGCTCTTTTAAAAATGAAGGATTTAGACTAAATGATCATGAAGACTTTTCCAGCTCTAAATAATGTGTTCTTTTCATTATCCTTTGTTGTCTCTTATCTCAGGCTTTGTATGGATACTGTTTGTAGTGTTGATACAGGTTAATCTGTTGTAATTGTGATTTCTAATGTATTCTTTGGCCCTTTTAAAAAGAGTCATAATTTAGAAATTGGTACCCTTTGTTGAGATTGAATTTATTTATTATTAATGTTTTTTCCCAAGTATTAAAATGGAAAATATTTACTATCTGTTGTCCACTTAATGCTCTTTTTCCCCCAATACTGCGACACTTATTTTTCTCTCAGATTTGGGAATCCTACAACTTGTTATTATCATACTATTATGGTTTGTTGTATAAGTCTTATTCAAGAAGTAATCAACAAAATCATCATTGTAAATTTTGTATTGGTACTTTCAATGTAATGAGTAGTTTCTCTCTTCATTTTTTCCATACAATCTGTGAATTTTCCCCTTGTCTCCAGTTCTCTTACAGATTTGTATTTGGAATGACTCTGTGTATAAGGATTGACTTAGGTTCCATATAGGATCAACGTAGTTTTGATCAAGAAGGGATGATACATTTTACAGGGAAAATATGACATGTAAGCAGATAAGCTACAAAAATGGCAACAGAAAGAGGAGCAAAATACTCTTATTTACAAAGAAAAACTTTGTAAAGTTGTGAATACTGAATATGAAAAATATGATGTGACAATCTAAATGATTGACAATAAAATTATTTTGAAAAATTCATATTATGTGGATTTAACTTATAATTTACCTTACTTCTTAGAATTTGTAGTTTTTGAATATAAGAATTAAAGGACTTATTTTATTTTTAAAAAGTCTATAGACTGAATTTTACCCAGAAGGAATTGCTGAAGGATATTTTGGCATGATTATAATATGGTAATTTTTACCTGTAAGTATTTGATTACTCTTCTTCATGTCATTTTAGGGAATTCTTACCTTCATTTTAAAGACTTACTCATTAGTAGTTTAACTTAGTGGTTTTTTAATATAGATATACATTTAGAAATCTGTATTTATGTAACATACACATTTATTAGAAATATTTTTGGAGACTTGTAAAATGTACCAATCTAGTTCTAGATATGAAAGAAGTTAAGAAGCAGTAAATACTTTGGATTTTAGAAATGGCTGATAGAATACAAGATTAAGATTGATCTGAAGAATAGATTCCTTTGCCTAGGTGGAGAAATCCAAATGCTCAGCAAAAATCTGTAGCCATTTTTAGACATTTAAAATGCCTGAAATTCAACAATTTTAGTCCTTTGTCTAGGTAATATTCATTAGCACTTGTGCTTTACTGAAATGTTTCAAGAAACCAAAATTACCTCCACATCCCATTGAGAAATCATCAATGTAGGATTTTGGTGGAGTCATCAATTTTATAAGTAAATTTTTTTTCTATCCTAAAAATGAATCTTAACCATAATGGGAAGGCTTTAAGTACCACTTACCAACACAAAGTCATTCAAATACCTGCCTAACTATATTCAGTTGTTTAATCACCAGATTACTCTCAGGCATGGACAGATTGTAATCCATGCAGATACAGCACCAGTGATGATGGAAAATTACACATCAATTGAAGCTAAATTTCAAACTGAAAATAGAAAATATTTATTATGACCCTAACTTCATAAAGATTATTTTTTCAATTTATGCAGAGTTAAAAAATAAAGTCCGAGTATTACTTCAGTATAGCATATAGGTAAGATCTGTTGTGATGAGTTGGTGAAAGAAGTTGATCTGATTAATGTTCCTGCTGCATATTCTGTTAGAGAAAAACAGATTAGCATCATTTGTAAATAGCAGTTGTTGACTGTCTCTGAGCAAAGTATAATAATATCAAGACTCTTTTGGTTTGTTCCGTCAGTTTGCTCAATGGGTTTTCTCTGGAAAGATTTGAACTGTTTTTCCTCTGGCATTCTGACAGTTTTGAAATTTTAATGAACCCTATCTGGAGTCTCTCTGGGTAAGTGTTATTTGCCCTTTGATGTAAAGCTGTCTTCCCTTGCCCTTCAGCCCCACTCCCTTCCTGAGGGAGGAGTGGTCTGCTTCTTTTGGCTGCAGCCTGTGAGAGAGGGAAAGCACAATCTTCCTCACTTTGTTCTTTCTTCAGGAATTAAAGAGCAAAGCTATTAAGTAAAAAAGAAAAAAAAAAAGATTATTCTGGGTTATGGGACAGCTTATTACATTGAATCTCACTCTCTTAGGATTCTGGCAAATTTTAGATTCCAGGGTTGTAGCACTAGTGTTACTTTAACTAGATTTTTTTTTAAAACTTAATTATAATTGTTGGGACAAAGTCAGATGTCAGTTCACTTGGCTGCAAGCTTAGGCCTGTAGAATACTGAGTGCTTTGCTTGTAACTGCATCCGTTGTCTCCTTTCATTATCTGTTAATGGTACTCAACATGACAGGGTTGTTTTGATAAATGGAGTTTTTTGTGAATCCTGGAACTGGATTTCTTTTGGATTGGAGTTGAAGACAACAGGGAGATATATGCACAGGTCAGAGACATAATGTCTGAAATAATCTATGCATTGATGAATCAGTTGTATTATTACTGTTAAGAAATAGCTAATTGATACTACATTTCTAAGCCAAGATTTACTTTTAGTACTTATTTTTATTGTCTGATGTATTTGTATAAAACACATTAGTATGTTCTAATAATCGCTTTTTCTAATAAGCAGATCTTTTTATACTCCCACCAGGGTGTTGAGGAGCTATTACATTATTTGAGTAACAACTGGCTGGAATACTTCAGTTCAAGAGAGCGTAGGTTTTGCAACTAGTGAAGATAGGGGAAAATTTTATATTTAGACAGGAAGAAATTGAAAAAGGGAAAGAATTGAGTGTTAAAAGTTGAAGATACTTTTCCTCTCTCCATTCTTATAAAAGGGTTTAGTAAGATTTTGCTTGTTAGAAAATCCTCAAAAGAAAAATATCTGTTCATCTGTACCTGCTTGATGCTGTGTGGAGTGTGAATGCACAGCAGCTCAGGAACAAAATTCAGTCTGCAGTTTTTAAGATGTTATTGACAAGTTGCTTAATTTGCAGGCTGTGAAGAATTTATCTCTAATAAAAGGTTGGTCTACTCACCTCATTAACTTTTTCTTTAAAAGACAAACTAATTTGTATAATGTACTGAATAAAGCTGGTCAGGGAGTCCTGTGGATTTTCATATACATATATTGGTGCCACAGCCTATAGAATAAGAGTAAATATTTTTCCTCCTTTTCAACCTCAACATATTTTCCAGAGATGAGAGGTTTGTTGAATGTATACCATTTTAATTTGGACACTAATATTACTTTTCTCACTAGCACTCCTTAATCTGGGATGGATCTAGATTTCTTAGGTAGATTGAAGGGGAGGCGAAAGGTGCCTTTTGTGGTTCTGTTGTGTTTCATGATTTAGTGAATTGGTAAACGGGACACATGGTTGGGCAAATACAGGGGCTGTAGTTTGACTTTGGGAGTGATTTCATCTCTGACAGTTACTGTCACAAAGCCACTTGGATATTAAGTTTATTTTCAGAGAGCACATTCCCCTCAGGTTATTCTCTTATTGAGATGTTTAATGTACAATGGGTTTTGCAGCAGAGCCAGACTTGCACTATATAACACTGTATACTACCTTCAATTTGTATTGATCACAGAAGCCTTTTCAGGGTGGCCAACGGCTTTTTACTTCATCAGCTATCTGTATATTTGTTGGGTTAGTAGTTTTAGGTAGATGTTTCTATCCAGTGTGGCATAACTTGAATTTTCTTTAAAGTTGAGGATAATATGAATGTACTAAAAATAAGCTGGGAACAACAAAAGTATGTCAATTTCCTCCCAGTTTGTTGGGAGCCCTTGGGTTTTATTCTAAGTTGATTTGTTTTGTTACCTTGGGCAAATTATTCCTTAATCCCTATGGATGTTTCAGAAAATATGGGAACCTAATAATTCTGGGTTGTTGAAAGATTTAATATTTCTAAAAATCCCTTTCAGATTCTCTTGAAATGGCTGGTCTGAAAATTAAAGGTAGTGTTAGTGACACCTGAAGTTTGTCATTGGAATTTGATAACCAGAAACTTTCCGGCTTATTGTGAGTCTTCATTGAGTCTCTTTATTGTTTAGGATACACAGTTCAATATAATCCAGTATGCTAGTCTCTGTCTTGTGATAACTTTTAAAAATAAATGGCGGTGTTACTATCAAGGGATGAACTGCACAAATTTAGTTTAAAAATAAATTATTAATAGAATCTTATCAGTTTTTCCATTGTTGGTAGGGAGAAAACTAATTTGAAATTGACAGTTGTTAATTTGATTTAGATAGAAATAAAATGAATTAGTGAAGGAGCCTGTAATTTGGTAGCCAATGCATGTATATGCTCTTTTAAAGCCACATGCTAAGGAATGCGTTTTCTCATTAGACGAATTTCCATCAAACCCAATTTAAGCAGTGCCTTCCATAGCAGATGGATCTTTATTCTGTCGTGGATAAGGAGTGGGAGAGGAAGATTTTTAACAAAATGGCTTTCACGGTATTGGAAAATTGCAACCCAAATTGGGGCCAGAGCCTTGAAATGAAGAAACACATCTTTCTCTTGTGCATCTTTAGAACAAATGCTTTGTGTGTCTTTTCCTATTACTATTATTTTTTCATCAGCATTTGTAAGACGTCAGTGGGTGGTTTACATTAATATTCCTGGCGGCGGCGGCAGCAGCAGCAGCTCTAGCTCTAGGATGTGTGAACTGCTGATCACTCTCGGGGATGCGCTGCCTCTTTAATATCTTGCTTGCAGATGCATTTTCTAGCTGACCACGCTATTAAGAGCTGCCATCAATCACGCAGCCTCCTGGTTCCGGCTGCTCTGGAGGGGGAGGGCGAGAGGACTGGAGAGAAGGGAATCTAGAGAAAGAAGGGGATAAAGCAACAGCGGGAGGAAGCGTAGTGTGAGTGCCTGGCCAGCGAGGGAGGGGGAAAGGGGGAGTAAAGAAACAGAGGGGAAGGGGGAGGGAGGAGGAGGAGAAGGAGGCGGGGAGGATCTAGCCCAGCCCCGGCAAGGCGAGCTTGGCGAGTGTGGCTCCCCGGGCTCCACGCCGGGTTTTCCTCACTGCCGCCTCCTGTCTCTCGGAGGCTGTTCTTTCTCTCCTCTGGTGTCTGGGTAAAAGACAAGAGCCTGGGTCACAGGCATGTGGAACTGTCTGCCCCGCAGCTGAGGCTGGAGTGAGCCGAGCCGCCGCGGCCGCCGCTGTCTGTGTTGGGGCTGCTGCAAGTAGCCGCAGTGGCCGCGGAACGGGCTCCTGGCCGCGCGGGGGGACCCCAGCAGCCCAGGCCACTTCTGGCGAGCTCTGCACCCGGCCGAGCGCCGCCGGGAGGGAGGCTCCAAAGCGGGCAATGCTCTTCACTTCCCGGCCGGCCCCGGAGCAGCGCCGCGCCGCCGAGAAACTGAGGGGGCCTCCTTTTGTTTAGCAAGTGCATCTCCTTCCCCTCCCCCCTCTTCTCCTGCCCTGCTCCTTCCTCCTCTCCCCACCTTCCTGCTTTCTTCTCATCCCTTGCTTGGGGGCCCCGACTTGGTGTAGGGTCCCCTATGAGGTTGGAGGCAGCCCTGCAGCCCTGCTGCTGGCTC
This sequence comes from Antechinus flavipes, assembly GCF_016432865.1. Lineage (NCBI taxonomy): Eukaryota > Metazoa > Chordata > Mammalia > Dasyuromorphia > Dasyuridae > Antechinus > Antechinus flavipes. The sequence continues at coordinate 597,688,101 of NC_067400.1, forward strand.
CGGAGGAGGAGGAGGAGGAGGAGTTCTGCTGGGGTCAGCTTGTAACAGCTGCTGAGACTGCAGGCAAGTGGCGTTGGCCCATTCCCTGCCAAGAACTGGCAAGATTAAAACCCAAGGCAGGCAAAGGGGGTGAAGTGAGGGCCATGCAAGTGGTCAGAGACTGTGCCAGGAAGAATTGGGGCAGGAACCTTGGCACGAATTCACTCAGGGATTGTGAATGAGAGGAGTTGTTTAGGAAGGGGTGGGAAAGATTTCCCGTCGTAGGCCGGGAAGTCAGAATAAGTGAGTTATAGTGAATTTGGAGGTTTTCAAGAGTCTGGGATTTATATCTTGCCATAGACTTTTTGATCTGTAATGCTCAAAAGTTGCTTATACCTAGTTTCTAAAGAGTGCAGTGTTGAAGTTGACCTCTTAACATGTTATTGAAGGATCAAATATGGAAGTGTCTTTCCAGGAATAGGCAGTAAGTAAACTGCCTATTGTATATCCACTGAAATACTTTTGATTTTATTTTATTTTTTTTAATTGCTGAAGCCTCAGAAATCCAACATACAGTAACCAAAATCATTTGGACAGAGAAAATACTCTACTGTGTATTTTATTTTTAACTCTAAGCAAGAAAAGTTGGCTTGTGTTGATGAGCTGAGACTGTGGTTACCTCAGCACCACTTCTCACCTAGCCTGATATTAGTTTAAAAATTTTTTTTTTTAAATTTACTTCTGTCCGTTTGCTAAATATTCTTTTAAAACACTTTGGTGTTATTTCGTTTAGAAATGTAATTTACGTTTCCAGTTTAATCTGGATGCCTTTTACTACAGTAGCTAAAGTGCAGGAATATCCTAGAGGGAGAATCTTTTAAGTTTTAATTGGTACAATACTTTGATGGCTTAAAAAAATGTTTACTCAAATCTTGTTCTCAGCTGAAATGACTGGAGACCTGCTTGACCACTTTTCTGTTTGTTGAGAAAGAAACCAGCTTCACTTTGTTTTACAATCAGCTTTTAGGCTTCTCCTAAGCACATGTGGCACTGCTCTCCATGGGGCATTGTTTGGCTAGAAGGCCTTCTTTCAGCCATATGGAAATTTTTTTTAATGGCATGTGAATGAAAATGGCGGTGCACAAGGAGACTAATTTTTCCCCTTGTAATTGTGGTTTTTTTAGGGGGAGGGTTTATTAGTTCTAGGCTTAGAAAATAATTAAAAGTTGAGGGCAGAGGTGTCAAAGTCTCAAAATCTGTTGCTGAAATGTAAACATTGGGTTCTGGAAATTTTTGCTTGGAACTTGTATTTAAAGTAAATACTATTTAAAATCTACAGTGTGCAATAGTATCTATATGCAAAGCAGTTGATCTCTAGGCAGTTTTCTAGTTATCATCAACTCAACGTTTTTATTTGTGGGTCATATTTGGGTGCTTTCAGGAAAGAACCTTTTTGAATATTGCCATTTCTTAGTAAAATAATATAAGGCAGACATTTTAGATGCTTAACCGCAAGTTCAGAATTGTGTGGGAGCAACATTTAGAAGCATTTTTTCCCCCTACCCTCTAATTTAGTTGTGTTTAAACTGTTTTATAAAGATCTCAGGGACCAGTGAAAGGTGGTTTTGAGTCCAGAGTACTTGAATGCTTATTGTACTCTGGCTGGGCCTGGTGCTTGGCAGGCAATGCTTGAAATGTTATTTGATCTGGCTGTACGATAGAATTGACTAGGATTACACCATTTCTTTCCCTGTGGCTGTTGAAAGTGATGCATCAGCGAGTGCTGTTCAGTAACATATTTAAAGACTAACTGCATGCATACACTCTAAGCAGGTTTCCAGAGGAAGGCTGCTTAGATTTTTTTTCTTATATTGTGGTTTTACATTTATGAATTGAGGCAAAAGCTGACAGAATGTATCTGAGCCACTTCCTTTGTGTGTGTATGTGTGTGTGTTGAGTATTTATATTTTATGGTTTGTAGTGAGTTCCAATTTTAAACATGTGTTTGCGCGTGCGCAAGTATATCTATGTGTATGTGGTGTTTATATTTTATGGTTTGTGGGAAATTCCACTTTGAGCATTTGTGATTATTTGTCTATGCTTGCACCGTATGCATTATACATTTTAAAATATTTTTTTCTAGGTGTCTTCATTGATATGGTATTTTCTCATAATGTATAGTTTGGGAATGGCAGAGCAGTGCATGTGAAGGAGGTCAGAACTCCTTAAATTTGTCATTAAGATTCAGTAAAATACTTCTGTTTGCTTGTGTGTTATCCTTGTATTTTAAGTAATGTGACTGTGTACAACTGTTGGGATTATTTTTGTATTGGGCTTCTTTCTTCATTGTAACTTTATTCAATACTGAAAGGTTTATGAAAATGCTAAGTTCATTTAATCTTTCTTCATTACTCTGCTTGCCTGGTTTTCATGTGATAGAAAAAAGCATGCTTTTGTATACTCATGTCAGTATTTAATTTGTAAGGGGTTTTATTTATGGTTTTGAAAGGAAAAAGGGAAACCAAGTAATTTATTAATAGACTTTGCACAAGCCAGTTTGTTTTAAGGTCAAAGGGTTTTACTAGCTATTGTGTAGTTTAACATTAGGCAAAGAAATCAACCATTTTATAATGACCTAGGAGGTCATTTCTTTTGCTATGTCCAATATGATAAAATTGATTAATTTTCTCTGTCTCTGTCACTGTCTCTGTCTTTTTTATTACTTTGTATAGACACCTTAACTTTGTTTAAACTCAAACCACACAAGTGTTGAACTTTAATTTCTCTCTACTCCCTCTAACTCTCTTCCAATTCCATGACTTAAAGAATCTTTCTTTAATAGTGCTTAATAATATGTCTTGGAAAATTTTTTTGGTATATTTATATTACCTTTATAATCGACTTTAACTTTGTAAAAGTAAATTTCCTGGTTCCATACTGAACAGGATTATCTCTTCTGTCTACCATTCTACTTGTCCATTCTATCCTATCCTGTCTGTCTATCATTCTTGAATATAGTACCATGACTGAGCCAGACTGTCATAAATCATAAAATACATCAACAAAGACCTTTCCTAGTCCTTAAATGGTCTGCTCATTCTTCACACAACTATTTTTGTATTGGGAAGAGTATTCTTTAAGCTTTTGAGAGACCTAGTAGTTGTTGACAATATTATGTAGACTTGCATTTTTTAAAAGGAGCAGGAGACATAAAAGCAAACATGCATGAAATTTGTTTATGCATATGGCTAATGTGCTGCCTTTATCTGAAACTCAATTAACTGATTGAAAGAGCAGGGTCAAGATGGCAGGAGGAAAAGATTGGATGGTGGGACAGTTTTGTATATTAATTTTTTGGAGAAGTGACAAAGCATATTTAAGAGAGTAGGTTATTTTCTAGAAAATGTGACTTATAATGAAACATTGTAAAACTGACTTGCTTTATAATATATTGCTAATGTAATTAATATATCTTGTATCAGAGACATTGTTTAAAATTTGAAATATACAGAAGGAAAGTTCCCATTTCATAAATGAGTTTTATTTCTAAATTCATTTAAATTGAGAGATATTTCTTTGTAGTGACTAGGTTCCCTTACAAACTTGTAAAATTTATTTTTAGTCAAGTAATAAGTGAAATACTCGTCTTATAGTGAAAAATAATATTGTTGAAATTCTGGTAAATACTAAGTTAAAAATGGAATAGTTTTTTTAATCTTGAATTGTTATGTAAAAATAGGCAAATGAAGACTTCTAAATGTTGAAGAGGACTTTAGAGATTAATACTATTATTTAATGTCTAATTTCTCTTTAGACTTAAGTTTTCCCCCTCCTGATAATAGATATATCATTAGTAATATTTTTTATATTTGTCAGCTACGATTATACATTATTTGGCACATAGAAAGTTTGGATGAAGGAAGAGTGGATAAGGATAATATTTGGGAAAAAATACAAATTAATCAGCAGTTAATTGTTATTTAGTCCTTCAATTGTGTTTGCTCTCTGTGATCACATGCATATAGTCCATGGGGTTTTCTTGGCAAAGATACTAAAGTGTTTAGACACTTCAATCTTTTGCCAGTGGATTAAGTTAAGAGATTGTTAGTTGCCCAGAGAAAAAAAGTGTTTTAGGCTGGATTTGAATTTATGTCTTACTGATTCCAGGTCCAATGCTCTATCCATAGACCACCTAGCTGGTACTAGCAGTGGGTAAGCATTTATTAATAAATAATTGACAGGGGCAGCTAAATGGTGCATTGGATAGAGCACCGACCTGAAGTCAGGAAAACCTGAATTCAACTCTGGCCTTAACTGATGCTGGGCAATTCATTTAACCCCAGTTGTCTTGCAATAATAATAATAATGCAAAAAAAAAAAAAAAAGAATGATAAAGCATTTATTGAACTCTTTATGTGCCAAGCATATAAAGAAAAATAAATTCTGCTCTCAAGAACCTTATGTTCTATTAAAGGAAATAACATGTTCACATATAAATAGACAAATATATATATATATATATAAACAAGGTAACCAGTAATGTTCAGGCAAAGGAAGAAATAACAGTTGTGATGAGGAAAAGTCCTCATATCTTTCCTTAAGTGAAGCTTTGAAGAAAGCTAATCTTCTAAGAAGAATGGTGGGGTATAGGGAGAGCACTAGGTTTTAGATAGAGTTTGTGGTAGGTGGATTATCATGTCAGAAAAAGTAATGTTAGTTCATAAGATTAAAGGATAATAGATATTGAGTTGAAGGGACTGCAAGGATCATCTACTCCAAAACCCTCCTTTTACATATGAAGAAACTGAGGCCCATTGAAGTTTATTTAACTTTACAGGATCACCCAAAAAGTAAATGCTATAGTTGGAATTTGAATTCATTTCCCTTTAACCTAGAGCATAATGTATCATGCTTCTTGTGGAAGACAAATTGGATCATGGGCTGAGTGAAGGGAACAATGTGCTTATAAACCTGTCAAAGTAGATCAGGGGCAGCCTGTGAAGGGCTTTAAATACCAAAGGTATTAAGGGGAGCCACAGGAGATTTCTTTTTAATTAAAATTTTTTTTCCAATTTAAAAAAATTTTTATTTAGAGTTTCAAGTTCCAAATTCTGTCCTTCCCTTCTTTCCCTTTGGTGGTAAGCCATAGATTGTACACGTACAATTATGTAAAACATTCACTGGAGTTTTAAAAATGGGAATAATGGAAGTTTAGGATATTACTTTGGTGGCTGTGGAGAGTAGATGAGAGCAAGAAGACTTAAGGAAGGGAGCTCATTAAAAATGCTATTAAAATAATCCAAGTGAGAGGTCCTGAACTCTAGGAGGTGGTTATTTGAATTGAGAGAAAGGGATGAATAAAGGAGGTGTCTAGAGGAAGAATGAACATGACTTGGCAGGTTATTGGAGGAGAATGAAGGATAGAGGTCAAATCTTGAATTGTGAACCTGGGTGATTGGAAATAGATGATGCCTTTGCCAGAAATGGGAGATCTACAAGAGAGGTAGGTTTTGGGGAAAAGATTATGAGTTTTATTTGGGACATGTTGAGTGTTAGAAACCTGGGCCACATCCAATAGGCAATTGATTATGTGGGATTGGAGTTTCTAATTTGAGTGAAGGTGTTTTAGGAGTAGATTGCCTAAAATAGAATTAACTGACCTCTGAGTTGGGAATGGTTTAGGAAGGAGTGGAGAAGGTAGATGGAAAATTCGAAATATTCAGTCTTCCAGTAATCTGGGTAAGAAGTAAAATTGTGGGGAAGAGTCAGTTCCCAGCAGCCAGACTGGCACTCAATACTATTTAGTTGTTACCTAGAAAAATTCAGGTGGGTGGTGAGATGAAGTCTGTGATATGATAGTGTCATGCTCTGGTTTTTGCTGCCAGGTATCTCTACTGTGGGAGTGAGAAAAACAACCTGAGACAGGACAGTTTACCCTGGGACAAAATGTCCCAGAATGTTGTCATTGTTCTTTTTTTCTTTTTTCGTTTGTGTTATGTCTGGAAACCTGGAACAACAAAAGCCACTACCTACCATGCCTAACAAAACATTGGTCAACAGCCCATATGATAGTTCATTATTTGACAGGGTTTGTGGTCATTGGTATATATATATATATATATATATATATATATATGCACACACACTCCTACTGAAGCTGCATGGCACCATTAGACAAGGAGATTGCCCATCTTTGAATTTATCCTGTTATATAAGTTCTTTTTTTGCTTCCTGACTCTTACCTCATCAATATCATGTGCTTTTGTGGGAGAATGTATTCCAACTTTATGAGGAAAAGGTTTTATTTTTTAACTGTAATTTGTCTAAATTCCTTTGCTTTTAACTAAATATGTATTTTGAGAGATTCTTGAAAGATAAACACACTAATGGTTACTTGTGAGCTGTGGTCTTAGAAATATGGACCAAGGCTTTATTGTGCTTCACTGCAACCATTTTATTGCTACCTGCTCTGTTTTAGCACCTGAAAACGGGGCTTTCAAAGACCATGCTCGCTGGAAAAGCTAAGTCATTCAATGATCATTTATTAAGTACTTAATATGTCAGGAAATATGGCAAACACCTTTTCTCGCCTACAAAGGCAGACAGAAACATGGGTCCTGCTTTCAAAGTGTTCATATTATAATGGAGACAACATACAAACCCACCATATTGTACAAATAAGACATAATACAGGGTAAGTAGAGTGTAATTTTGAAAGGGAGGCACAAGCAATGGGGAGGGGTTTGGGAAAGACCTCTTGTAGAAGATGGGGTTGAGCTATCTTGAAGGAAGCCAGGAATTAATTAATTGCCTTTTTTCTTTGTTTGTAATCAACTAACAGATAGCTTCAATTCATATTTTCTATGAATTTAGTTATATGTTTATAAGATTATATGATATGAAAATAAGATTTTATTTGGTGAAGAGCTTATCTAGGGAAAAATCTGATGTTCATGAAATGGAAATCAAGTAGGTTCCAAAATGAAATTCCTACTATTCCCAAAAGTTTTCTGTACCATTTTAATGTTTTCTTCCATACACCCTCTATGTGTGTAGGACTTTCTTTGATTTTATAAAGATGTAAATGGTGACATATGGTTTGATCGGTAATTGCCTATAGCTTCTTGGTTGCTTTCAGATCATGGTACTATCTATGATCTTTTTACTCTTAAAATCTCTCTTTGTGATATTTTTAAGATTGAATTCTTGATTGTGTGTTTTTTGGCATGCGACTCCAGTTAAAATTGTATCTGTTGTCTGAAGAAAAGGTTTACCTAGAAACCCATACAAAGCCTTGATAATCATACCAAGATTGTCTGCTGAGTGATGATGAGTTTATTTGAGAAAGCCAGGAAAAATTACCAGTGTTTCTTGAAGTTCATCTGGCTTGTCTCCCCCCCTCTACCCCCCTTACTCTTATGATCTGTGATACATTGGCATCATTTTTTTGGATTTCGATAAATATACTGATTAGTTAGAGCTACTGAAGATAGCTTCCTGAGAATCATTAGGTTCCTGATTAAAGTGCCACATGTCTCCATTTCTTTTTCTATGTTCCCCACAGTCTTATATTCTCTCCTATACTATGAGAGTGTCTAGTCATAAACCTTGATATATTCCCAATGGTCAGTCAGTATTTTTTTTTATGCCTACTGTGTATCAAGCATTGGTGCTAAGCATTTAAAATTTTTTTTCTTTAAACTTAATGAGGAAAGTGGTCAAAGGAATCTCTAAATCATAAATCTTTGAAAATCTAAAGCTTTACAACTATTTACCATGGCTTGGTAGAATTTCATCCTGAATGAAAAGAGTGTTTAGATAAGGAATGAATAAATTTGTGAAAGTAGCTACTAATCCAGTAATGTTTGAAAAATATGGGAACCAAAAAAAAAATATGGAGACTAAGGCAAGGCCATTTAGTAGTAGTAAGATCACATAGCTATCTGGGGATATGTAGAGCTTAGAAAAAATAGATGTGATTCTTTTCTTTTTTTTTTTTTTTTTTTTGTTTTTTTAAAGTCATAGTCGAGCATATTGTTTTTGTATATGTTGGGACTTTGTTCCTTGCCCAATATGGTTTTTTTTAAAAAAAATTTTTTTTTTGGTAGTTCTGCTGGGAAAAGAATTTTACTTTTTACCCAGATTAGTGAAGAATTGTAGATGGAATTCTATAAAACAACCAGCATATCAAAAAATAAGATGATGGAAAGTGGCCCTTTGTTCTTTAAGCCTGATTTTCACAATTAATTAAATAATGATTTTAAAAATTAGATAACATTTATAAATAGTGAAATCATGATCAGTCATTAAGTTGTTTTTATTAGAGCAAATGGTACTAGAGAAACTTAATGACTTTCAAAGAAAAATGGGGAAAAATGATTAAAGAGTAGTAAATTTTTTATTTGCTTCCTAATAATTTAGTGCAAGATCCTTCAGAAAATTATCTATAGGTTCATTTGGTGATGAGCTTATCTAATGGAAATCTGATGTTTATGAAGTGGAAACCAAGCAGGTTAACTAGTCGGAAATGACATGCCTACTGTGTTCCCTGCCATGTGCTAAGTGCTGGGGATATACAAAGTAGTTAAACAGTATTTGCCCTTAAGGAACTCACAATCTAATGGGGTAAGCAACAGGCAAAAAAATGTGTGCAGACTGGTTATATACACAACATAAATAGGAAGTAATTTAAATAGGGAATCATTATGAAAATAGCATTTTGAATTGTATTGTGACCAAAGAAAAAGGGCGCAGTTAAAAAAAAAATAATGAAGGGGCAGGTATTTGAAGCTATGGTATAGCCAAAATGAGAACACAATAATTCTCAAACGCACATATAAAAAATTAAACCCAGTATATGTTAGAAAACAGGTAGGTACATAAAAGACACTGGGTCTGAAACCCAGTTCAAATCCAGACTTAAACATTTCTTAGTTTTGTGACACTGCCTTATTTTACAACTGTTAAAGAGGAATTATGACAATAATATATGTTGTGAGGATCAAATGAGTTTTTTTATAAATTTGTAGTATTTGTAAAACACTTAGCAAAGTGTACAAATTAGGCATTTAATAAATGAATAAAGTAAATAAAAAATAAAATAAAAAAAAGATAAAATAAAATAAAATAAAAAATAAAAGAAATGTTTTCTGCCTTCTTTAGAAATAAAGCATGTTACCAAATTCATGGTATTCTTAGTGAATAACTTATTATGAATTGATTTATTGTGTTGCCTCAGTTTGTCACACGATGAGGGTGATGTTTTTGTATAGTGTTTTTATAATATATTTCTCTGTGAGTTGGTTAACTCAGGTATTTTCTCTTTTCTTAAGAGATATAAGAATTTAAATCTTATAGTGGGATCACTTGTCTAAAGTTATGTAACTGGTAAAAGACAAAGGTGGGAATAGAATTTCCCAGTATTTAGTATCTGAATTTTCTACCTTTTCTACTTTTCAGCTCTCCTTGAATCTTGCCCACTTTCAGTGATAACTTGGAATAGATTTAGCTACCTCCATACCTTTCTACATATTATAGACATCTATAGTTAGATGGATACAAATATCCTTCCAAATCGAAGGATACAAATGTGGGGCTAAAATGCAGATTTCATACATTTTATTTTGACTGGTTTAAGGCAAGTTATATTCTGGAGCAGGAAGGCCTCAGGCTCAAAAAGTAATCTCCCCTATTACCAATTTTAGAGACTTGCTGGATTTGATAAGATTGTCTTTTAAAATGCAATTTTAACCCAAGAAAGGTGTTTGATAGGAAGTCTTTAGTCATATAATGAATTTGAAAGTGGAGCATTCAAGTGGAAATGTTCAGTGTGCTGTTAGACTTGCCAGTCTATGTTGCCAGTCTAGGAAGGAATTAAGATGTTTATTTGGGAGTCTTCTGCCTACAGGTTTAAAAAAAAAAAAAAAAAAAAAAGCCCAGTGAAAGTGCATGAGATCTATTCTTGGAGCTGAGGTCTGGGGAGAGAAATAAATTGAAAAGAGAAGATAATTAAAAGTAAATTAAAGGATCTCGAAAAAATGGAGTGAATTTGAATGGCTGAAGAGCAGCATTGAAAGCATTTCCATTATATATAATGATATGGTCAAGAGCTTAATTGGCAGTAACATTTGTTAGCCTCAGTGGCTTATTAGAAAGAAATGACAAGCCATTTTGGGGCTAGAGGGTAGCAAAGTCATGAATGTTAGAGTAAGGACTGTGGACTTTATTCTTATTAGGCACTAAGGAGCCATTAAATATTTTTGAGCAGGGAGTAAAAGTTTTTTTTTTTTTTGGAAAGGTCACATTGATGTGGCACTTTAAAACATTTTCAGTTCAATTTACCAAACATGTGAAAATATGAAAGTTCCCAATGTGAAAGGATCTTTATATATGTTATTTTACTTGTCCTATTAGCACCTTCAAAGGAAGAGATGTTTGAAAACAGTGACTAAATTGCTCAACACTCGAGGTCTATTTTAGTTGACTAGTCTGTCATTTAACCTGACTGATCTTAACTATCCTTAACTGTAAGATGGATATAATAAAACCTGGATCACTTATTTTGCACAGTTGTTATGAAGATCAAATGCGATAGTATAGTTAAAGCACTTTGCCAAATTTAGATTGATATATATTTCATTTATTAAAGGCTGATGGAATAGTTATATTATTATCTTTTGAAAAAAAATTAATAGATAAAGAAATTGAGACAGCTTCTCAGCCACCTAGTTTTGGAGCTAGAGTTTTAAAAAAGGTTGTTAAATGAATTTGATAACAGCATCTAGGTACTGAAAATCATTGTATTTTCTTCCCATTCTACCAAAAAAATTATCCATCAGCTTTGTACAGGATCAAATGAAATAATGGAAATGAAAGCATTTGAAAAAGTACAAAATGTTTTATAAATGTAAGGTGATATTAGCCAGAATTACTGTGAGAATTTTTAGAACACATAAATCAGAGTAATGGAATTCCCATTGCTTTTAGGTTATTCCAACTGTTACAAGTTTGAAATAGACAATATGTAACAGGGATAGCCAATTAGATTTCTCATCTACCTGTTTTTCATGATGTGAATTACTTTTTTGTAATTGTGCTTAAGTTAAGGCCAATTTCTGTGAATATTATGCCACAAAACGAACAAAACTCCATAAGTAGATTGTGCCATTTGAAAAATTACTTAAGTCAAGAGCCTCCAGATGGTGTGTGCTGCTGTGTTCACAGCTGTATTTACCACTAGCTCACCAGATTATCTACTAATAATTTTTAAATAGCTGGTTAGGAACAGTGGTATGTTCAGGTCTCTGCTGGTTTTGAACCACAATAGAAATAGTTCCATTTTCTGTATGCTTTTCAGCAAAATTCCAGTGAAATGACTTTAAATCAGTTGAGTGAATTCAAGAGTTTGGTTGAGTTGGATTATATTTGTGTTTTGCTAAAATCTTTAAGGTGTTTGCTTTATTTCCAGTAGGTGAAAGGAAACACATTTTGGGGGAAAGGTGTATGGGATTATCATGCCAGAAAAAGTACTTATTAATTTAGGCTAATTCCTTCCATATCTAAAAGGAGCTTATGATTGTGAGATACCCTCAGAAGTGGTCATGAAACCTTTGTGGAAAAAGGAAAAGGAAACGGACAATCTTTGCCTTCTAAAACCTCCTAGTCCATTTTGAGGTAGTTATTTGTAGTTGGGAAGTTTGTCCTGACATCAAACATAAACTGTATTCTTTCATTAGAAATATCAGTGTAAGCAGCCTCTTGGGAATATTGTTATTTTTATTTGCAATTAACTATTATCTTTGTATCTGAAAAGGCCATGTTAAATGTTTTTTTTTTTTAAATAGCTTCTACTGTGGTTAAAGAAACTTAGTCTGTTAGTTGCTTTTTATTAAAATTATTCTTGTCATAGCACATGAACAAAAAATAGTAAAGTCTTGCACTTTGTTGCAGGTATTTAATAGTTTTAATAGGATGTCTTATGTTGCAAAAATTTAATTACTTCTGTACTATGCATATAAACACACCGAAACAATTTCACTTAGTAATTTGTCAACAATTTGTATAAGACATTTGTGAAAATGAATATACAAGTTATATTTGGGGGCATAATTAGTTATTCTTGAGCGAATGGCATATAGAGCTATTAATACTGTATTTAGAACTCTAACTCAGACATTGGGGAAATAAATATGGTCCTCATCACTGAAATTTTGCATTTGAATAATTTACTTTTTGTCTAATGTAATAATAATTTGACCAAAGTGTGTGTAGTGGGGAGAGGTGTAATTGAATTTAAATTTAATTTCATCTAGTTCCTTACCTTTTTAGGCATCTGTTTTCCCAGTCACAGCCTTCTTCAAAGTATAATTTTCCTTTGGAGGAATTAGGTGTTCATTGAGTGAATGTTCACCTTTTATAACAACAAAAGTTGAATGATTAATATAATAAAATTAAAGTTTCATTGAGAAAACTTTGGCAATTAATATTCAGTCTTGAGTATATTGAAAGAAGCAGTTTGAGTTTTGATCTTTGAATGGAGTGGGACAAATAGAATTGGAAACATGTAAAAATAATAATGACTTCTTTAGGAAACTTTGTCACTCCTTGTCAAATTTTGTAAGCAACTTGAATAACTATTTAAACACATTGAAAATAAATAATATTTTCTTGCAGGAAATTTTCTACTTACAACCTTGCATTTTTGATTTGACAGCTGGATTAGAATTCTGGCTTCTCCTGCTGTTACCTCTGGTATTGGGGAGAAGGCTGTAAATTTTACATTAGTAGCATTGCTTGCTAGCCTCCTCCAGAGGGAACTGTGCAAACTTCAAAGGAATGATTCAGTGTGATTAAGCTCTTGTGGAAATGGGTATAATTCAGATGCAACAGTATTAGGTTTTGTAGTAAATAAAAATGTAGCATTGTTATTTTTTAGAGTCATGTCAATTACTTTTTTGATTTTTGTTTTAAAACAAGATGAGGAAGAGAATAGTTTATTAATATTTGTTGTAAGGAGGAAACTCGAAGGTACATACTTACCAATAGAATATTATTTACCTTTTTAGTAGTTTTATGGATCATTAGATTCGTTAGCATTCATGGGGGAGGGGGGACAGCATTTCCTTTGCCAATTGCAGCCCATCCACATTTTATTTAGTCTGATTCTTGTCCTTTTTTTTCTTATGGATCTTCTTAGGCAGGATCTCTCTAACTCATCAGAGGCCTTCCTATATAGCTTTTTAAACAGTTAATGGACACCAAGAAGTAGTTAAGTTGTCTGACTGCTGTTGCTGCTACTGTTGCTACTGTAGATAAGGGCAGTGGACTAGTCATTCTCTGTGTCCTACTGAAATCCTTTATATCACGTCTTAGTGAATCACTTATCCAAACCCATCTTGCAACTAACTTTCCAGTGCCTTTGGACTCCCTGGGAATTTTGATTCTTCAGAGATTATTGTCTCTCATGATTTACAGCCTCAAGGCCTCTTTGGGATGATATTAGTGTTAAAAAGATGACTTTTTAATCTGATTTGGAGAGCAGTTTGGAGGCTTTGAAAGTGTGTTCAGGTATTTTCCAAAAAAAAAAAAAAATTCTTTCTCCTATTTTGAGCTTTTGGATCTAGATCAATGTCCTTTCTATCTGGCATCTTTCTTTCTCCTGCCTTTGGTCTGTGGAAGAATTTTACCCTAGGCAATACAATTAGCAATCTATTTTTTTTTCTTTTTCTCTTAAGAATAACAACTGGAAGCTTGAAGCTTTTGAATGTTTTTAATTACTAATGATTCTCTTATCCTTTTTGCCTTAAAATATTGCAGTGGAATTGTTCTAAGTGTCTGGAAATCTCCCTTTGCTCCAAACATTGATTTGATTGATTAAAAAGGCCTGGAAGGGGACTGGGGAGTCTGAAGGTCCTTTTTTGTAATCTCTGCTGTGACCTTGGGTAAATTACTTTTCCCTATCAGGGCTCAGGCTTCCTTCTCTATAAAATGGTGATTTTTCAACCAAATCATCTAGTAAGTTTCTTTTCGGTTCTGAAAGTCTACATTTCTATCATAGAACTAAGTGCCAAAAATTTATAGAATGGGCCTCCTTTCTCATTTTCAAACTGGATCTCATATAACCCCCATTTTACAAATCAGGAAGCTTTAGCTCAGTTTACCCTAAATCCAGAGATAGTATAAGTTTGAGTTAGAGTCTGAGTCCAAGTCTTTCTGAAATCACAGAGCCTCAATGCTGAAAGGGAATTTAAAAGCAATTTCTTCACATGAGTCTCTTCTCCCTAGCACCAATAATTGGTCATCCATTCTTGACTTGGAGAGTTTAAGTTAGCAAGAACTCACAACTTCAGATGCTTTGCCTTCCACTTTTGGGCAGCTCTGATAGGAAGTTTTTTGTTTGTTTTTGCAGAGGCAATTAGGGTTAAGTGACTTGCCCAGGGTCATACAGCCAGGACCTGTTAAGTGTCTGAGGCCTAATTTGAACTCAGGTCCTCCTGACTTCAGGGCTGGTGCTCTATCCACTATACCAACTAACTGCCCCCTCCCCCTTTGTTTTTTTAAACAAGTACAAGACATATTTCCTTTTATCTATCCTCAAGGTTCTGTCCTCTGTGGCTAAATCATCATGCTTTTTAGTCTGCAGATCTTTCACCTTTGGTGTACTTTCCTTATTCTCCAGAGATATAATGGTTGAATGAATGACTATATAGGCTTTGCTGCATCCAGGATTCATGTTTAGGCATGAATTGGTCTAGATGTCCCGTTAAAATCCTTTCTGAGGCTAGCTGTATTTGAAATATTTGAGATCTTAAATTTCCTCTAGAATTCTAACAACAGTAAACCTTTATTCTCTCTCTAAAAATTTCTTAGCTTCAGCCGGCATCCAGATATTTATTTATTTATTTATTTAGCTCACTACAGCTGGTAAGTTTCTCTGTTCAAATGTTGGAATTTCCCTCACAAATATAGATTGTGAGAGTTTGTTTTATTTGTAATTATTTAGAGTTAAGAAGATTGTTTTTTTATTGCTGAGGGATTGAGTGTTCCTAGCACTAGGCAGGGATACAATGAAAGTATCAAAATGACTGAAAAAGAATTCATGAAGCTATAAACTTCAGTTTAAAAAAAAAAAAGACAAAAAAAACCCCTCCTCTACAATCCCAAACCTATCCTTGAATCTGACACTGTAACAAATCCCTATAGAATTTACTTTTTACAAGCAGTCAAAACATATCGTATTTGCTCCATTTCCTATTGAAATCTCAACAAAGAAGCCAAGAAATCAGATTTCTACTTCCTGATAATAAAACTATTCCTTTGAGAATAGAGCTTGGAATAGATTTTTATATGGCAGTTCCTGCTGATTAATTGAATACTCTTAGATAATCTTTTGTGTGTAAGTTTAGCTCTTTCTCATGAAGTACGAATATAGCTAAATGGTATGTTTATTATTGGAATATTATAATTTGCTTTAGAGAAATCCAGGTTTTGTTTATAGTTTGAGGTGCAAGTAATGGGGAAAAGTGGTGCATATAAAGGAGTTTAGAGCAACTCAAGCTTATTAGATTATTTAGCGAGTGCTTATCCCTTCATGGGACAATAAAGTAATTATAAATATTGTTTGAAAATAGGTTCACTTTTTTTCAAAGTTATTTACTTCCTCTTTCTGAAAATAATACATATTGACTTCCTTTTCCCATTGTTTAATATATTATGTATCTAAAATGCTGGGAGGGAGTACACTTTTTTGTCGTGGTTAATATACATAGAAACATCCCTCCCTCCCTCCTCTTTTTTCTGCCCTCCTTTCCTTCCCAGTTGATTCCTCAGGGAAACTTTTTTTTTTCTCCTTCCTTAAACTCATGCTACTGTCATAAAACAAATTGTTTATTTAGCTTTCCAAGAGAAAGTTGAGAGAGGTAGTATGGAGTGATAGATAAGCTGGTCTGTCTTGGAGTCAGCATTACTTGGCTTCAGGTCTATCTTCTTTCACATGGTGGCTGTGTGTCTCTGGGCACTTAAATTACTTAACCTCTACGTGTTCCTGGCAGTTTTCTGCTAACATAGGTTGCAGATGAGCTGTTGATTTATGTCTGTGGAATGATTCCTTACACCATGAAATTATAGTTCCTCCCTCCCCCTCCCCCAAGGGGAAAATTCATCAACAGATTGTTATTATGAGTGTTGTCATTTAGAATACTACTAGAATCCAAGAGACTCCTCTGAGCCAGAGAATGATTATGCTTAGAGAATCTAAGGGCGTTAGTTTGTTCTGGTTTAGGCTCTGACTTCCCATCGACAGAAAGGAGAAGAATATGCAGGATGGTCACTGAGTTAAGTAATAGGAAAGAAAAGCATTCTTCCTTTAGGGACTATTCTTAAATTTAGATAACACTATCGCCAGGTTCAGTCAGTGTGGTATTGAAGGAAATGATCAAATTTACTATAAACTAGACCGATATGATTATAGAAAAGTGGACATTAATGTAAACTTTTATCATTGAACATTGATATCAATTTTGATAGTTATGGCTATAAAAGAAAGTTGAAATGCAGAATTAGAAATTAAATGATGATATAGGCCCCTGTCATACATGGAGTAGGTACACAGTCAAGGAGTGATTTGATAGGTAGAAAGGACTGTACAAGAATCATTCCTATAAATCTCTACTTGATGATCTCCAGTATAGGGAGGAACTTACCACTTTCATTGACCCATTCCATTTTTGGATAATGCTCTTTAATTAGGAAGATGCTCTTTTAAATAAGCCTAATTTATTAATTACATCCCATATTCTTATTTTTTACTCTTTTTTTTCAAGCAGAACAAGCCTATTCTACTTTGAGACAAAACAAAACAATACAAACTCTTATTTCCTATTTTACTTGAAGAACAAGCTGTACCATCCAGAGTAACTTTAGAAATCTTTGGTTTCTAAAATGGGTTTTATTTGGGACCTCCAGTAGTTAGTTAAATACATTTTTAAAAAGTGGATGATTAAATACTGTACCAATATCTTAAAAAAAGTTAATGTACATTATTAAGTCTCTTAAATCCACCTATTTGATATTTTTGTATGTTGATTGTGGCCATTTATTATTATATGTTACTGAAACGGAAAGTATTTGGATCTTGTAAATGGGGGAAGGGTCTATAGCCATTGTTTACCTTTGAAAGAAGGGACATAAAGACACTAGAATTATTAACATTATAACTTAAACTTATGATATAATACATATACATAATAAAAAAATATAAATATTTTATAACATTTTACAATTTTAATCTAAATCAATTACAGTAGTTTTAACAAATTGTACAACTGACTTTTTTTTTGACATAGCTTGTCTACTTCTGCCTCTGTATATGTATGTATACTTGTGTTTATAATTAGACCTATTTATTTCTAGTATGTGTTTTCTTTTTTCATTACAGTGTTTATTTAGAGACTGTGTCCTGAAGGAGACTACCATTTAGAAATGGTATTCTAAAACCAATGCAGAACAAAAGCAAAGAAAGACATGTTATGTAGACAGTAATATCATTCATCACTCATCAGATGCTTTTTGGATTTATTTGACATTTTTTGAAAAAAAACATTTATGTGCTGTGATGTAGGTTGGTAGGTAATTAGAACAACTTAAATTAACAGTAAACTAAGTTAGACAAAAAGATTGAATTATCAGTATTGTTTATTTAAAAACCAATGCTTACTTTTACAATATTTAAGACTTTGCTTTATTTTAAAATATGAGAACTTTCCTATTGGGTTTTCATATTGAGAATAGTAACAGGATTTTAGCGGGAAGAGAATTAAAAAATACCTAACATGATCAGGCAATGGATATACAACTACTAAGTATAAAACAATTCCTATACAAATTTAAAATATTTATTCCTAAAATAAAAGAAATAAGTTTTTAATCTAAAAATATACAGACTTAAATAAAAAGAAAATGTGTAAAAAAAATAAATGTGAAGTCATCAAATGCAAACTAGTAATTAATGAAGAAAGCCAATCAGTTCTTTGAGGTGGGGGGGGGGGGATATCATTTGAACTTATCATTTTGTGGTGTTTCCTCCCCCGCCCCCCCTCCCCTCACCCCCCATGTTTATTTTAATTTTTGTAACCACAGCTTCAAGGTGACATCTACCTTCCTTGGCTGATCTTTTGTATAATGAGTTATTTGTTTTGTAAAATGAATTCCTTTTTTTCCCTTTGAGTTTTATCTGAGTTCAAATAGATACTAGCAGTATGATCCTGAGCAAATCATTTAAATTCTCCCTGCATTAGTTTCCTCTTTAGGAGAATATAGACATAATAAGAACATTTACCTGAATTGTTGTGAAAATTAAATAATATTTTTAAAGCACCATGCAAATCTTCAGGCACTATATAAATTTTAGGTATATTATTACAACTAAAAGAAGAGCAGCTTCTTTCTTTTCAAAGTTGTGAAAGGTACCTCTTTGCTTCTAATTTGTCTGTGCTATGATCTTTTATGTTTAGGTTTCTATCCAGTGGATAAACAGCTAGGTGATGCAGCAAATAGTGTCTGCTTAGCTGGTCAGGGAGACTCATCTTCCTGGATTCAAATCTGTCCTCAGATACTTGCCATTTATGTGATCTCAAGCAGTCACTTCACCCTTACAGTTTCCTCAACTGTAAAATAAGCTATAGAAGGAAATGGCAAATCACTAAGGTATCTCTGCCAAAAAATCCCCTAATGGGGTCACAAAGAGTGATACATGACTGTTTCACAAATAACTAACAAACTCTTATAGATCAATATTAAATTTATACATGCCTCTCCTATTTCTTATGACTTTCAGTTCCACGTCACTAAATGCCTAATGGTCATTATGAATTTCATATTTTGGAGCCATGTCTAAAATTTTTTTCTCTAAATCTTCCTCTCTCCCAAACTTCCTGATTTGTATGAAATAGTATTTGTACTATTCTTCTAATTTCCTGGTTTCTTAATCCAATATATCCAAATTGCCAAATTTTCTTGTTTCTATTTCACATTATCTCTTATATCATATTCTTTCAAAATATGATCACTATTTACCTCTAGATTATTGGAACAAGCTCCTAATTATTTCCTTTGCATTATTTCTCCCCACTCCAATCCATCCTCTACATTGCTGCCAAAGTGCAGATCTCATCATATGACTCATCCCAAATCAGCTAACTCCAATGGCTGCTTCTTACTTTCAGGATCAAATATTATAAACCCATCTGTTTAGCTTTTAAAGCCCTGTAGTTTAGCCCTAATATGTCTTAACAGCCTTACTGGATGTTACTCCACTTCCTTCATTCTTGATTCCAATACAATTGGTTTTCTCTCCATTTCTCACACAACTCACTCATGTTTTAGTTTTTGTACTGACTTTCCCCTATACCTGTAACATACTCTCTTTTTCGGCATAAAAACTTTCTCTTTTCCTCCCTCTTTCATACATACATTTTGTATTAAGTGCTTTCTATATGCTAATTTCATTAACTTTTAAAATTAATTTTCATTAACTTTTATATATAATTTTCCTACACATATATTTTACACATACTTGTTTTCTGCCCCATTAATTGTCTTTGTAGTTAGAAATTTTTTCATTCTTTATATGTATATCCCTAGAATTTAGCACAATGCCCAGCACATAGTAGGTCCTGAGTAAACACTCTTATTTGTTCTATTTCTCTGTTATAAAGTGCTTTGTATGCCAAGAGATTTTGGCCGCACTTCCATTTATTTATTTACTTATTTCTGAAATTTATTTATTTATTTTTTATTATAGCTCTTTATTTACAAGACATGCATGGGTAATTTTTCAGCATTGACCCTTGCAAAACCTTCTGTTATAACTTTTCCCTTCCTTCTCCCCACCCCTTCCCCTAGATGGCAGGTAGACCAATACATGTTAAATATGTTAAAGTACATGTTAAGTACAATATGTGTATACATATTTATACAGCTATCTTGCTGCACAAGAAAAATCAGATTTAGAAATAAGGTAAAAAATAACCTGAGAAGGAAAACAAAAATGCAAGTGTACAATAACAGGAGTGGAAATGCTATGTTGTAGTTCATACTTATTTCCCTTCCCATAGTTCTTTTCACTGGGTGTAGCTGGTTCTCTTCGTTACTGAACAGTTGGAATTGATTTGGTTCATCTTATTGTTGAAGTGAGTCCTGACCATCAGGATCGGCCATCATTGTTGAAGTGTATAATGATCTCCTGGTTCTGCTCATTTCACTTAGCATTATTTCATGTAAGTCTCTCCAGGCCTTTGTGAAATCATCCTGCTCGTAATTTCTTACAGAATAGTAATATTCCATAACATTCATATACCACAATTTATTCAGCCATTCTCCAATTGAAGAGCATCCATTCAATTTCCAGTTTCTAGCCACTACAAAAAGAGCTGCCACAAACATTTTTTTTGGCTGCATTTTTAAGGTGAACTTTCAAATTATATGCTGATTGCTAGTTAAATGCTAAGGGTTCAAGCTATTAAGTTATTCAAATTCATTTAGAAAGTTCCTAAGGTTAGAGAATAGGTTTTGAAATGAAGACCAGGAATTTGTACACTATGCTTTGACTGCAGATTTTAGCATTAAGTGATTGGACAAAAGTTGGTGTAAAAAAAAAAAAATCCCATCTAAACAGGAATAAATAGCTTTTACAAATCAACCATTTTTCAGATCTTCATAGATGACAACTTTGAGTTACAACATTGTATTATCTGATTATTGCTTCAATCCATTTGACTTGGGCAAAACCAAACATGGTCAAGGGATTTAGATCCCATTGGGCTATTCTTTAGTTTTCTTCTGTCTTTTCCTTTCCAGCGCTTTCTCAGTAATGGATTAATGGCAAAAGTTTTCATTATGTTATTGTAATTCTATAAAATGTTGTATTCATTAACTTGGTCTTTTTAAAAAACCATGTTTTTAAAAAACTGTTTTTGAAGAAGAATTTTGTTTTGTCAGAATAGATTTTTCTGTTTTCTTTCTTTAAATATATCTCAAAAACTTTGTCTCAGCTATACCTTTAAATAGTTAAAGCATCTGGTATAATGGAAATAATACTCAGTATGGGGTCAGGAGACTTTGACTCCAGATTCTGGCTCTTTAGATTATTCTTAGCTGGGTGATTTAAGTCATTTAACTCCTCTGAGTCTCAGTTTCCTTATTTGTAAAAATTGTGGTAATAAAATATGTTAATACCTACCACATAGTGTTAGGAAAGCATTTTATGTCACAAGGATCTCAGAGATCATTTATATTCTGAAAATGATTGAACATGTTTGCTGCTTTATGGTGTTGCTTCTTTTTCCTAGTTGGAAATTGGTATTTCATGTTTCCTTATGTCTAATAGACCCCGAAGGTGTCTATTCAAGGCTTATGTATCAGTTTAATAATAATTTTTTAACAATATTTCACAATCTTGTTTAAATCATTAAATCCATATTTTGGATATAAGACGAGAAGGGTTTTGGGTGTCATTATAGCTGATTATAATAATTATTTTATAAGCAGTTTTCATTTTTTTTTTGGGGGGGGAGGCTACAGCACTAGCTTGGTGTGATATACTTTATTAATGTTAGTTGAGTTTTCTTGTAACAGTATTTACAAAAAATTGTATTCCCAGTGCTGAACTCACAATGCCTTATACGCAATAGGTGTTTAGTAAATGTTTTTTGAAATTGAATTGTTGAATTAATAATCATATTTGCATTTTACTTTAAGGCTTACAAATTTATTTCTGTGCTTTATCCTCTTGATATTCCTTTGGTATCATAAGTATCACCATTTCATAGATTACTAACCTGATGCTGAATTAGGTGACAGTCTAAAGTTTTAGGAACTCTAGTAAGTGGCAAGGTGAAACTTGTATCTAGATATTAATCTTAGAACCTTGGTTTTGGAAAGCATTGTATAGGTCATTTCATGTTAGAAATTTCCCCTTCGACATATTTGACAAATACTTAATCCAGGTGATGTAAAATCCTGTAGTGAGAGGAAAATTAATTGGCCTTTCAGGATCAGAGATGCTGTCTTTTAATTTATTTAATTTATAGCACTATAGACTCTCTGTATCAGGTAAGGAGTGTTCTAGGGACATCTCCACTGGGGATATAGCAACACTTGCAACAGCAATAGCTGCCATTTGGATAATGCTTTAAGATTTAAAAAGCACAGAAATTTTAACATTTATTTTTCACATTAACCCTTCACTGATAGATGAGAGAAAATGATTGATACCTGTATTAGAAAAGAGGAAACAGAGGCTTGTGGATTTGATTTGTCAGCCACTCCTATGTCTCAACCAGGTTTTGAACTCATCTCTTTTTATTTTTTATTTTTTATTTTTTTATTTTTTATTTTTTATTTTTTAAGTTTTTTTTATTTAATAATTACATTATATTGACACTCATTTCTGTTCCGATTTTTTTCCCCTCCCTCCCTCCACCCCCTCCCCTAGATGGCAAGCAGTCCTTTATATGTTGGATATGTTGCAGTATATCCTAGATACAATATATGTTTGCAGAACCGAACAGTTCTCTTGTTGCGTAGGGAGAATTGGATTCAGAAGGTATAAATAATCCGGGAAGAAAAACAAAAATGCAGATAGTTCACATTCGTTTCCCAGTGTTCTTTCTTTGGGTGTAGCTGCTTTTGTCCGTCATTTATCAATTGAAACTCAGGTCTCTATGTCAAAGAAATCCACTTCCATCAAAATATGTCCTCATACAACATCGTTGTCGAAGTGTATAATGATCTCCTGGTTCTGCTCATTTCACTTAGCATCAGTTCATGAAGGTCTCTCCAAGCCTCTCTGTATTCATCCTGCTGGTCATTTCTTACAGAACAATAATATTCCATAACATTCATATACCACAATTTACCCAGCCATTCTCCAATTGATGGGCATCCATTCATTTTCCAGTTTCTAGCCACTACAAACAGGGCTGCTACAAACATTTTGGCACATACAGGTCCCTTTCCCTTCTTTAGTATTTCTTTGGGATATAAGCCCAATAGAAACACTGCTGGATCAAAGGATATGCACATTTTGATAATTTTTTGGGCATAATTCCAGATTGCTCTCCAGAATGGTTGGATTCGTTCACAACTCCACCAACAATGCATTAGTGTCCCAGTTTTCCCGCATCCCCTCCAACATTCATCATTATTTTTTCCTGTCATCTTAGCCAATCTGACAGGTGTGTAGTGGTATCTCAGAGTTGTCTTAATTTGCATTTCTCTGATCAATAATGATTTGGAACACTCTTTCATATGAGTGGTAATAGTTTCAATCTCATCCTCTGAAAATTGTCTGTTCATATCCTTTGACCATTTATCAATTGGAGAATGGCTTGATTTCTTATAAATTTGAGTCAGTTCTCTATATATTTTGGAAATGAGGCCTTTATCAGAACCTTTAACTGTGAAAATGTTTTCCCAGTTTGTTGCTTCCCTTCTAATCTTGTTTGCATTAGTTTTATTTGTACAAAGGCTTTTTAATTTGATGTAATCGAAATTTTCTATTCTGTGATCAGTAATGGTCTCTAGTTCATCTTTGGTCACAAATTTCTTTCTCCTCCACAAGTCTGAGAGATAAACTATTCTATGTTCCTCTAATTTATTTATAATCTCGTTCTTTATGCCTAGGTCATAGACCCATTTTGATCTTATCTTGGTATATGGTGTTAAGTGTGGGTCCATGCCTAATTTCTGCCATACTAATTTCCAATTATCCCAGCAGTTTTTATCAAATAATGAATTCTTTTCCCAGAAGTTAGGGGCTTTGGGTTTGTCAAACACTAGATTGCTATAATTGACTATTCTGTCTTGTGAGCCTAGCCTTTTCCACTGATCCACTAATCTATTTCTTAGCCAATACCAAATGGTTTTGGTGACTGCTGCTTTATAATATAATTTTAGATCAGGTACAGCTAGGCCACCTTCATTTGATTTTTTTTTCATTAGTTCCCTTGAGATTCTCGACTTTTTATTGTTCCATATGAATTTTGTTGTTATTTTTTCTAGATCAATAAAATATTTTCTTGGAAGTCTGATTGGTATAGCACTAAATAAATAGATTAGTTTAGGGAGTATTGTCATCTTTATTATGTTCGCTCGGCCAATCCAAGAGCACTTAATATTTTTCCAATTATTTAAGTCTGACTTTATTTGTGTGGAGACTTTTTTATAATTTTGCTCATATAATTCCTGACTTTCCTTTGGTAGATAGATTCCCAAATATTTTATGGTATCAACAGTTATTCTGAATGGAATTTCTCTTTGTATCTCTTGCTGTTGGGTTTTGTTGGTGATGTATAAAAATGCTGAGGATTTATGGGGATTTATTTTGTAGCCAGCTACTTTGCTAAAATTATGAATTATTTCCAATAGCTTTTTGGTAGAATCTCTGGGGTTCTCTAGGTATACCATCATATCATCTGCAAAGAGTGATAGTTTGGTTTCCTCATTGCCTACTCTAATTCCTTTTATATCTTTCTCGACTCTTATTGCCGAGGCTAGTGTTTCTAATACGATATTAAATAATAATGGTGATAGTGGGCAACCTTGCTTCACTCCAGATCTTACTGGGAAAGGTTCCAGTTTTTCCCCATTGCATATGATGCTTACTGATGGTTTTAAATATATGCTCCTGACTATTTTAAGGAAAAGTCCATTTATTCCTATGCTCTCAAGTGTTTTTATTAGGAATGGATGTTGGATTTTATCAAATGCTTTTTCTGCATCTATTGAGATGATCATGTGGTTTTTGTTTGTTTGGTTATTGATATAGTCAATTATGCTAATAGTTTTCCTAATATTGAACCAGCCCTGCATTCCTGGTATAAATCCTACTTGGTCATAGTGTATTATCCTGGTGACAATTTTCTGTAATCTTTTTGCTAATATTTTATTTAAGATTTTAGCATCAATATTCATTAGGGAGATTGGTCTATAATTTTCTTTCTCTGTTTTCAGCCTACCTGGTTTAGGTATCAGTACCATATCTGTGTCATAAAAGGAGTTTGGTAGGACTCCTTCAATCCCTATTTTTTCAAATAGTTTATATAACATTGGAGTTAATTGTTCTTTAAATGTTTGGTAGAATTCACATGTAAATCCATCTGGTCCTGGGGATTTTTTGAAAGTAAAAAAACTATTGAATTGATTAATAAAACTCATCTCTTTTTAAAATAAAATTTAGCATTTGAACCAATTTATATCTTCCATATCCTTTTCCATGCTGTTCATTTGTAGGACTATTTATTTTGATTTTTGTATCTCCAGTGCCTTGCACTTAATAGATCCTTAATAAATACTTGTTGCATTGGATTTGAATGAATTTTTTGAAAAGCACCTTTTCATGATAGTTAAAGTGATATATTTGGATGAATCAGGTTTAAATCTTGTGTATCACCCTGTTCTTAAATTCATTTTCTTTTTTTTTTTTGTAAAATGAAGTTAATATTTCTATAATACCTAACTTTTTAGAGTGGTTGTAGAACTCCAGTCAGATGATATGTGTACAAGATTTTGCAAATTTCAATGAAGTGCTATAGGAATTTCAGTATAAGGTATATATTTTGAGTCTAGGGCTTTTTAAGTCAACTTGTGATGGTTTCTAACTTGAAGTATAAGAAGATTTCCTAAATGTATCGGATATTACCATTGATAATGTTGCTAACCAATTTATAAGGAGTGATTGTGGAGCAGGAATATTTTCTTAAAACTAGATTGTGTTGCTCAAGGAATTGAGATATGTAGATTTTCTTTACTTAGTATGCCAGTCAAATCAGGGCAGACCCTATCTACAAAAATGTGGACAATCATTATTAAAGAGAAGTTGCAGTACATAATGTAATTGGATATGTTCATGTGATCCAAACAGATCTTACACTCTTAATTTCCCAGAGATTTCACAAATGAAATATGGATGCTATGGAAATTGTAGGAGCAAAAGCCTTTTTGGTAAAAGATTGCTTGGGTTCTTATTTTTTGTTGCCAAATTCACTTCTTAAATTTTAGCAGTTGCTAGATTCAGGCACAAAGCTGTGGATATGCATTTGAAAATCAAATGACAGATTTTTCAATCATGTTTAGACAATTTTTCCTTTCATATAATTAGTTTTCACATTAAATGTGCAATTCAGTGAGCTTTTTGTACTTAAACCTTGTGCTGAATTTAATCAACAAAAATACTTAGTATAAGTACCTTTAATAATAATTCACAAAGGCATTTAGAGCATAATGGATAAGGTGCCAGACCTGAAGTCAGTAAGTCTTTGCATGAAATTGAGTGGCCTAAGACACTTCCTTAGATGTGTGACCTTTAGTAAGTCATTTAACACAGGCTGCCTTACTTGATTATCTGCAAAATGAGCTGGAAAAGGAAATGGCAAGCCACTCCAGCCTCTCTGTCAACAAAACCTGTAAATGGTGTTATGGAGAGTCAGAAATAACTGAAAACCTACTGAATAACAAGAATAATTCATACTCCTCTTTTCAGCATGTCCTCAAAGCCATTTGTAAGGCAACTCTGCAGCTCAGTTTTAGTGTCAGCACTATTATTTTTACTTCTGAAGCTTAGAAAGGCAAGGGACTTGATCATGATCAATAGCTGGTAAGTGTCAGACTTAGAAGTGCATATGTGACAATACCCGTTTGGCCTTGGACAAGACAAGGTGGCCCGCCCTTTTTTCAGTTTCCTTCTGTAAAATAACATAATTCAGTTTCCTTTTGTAAAAATAATATTGGATTTGATGACTTTTTAAATTCAGCACAAGGTTTAAGTACAAAAAGCTCACTGAATCGCACATTTAATGTGAAAACTAATTATATGAAAGGAAAAATTGTCTAAACAGGATTGGAAAATCTGTCATTTGATTTTCAAATGCATACCCGCAGCTTTGTGCCTGAATCTGTGCAAATTAATTGTTGTTTTATTCATAAATATTTTATTGAATACCTTTTCTGTAAGGCATTGTATTATAGGAACATGAAATGTCTTATTTGGTTCTTGCCTTAAAGGAGTTTATGATCTCTCTAGGAAGGTGACAATACACAAATAATTGTATGTCAAGTTTTGCACTGATGTAAAATGATACTTCCTTGGTTTCCCATATCTATGCCACTGGAACACTGTCTCTGACGTGGCCTGAGAAATTGGGGTGGCCTAGAATGTGGTGACTTCTAATAGGCAGAAACCAATCACCATAAAGAATGTTTCCTCTGAAGGTGGGGTGACCATACATGAAGGTAAGATGAATAGGTTATGATCTGTTTTAGCAGATAAAATTATACATTTTTGATTTATTATGAAGAAACAGAAAAGAAAGGAAAAAGGAAAATAAATTTTTTGCCTTAAACCAGCCCCTTTTTGTTTGTTTTAAGTGTTTTTGTGATGAAATTTTTTTAAATTAAAGATTTTTATTTTCAAAACCTATGCATGGATAATTTTTCAATATTGACCCTTTCAAAACCTTGTGTTCCAAATTTCCCCCATCTCCCCACATCCCCTCCCCCAGATGGAAAATAATCTACTATATGTTTGACATGTTAAAAAAAAGTTTCTTAAATATGTTGGTTATGTAATCTCACTAGAAAAGTAGTAGTAGCAGGTTCTAGTATTTATTTCTAAGGTGTAAATGTGAGCATGTCACTTGTTGCCTTCTCTTCTTCAAATCAGTAGCTTTCTTCCTGTTGCCTTCAGGATGAAATAGAAAATGCTGTGTTTGGCATTCATAACTTATTATTTTCTTACCTTTCTTATGTTTTCAGTCTTTTTATACCTTGCTACCCAATTCATTCTTTAATATAGTGAAACTAGTCTTCTGACTGTCCCCTGAAAAAGACACTCCCATTTTCTCTGGATGTGCCCCCATGCCTGAAACGCTCTTTTTCCTGTGCTTTTCCTAAGTAAAAATCCTACTTTATATAGAAAGCCTTCACCAATTTCCTGGTGACTTCTCTCTTTAACTATTTTATCTCCATCCTATATATAATTTGTATATATTTGTTTGCATTTTATTGACCCTTTTATGTTGTAAGCCCCTTCTGGGCAGGGACTGATTTTTGCTTCTATTTGGATAAACTGTGCCTAGGCATGAGTAGGTACTTCATAAAGTTTATTAATTATTAATTTATTATAGAGTTTGATTTTTGTATTTGTGACTAAAAATGTATCCTTGGTTAATATGATTGAAACTAGATTCTTTTTTCTTTCTTTATCTCTGTCTCTTTCTTCCTCCCTGTCTTTTTCCTTCCCTCTCTCTTATTTTTTATTTATGCATTAGGACGTTGTTATAGTAAAAGTGTTTATAAATTGTGAATTCTTGAAAGCTTACCTCAGTTGCATTGCATGATAAATGATTGTGACTCCTGAAAATCAGATAGGAAGTCCATAAATAAAAGAACTGTTTGATATATAATCTGAGTAGAGAAATTACATAGGGTTTTTTAATGTTGAAAATGAAATAGGTACTTGGGAAAGTTTCACTTTAAAAAAAGAAAGAGACCCACATGCTTTGCAAAATGTTTTTGTTGTGCTTTGGAGCAGAAGCTGGTTATACAGCATAATAATTCAATTCAAAGCTTGTATTGCTTGATAGGTTTTATTGTGTTTAATATATATGATGCCATATTTCATAAGTCAATAGGAAAACTTACATGTAACTTAACATTATTATAAAATTTTCAAGAATATTGAGATCTAAGCAATGCAATCCCAAGTCAGAAGGTCAAACTCAAATGCTAGTTTCATTCAGGGATAGTCACACTTAATCTTAATGATTATAGAAATGTTGTTTTTTCTTTAATTTT
Source organism: Antechinus flavipes (assembly GCF_016432865.1). NCBI lineage: Eukaryota > Metazoa > Chordata > Mammalia > Dasyuromorphia > Dasyuridae > Antechinus > Antechinus flavipes. The sequence goes on from NC_067400.1 coordinate 597,716,928, forward strand.
AAAGCATTTCAATTTAAACTTTGAATTCCAAATTCTCTCTCTTCCCTATCTCTGAAATGGTAAGAAATCAGATATAGATTGTACATATCCAGTCATTTAAGACATTTCCATTTTAGTCATTTTGTCTAAGACTTGAATAAAAGAAAAAAGGTAAAAGGAAAAAAAAGTTCATTTAGTCATTGCAAGTTTTTCTGAAATCATCTTGCTTTGTCACCTCTTATAAACACGGTAATATTCTGTTTGATGATCATCACTTCAATGTTCAATTCTTAGCCACCACAAAAAGAGCTACTATGAATATTTTTATATAAATAGGTCCTTTTCCCTTTTTTGGATGTTTTGGGATATAGACCTAGCAGTGGTATTGGTGGATCAAAGGATATGCACAAATTGATAGCTTTTTGAGCATAGTTTCTAATTGTTGTCCAGAACTGTGAGAGTGGAGGAATATGATTGTAAAGGGGGAAAAGCTATGTAGGAAGTGTAGAAGACAGGAAAGTTATTCAGAATAAGTTCAGAGTCTAAGAAAAGGAGGTAATTATAGAAAAGAAGAATCCTGTACCTGTAATATCACAGCAAGAGGAAAAGGTTATTTTCTCTTCTCTCCCCAACCTCACAGAGTCCCTATATAATGACTTACTCTTTTTCTCAGACTCGGAACCCTATGCAGGGCCTAGCCATTTAAAGTACCTAGGTATTAGCTGTCTGTTTTTTTTTTTTTTTTTTTTTTTTTTTTGTTTTGTTTGTTTTTTTTGTTTTGTTTTGTTTTGTTTTTTTAAGTGCTTAAATACACTCATAAAAAGGATGGCAATAAAACGTTTGTGGCAGCCCTTTTTGTAGTGGCTAGAAACTGGAAAATGATTGGATGCCCATCAATTGGAGAATGGCTGGGTAAATTGTGGTATATGAATGCTATGGAATATTCTTGTTCTATAAGAAATGACCAGCAGGATGAATATAGAGAGGCTTGGGAAAACTGACATGAACTGATGCTGAGTGAAATGAGCAGAACCAGGAGATCATTATATACTTCAACAACAGTACTGTATGAGGATATATTCTGATGGATATTCTGATGGAAATGATGTCTTTGACAAAGAGAAGATCTAATTCAGTTCCAGTTGATCAGTGATGGACACAGAATTAGCTACACCCAGAGAAAGAACACTGGGAAATGAGTGTGATCTGTTTGCATTTTTTGTTTTTCTTCCCAGGTTATTTTTTATCTTCTGAATCCAATTCTTGTGCAACAAGAGAACTCTTCAGTTCTGCACACATATATTGTATCTAGGATATGCTATAACATATTTAACATGTATAAGACTGCTTGCCATCTGGGGGAGGGGGTGGAGGGAGGGAAGGGAAAAGTCAGAACAGAAGTGAGTGCAAGGGATAATGTTGTAAAAAATTACCCATCCATATGTTCTGTCAATAAAAAGTTATATTAAAAAAAAGTTTCAAAAAAAAAAAAGGATGGCAATTACTGGCTTTTCTCCTTCTGGGTAGGCCTCTGACAAAATTTGGAAATTAAAAAAAAAAGCAACCCTTTTCTACTTAAATCCTTCAAATATTTGCCAGCTGTTGCCATTTCTCAGTCTTTTCTGGACTAAAAATGCTCAATTCTGAGAGCCCTGTTAACATACCATGCTTAAGGCTTAAGGCTTTGTAACTTGGCAAAAGCTTTTCAAAAATGTAGCACTCAGAACTTTACATTGTATTCCAGATAAGGTCGGATTAGGATAGCATTTTTTCTCTCTATTAGAGTGCTAATCAGTCAAATATTTTTGTTAAATGCTTATTTTATATATATATATAAAATAAGCATTTAATAAATATTAATCCATTTGAAATTGTGGTATGGGATACAAAGAAAAGAAGAAGCTTAACATTTTAATGGGAGAGAGAACATATAAACAACAATATTTATCCAAGACATAAAAAGTAGGTGGGAATCAATCTCTGAGGGAAGAAGAGTCAGGATTGTGAAAAGCCTTCTACATAAAAAATTTAATCTGAGGTTTGAAGGAAGAAAATTTAAGGCAGAGAATAAGAGGGGAGAACTTCTATTCCAGGCCTGGGGGTCAGGTAGTACTGAAGTGCAGAAAAGGATCTGGGATAGGATCAGCAAGGGGGCTGCGTAGCTGGATCATAGTGTAGAGAAGACCAGAGTGTAAAAAGGTTTTCATTGCTAAGAAGAGGATTTTATAGTTGATACTAGAAATAATAGCAAGCTCTATTAAGAGGATATTGCAGCATATTGTGTTGAAGGGTGACACAGTCCTAATTGAGCTTTTAGGAAGCTCACTTTGGCAGCTAATTGTAGTCTACATTGCATCTGGAAGAGAGTTGAAATGGGGAGATTAATATGAAGTCTGTCATAGTGGTCCAGGCCTGGGGTAAGAAATGCCTCAATAGTAGCTCTTGAGAAGAGTTGTTTTGAAGGAAATAAATGGGCTACATGGGGTGAATGCAGGTTGAGACCTGGAGTTGAATGAGAATGAGGAGCTGAAGATGACCCTGAAGTTGTGAACCAGATGTGATGTGCTTCACAGTAATAAGAGAGTTGGGAAAATGGGGAGGATTCTTTGGGGAAAGATGAGTTCCTAATAAGAATGCTTTTAATAAGAATGCAGTATAGCATTATATAGAGCATTATGTACCTTGTTTTTAAGCAATCATTTTGGGATTGAATGATTTCTATAACGTGAATTGATCGCTTTTATTCATTTATTTTTAAAATAGTAGTCACATGATAAGTGTAGGGGAAATGTGATGTTTGATTTTATTTGTAATGGCTTTAACATAGTTCTAAAGCTATTGTTCAGAGTTCTTATCCTTCCTCTCCACCTTCCTCATACCCCAAGAGGAAGAAAACTGTTAAAAACAAACTAAGAAAGAATAGTATTAGAAAGATTGAGAAACCTTTCTACTGGTGCATATTGGCCAATTTTCAGATATACAGTTTGTTGTACTTTGTAATAGTTCTGCTAAAAAAAAAAATTAGAATATCCTCACATCAAGAAACTGCCTTTTTACACACACACATACACATACACACACACACCCCTTATGTTCCCTTCACTCTTCTTTTTTTTTTTCCCCTCTTTCCCCATAAGCCACCTCTGATAATCAGTACAAGTGGCAGATGAAACTGGCAAAGTACTCAGCGAATGCTTGAAGATTTTTCAAACATCCTTGAGGAATAAGTGATTGAAAACATGTGCTGCTAAAAGCTCACATTGTGCAGAAATACAGAACACTGCCTGTCAACTTGTGTTATAAATATGGAGGTAACTTATCAGTTTTGCAGAAATTGGGGTTTTGTTTTTATTATGAAGAAAAATGTGTAGCCTCCCTCATACTGGCACAGCATTTGGAGATTGTTAGAAATTCCTCTGAGAGGGGATAGACTTATATGATTTTATCCAAAATGTTATTACTTGGAGCTGTCTGTCAGGAGACCCCCGACCCTGATTTTAGAATGATTACATAATATCTTGAGTCAAAGTAGATTTGTGTGGAATGGAGAATTTGCAAAAGAAGAATTCGGCTTTTGTACAAGATTGGAGCTTGTGATTTAAAAAATCTTGCAGGTAGAGCTGAGTTAGATAAAAATGTTGGTTAGAAAAATCCTTTCCTACTTTTTTCTAAGGTCAAGTTTGATAAATTATTGGAAGAATGAAACCTGAGCTTGCCATGGGAGAATATCACCTTATTCTTTAGCGGAATCTAATCCATTCTCTCAGATTCATTGCTGGAAAGAATGCCTGGGCTTCCTTTTATTGTGGCTTATTGGTTAATTAGAAGGGAAGGTACTGATATTTGATTTTTTTTAGTTGTGTGCACTTAAGCTTAAGAGAGCCATGTTACAAAATTTAGAATACCACAGAGGGGAGGCAGAAAAATCTTTTTCATGCTTTTGTTGTAGAAATCTTGAAGAGTAAGTCTATGATTATTTTCTTTTGTTTATAAAAATAAAAAATTAAACCCTAATTTCACATTTCATATACCACAGCTACCTATAGGGGTAAAGGAGGGTTTGTGTAGAAATAGAATGAGTGCAGTTTTGAGAAGTTGAGTTGTGTGATGGAATTCCTTTGGAGTTTCTGAAAAGTAGCTGGAGATGTGAGATTTGAGGTCTGAGGATAATTTGAGATAGAATGGGTAAATTTGACAGTCATCAACAGAGAGGTGATAATTAAAATCTTTGAGAGTTAATGAGATCAGGTGAAGTGGTATACAGCAGGGCTTCTTAAACTTTTTTCACTTGTGACCCCTTTCATCCCAGGAATCTTTATTTAAGCCTGGTGTGCAGGTAGATGTAGGTATACAAACATTAGTGGTAATAAATCGTAATTTCACAACCCCCATATTCAGTTATATGACCCTATTTGCAATTTTGACCCACAGTTTAAGAAGCTTTGGTGTAAAGGTAGAAGAACAAAGGACTTACTATCCTGGAATGACCCAGGATCTGGCAAAAGAGACAGAAAAGCAAATTAGGAGGAGAACCCAGACAGATTGGTTGCAAGCTCTACTAAAGATCTCCTGTGACTCACTCCAGGAGGTGATGCTGGTTGCTTCAAGGCAGTTGCAACAATAACAAACTGGAAAAAATTTTCAATATAATTTTCATAATGGATTGTATTTGTTGTCTAATCACAAATTTGGCTGCCAAGTGATGAATATTTTTTCACCCATTAGTCAGTGAAACCATTTATTAAGAAAGATAGGATTCAGAGGGCAGCTAGATGACAGTGGATAGAGCACCAACCTTGAAGTCAGGAAGACCTGAGTTCAAATTTGTACTCAGACACTTAATACTTCCTAATTGTGTGACCTGGGCAAGTCTCCACCCCAATTGCCTCAGGAGAAAAAAAAAGGATTTGGGAGGGAATTTAAATGATTGTTCATGTACAACTTATATTAGATTGCTTGTTGTCTTGAGGAAAGGATTTTGGAGAAGAATTTGTAACTCTAAATCTTAACTAAAATGAATTGGAAAATAAAATACTATTGAGAGAATTTAACCCTGATATCAGTGGGTTTTTAAAATATTGCATTAATTTCCTTGTTAACTTTTAACATAGAGATGAACAGCTCGTTTGATTGTTAGGGTTATTACTATTGATATGCAGTGTGTTGCTAAACATTTCTTTAAAGCACAATATGAATCATCCCTCACCATCATGTTGAAGTTGGAAAAAGGGTATGGTTTGTTGAAAGAGACCAAGGAGATTCAATTTGGAGTTTTCCAAGTGTTTTTAATACATTTTGTTGCTAGATTTGTTGTTGGCATGTTAAACTGAGGATTCCTTGGAAATATTTGGTTTTGTCCTTGTTTCTGACAAAGATGACTTTCATAGTTTCCTTGCTGTTACATTTGGGTTCATAAACAAAGTGTTGTGATATTTTTAGTGAAGTACTGGATTACTTTAGAGTACCAATGTTGTATGCCTGAGCCATTGGATAAATGTGTTTATTATATTGCCTGCCAATAAAAGACTTGGAAGATATTCTTTTAGAATAACATTTTGAATCTGTAGCTGCCTGTGAATTTCATTGAAAAAAATACCTATTTAAATTTAATCACTTAATGATTTTATGGGATTCAGCTGGTTTTCATTAGAAGAATGAGAAAAAAAGATAAAGGATTTATGATGGAGGTTGTAGTTGAAGCAAAGTGGAGTTAAAGCGAGATTTTTCAAATTTTATTTTACTGACATCATTTAATGTTTGATCTTCATATTACCTTTTCCATTTATATTTGAGAGTATCTGTTTTCTTTGTTTGCTTCTATGAGTTTGTTATAGTGTTAGGTGTGTTAGGAATTTAGAAAAGACCCGAATCCTATTTTCTACTATTCTTAACTTGTGTAAAACTTGGACAAATTTCCTTCCCTTTTGATAGTTTAGACTCTCATTATCTTAAATGGGCAAGTTGGATTTGATAACTACTTCCCAAGGTCTTATCTATTTAAAAATTCTCATGTCAATTTGATTATTAATATGGTCACTTATACTGATAGTTTTCCTAATATTGAACCAACCCTGCATTCTTGGTATAAATCCTACTTGATTGTGGTGTATTATCTTGGGGATGATTTTCTGTAGTCTTTTTGCTAATGTCTTATTTAAGATTTTAACATCAATATTCATTAGGGAAATTGGTCTATAATTTTCTTTCTCTGTTTTCAACCTACCTGGTTTAAGTATCAGTACCATTTCTATGTCATAAAAGGAATTTGGTAGGACTCCTTCATTCCCTATTTTTTCAAATAGTTTATAAAGCATTGGGGCTAATTATTCTTTGAATGTTTGGTAGAATTCACATGTAAATCCATCTGTTCCCCGGGGACTTTTTTTTAGGGAGTTGATTAATAGCTTGTTCTATTTCTTTTTCTGAAATGGGACTATTTAAGCAATTTTACTTCCTCCTTTGATAATCTGGGAAGCCTATATTTTTGGAGGTAGACATCCACTTCACTTAGGTTATCAAATTTATTGGCATAAAGTTGGGCAAAGTAACCCGTTATTATTTCTTTAATTTCCTCTTCATTGGTGGAAAGTTCTCCCTTTTCATTTTTAAGACTACTAATTTGATTTCCCTCTCTCTATAGGAATAAATGGATTTTTCCTTAAGATAATCAGTAGCATCTATTTAAAACCAGCAGTAAGCATCATATGTAATGGGGACAAACTGCAACCATTCCCAATAAGATCAGGAGTGAAACAAGGTTGCCCACTATCACCATTATTATTTAATATTGTATTAGAAATGCTAGCTCTGGCAATAAGAGTTGAGAAAGAGATTAAAGGAATAAGAATAGGCAATGAGGAAACCAAATTATCACTCTTTGCTGATGATATGATGGTATACTTAGAGAACCCCAGAGACTCTACTAAAAAGTTATTAGAAACAATCCACACCTTAAGCAAAGTTGCAGGATACAAAATAAACCCACATAAGTCATCAGCATTCTTATATATCACTAACAAAATCCAACAGTTAGAGTTACAAAGAGAAATTCCATTTAAAGTAACTACTGATTGTTTAAAATATTTAGGAATCTATCTGCCAAGGGAAAATCAGAAACTTTATGAGCAAAACTATAAAACACTTTCCAAACAAATTAAGTCTGATCTAATCAACTGGAAAAATATTAAATGCTCTTGGATTGGGCAAGCAAATATAATAAAGATGACAATACTACCTAAACTAATTTATTTATTTAGCGCTATACCAATCAGACTCCCAAAAAACTATTTTGATGACCTAGAAAAAATAACAACAAATATATGGAAAAACAAAAGGTCAAGAATTTCAAGGGAATTAATGAAAAAGAAATCAAATGAAGGTGGCCTACCTGTAGCAGATCTAAAATTATATTATAAAACAGCAGTTACTAAAACCATCTGGTATTGGCCAAGAAATTGACTTTGATCAATGGAATAGGTTAGGTTCAAAGGACAAAACAGCCAATAACTTTAATAATCTAGTGTTTGACAAACCCAAAGACCCCAGTTTTGGGGATAAGAACGCATTATTTGACAAAAATTGCTGGGAAAATTGGAAATTAGTATGGCAGAAACTAGGCATTGACCCACACTTAACACCGTACACCAAGATAAGGTCAAAATGGGTTCATGACCTAGGCATAAAGAATGAGATTATAAATAAATTGGAACAGCATAGGATAGTTTACCTCTGAGACCTGTGGAAAAGGGAGGAATTTATGACCAGAGAAGAACTAGAGATCACTATTGACCACAAAATAGAAAATTTTGATTATATCAAATTGAACAGTTTTTGTACAAAGTAAATGCAGACAAGATTAGAAGGGAAACAATAAACTGGAAAAACATTTTTACAGTCAAAGATTCTGATAAAGGCCTCATTTCTACAATATATAGAGAATTGACTCTTAATTTAAAAGAAATCAAACCATTCTCCAATTGATAAATGGTCAAAGGATATGAACAGACAATTCTCAGATGAAGAAATTGAAACTATTTATAGACATATGAAAATATGCTCCAAATCATTATTAATCAGAGAAACGCAAATTAAGACAACTCTGAGATACCACTACACATCTGTCAGATTGGCTAGAATGACAGGGAAAGATAATGCGCAATGTTGGAGGGGATGTGGTAAAACAGAGACACGGATACATTGTTGGTGGAATTGTGAACACATCTAACCATTTTGGAGAGCAATTTGGAACTATGCTCAAAAAGTTATCAAACTGCATACCCTTTGATCCAGCAGTGTTTCTACTGGGCCTAAAGAGATACTAAAGAAGGGAAAGGGACCTGTATGTGCCAAAATGTTTGTGGCAGCCCTGTTTGTAGTGGCTAGAAGCTGGAAAATGAAAGGATGCCCATCAATTGGAGAATGGTTGAGTAAATTGTGGTATATGAACGTTATGGAATATTATTGTTCTGTAAGAAATGACCAGCAGGATGAATACAGAGAGGATTGGCGAGACTTACATGAACTGATGCTGAGTGAAATGAGCAGAACCAGGAGATCATTATATACCTCAACAATGATACTGTTTGAGTTTGTATTCTGATGGAAGTGGATTTCTTCGATAAAGAGAGCTAATTCAGTTCCAATTGATCAAGGATGGACAGAAACAACTACACCCACCCAAAGAAAGAACACTGGGAAATGAATATAAACTGCTTGCATTTTTGTTTTTCTTCCTGGGTTATTTATACCTTCTGAATCCTATTCTCCCTGTGCAACAAGAGAACTGTTCAGTTCTGCTCACATATATTGTGTCTAGGATATACTGTAACCTATTTAACATGTAAAGGACTGCTTGCCATCTCAGGGAGGGGGTGGACGAAGAGAGGGGAAAAATCGGAACAAAAGTGAGTGCAAGGGATAATGCTGTAAAAAATTACCCTGGCATTGGCTAAAAACTAACAAATAAAAAAAAATTCTCATGTCTACTTCAAAGGAAAACCTATAGAATTCTTTTGGTGAAAATAGAATATTTCAGCATGGCCTTCTAGTAATTTAGATTCAATTTTGGAATTAAAAATTTGTAGGTCTTATAGTTTTTAAATAGCCATTATAGGGAAAGCATATATATCAAAGATAATCAGTAAGACACATTGATTGTGCTGAACCCAGCTTTTCTGCTTCTGAGTTTCCTGTATTTATTCAATGTTTGTTATACTCCTTGTGTGGTTGAGAAATGGTGAATGGTCACCATTTAATTAAAAAAAAAAAAAAGCTGGAGAAATCTCTAGGAGCAAAGCAAATGTTTACCTTCTCCAGAGAATGGGGAGGAGGCACCTTTTCGGTTGACACTTTAAATAGTCCCTAAGGCAAACACCCCTCCCACCACTGATTCTCATCCTCATTGGCTGAGAGTGTTATATTCTAAACTCGGGAAGTATTCAAGAAATTGAACTTGATCAATAAGTACATAGGTGCCCATAAGGTGATTGAAATAAGGAAAAAATGATGTCATGGGAGTATAGCAGGAAGGGGACTTAAGTACGTCCTGAAAGACTTCAGGCCTACTCAAACTCTGAAGTAGATGAAACCTTACTCGATTTTCACAACTGCCTTGAAAGATCTCACTTCATCTTGTTCATTCCTTGTTATGGGCCAGAACTCTGAACTTAAAACTAGGATTCTTACAAGGTACTAAGTGGGATTGATGAGACAATGGTTATCTAATTTAGCCTGATGCTTAATAATCTTTAAGTTCAGTATGATTGATTTAATCTTACAACAAATAATGGTTTCCTAGTGATATAATGATTGCTTTATACTCAGTGTAGAGCATATAAGCTAGGAACCTCACCAGGTTCATTCCCTGAGGCTCCTGGTGGCAGGTTCTCCTCCTGCATTTCTACATTGAGACCAAGGCTAGTCTGAAAAGCTCTCCAGAAAGCTGCGCAGCCCCAGGAAGGAGATAATAAAAAATTTGGACTTTAATCCCTGGCTACTCTCGAGGTGATTATTGAACTGAAAGGAAGGCTGTCCTGAGACCCCAAGAAAACCAAATGAAGAACATTACAACTCCTGGTCAGTAATCGCAGCACTAGCATTACCTTTAGGCTGCTGAGCCAGTTAAATCGTAAGGATTAGCTTAAATTTCATGGGGTTGGTATTTTAAGAATCATTGAGCTGAATTTTCATCTGTTTGATAGGATAATCCAACATTGGGTTAGATGAGATGAAAAATACTGAGTAACCTTTAATTACTAAACTAGTCCATGGTAAAAAAGTGAATAAGGCTCCCCTCTTCCTTTTTTCCCTATCCTTCTCTCCACCTTTTCTCTGGTGAATTAAAAAAATGCAAATTCATTTCTCCCCAACTTGTAGGAGGCACAATCCGCCTCCTCTGCCTGCTTCTTGTATCACTTCTGTCTGGGGGTGGGGTCAGGAGTAGGTTTGATTGATGGTTGAGCTTGGTTGCTAGAGAAGCAACAGTTCCAGGTCCAGAATCCATCTCCAAGATCACCATGAATTGAACTTTTAGCTCTTAAGGAATCACCTTACTACCCAAAACTGAAGTCAAAAAACCCAGAACAGAAACAAATACCCCATTTCTGAGAGCCAGAGTGAAAGAGAGAGAGGCAGGACAAGATTTTCCTTCCCCCTCTCATTGTTTTAGTTCTTGGAGTCCTGATTGGGAGCAATAGATTTTATATATATATATGTATGTATGTATCTTAAACGAGAGCAGAAAAGCCACACTTGCTTTCTCCACTGTGAAGCAGTTGTTAAGGAGAATATACAATTTGTTTTCTTGATTCAGATAATGCTTGTCACTTTTCTTTATTTCAAGGGTACTTGGTTTGATGCTAGGGATAATTTGTGTGTGTGTGTGTGTGTGTGTGTGTGTGTGTGGTGTAATACATTGATGATATATATAAAATTTGTGCCTTTATTACTGTTGGCATTTTTGATTTCAGTGTGTACATTAATACTGGGCGACCCTGGACAAATCTTTAAATTTCATTGTACTTATCGTTTCTGTAAAACGAGAGTAATACTACCTCTGTTTCTTACTACACAGTATTTATGCACACTAAAAAAACTATAGAAATGTGAGTAATTGATTTTGATGCCAAAAAATCACTAAGTAATGTATTCAAGAGACATTGTTTGAATTACATTGTAGCTTTAACAATTGAGAAATAAACTGACTCTCTTCTCCCTCCTCTCTCCCCCACAAGGTAAAACTTAAACACGAATAACAGAAAAATGACTATCTTCATGTTAACATTGGTAGTATCCCTCTCAATGTGGCTGATGCTATTTCTCATTGTTTACAGTTTTATCATAGTTTCCTCACTCTGTAAATGGAGAGACACATTGATCATTTCTCTCATGATCCATAGTTTGCACTATAATCTGAGCAAGGACAGTGTTCTTTAGAGAAAGAAGATGTTGGGATGCTGCCATGGGCTAATTACATCATTCCTCTTGCCCTAAGCTTTTTTAGCTGTAAAATGGAGAGGCACATTAGATAGCCTCTGAGATTTCCTTTAGCTCTGAGTTGTTACTGTTTTTTAATTTAAACCATTGCAGTTTTAGTAATTGTTAGTCAACTCTGTTGCAAAAAATTTGATTATCCTGAAGTACCACACTCAAGCTCACTTCGTTGAAATCACTGGGCCTGTTCTCTCAATGAATCTGACAAAGCTTCCTTTTGAAACCTTTTAGGCAATGCATATTAGAGACTAGGCCAACCTTTGGTTACTTCAACCAATCACTTGGTATTATTAAGTGCCTTCTGTGTGCCAGGTATTGTGCTTAGTGCTAGGGATACAAAAAATGTCAAAAGATAGTCCCTGCTTCCAAGGAACTTACAATCGAATGGGGAAGACAACAAGCAAATAAATATACATATATATTTTTAACCACCTACAGGAAATAATTAACACAGGGATGGCATTGCACAGGCTAGAGAAGTATTTTAGGGAAGTCATTAAAAGGTAGAGTTGAAAGGGAAAGTATGGAGGGTCAAAGAAATTGTATTTAGTCTCTCTAGTCTGACTTTTCGGTCCTTCATATTTTTAACTTAGGAAGTTATAGTATTTGTTCCCTCTTCCCCTCTACCATTAATTAAATTCTTCTAACATTAGGTGTCTTCTATATGTGTGTGGATAGTTTTGTGCTGGCTGTTATTGTGAAATAAATACAAAAATTTATATAAAGATCCTGTCCTCATAAGAACCATCCAGTAGGGATAGTAAAATGCAGATATAGTAGCAGCTGAGACAAAGTAAAATAATAAAATTTGTTGTCTCATGCGGTAATCTTTTATGTCTTTAAAAAAATTTAATCTACAACATAACCTTTTGCTGCAATCATTTGTATTATATCATTTGATAATGTATTTGCAAAATTTTGATACATTTTGAAATTCTTTAATTTGAAACCACACTTAACATTGGATATTAAAAATATATTTGACAAAGCTTCCATGTTTCCCAGGTTTTCAATGGGGGTGTAAATCAAGTGATTTCTCAGTCTGTTTTCATTTCTAGAATAAATTTCTTACCTTTCATGAAGTAGTGGAAGGCATAGTGCAGTTATATAGTAATAGTCTTTCTCTACTTGTAAATTACTTTAATTCCAGAACAGTTCTGTCTCTAAGTATATCAATTTTTTTTTAAGTTCATCCTTCCCAATGAGGTAAAAGATTCCTATTGGAAATGAATCAATCTCGAAAATATTTCTTCTAAGTTACACTTTAGTATGGTCAGATCAAGAAATCTAAAATCTTACAGGTTCACATGACTTTCTTCTGGCCATATTTTTGATATAGCTTTGAATAAAAATTAAATTTAGTCACTAAAAAAGATTCACAGTTTTCTAGTTAGTATCTTGCCCTTAGTATATACTTCTTACTTGTTGTTACTAGAATGTGTTTTAATTTGTCTTTCAATTGCAAGAAATCTTCACCTGTAGAGGAATTAGTTATAACCTCTCCAGCAATTCAGTTTTCAATGAAGAGCTTTATTTTTGCTTGTTTTCTGAGGATGAGACTATTCTTGCAGCAATAGTTTATCAGTTATTGGTGTTTTTCATTTTTAACTTCATTTTTTTTTTTTTTTTTGTAGTTCTATGAGTCTAGTTCATTATGGAGCTTAATGATTCTTGAAACGCTTGATTTTTCAACTTTGACTACCTCATCAATATGTAAACAATACAATTATTTTTTATCCTTTGTTCTTAGAGGACCACTGATCTTTGGATTGGATTTATGTGAGTGAAATAATCACTTTGAGTTATTTCCCCCTACTCCCACATTTCTTTGTAATACTTTCTTAAAACCCCCAAAAGTAAAACCTTTATAAAAGAGCAGTGAAATACTTTTTCTGGGCAGAAAGTTCTGTGCTGCAAGACAAAATAGTCAAGCTATAGCAATTTAGTGTTTGGCAAACCCAAAGATCCTAACTTTTGAGATAAGAATTCATTATTTGACAAAAACTACTGGGATAACAAGAAATTAGTATGGCAGAAATTAGGCATGGACCCACACTTAACACCGTATACCAAGATAAGATCAAAATGGGTCCATGATTTAGGCATCAAGAACGAGATTATAACTAAATTATAGGGACATAGGATAGTTTATCTCTCAGACTTGTGGAGGAGGAAGAAATTTGTGACCAAAGATGAACTAGAGACCATTACTGATCACAAAATAGAAAATTTTGATTACATCAAATTAAAAAGCCTTTGCACAAACAAAACTAATGCAAACAAGATTAGAAGGGAAGCAACAAACTGGGAAAACATCTTCACAGTTAAAGGTTCTGATAAAGGCCTCATTTCCAAAATATATAGAGAATTGACTCTAAATTTATAAGACATCAAGCCGTTCTCCAATTGATAAATGGTCAAAGGATATGAACAGACAATTCTCAGATGATGAAATTGAAACTATTACCATTCATATGAAAGAGTGTTCCAAATCACTATTGATCAGAGAAATGCAAATTAAGACAACTTTGAGATAACCACTACACACTTGTCAGATTGGCTAAGGTGACAGGACAAAACAATGATAAATGTTGGAGGGGATGTGGGAAAACTGGGACACTGATGCATGGTGGAGTTGTGAACGAATCCAACATTCTGGAGAGCAATTTGGAATTATGCCCAAAAAGTTATCAAATTGTGTGCATACCCTTTGATCCAGCAGTGCTACTACTGGGCTTATACCCCAAAGAGATACTAAAGAAGGGAAAGGGATCTGTATGTGCCAAAATGTTTGTGGCAGCCCTGTTTGTAGTGGCTAGAAACTGGAAAATGAATGGATGCCCATCAATTGGAGAATGGTTGGATAAATTGTGGTATGTGAATGTTATGGAATATTATTGTTCTGTGAATAGAGAGAGGCTTGGAGAGACTTATATGAACTGATGCTAAGTGAAATGAGCAGAACCAGGAGATCATTATATATTTCAACAATGATACTGTATGAGGATGTATTCTGATGGAAGTGGATTTCTTTAACAGAGAGACCTAACTCAGTTTCAATTGATCAGTGATGGACAGAAGCAGCTACACCCAAAGAAAGAGCACTGGGAAATGAATGTAAATTGTTTGCATTTTTGTTTTTCTTCCTGGGTTATTCCTACCTGCTGAATCCAATTCTCCCTGTGCAACAAGAGATCTGTTCGGTTCTGCATACATCTATTGTATCAAGGACATACTGCGACATATTTAATATATATAGGACTGCTTGCCATCTAGGGGAGGGGGTGGAGGGAGAGAGGGAAAAAATCGGAACAGAAGTGAGTACAAGGGATAATGTTGTAAAAAATTACCCTGGCATGGGTTCTGTCAATAAAAAGTTACTATAAAATAAAATAATAATAATAATAAAAAAAAACAAAGTTCTATGCTGAATTGACAAGGAATTAAGTGAAAATTGAGACTAGTTCAGTATTGTTTCATCTGGTCAAAGTTAGCTGATCTGAGTCAGCCTCTACTTTCATAAGTAGCAGAAGCTACTTAACTGTTTACAGTCACAGTAAGAAATCATGTCAAAATTTTTTTGTCTTGAGTAATTCATCTATCTTATAACTGTCATACAACCATCAATCTAGCTGAGCTGTGGAGGGCCAAAACTCTTTGGAATGGATTAAAAGTTCACAGCATTTAGATTTTTCAGTGATTTGTGTCCTTCCCATTCCTGCTTCCTAGGTTTCCTTAAGAGCTAGGAGAATTCCGATTTGGGAGATCAGAAGGAATGGTAAATTGACTTACTGATTTTAGTATGTGTGGAAGGTTCCGCATAGGCAATACAATTACTTAGGCTAAGATAAGAATAATCTGGTAAGCTCCTTCCTCTTTTTTTGTTGTGGTCCTTTGTAGTCTGTGTCCTCTTCTGGTGATGTAAGAGTTTCTAGTGATATTTTCTCTGATTTTTTTTTTAAAGAAAAGATATTTTCCAAATTAGCTCTCTTAATCTTTCTGAGGTTGCTGTTCATATGGATGCAAACTCATCTCAATAAAGCTTACTTAAAAGCAGCCAAAGGAGGTAAAACTTTCTTCAAAAAACTATTATTCTTCTGATAATAAAAAAACATAGAACAGGCTATTAAAAATTATATAGATATTCTGTTGGCATGATTCAATGAAGTAAATTGTTGAGTTAAACTGGGAGAATAGAGAAAAGGATCCTGGTGTTTATTCTATAGGTCCTTGGAAAAGTGATTAAATATACTTTTTATCCAAAAGAAAATTTTCTAGTGAAAGCTGTTCACAAAAACTTTATATGCTGGAAACAAAAACATCTGTTGAAAATGCAACAATAAGCCTATGGCATAGTTACAAATTAGCCTCTAGGCTATATTTGCCCATTGCTATTGGAATTTATTTTCTCTAGTGTGACTTGAATCTTATATAGCCTATTCAATAATTACTTAACTCCCCAAATAAACAGTTTGGTATGATTCCCATGCCCCCACTCCATTTATGCAATAAAGCATATATGTTGATTTTTCCTAGGCCTAATTTTTTCTTGATAAAATTAGAAGAGTTTTTCCAAGGAACTTGAATTTGAGTAGCTGCTATATATGTGGAGAGTTTTTCCAAGGAAATTGAGTTTGAGTAGCTGGTATATATGTGGAGAGTTTTTCCAAGGAACTTGAGTTTGAGTCGCTGGTGTATATGTACCTCTTTCAAATCAGCATTTTATTGAACAGTGTCTTTTCATCTTGTGTTGTCAGACTAAAAGCTTATAGAAGAATGGTCCTGTTGTGTTGTGTTGATTACAACTGCTAACACCTGACTAGTACAGATCTTGTTAAAAGATTTATGTAAATGTTTTTCTAGAGCAAAGACTAGCCATTTCTTTATATGTATGTGTATGTCTATGTGTATATGTATGTATGTATGTATATATTTAGATGCTGTTGAAGTTAATGTTTTGTGATGTTTACCTTTTACCGTGGTTTCATTGTTTCTTTTATATTTTAAAACTTGGCTGGGGTAAGCACTGAAATCTTTTAGCTAGTATTGTTTTAGGAAGAGTACTTATACTATTTCTTTCTAATAATAACAACTTCTGGCTGCACAAATCAAATAGCCACAACAGTTCTATTTTTATTAGTGATGCTTGCAGAATATGTTTTTAATATTTTATATTAAATATATCATTCCTCAGTTTGTTTAACAGAAAGGGGGTGCTGATAGGTACAGTGCTATAGAATCCTTTCAGAGGTTTAGGTTTGAATTTTAAAAGATAGAATTAAGATTTCTTTAACATTTTTTTCCTCCATCCCGTTAGATATAACGTTTGTTTCTCTTCTGTGATATTCTATGATTTACTCTCTTATTTGCCTCACAGCTAAATGTCCATGATTTTTTTTAACTCTCATTTTGAAGATATATATATATATATATATATATATATTTTTTTTTTTTTGGTTTTATTCATCAATTTACCTATGATAAACAATGAGAAGAGTTGTTTTCATTAGAAATTAATATATATTTAACTACACTCTTGTAAATTATTTGCAGTCATCATCCTATTAACTTACAAATAGTTAAATGAGTTGCTTCTGTAGTTATAGAGATTGGAGATGTTAGTTCAACTGATATCTGTCTTAGAATAGAAAGTATCTTGGGCTTTTTTTTTTTTTTTTTTTTTTAACATTCTTGCTGACCCTCTCTTTGTATTCTATTGGATAAATGACTAGGAAATTTGTCTTAGTACTAAAAAAAGGTTTTCTAAAGCCTTTTTCTTTTCTTTCTTGAACTTATATCTAATTTTCTTACAAAAATGGAAAGATGGGAAAAGGCTGTCCATTATATTACTTTTCAACGTTCAGTTGTTTTATTAATAGGGAATAGTCGTGGTAGAATTACATGTATCTTATGTATAAATATTCGTGTGCCTTTATTGCACAGTCTTCTAGTGAAGTTGGACTGGAGTTGGTCTTGGAACTCGGAACTCCTGCATTCAAGTTCCATATTTATTATCTCCTGATTGTGTGACCATGGCATGTCATTGAACATATCAATCCTCTAGATCAGTGGTATCAAGCAAACAAACTCAAATGGAAATGGAAATCATTAAACTGTATATAAGGATCCTTGAAATAACAGTAACATGATCTAGGTTTTACTATTTTTATTTTATTAAAATTTTCTGTTAACATTTAAATCTGATTCTGCTGCACTTGGAATATTAATTTGCAGAGAGGTTTCCAATAAGCATTGATAGATGGCTTTTTTCTAGAGATTATCTGTGCTGATTTACAATCCCCTATCACTGTTGGCACTCTTCCCCATTTTCATCCCCTTTCCCTTTTTTAATAGCACTTCTGCAATTTTTTTTTTTACAATTGATAAGTTTTGTGTGCATATATATATTCACATACACATAATCATATCTACATATCTATATCTATATCTTTATCTTTTGGTATCCCCTTTAAAGGTAGCGGTAACATCATTCCAGAGCCTACAGAGTTATAAAAGTAGAATGTGATGAGGCTTATATTCTGAGTTCTGAGGATTTTCCACATTTAAGATCAGCCTTGGCTAAAGTCATAATGAAAGAATTGTGCAGTTTTAGGGTAAAGAAAATCACATGTTTTCGGGTGATTGGAACTACCCTATTGTTGTTCTTCTGAATTTATAGGCTCCCTATCTTTAGGAAAGCTTATATGTAGAATTGTTTGACTATGTGTCTTTTTCACCATGGTAGATAATAGACGGAGTGTGGGTGTGTCTAGAGAATAAGAACAACCTGGGGATAGCTGTTTCCTTTTATACTCCTTGGGAAATACTGACTGAAGTTTGATATATTGAATGTTGTAGATTCTTCATTAAATGACATAGCTCTGAGTTGAGCAAAATACATAGATGTCTACACTTCTAAGAGTTAGAAGGATCTTTCCTCTTTATGATCAGGAAAATCCACTAATCTGTGTTTCACTTTTCATTTTCAATTTAATCTGCTTAAAAAACTAGAATAATACCTGATTCCAAAAATTCTGTGATTATTTAGCAGTGCACATGTGTGTGTGTGTGTGTGTGTGTGTGTGTGTGTGTGTGTGTTATAGGTAATCACTTTTTTCATTGATGACATATATATATATATAATATATATATATACCTTAATATTCTCAATCTTTAATGAAAAAATCCAGCATCTTTATGTTTGTGAGTTTTCTGGTCAAAATGACTCTTTATGCATTCATTAACCTTAAAGTTATGATTATAAGTTTATTATATCGTCGAAAAGGAATACTATATCTCATCAATATGGGCAATCATTATCTATGTTTTTTCTTGTCCCGTATGATTCTTATCTCTGTCTTTCACTAAGTTTTCCAGAAGACTTACTATCTTGAAGGCTTTCTGTGAGTAGAGCGTCCCCACTGATGACTCAACAGTACTTTTCCTTTTCCTTCCTCCCTTCTTTTTCATTTCCCTCTCCTCCCTCTTTTCCCCCCCTTTCCCTCTTCTCCCTTGCTTCCATATTGTTTCATACCCAGCAGTTCCTCTTAAAAATTAAATTATTTGGTTTTTTTTTTTTTTTTTTTTTGGATTTGCTAAACCCTCTCAAGGTATATTGGAATTTACTGGTGAGATGTCTTTGTTAAGGACCTTGTCTTAATCCTATATTTTTCTGGCTCTCATTGATTGATTGGCCAACTATATATTTTCAGCTGATCCCCAATTGCTCAAGCTGATTGTCTGTGAGTGAATGCAAATAGCAATCATTTCTGTTTTGACCAGAAACCCTGAAGGTCTTTCCTTCACAAATTTATTCTTTTTAATAACTTGTAGATACCAATGAAATATTCCTACTATATTGGTTATTTGTTACTGGTGACTTCTTGGGTCATATATGTTCTAGATGATATTTTTTGTGCTCAAGTCATTGTTTGTTTTTGGACTTATTTCTGTTCTCTTCTGAATCTTCAGCTCAGTTATTTGAGAAATGTTTAATCTCAGTTAGGTCCTCCCCTTTCTCTCCCTTAGTATGTATTGTGTATACATATAAATACATGGTATTTTTATGTGGAATTTGACTAATAATTTGGGTCACAGACCTCAATTATTGATACTTTGTTTTTTTCAATATGAATGTCTAGATTGATATGTGTGCTTAGCTTTTACTGAGGTGATGCTGTGATATTTGAGGTGTGATATATTATCTGATATCCACTTATAAGGAACATCTGGAGGAACCTTGCCATTTCTGGGACTGCTATTTGTTTTTGATTCTGAAACATATCTTTTAGTCAGTAACCAAGAGTTTATTAAGCTGCTGATCTGTGATTAGTGCAGGGGACTCAATGATAAAAATTACAAGTTCCATGTCTTTCCTGCAGCTAAAAAAAACACAACATATACACATAAATACTACCGGGACTGGTAATTACTAATTTTGTAGTTTTCCCTTCAACCTCCCCAAAGGTGGGCTACAAATGATATTGCCAGTGATTTTTTTCTGTCTCTTCTCCCACCACCACCAGTTTTGAAATCTTCCTGTCTTTGTGGTATTATTTTTGAATGCCTTTAATATTATCACCATCATGCCTTTTTATATTTATTATTGCCATTTAATGGCTATCCTTAGTTTCTTAAGTGCTATTGCCACATCTTCACTAAGTTGATTGAATAGTATGAGGCACTTAGAACCCACATGTAGTAGTTATATTAGCATTCCCAATGAGAATAGAGTGTAGAATTGTAGGCAGATTGATCCCATCTCTACAGACTGGACAGTGGAAACTGCATTCGATTTTGGAGCTAGTAATGTTCTGAGTTCAAATGCCCATTGTAGTACATCTAAGCTACTTGACTGGGCTAACCATAGAATTTTGAGCATGCATTTCCTCATCTGAAAATGGGGATACTATCTACAGTGTTTATCTCAGAGGGTGTTGGTAGTGGTTTTCCTGATTTTTGTCTTCCCCTTATTCATTAACTTCTAGTCTCCCTATTGTAATTATTAAGATAAAATAGAAAATATCTGTTTGGCTTTTCAAGTTCTTCTTAGCCTGATTCCTTTTTACTCTTTTTTACAGTCTTTTTACACACTGCTCCTCTCTACGTGTTCAATGACCTCTTATGGTGACCTACCTCACATATGACCCACTGTCTCCTTTTTCTCTACTTCTGCTTCATAGAATTCCTGCTTTCCTTTCAAACTCAAATGCCAACTAAGTAGGAAGCCTGTCATGGGAAGATACTCATATCTTTCCCTCTTAAGATCACTTTGAGTCAATAATTGATATGTGCCTACTATGTGCCAGTACTATACTGATTGCTGGAGATACAAAGAAAGGTCAGAAACAATTCTTGCTCCCAAGGAGCTCACAGCCTTATAGGAGAAACAACATGCAAATGGTTATAAAGAAGCCACCTATATGCAGGGTAAATTGAAAATAATAAACTCATTCTTGTCTCTATCTACTAAATAAATATTGCTCTTTCCAATAAATGTAAGCTTCTGGATCAGAAGACTATTTGTTTTTTCCTTATATTTCTAACTTATTACAATAAAATGCACATAATGAATACTGACTGATTCCTTAATTGATTCAGTTAGATAATGTGTATATAAAGGACTTTTCTGAGCATTTCTTTTTTTTTATTTTATTAAGTTTTGAGGTAGATGTGGGCAGGAAAGAAAAATTTATTCTTGTTAGTAGAAAAACATTAAAATATCAAAGCAATTTAGATATGCAGTTGTACCTTTTAGTTCTATCTTAAGTCAAATTCATTGGCTCATTTCCCCTCTTACTGCTTCTCCTCTCCTAACCCCCACTATGTGCTATAAACAGATATGTTGTTGTCTTTTCATCGTTGTGCTTTCTTATTTGATATTGATTTTGTTAGAATGAGCTGATAATTTAATTCTGAAATGTTGCTGTCCCCCATCCCTCCCCTACCTCTCTTTTTGGTAATATGAACCTGTGCATTAAGAATAAAGTATAAGTGCTTTAAAACAAGTATATTGAATGTGTTTGTTTTAAACTAGGTGTTAATGGTTGCTTCAGTTTCCTGAATGGTTGCTATTAGTTCAGTACCATAGTTGCAGGTTAATATGAAACTTGGAACCCTCTTCACACTGAAACAAACCATGACCAAGTGATCTTCTTTGCCTTTGTTGAATGTGCAACCCATAGGTTTGACCAGAATTCCTGAATGTTAAAGAATAATGCGTCCTGAGACAGGTTTCTACGATGAGACTTGCTCTCACAAATATAAAAAAATGTTTTCTAGTAATACAAAGGCATATATATTATTAGAATTTTGTATCGAAATGCTCTTTTATTTATTTGGATGTAGAGAAGATTAAACATTTCTCAAGAGCATCATTATCTTATTTGTTTAAATATTGCAGTTTGGTTTTTGTTTATATTTTCCTATTATTTATGGTTATATATTTTGTCAAAGTGGACCTAGGAAATCTCTCTCTAGTACAGGAACTGGTATCCATTCTAACTTCATTTTCTTTTTTTTTGTGTGGAAGTGTTGTAAGCAGTACATTTTTTCAGATGTGGGCCACAAAAGCTGTTGTTAGGTACCATTCTGTTTTGTGTGGCTAGGTCAGGCTTACCCCCAGTGAGTAATATTTTTACTAACTCAAGCCCTAGGGCTTCCCAGTAGCACTCAAATTGTGAGTGCATTTAATTCTGTTGTCCTAATCCAGTTTTAAACATCTGTGTAATTACCATTTTGGCAATATCTGTGACATATTAACACAGTTTATTTTGGAGAGTAAAAACACTGAACATTATATTTTTGTAATTGATTCTCACTTTATGGATTTCATATCCACCAATTGTAATTTTGTATTAAAATGATGAAAATACTTATTAAAACATTCATGCTAGATGAGTAATATGAAACAAGCACTTTTGTTTTCAGGCACTGGTAAATTTCACTAAACACACTGTCTAAAAGAATTCAGGCTTAGAATGATTCCTAAGGTAAATTAAATAAGTAGGATTTTAAATTTACTATCATTTCTTAGTTTCTATTAGTAAAAAAAGCACTCTTTTGCTTCATTATTTTTCTTTTTAACAGAAGACAGAAAATAAGGAATGCCCAGCACAGTGCCTTGAAAGTGCTAAGTAGATGTTGAATTTTGTTTGCAGCCCCTATAGTCAGTCCAAGCTCTGGAAAAAGGCTTAATTTCCAACATTTTCTCTCACGTTTGTCTTTTCTAAACTAGATTTTCTAAGTAATATAGTTTCATATTCAGTGATTTTTCTTTATCTTTTACAAAGGAGTTAGATAACAGTTAGATTGTTATTTCTCGAGGAAAAATTTTTATTTGCTTTTAACTTTCACATTTTACATATTCTGATTCATTTCTGGAAGAGAGGCTAGGAAACTCGAAACACTTGTGCAGAATCTTTGGATAGTATTTTTTATTGTATTTTATCATTTTCTTATGTTTTGATACAACAGAATTGGGGGGGGGGCGCGGAGGGAGTATTACAGATAATTGTATTCGATTGAAGTTTTAATGGGTTTCCTTTATCAAGTCCTGCTATCATTGTATGAGTTAATACACAAAATGACTTGCTTAGTTTCGTCATTCAATACAGATAATTGTGTTGGGAGCCCAACTTAAGAACTTAATTAAATCATTTGTTTATCTGATTTTTATCTTGTCAGGTATGGAAAAAGTTATAAGAACCAATTCATTTTGTTAATGAAGAATTATTTCCAGTATAACTTGTATCAGTGTAAAATAATTGTTATTCAATTTGAAAATAACTTCATTCCATCCTTTGATTCTAAAAATTCTGTTGCTGGATTGGCATTTGGCTCTGTTACACCAAGTGACCTTCTTGGGTGTTCAGGTGTGTCCTCCCTAGAAAATTATGAAGTTTCATTTCTTGTCCTAAGAGGAGCTGACTTTCAGGCTCTTAATAAATGTTTGCTTACTAATCTTTATTAGATATTATCATTTCTTTCTTGGTTATCCTGGAATGGACCTGCTCCTCTTCACAAAGCAGATTTCCAAATTACAAAGAGCTTTGAGGTTGGGGGTGAAGTGCTACAGCTGCAGCTGCTGCTCATGACACAGGAATCCTGCCACTTAACAATATACTTCAACCTTCTTGCAGGAGGAGTGCTATAGTTTCACCTTCACATATAAGGCTTCTAAAGATGAATTAGACTAGAGGCATTTTATGACAGAACTATTAGATGAAGAAGTACATATCACAAGGATTTCTGCTGCTCTAGCCCCTTTTATCATCTTTGAGGTACAGTAAATATTAAACTAATTTTTGCTGAAACTATCTTGATTTCTCATATACTTATGGAAAATGTTGAACATCCTGCAATCATTTCAGGTTAGTTTTCCTAAAGTATTACTTTTGCCATGTTAAGTTCTTTCTCTAGAAGTTGCCTAATAGTGTAAGTAGTCCCCCAATCTGGACCTGTGGCCTGACTCTCAGGATTTCCCCCTATCCTGAGGAGACCTCTACTTATCCTCCTCCTCACCATGGAATATTCTCAGAAGTAACAGCTTGGATCCTATTGGGAACATTCTGTCCTGTACCTGGTACCTGGATCTCCTTGTGGCTACAATTGGTGCCATACTTTGAACTTTGCCCTTAGTGGCAGTAACTAGTTAGCAAGAGCCCTACTTGTCCCCTTTTCATTTCAGGTGGGACAATTGGTGACACAGATGGATTGTATCTCTGTTACTTCATTCTCTTTCTTTTCCTTCCCACCCCATTTCCAAACGTTCTCTTAAAATTCAAAGCACTTTCATTATTTAAACTCCAACTTTCTTTCAGCTTACATCTCTAAAAAAAATAGAAAATAATCTCAGTTGTGCTTCTATTTCTCTCACATCTGTTCCTTTTTCTCCACTATAGCAGTCACTATCTCAGTACAGGTTTTATTTCCTCTCACTTCAATTGTCATGCTGTAGCTTTTTAATTGGTCTTACTTCCTCCAGGCTTTCCCTATCATCCTACATACAGTTCTTTTCCTAAAGTACAATTCCATTCAAATTACAACTTCAATGGTTTCTATTTGATTTCCGATTAAATATCTCATATTTTTGTTTTTTAACATGTATGTTTTGTGTTTTATAATGTATATAATTATTTGCATAATAATGCATTTTAGAATTGATAAATAAGTGTGTACTTAAAAATTTTTTATTGTTGGAGAAGTTTCAAGACTACTGGTTTAACAAATTTAGGCTAAACTCTTCTGTTTGGCTTTCAAGGATCTCTCTAATCTCATTCTACTTATTAATCCTCCTTCCCTTTAAAACAAACAATTTTTTTTTTATTATAGCTTTTTATTTACAAGATATATGCATGGGTCATTTTTCAGCATTGACAATTGCAAAACCTTTTGTTCCAACTTTTCCCTTCCTTCCTCCTATCCCTTCCCCCAAATGGCAGGTTGACCAATACATGTTAAATATGACAAACGAATATTTTTATAGCTTTCCTTGGACTCTCTCCCAGTCTCATACATCCATCCCGTAAAAGGTGACATTGGACTAGAGATCTATGCCTGAAGTGAGGAAAACCCGAGTTTCAAATGTGGCTTTACACCCTTTCTAAGTTGTAGTTGTAGGACCTTGGGCAAGTCATTTGGTGGCTTCATTTTCCTTAACTGTAAAGTGGACATGATAGGATCCTGTGTCTCAAAGGGTTGTTGTGAATATCATGGGTGAGATTTCTTTTTTTTTTTTTTCCCCCCCTTTATTAAAGCTTTTTATTTTTCAAAACATATGTATGGATAATTCTTCAACATTAACCCTTGCAGAACCTTGTTTTCCAATCTTTCTCCCCCTTCTCCCACCCCCTCACCTAGTCCAATATATGTCAAACATGATAGAAGTATATGTTAAATCCAATATATGCATACATATATATACAATTATCTTGCACAAGAAAATTCAAGCCATAGCAGAAAAAAATTAGAAAGAAAATAAAATGCAAGCAAACAACAACAAAAAGAGTGAAAATGCTATGTTGTGATCCACACTCAGTTCCCACAGTCTTCTCTTTAGGTGTAGGTGGCTCTCTTCGTCATAAGAACTGGTCTGAATCGCTCTCTTCATCGTAAAATCTGAATCATCTCATTGTTGAAGGGAGCCACATCTATGAGAATTGATCATTGTATTATCCTCTTGTTGCCATGTACCCTGATCTCCTGGATCTGCTCATTTCACTTAGCGTTAGTTCCTGTAAGTCGCTCCAAGTGTCTCTGAAATTATCCTGCTGGTCGGTCGTTTCTTACAGAACAATAATATTCCATAATATTTATATACCATAATTTATTCAACCATTCTCCAGTTGATGGGCATCTATTCATTCTCCAGTTTCTTGCCACTACAAAAAGGGCTGCCACAAACATTTTTGCACATATAGGTTCCTTTCTCTTCTTTAAGATCTCTTTGGGATATAAGCTCAGTAGAAACACTGCTGGATCAAAGGGTATGCACAGTTTGATAACTTTTTGGGCATAGTTTCAAATTGCTCTCTAGAATGGTTGAATCTGTTCATAGTTCTAGTGTATGGGTGATATTTCTAAAGCTAAGGCTTAGATAGTGCCTCACACATAGTAAAAGTGATCTAAATACTTATTTTCTCTTTTCCCTTTCTCCTTTCTATATAACAAAAAATATCTTTTTAAAGATAAAAAAGATTTAAATAAGTAGATAATAAAAGTACAATTGATCAGTATGTTGAAAAAGAAGGAAAACAGGTTTAAATGCAATACTTGTGGTTCTCTGAAAGAGTAAATTGGCAGTTCTCTTATCCATTGTTTTGAACTACCTTTGGGCTTTGTAATTTTGCTATGTGCACTTCATATATTTTGATATGTATTTATTTTTTAATTTCCTCACTTTTTCTTAGCATGTGGCCTTCTACTTCAGTAGGGCTGAGTATTTGACCGTCT
This sequence comes from Antechinus flavipes, assembly GCF_016432865.1. NCBI lineage: Eukaryota > Metazoa > Chordata > Mammalia > Dasyuromorphia > Dasyuridae > Antechinus > Antechinus flavipes. Next base: position 597,743,349 of record NC_067400.1, read on the forward strand.
TATGTCACCTGTTGGGCTTGTTCTGACTCTTGGGAGAATGCTGAGCTCTTTTCTGTTTATCCATGTATTACTCATTCATGTTTCCAGCTCTTATTTCAATTTCTTCATTAAATCTGTCCCTTTTCTCAACTCCAGATGTAAAGAGAATTGGTATAAATATAATTTCTTTTTAAATGGTTTTAGAAATTAGATTTTTTGTTTTGTTTTGTTTTTGAGCTCTTTGAATTATTTCTCTTCTATATCGGTCTTTCTTGATTATCCCAGTTGTTAGGGCCTATTCTGTTGATCCCCACATTATGCTAGATTTTATATTAATTTCTGAATAGTTTTCCTCCCTGAAATGAAATGAAAATTTTCCCCTTTAACACCAGAAATAAGCACATACTAGATTAAAAGAAATATATTTGCAACATTTTAATTCCTTGCATACAAGAGCTGGCATTCTATGGGGGCAGGATTTATACAAATAAGTAAATACAAATAGTTTGGAGAATCATAGGAAAATAAACACCCAGAGGAATCAAAAGTGCTTTATTAGTGGATAAATTTTCATTTTCATCAATTGCCTTTTTCTTTGGTTCAGTAGCACAATATGCACTTGCCAGTTAGTTTTAAGCTATATAATTTCCTTTTATCACTAGTTTCTGGCTTTGTCTTTCACTGTCTTCCATTTTGGGTTGTTCCCAAAGGAGTTATGGCTAAAGGAGTAAAACATGCTAGTGGATTTTTTTTTTTTTAAGTTTTTGTGCTTTTAAAGGTTTGTGACATTTAGAGAGCCTAGGGAGACTACAAAAATGATGTTTTCCAATCACCTTTTATAAGAGATAAAAATCAGGGCCAGAGAATTTAATAATTAGAATAAGTGCTCAAACCATACATTTTTCAGGGTAGCTGGAAATGATGAATAAGTTTCCTATAGGATTGCAAATATTGTTTGTCTTCATTCAGTTTTTGCAAAAGAAAAAAAAATAAAAGCACTTGTCTGAACTTCTAGTTTCTTTGGATACATTAATGGTAGAAAGGATAAAAATTATACTCATAGAATTCAGTTCCAGAGGTTAATATATGGAATTCAGTGGTCATGAATAATTGACATAGGGGAGTATTTTCTAGAAATCACATGTAGTTGTAAGTCACTTTTTGATTTTCCATAGTTTGGGCTATTCTTTTTATAAATTATTATTAGCAAATCTTAAGATGACTTGGCATAGTGCTCTTGACATTTTCTGCTAACTAACCTGTTGATATGTGCTCAAGGAATACAAATTAAATTCAATTTGAGATAAGATAGGAAATATGTTGTAACTTGTACTTGCCTACTATATTTGAAAGTCAAGTAGGATTGACTTTTTTCTCTTTGGGATTATTACAGGTAATAGATATATCTTTAAAATCTTTGAATAGCTGACTCTTTAGCATATGAAATGCAAATAATGCTAGATTTTGAGTTCTTCTTCCTTACTACCTGATGTGCATAAGTTAATATTATGTTTCTTTCTTTCTTTTTTTTTAAAATAACTTTTTATTGACAGAACCCATACCAGGGTAATTTTTTACAACATTATCCCTTGTACTCACTTCTGTTCCGATTTTACCCCTTCCTCCCTCCACCCCTTCCCCAAGATAGCAAGAGTCCTTTACATGTTGAATGGGTTGCAGTATATCCTAGATACAATATATGTGTGCAGAACCAAACATTTTCTTGTTGCACAGGGAGAATTGAATTCAGAAGGTATAAATAACCCGGGGAAGAAAAACAAAAATGCAAGCAGTTTATATTCATTTCCCAGTGTTCTTTCTTTGGGTGTAGCTGCTTCTGTCTATCCTTGATCAATTGGAACTGAATTAGCTCTCTTTATTGAAGAAATCCACTTCCAACAGAATACATCCTCAAACAGTATCGTTGTTGAGGTATATAATGATCTCCTGGTTCTGCTCATTTCACTTAGCATCAGTTCATGTAAGTCTTTCCAAGCCTCTCTGTATTCATCCTGCTGGTCATTCCTTAAAGAACAATGATATTCCATAACGTTTATATACCACAATTTACTAAGCCATTCTCCAATTGATGGACATCCATTCATTTTCCAGCTTCTAGTCACTACAAACAGGGCTGCCACAAACATTTTGGCACATACAGGTCCCTTTCCGTTCTTTAGTATCTCTTTGGGGTATAAGCCCAGTAGAAACACTGCTGGATCAAAGGGTATGCACAGTTTGATAACTTTTTGAGCATAGTTCCAAAGTGCTCTCCAGAATGGCTGGATGTGTTCACAATTCCACCAACAATGTATCAGTGTCCCTGTTTTCCCCCATCCCCTCCAACATTCCACATTCACTGCTTTTTGTAGCCGGCTGGCAGGACAGCTACCAGTCCATACACCTTTCACTGCTCTGCAGAGGAAGCTGGTAACCGCCTGCCTCTGAAGGCAGACCCTACTGGCTTTAACAAAATGAGTAAAAAAATCAAAAGAACGATTGATAGTTTCTATACAGAAAGAGAACAGCTTTTCAACCCTGAAGAGACTAATAGCAGACAGTCTCCAGACAATTGTTGTCTCCAATATTATGTTTCAGTTTCTTTATCCTACACCACAAGATGTTCATTAAAGCTTATATGTGTGAATTTTTACTTAAGAAAAGATCTTAACTTGTCTTTTTGTTTTATATTTTCTTATTTCCTTATGCATTCGTGACAGAAATGACCTTGCTGTCTTCATATTTAGAAATAGAGAATGTGATTTCAGAGGGGCTGAGTAGAACTACAGATTGAATTTTTATTTTCCTCTATTTAGCTGTATTCATTTTTGTAATGTTTGTAAATAATTTTTTGAAATCACTTAATCTTAGTAGCCAAGGGGAAAAATGATATCCTCCCTTAAATTTATATAGTTGTATTTTTATTCTGAATTACATAACTGAGTGAATGCCTTGGCATTTTTCATTCCTAAGACACTATTCTCCTTCATGGATTCCCCCTGGACCTTTGTGAGTTTTCAGAGTCAATGAGGGTGGTTTTACAAATTATTAATATTATTTTTTTACCTGTGTGAGAAAATGTATATTCCAGAATAAATCCCAATAGGCAAAGCAATGTCTCTTTGTGTATTTTCAATTGCTAAGACTAGTGGCCCACAGAGATTTGAGTTTATTACTGCCTGTTTAAGAGATAATTCATTGAGAGCAAAAAAAAAAAAAAAAAAAAAAAAAAAAAAATCCATGCCTATGTAGTAAGTCTCCATGTCTTGAAATAGGTTCAGAAAATTGAAATATCCAGTCTCAAAGTTTGTCTGCTAGAAAGGAAAAGGAAATACTCTGGTTTTATGCTAGTTGTGCTACATTGCTTTGAAGACTTTTTAATTATGTTTATTGATGGTATGAAATACTTCCATTGTTCATACTCTTATTTTCCCTTCCCCACAACTGATTGCTTATTTCTGTCAATACCCTGAATTCCCAGTCCAGAATTGTCTAGCTTTTCTCATGCTCTGTGAAATGTCTGCTTCATAGGTGACAAACCAGTTTTTATCCTAAATCTTTTCCTAAACTCTGAAGCGCTATACTCCTTGTTTCATGCATTGTCACTTCCTGGCTCTCCATCATCACTCAAGAACTCTTCCCTTGAGATTCACTCAGTTCCCGCATACCACCCAATCAAGATTCTCATGGCCATTGTCTATTGATCTTTCCATAATTAAGTTCAAAGACTCATTCACAGTCCTTTTTTAACCCCTGCCTTCATTCTAGGGTATTTCAACATATATATTGCTTTTCTCTCTAGTACTTTACCCTCATATTTCTTCAACTTCAGTTTCCCATGACTACCTAGATTGATGGTCATACCTTGATCTTGCCATTACCTGTAAGTATTCCATATCCTTATTCATAAATACTTAAATTGCTTTGTCTGATCATAATCAGTTTTCATTCTACCTCTCACTGCTTTGCAACTTTATATGCTGTTCTTTGTCCTCACTGAGATGTTTAAACCTTTAGTCCTCAGTTTTTTTTTCAGGCCATCACTCTTGGTATTGACAATATTGTTCCCTTCCTCATCTTGATCTTGTGATAAGCTGTTCACTGTTACACTCTTCTCATAAGTTTGTTGCCTCTTCATGATATCGAAAAGCTTGATCTTCTAAACCATATCCTTGGATTACTTGCATCTTCGATTTGTGTACTACAGAATCCAAATGGAAAAATATAAGAAATCTTGCTATTTTCTCTACTGCTTCCATTTTTGCTAAAGTTTCTCTACAAGTTTGTTATAAAGTCTCAATTAGACCCTCTCTGCTGTAAGACACTATCTGTTGGAATATTTACAAACTGCTAACTCATTAGAGTTGATAGATTATTGATTTGATCTTAAAAGAAGATGTTTTGGGCCAGAATCTGAAACAAAGTTCTAAGTAGAACTAATTGATACAATGTTTGTGTTTGCACCTTTACTCACTGAAGTTCACACATTTGGGAAATTTCAGGGTTTAGTATGAGATAACTGAATTCACACCTCCCTTAAAGCTTTTAGGGCCAGAGAGCACTATGGGAGAAAACCCATAATCCCATTCTCTCAGAAGAGTCATATATTTGCCAGTGAAGAGTGATTCAGTGGAATATTTTCTACTTGGCTGGCTGGTGGCTGAAGAAGAGTTTTGAGAGGAAGAAGCTACAAGTCGAGAGTTGAGCGGGAGATTTCAGTGTAATTACATGAAGAGTGGAGCTGGATTGAAGGCTGATGAAAGCAGAGGCAGAAGCAAAGGACAAAGCAGCAAGAGCTCTTGGAACCAAGCAGAGAGATAGGCCCTTAAGAATCCAGCTATCTAGGCCCAAGGAAAGACACAAGATTTGGAAGGAGAAATAAACATTTGTAATTTTACCAGCTGGCTGCATTTGGGATAATTATTGATCTTAACTGATACTAAGGCTGCTTCCAAGAAAACCTCCCCTGAGAAACCTGCCCTCGCCCCCAGAGAGAACTATTCTACTTATTTTGAAAGAAGATGATCACCACAACTATCCTTTTTTTTTTTTTTTTTTTTTTTTAAATCACACTGCTTTTTCATACCTTTTCTTTCTGGCACAGTTTGTTTCATTCCTGGCTTTCCAAGTTAAACACCTCTCTCTTTTCCAGCACTCAAGCCAATATTCATTCATTTGCTGTCTACTTACTGCTTCCTTTCTTTTTATAAACATTTTCATTTCACCCCATAATGCTCACTTGATATGTCCTTTTAGCTCTTTTTTTAGCTCTTATCCTATATCTTTTCTCCTTTTTTTGACTAAACTCCTGGAGAAGATCTATATTTCTTTTCTTCTATTTCTATTTTTAGCTCTCTGGATTCTGATTTTCACCTTCATCATTCAACTTAAACTGTTCTTTTTGATGTTACCATTGATCTCAAGTTCCAAAACCAGTGGCCCACTCAATTCTCATGTGCCTTGAACTGTCTTCTCTTTTGTTTTTATGATATTTTACTTGATGATCTTGTGAGCTTCTATACTTTGAATTATCATCTCATCCCTCTCTCCTGACTTGAATCTCCAACTTTCTTTTAATTATTCCAAACTGACAGTCTTACATATATTTTAAAATTCAGCATGTCTCAAACTGAACTTATTTTTCTTAAAAATTATTTCTTCCCAATTTTCTGAGCATGGTCAAGGTACCAATACCATTTACCCAGGCTTATATCTGTTATAAGACTTGGTTCCTATCTCTTAACTTATATACCTCCAATTAATGGCCAAATATTGTTTGTTTTTCCTTTGTCATCTCTTTCTCATGTGTCTTTGTTCTCACACATTGATGCATCTTGGCATAGGCCCTTAATCACTTGATTTCTTGACTCTGCTGTAGGCTCTCTGAAGTATTTCCCTATTCTAATTTATCTTCCACTCAGCTATCACAATGAATTCCCAGTGTTACTCCCAGAATCAGATATAAAGATGTTTTGTAAACTTTTAAAACCTTTAGTAACCTGTCGCATTATCTATGCCCTCAATATTTTCATACCTTATTCTCTTCCATGTATTCTAAAGTGATACTGTAGAGGGAAAGTGAGAGAGCATCGTCTGTTATCAAGCAAGCTGTCATGAATCTGATGTACAATACTAATATACTTAACTTTTTTGCCTTTTGTGAGCCCACCCACATGATATTATCAAAGGTTTTGCTCAGCTCAGTGAACGTTTACAAATCTGATTTTGCTCTTGATATTTCTCTTAGACTTATTGGGCAGCAAACACCATATTGACTGATCCTTGATTCTCTCTGACAATATATTGGCTCTCACTTAGATGACCATCTTTCATGTGAAAAATCAGCGTATTAAGGTGGACTATGTCAGCAAAGATTGAGAGGACGGCCTCTTCTCCTGTCCCTACTCACTGCCCTAGGACATTATCACACGACAACCTATTACCCTTTCCTTTATAGAGTTAAGCTTCTTTTGCCATATAATCCAGAAAATTTTTGTGTGAGCAGTGGATCCCTTGCTTTGTCAATCTAGGCTGGAAGAGAATCAGCACCAAGCAGTTTTCTAAGAGAGAGGACCTAATGGCATCCAAAAACCTCTTCTTCTCTTAGAACTTCAGCAGTGATTGATGACAATCTGTTGAGAAGTTGGAAAATTTTCAGCCCATCTCCCCTTGATTGTACCCTTAAAGTCATTGTGGCTCAGTCAGCCCTGAGTAGTTGATATGGGTCTTTGATTCATAAATAGCCTTCAGGTCATCATAAAAACACTTTGGATTGTTATTTATTAGTGTAAAACTGATTTTTATCTGCCTCTTATTGAGCCAAGAATCTTGCATCTCTCTAAGCATTGCTTGCGTTTTACTTTTGAACACTGCCTTAAAAATGGGTGAATTATCTTGCTGGCAAATCCTGTGGAGTTGTTTTTCACTTAGTGCTTTATGAATTTCTCCACCAGTTTTGATGTTTGCTATGCCCTTTGCATTTTCCCAGTCACCATTGGAGTGAAGCTGGGATGTATACTTACTCCCATGCTTTTTAGCATGATGTTTTCAGCAATATTTGGATGAAACAAGCCCTAAAATGGCCTCAAGGATAATTTGAGATGTGGGAAACACTGCTCTGGACTTCTTAATTTACAGTGCACATGTCAAAGATGATGCTGTGTTCTCTGTGAGCAAAGCAGATTTGCAATAGTGTTGGAATCCTTACTAACTGCTAAGTAATTAGAGTTGATCTAATCTTACAAGAAGTTGTTTTGGCCAGAACCTGAAACAAGGTACTAAGTAGAACTAATCAAGACAAGGCTTGTGTTCCCACCTTTACTCAAAGTCCACACCTTAAAGCTCTTTGGGCCAGAGAGCACTATGGGAGAAAACCCATAATCCCATTCTCTCAGAAGGTTCACATATAAGGCGAGACAGCCATTCCAGAATACATTTTTCCTCTTGGCTGGCTGATCGCGCTAGACTCGAGAGAAACGACTCTGCTGCAGAGAACACTTTTGGAATTTCAGTGGAGCTACGCCAGAAGCCCTCTCTCCGCGGCAAGTTGGTGCTGGGCTCCCCAGAAGGAGATAAGAGAGATCTTCCATCTCTGTTGGAGGCAGAAGAAAGCAGAGGCAGAGGCTGAAGGGCAGAACCTTTGGATTTGGAGACATCCGAAGGGCTCTAAGCCTCTAAACCGGCTGTGCCCTTGAGAAGAACAAACTCCAACATTTGAACTCTTAACAGGTTTATGCCATTCCACCTGCTTCCCGAGATGAAGTAGGATTAAGAGAAAAGGAATATGATTTCCCTCCCCCTATGAGACAACACCTCAGACCAGAACTCAGACCTGAGGGCGTTTATGATATCCCTCCAACAAGTTCCAAGGCAGTAGGGAAGGACCTTAATGTAAAATACAGACGCAGCCAAACAAAATATTTGTGCTGTATACTCTCATGATCTAACCGTAAAAAGAGTAGTCAGAACTCCTTTTCAGTCCACTCAGAAGAACGAATTATATGCGATCATGCTAGCTCTCACTTATTACCCAGGCGACATAAATATAATATCTGATTCAGCCTATTCAGTAGGTGTGGTACAAAGAATTGCCACAGCCCAAATAAAATTTGCAGCTTCTAATATATATCAGCTCTTTAAGGAACTTCAAGAGCAAGTGAGAAAGCATCCAGGAAAGATTTATATCCTGCATGTCCATTCACATAGTGGACTTCCAGGTCCTATTTTTGATGGAAATTCAAAGGCAGATAGCCTTTTAACTATGTTGGCCAGTACGCCTTTATTTCAGGAGGCCCAGGAATCCCATTCTAAATACCATCAGGCTGCTCGAGCTTTGCGTTTACAGTTTGGGATTACAAAAGAAGAAGCTAGGAGCATAGTGAAAAGCTGTACAGCTTGCCTTCCCTTCCACGCTCCTACACTGCCTCCAGGGAAGAACCCTCGTGGTTTGAGACCCAATGAAATCTGGCAAATGGATGTGACTCATTATAAATCTTTTGGTCGTCTGTCTTTTATCCACGTTGTGGTAGACACCTTTTCAGGATTCACTTTTGCCATACCAGCAGCAAAAGAGACAGCCCGAGTGGTCACTGAATTCCTCATTCAAGCATTCGCAATTATGGGTGTGCCACAAGAAATAAAAACAGATAATGGACCGGCATATACCTCCAAACATTTTGAACACTTTTGTGCACAGTATAAGATTCTACACACTACTGGCATACCCTTCAATCCTCAAGGTCAAGCAATAGTAGAAAGAAGAAACAGAGACATTAAGACACTCCTCCAAAAACAAAAGAAAGGAGGAGCCACGGGTAACCCTAGAGAGCTTCTAAATTTAGTTCTCTATACCATTAATTTTTTAATCTTTGATAAAGATGCACTGGCTCCAGCAGACAGGTTTTATAACCCACCAGAAGAGCAGTGTCCAGTGCGAGCAGCTCCACTATCTTTAGATAATCGCCAGGTGATGTGGAGAGACCCAGAAAGTGGTGAATGGAAGGGACCAGATAGACTAACTGCTTGGAGGATTTGCTTGCATCTCTACAGGTGGAGAAGGAATCAGATGGGTGCCTACGAGCCGCATTCGCCTTGTCCATCGCAGAAAGATGGAGCAGACCCTTGAAACAAAGGAGAAGACCCAAGAAATATCGGGTGGTTCTGTTGCTGATTGTGCTCATAAGAATTATTAGATTCCTGGCACATGAACTAATGGACAATGGAATCCTATTGGACTGTTTCTAGGACTTATGGACATGTGTAAATTTTCAGATTGATTCTTGTTATTTGTTACATTACTACTAGCCTGTGTTATATTGCTATGTGCTCATGTAAATTATGTATAATGCCTCCCATATTGATGGATTTATGTATACCATGTATATCTGTTACAAAGTTCTGGCCCATATTGATGGATTTATGTGTACCCCCTCAGAAACCCCCTATGTTTTAAAACAAAAGAAAGGGGGAGATGTTGGAATCCTTACTAACTGCTAAGTAATTAGAGTTGATCTAATCTTACAAGAAGTTGTTTTGGCCAGAACCTGAAACAAGGTACTAAGTAGAACTAATCAAGACAAGGCTTGTGTTCCCACCTTTACTCAAAGTCCACACCTTAAAGCTCTTTGGGCCAGAGAGCACTATGGGAGAAAACCCATAATCCCATTCTCTCAGAAGGTTCACATATAAGGCGAGACAGCCATTCCAGAATACATTTTTCCTCTTGGCTGGCTGATCGCGCTAGACTTGAGAGAAACGACTCTGCTGCAGAGAACACTTTTGGAATTTCAGTGGAGCTACGCCAGAAGCCCTCTCTCCGCGGCAAGTTGGTGCTGGGCTCCCCAGAAGGAGATAAGAGAGATCTTCCATCTCTGTTGGAGGCAGAAGAAAGCAGAGGCAGAGGCTGAAGGGCAGAACCTTTGGATTTGGAGACATCCGAAGGGCTCTAAGCCTCTAAACCGGCTGTGCCCTTGAGAAGAACAAACTCCAACATTTGAACTCTTAACATTGCCCTGAGAAGAACAAACTCCAACATTTGAACTCTTAACACAATAGGTCAAAAAAACCCCAAAACATCAGAGGTGCAGATTCAGAAGTATCTCTTTCCAAATATTCATGTGGACTATTTGTACCCACCTGTGGTAGAGCCTTCTGAACTTGTATTAATTTTATTAGTCACAACTGTTGTGCAGGATTTGAGCCCTAAGTCATCTTTTTGGTCTTCTTTGAGAATGAAGCACAACCACCAACCAACCTCATTGCTCCTTACTTCATCTTTGGACTGCATGTTTTCTTTGTCCCCAATTCTTGAAATATTCTTTCTCTTCATCTCTACTCCTAAGTTTTTCTAATTTTTTTATGTCTCACCCAGATAATACCTCACCTTTTACAAGAAGCATTTCCTTGTCCTAACCCAAAAATCAGGGTGTTGTTGTTGTTGTTTTTTTTTTTTTTTCCTTTTTTTTTTGTTCTTAAAAGAGGACCAAAGTAACATCACTGTTTTGTGTCAATATATACTGTGGCAAGCTGTGGCTAATCAGACCAATTTCAGTTCTAAAGGCTCTCTTGAGGGCTAGGCACAAATACTCTGTAATCCTAAATTAATTAAAAAATTTATTATGGTTACGTCAGAAAAGAAAAAGGCAGGATGAAAGCAAATTATTAAGTCTCATAAAGTGTGTAATAATTCACACTTATGTAAATTACCATAGTAGTTTAAATATAATATAAATATGCTACGGGATCTATAATTTGTCCATCTTGAAAAGATGTCAAAATTTAGAGCAGCTCCATGATACAGTGGATTGAGTATTGCTTCTGGAGTTAGAGAAATCTGAGTTCACATTAGTCTCAGTCACCTGCTAATTTTGTAATCCTGTTCAAATCACACTCTGCCTTAGTTTCTTCACTTATAAATGAGGATAATTATAACACCTGCCTCACAGGGTTGTTGTGAGAGTCACGAGATAATTATAAAGTATTCAGCACATAGTTCATGGTATAAAAGTAAGCCATACTAAATTTGAACTGTTGTGATCTCATTTTATATACTTGGTTTGATATTGAACATTGGAAAAAATATATTATCATATATGCATGTTTATCACTGTAGATGTATGCCTGTGTCTATGTCTATGTCTATTCTTTATAGGGAGATGTCATGATTGAAAAGAATTAGCTCTGTCTTGTAGCAGAAGTTGGTAAACAAATGTCATTTGTTTATGGAAGGATGACCAGTTTTGTGTTCATTTTTATAAGGTGTTTTCCCTGTGGTCTTTGTAACTTGTTTGGATGTCAGTTTACTATTTGTCTTCCTTTTTCCTATTAATAAGCTTTTACGGAGACTGAGAGGGCAAAAAAAGAAGTAGAAGAATAAGTCTTCTTATAATTTATAAGAATAATGCTATATTAAAAACCTAGTTTATCTTGAAGGGCATAAGAATCTTACAATTAAGTTTGTTGAGCTTTGCAAATCTTCTAAATCTTGTAATATTTTGGGGATACCATATTAGCATTTTAGCATTGTGGATTTCCATGTTGAATCTTATTTTCATTCTTTATTGGTATATTTCCTTTTCTGTTTCTATATCCTCACTAGTGTTGTGTTAATAGACTACTTCTCTATAAATAAAACTACTTATATATATAAAACTCATTAACAGTGAACATAAACATGGTTAGTTAGAAAATAAGAAAATTTGTGTGAATCCATTCTTCAAGATATTTATAATTTCCCTTAGTACCCTTCTCCCTTCTCTTTGTGAAACATCTTATGTATCAAATAATATTTTTTAAAAAAGAAATATGACAAAAAATTAGCATAACTGATCAGTACATTGAAAAATTCAAAAAATATGTATAGTGTGTAATATCTGTATATCTCCACCTCTATAAAGGGATGGATTGTGCGGGCCCTTTCATACCTTTCTTTCAAGCCACATTAAATATTTGTAATTTTGCAAAGTTCATTCGGTGTGTGTGTATGAATGTGTATGGGTCTTTATATTTTTATTATAAAATTTTCATTCAAATTAGAAATTGGACATTATTTAGTACTTGATGATATATTGGTTGCCTTTTTGGGGTTAAAAATAGTTTATTCAACATGGAAATCCACAATGCTAAAATGCTAATATGGTATCCCCAAAATATTACAATATTTAGAAGATTTGTAAAGATCAACAAACTTAATTTTAAGATTCTATATATACCTATATATAAAACTCTTGAAGCACCAGTATCCAGGAGTCTTCTGGTGATTATGGGCTTTAGAAATATAGTTCACAATTGACTTGCCAGGTCAGGGTTACAAGGTACAATCTCATTGAATGAAAACAGGGAACCTTAATCCTTCTCTCCCTCTTCTTTCTTTAAATAGGTATTATGTTTTGCAAAAATGATTCAAAGTTATATATATTTTTAATGAAAAATTAACAATTTCAAGTTTACTCTCATATTACTGAACTTTTAAGTTTTATTGGCTGCCTTTCTTTCAAGATTGTTATGGAGAAATCTCTTATATCAATATGTATGTGTGACGGTGGGTAACATTTATATAGTGCTGTATGCTAATAAGTATAGAAGGAAACCTTAAAACTCTTAATTTCTGAAGATAACATCATGATTTTTCAAGCTGTTAACTTACTATTATTTTTCTTGACATCTGTTAAAAGTTTTTAGGAGTAGAACATTTAAAATTTTCTTTCAAATGGCTCTTTATCTTTTAGTATACTGAGAATGGCTGATAAGTTAATTTAGATTGTTTTTTTCCTTCTTTTAAAAAGGTTTTTATGATGGAATGAGTTGTGAAAGTAAGTCAGAATACAGTAGTAACTGCTTTTCTATTTTGTTTTCCTAACAGCTTTTTTTGAAACAGTGGGGTTGTTGGAGTGGTTGGATTTTTCCTGGAATTGAGTGAGAAATTCAGAAGACTGAAGCCCAGGCTCACTGTCTACCTTTCACGGAGGCCCAGCCGTGAGAGGACAGAAGAAGGCACGTGGCGAATCATGACAGCTGATAAAGAGAAGGACAAAGACAAAGAAAAGGACCGGGACCGAGACAGGGACCGGGAAAGAGAAAAGAGGGACAAAACTAGAGAGAGTGAAAACTCCCGCCCTCGTCGAAGCTGCACTTTGGAAGGTGGAGCCAAGAATTATGCAGAAAGTGACCATAGTGAAGATGAGGACAATGACAATAATAGTGCCACAACAGAGGAGTCTGCAAAGAAAAACAAAAAGAAGCCTCCCAAAAAGAAATCACGTTATGAAAGAACAGATACTGGGGAGATAACATCATTTATTACTGAAGATGATGTTGTCTACAGACCAGGAGGTAAGAGACCTAAGTTTTTTCACCCACTTGTTTGTAAGGTGTTAAAATGTTAGGTAAAGATCATGTAACTTAACAAGAGATAAGAATAGTAATGTGTTTACTCCAACAAAACTAAGGAAAACTCAGTTTTGTTTTTAAACCAAATTTTTAATTCAGAAACCTAAACAAATTTAAATTCTCAATTTTCAGGTATTTCACAGAACTTTAGTATTTTTAGATTTGGAAAGGACCTGAGAGTTCATCTTCTCTAACAATATTATTTTATACATGAGGAAAATGGAGCCAAAAAGGTTAAATTATTTTTTCTAGATTATAAAGCTAATAAATGATGAATTGCAAATGAATATTTGAAGCTGAGATCATTTAAGCAACAAATTTCAAAGAGCAAAACTATGATAGCAAGTCATGGAACTTCACCATTCTTTCATGTGGTCTTTTATGTATCTTTTTAATTTTGTACTCTGTGAATATTATAACGTTATCTATGTTTATCTATAGATGTCAAATATTAATATGTCCATATCTATGCCCACAAAAACATAAATAATTTTGATTCTGAAGCCGGGAAGGTATTATTTGAATTTCTGATGTTACTGATTAGTGGAATTCACATAAACTATAGTTCATTATAAAAGAAGCTATCCTGCATTTAGTCCTCATGGAAGTAAAAGGAACATGGAAATATTTTTATCAGTAATGTATCTTTGTAGCATTACCAGGGAATAGCACAGACATTAAATGATTTTGCTAAATTTTTCATAAAGGCCTCATTTGTCAAATATCTAAGGAATTGAGCCAAATTTATAAATATAAAAGCCATTTTTCAGTAGACATATGCTCAATTAAAAAAAACTTTTCAGAGGAAGAAATCAAAGCATTTAATAGTTATATGAAAAGATGATTTAAATCCCTGTTAGAAATGCAAATTAGAACAATTCTGAGATACTATTTCACATCTCTTAGGTATTGGGTAAGATGACAGAAAGGGAGAATGACAAATGCAAAGAATGTTGGAAAATTGGGACACAAATACATTGTTGGTGGAATTGTGAATTCCAATCATTTTGGAGAAAAGTTTAGAACAACTCCTGAAGAATTATAAAACTGTGTATAAAACTAATAATACCTTTACTAAGTCTGTACCCCAAAGAGATTTTAAAAATTGGGAAAGAACCTATTTGTACAAAACAATTTCTGGTGGCAAAACATTGGAAATTGAGAGGATGGTCATTAAGAGAATGACTGAGTAAGTTGTGGTATTTGATTGTAATAAGAATACTATTGTGTTTTAAGAAATAATGAGCAGGGGGCAGTTAGATGGTGCAGTGGATAGAGCATCAGTCCTCAAGTTAGGAGGACTTGAGTTCAAATCTGGTGTCAGACACAACACTGCCTAGTTAACACTGCCTCGCTGTATGACCCTGGGCAAGTCACTTAACCCCAATTGCCTCAGCAAAAAAAGAAAAAATAATAATAATGAGCAGAATTATTTCAGAAAATCGGAGGAAAACTCAAATGAATTCAAGCAGAGTGAAGTGAGCACAACAAACAGAATATCATATACATTAAATGGCAATATTGTAATGACAATTAATGATGAGAGATTTGATTACCCTGATCAGTAGAGTGATGCACCAAAATACCAAAAGGCTTAGTATGAAAAACGCTTTCTCCTAAAAGAGAACTATTGAAATTTTCTCTGAAGATTTAAGCTTTTTTTCCCTCTTTAAACAAAAAGTTTATATTTATCTTATTTTTAAATATAAATTTAATTTTTACAACATGACTAATATGGAAATGTTTTGTGTGAATTCACATATATGATAGATATCACATAACTTGCCCTCTCAGTAGATAGGGGAAAAGACTGGAGGAAGAGAATTTGGAAGAAGTATTTACAAATCATTTTTCCTTTTAAAGGATAGGTTTTAGAATGTAAATACTTTGCTTCATAGCAATATAAAATTAAATTAAATATTAACAAAATCTATTTTTTTTTTCGATCTCTCTTCCCTTTGTACTATCTTCCTCCTTCCCTCTTTCATTTGAAAAAAGAAAAAAACAAAATTCACATGACAAATGTAATCAAGGTTAAAAAAAAAAATCTGTCTTTGGTCTTTTGTGGAAGATATATATAAAAGTTTTTATATTTGTGTGAGTGGAGAGTAACTACTGATAATATAATAGATTCTTATGAAATTGAAGCAGTAATCCGTGTAGGAATTTGATTTGGAAACTACTTATGCTAATGCTTATTGTTAGTTTGCATTTATATAATACTTTAGTGTTAACAGAATGCTTTATTTTGTGCAAGGCAACTAAGAGTTATTGTAATATCATGATCATTTCCTAAATAGAAAACTTGTGCCAGAGAATAAAAAGTTCCTTGTCCATGATCATACAGCTGTTAAATGTGAAGGTTGAGTTGGACAATGATCTCCTGATTGCTTGTTACATATTATTTCCACTAAATAGTCTTACCTTAATGATTTCATATGTACTTGACCTTGAAATTATCAACACTTGAACTATTATGTAATTAGAGTTGTGGGTACAAAGAACAAATGCAAATTTTTTCTTTTCTTGTATTGAATGTCTTAACTCATGTAGCTTTTTCATTTAGTTTAGTTAAAAGCTATTTTAACAACCCTTTTTATAAATGCAAATTTTGTGCTAAGCACAATGTTTGCCAGACATGATGCCAAAAACAAAACAATCCTTCTTCTTAAGGCACTTATATTTTTTGATGACAGTGGTGATAAATGTCATGTATATAGATACATAAATATTGCATATTTACAAAATCATCCAATTTAATAAAGGTTTGAAAGGGGAAGGCTAATAGTGACAAGTGAAGAATCTCAAAGGATGGCCTGTTTGAGATGCCAGTTAAAATGATCTATGAAGAAGAGCTGGGCTTCTAAAAAATGTGTTTGTAAAATTTGCAAGTAAAAGTAATTAAGGCATGCGCTTACTCAGTTCTAGTCAATGGTACCCTGGGAGAAGGCAGAATATGTCACATAGAGAAGTATAAAGAGGTTAGATTTTTTTTTTTTTTAAATTTTCAAAATATATGCAAAGATAGTTTTCAACAATCGCACTTGCAAACACTTCTGTTCCAAATTTTCTCCCTCCCTTTCCTTTCTCCCTCCCCTTGTAATGCGGAAGAAATGGAGCAAGATAAAGATTGGAGAACAATTTATTAGTTTATTAAATGGGAGAGATTTACTGGGACCAAATGGATCCATTGTTTGGTCCCAGGGCTGAATGAGACTATCGTCTCAAAGAATTCAGCTCTGAATGTCGGATAACAAGATTCTTTTATAAGGTTACAAGACCCATGACACAATGGGGGAGGACCTGGATGGGGATGACCTAATGGGGGGAGGAACCTAGGATGAGGATGACGTAATGGAGGGAGGTAATGGAGAGGCTTCTGATATGCTAATGATGTCTAAAATGGATAAGGACCTTTACCCCATTAAACATTAAAAGGGAATAAGTATACCCTAAGGTCTAAGATATAAGACCTTTATCCTATCAAATATTAAGAGGGAATGGTTATAACCTGAGGCAGAGTAACTAAATAGGACAATTGGGGAAACTGAGTCAGGACATTAAAAAGATCTGTGGCACAACCTTCCATATTCTCTCTTCTAACTGTTCAAATCTTTGAATTACCTTCCTCTAGGTCTTGGCACCATAATTTTGACCAACCCTATGTGAAGTAAATAGACCAAATTAAAAATAAAAATAAAGCTAGAACACTGCAAGGACTTATGGCAAGGACAACCCTTGGGGATAACCCCAGATTTAATCAGCAATGCACAAAATTTCCTCATTGAAATCATGTCAGGTCCTCTGCACTTGGGGAGCATATGGACAGTTCACTGTGAGTTAGGTCTGTGGTCATTTATGACTCAGCCTCTGCTTACAGAGTAGCAGGTCTCAAGACAGTTGTGTTGCCTATTCAGAGGGGCAACCTGCTCCAGGCTTGGAGTAGCTCCCCTTGTCCCCGCCCAGAGGAACAGACAGGGCAGCAGAAAGGATCAGATTTCTGAGCAGATTATGCACAGTTAGACCGAGGCAGGCAAACCACAAACTTTTAGAGACCTGACACCAAACTGCAAGGTCCTTTGAAGTATGTTGAAATACTAATTAAGGACCGGGGTCACAAGAGTGGAGAAACTGATCTGCCAGTCCCAAGACACATACCCGATTTCTAGTTTCTAAAAAAAATAATCCCTGAAACCGAGTCTGCTAGGGGAATTCCGTCAGAATAAGGGGTTCCAAGGTTAAAGCATAACCAGCAAATCATAGTGCAGTAAATTTAAGCAAGGAGTAAAAAAATGAAAAGGACTGTTTAAAGGATTTCCAATTAAATCTGAACTAGTAAGATAGGGGGTGGGGCAGAAGTACCTAAGAAAATACACTAGTATTACCAATTTCCTATTTCTTCCTCCCTTTTTTTTTCTCTCTCACAGAAAGGAATTATCAAATAACCATCCCACATATAAATCATATTCATATATATATATATACACACACATATATATAGCAGAGCAAAAATCCTTCAAACATAACAGCAATAGTTATACAAGTTTTACAATTTCCATCCCAGGTCTTAAACACAGTTTAAATACAGTTAAAATTCTAACAATTCAGCCACTTTTCTACTCTCCCATATCAGTCCAAATTACATCAGGAGCAGGGGAAAGGTTTTCTCAAAAACTGCTTCCTGCTGAAGATGGGCGGAGATGCTCAGTCCAGAGAGGGGAATGGTTGTAGTGTGGGGTGCTGACAATCAAAGCTTGGATCTAGATCCCAGACACAAGTCAATATATCTATAATTTGACCAAATCTAGAAACAAAAACAAATCTAACAAAGAAAGGTTAGAGCAGTCTGAGATAGAAAGACTGGTCCACAAGGACTGCTACAAGATGTGGCCTCTCATTAATTATAAACCTTAAAAAAACTTGAATATCCAGACATAATATCTAGTAACTGATAGATGACCAGACTAAATACTTATTTGCTCAACTATTTAGGGTATAATGAATACAAATAACCAGGTATAACATATAACCAGATTGGAAATAGCAAGATATGACAATTGAATTGCATTAGCAATTTCTTATTGACCATTGCTCCAATTACAGAAATCAGTTACAGGAGGAAACATTGCAGTGACATTTTAACTACAAACCCAAGAAATGTTCCCTCCAATTCCAAATTCCATTAACCAAAATTTCGGACGAATCCTAAACAGATATTTACCATAACCTTACAGTTATACAAATCAATTTGCTCCTTTTATCCAATACCAGGGGGCTACAACTTGATAAAAAAAAGTCTCGAACAGTTTAAAGGAAGGACAGAATTCCACATGGTTGCCCTTTCCCCACTCCACTTCCAAAGAGGCAGGAGGGAGGGGAGCTAAACTAACCTGCACTCCAGGCTAACTACATGTTCCATAGAAGTAGCAGAGAGCAATGGCAGGTGAGTTTAATCTTTACCTTTGAAGACAAAAGATCCCTACCCTACCCAACATTTAAAGTAGCAGAAATCAGTGGGGGGATTGATGGGGAAGATTCCATAAAACCCACATATCTGGCAGAGCTGGACATAACTTACGTTATAGGTAGTTTTTCTCTTCCTCTGGCCCCACATGGCTATTATTCCCAGTGGACTTCTCCTAAGCTCCAACTTGGCCAGAGTTGAAGCCTTTAGAAAAGTCAGATCCTTTTTGGTATATACTTTATCGAATTAGAGGCATGTGACCCCTTTTCGGCAACTTAACAGAACTTCACTTTAACAGGGTATTGTTCTTTTAAGATCTTACACTAAATCTAGCCTGCATAGGCAACAGTAAAATTATTTCCCACAATTTTAAAACTGTCCAAAAGAATACTAAGAACAAATCTGGCATGCAAAGGCAATAATAAAATTAGTTCCCAAATTTAGAATCGTCCTAAAATTCCTAATCAAATGTTTTCTCCAGCTGGAATTATACTAAGTACAGTTGCAACATTTAAAATAACCAATTCCCAAATTTCTTGATCATTGTTCGTAAACTTAACAGAGCTCTTACATTAACAAAACAGACAAACAAGTCACACAAAACACAGAACACACATAGATTGTGCAGTCAAAACATTTAACACAGACTAGGGTTTCTCTGGAAAGAATAGTCCTGAGGGAAGTTGTCAGCTCCATTGTTCCCGTCCATGATCCAAATGGAGCCTTTTTTTTTTTTTTTTTTTTTTTTTAAAGCCAGGTGGAATCTTAAAAAAAGACACCCAGATTTACATTCTGGAATGCCCAGGGTTGTGCCAATTGGCACACAGATGTGTCTTAGACACCAAGGTATGGTCCTCTGCATCCAGAAGACCTAACTCCCAGAATTTATGCCTGTCAGCATTTCATAATTCCGGGAATCCAGATGCTAGCTAGCATACAGACAGAACAGAACAGGTCTTATACAGAAAGAACAGGTCTTAAGACTTAACCAGATGGTACCCCAAACGATACCCAGACAGACTCTCTTGTGGCTGAAATGGGGGGTGTTGTGGCTGGAAACTCTTTCCTGGAGTCTCTGGAAAAAACATCTTGGGGGGGAGGGGGTTGGCCTCTCCAGGCTGAGAATTCAGATTTGCAGCCACCCTGAGGCCCAAGGCAGAGACTGGATAGTCTCTTATGTCTAATTCTGCTCGTTTTCTAACATCTCGCTGGGGAGCTTCAAAATGTAATGTCGGAGAAACTGAGCAAGATAGAGATTAGAGAACAATTTATTAATTTGTTTAATGGGAGAGATTTACTGAGACCAAATGGATCCATGGTTTGGTCCCAGGGCTAAATGAGACTATAGTTTCAAAGAATCCAGCAGCGAATGTCAGATACAAGATTTTTTTATAGGGTAACAAGAACAGTGACATAATGGGGGAAGTACCTGGATGGGAATGACCTAATGGGGGGAGGCACCTATGATGACGTAATGGAGGGAGGTCCTGGAGAGGCTCCTGATATTGTAATGATGTCTAAAATGGAGAAAGACCTTTATCCCATAAACCATTAAGAGGGAATAATTATCTCCCAAGGTCTAAGATATAAGACCTAACAAATATTAAGAGGGAATGGTTATAACATGAGGCAGAGTAACTGAATAGGAAAATTAGGGAAACAGGGATCAGGACATTAAAAGAGAACTGTGGCACAACAGATGGCTCTCTTTGTCACAAGATCTTTAGAACTGGCATCATTCATCTTGTTGTTGGAAAGCGTCACTATCATAACAATTTCTTAAAGAAAATTAAAGAAAATTTTTTTTTGGTAAATTGTTTCTCCATTGGCTTTATTTTCTCTGTGTTACTCCCAATTCCACTTAATAGAGAGCTTTCCCATCTATCTATCATAATATTTTTTACAAGAAACAAAGTACAACAAGAAGGGGAAAAATGGAAAAAATTGTTGAATATATTGAAAAAAATCAAACAAATATCTTCAGGGTTCCTTTTCTTCCACTTCTTCATAGGAATTATGGAAGATGTTTTCTTTCGTGTCATGATTTTGTTGTAAATTTTCATTTACTTTTGATTATTTTTCATTGCTTACATTGCTGTCTTAGCTCTAATCAGTTTACTTTGTAGCAGTTCATGTAAATCTTTGCATGCTTTTCTGGATTCATCATATTTATCATTTCTTTAAGCATAATAATACTCCATTGCATTCATATGCCATGATTTATTTATTCATTTCACATTCATTGTATATTGACTTTGTTTCTAGTTCTTTATTGCCACAAAAAAAAAGTTTTTATAAATCTTTTGTTGTACATGGGATTTTTTTTTTTAAATCAATGAGTTCTTTTGTATCGTTCCCTATTGTGGAATCTCTGGGTTAAAGTGTTTTACTACTTTACTACTTTAATTGCATAATTTCAAATTGTGGTCCAGGATGGCTGTGTGGATTCATAGCTCTACCTGCCATACAGAGGAAGGAAAAAGTATTCAATTCTGGGTTATAGTATAGAAGTCACTTGGAGAAATTTCAAAGGTACATTGAGGTGAGAAGCAAAGGAAATGTCTTGAGTTCAGCTTTCTCCTTAAATTGGTCTTAGCCTCCAGTCTAAGAAAAGAAAGATAGGATAAGATTCAGTATGTAAACTATCTATAGGCCACAATTATGGTTTTAAATCTACTCTGCTACCTCTTCTGTTTTATGGAAAAATTTATACCAGGATAAGATTCAGTATGTAAACTATCTATAGGCCAGAATTATGGTTTTAAATCTACTCTGCTACCTCTTCTGTTTTATGGAAAAATTTATACCATTCACATTCACAGTTATGATTACTAGTTCTGTGTTTTCTTTCCTATTTTCTCCCCACATATACTTTTGTTCTCTCTTTCTATCCTGACTCTATTTAGTGGTGTTTTGTTTCTGACCCATTCAATCCTCATTTGCCTTCCATTCTATCACCCATCCTCTCTTCTCTTATCCCTTTGTCTCAGTATTTCTGGCCTCCCTTCCTCTCCAGCCCTTCCTTTTCCCCCTTTCTCCTCCTCTTTCCATATAGGGCATGATAAATTTCTATTCCTAACTGGGTCTGTATGTTATTCCAAAACTGATGAGATTAAGCTTTGGACAATGCTCTTCCCTCCCATCTTTTCCTCTATTGTAATAGATCTTTTATGCCTCTTCAGGTAATCCAATCAATCCTTTTTCCATTCTTTTTCTTTAGTATCATCACTTTAGAGTCAATTTATACCCACACCCATCTGTCTTTGTCTTACCTATCTAACTGCCCTAAAAAGAGATACAGTTCTTAAGAGTTAGAAATATCATTTTCACATTTAGGAATGTAAACAGTTCAACTCTTAAGTGATTTTTTTTTCCTAAACCAATTTTCCTTTCTATGTTTTTCATGAGGCCTATTTTTAATGATACAATTTTCCATTCATTTCTGGTCTTTTCAATAGAAATGGTTGAAAAGTCCCTTACTTCATTGGAGATCTATTAACTCCCCTGAAAGATGAAGCTCACTCTCACTGGGGAGTTGATTCTTGATTGTATCCCCAGCTCCTTTTTCGTCTGTAATAAGGTTTTCTAGGCCCTTCAGATCCTTTATTGTAAAAACTGCCAGAACCTGGCTAATCCTGACTGTTCTTGAATTGTTTTTGTCTTGAATCCTTGGTTTTTGAATTGTTTTTGTCTGGAAGCTTGTAGTATTTTGCTTGCAATTATTGTTCTGGAGTTTTGCAGTAATGTTCCATGGTGCTTTCCTTGTGGGGTCTCTGTTAGAAGGTGATCGATGGATTCTTTCAGTAACTATTTTGCCCTCTTGTTCTAGAATGTCAGGCTAATTTTCCTTGATGATCAATTCAAGAATGCTATCCAGACTTTTTTTTGATTGTGACCTTCATGTAAACCAATAATTTTAAAATTGTTTCTCTTGGATCTATTTTTTAGGTCAGCTATTTTTCCAATGAAATATTTTACAATTTTTCTTCCCTATTTAAAATTTTTTTTTTGTTTGACTGTTTCTTGATGTTTTAGAGGCATTAGCTTCTAATTGCCTGGTTCTAGTTGAACTCATTTCCTTTAGTTAGCTTTTATATTCTTTTCCACTTGATTAATTCTACTTTTTTTTCTTTTTCTTTTTTCCTTTTTTTTTTTTTTTTTTTTTTTTTTTTGCTGAGGTGATGGGAGTTAAGTGATTTGCCCAGAATCACACAGGTAGGCAGTGTTAAGTGTCTAAAATTTGAACTGTGGTCTTCCTGACTTCAGGGCTGGTGCGCTATCCACTGCACCACCTAGCTGTTCCCAATTGATTCTACTTTTTACGGTGTTTTCTAAAGTGAACTTTTTTTCCCCATTTGACCAACTTTTTTTTTGTTTTTTGTTTTTTAAGAATTTGTTTTCTTCAGTCAATTTTTGTCCTTCCTCTTCCAAACTGACTCTTGCATACCTCTTGTTTTTTCCCCAATTTTTCTTTCTCTGTTATTTGTTTTTAAAATCTTTTATGAATGCTTCTAAGAAGTGTTTTTAGACTTGAGACCAAATTGCTATCACCCTCTGAGAGTTCTCATCTGGCCATTTTGACTTCTTCTGTTTGTGTTTTGTTCTTTCTTGTTACCATGGTACCTTTCTATGGTTTTCTCTCTCTCTCTCTCTCTCTCTCTCTCTCTCTCTCTCTCTCTCTCTCTCTCTGTGTGTGTGTGTGTGTGTGTGTGTGTGTGACTTTTAAAGGTCAACTCTGCTCCTGAGGTAAGGACGGGCTGTCCAACCTTCTTTGGATGTTCTGTGCTTTGAGTTTGAGCACAAGGACCCCTTGTATGTGTTTTCTTGTTTACAGCAGGAGCATTAACAGTTCTCTCCTGGCAACAGTCTGGTTTCCTAGGTTGCCTTTTGCATTGGGAATGGAAGCTGCCCACTGATCTGCTCCAGTACTGAGGGTCTCCCTTGCTGATCTGCTGTGACTAAGACTGTCTTACTGGCTTTTCATGGACACTGTTAGGCCTGGGCTGAACCTAGCTCTTTCATTCCAGTGGGACTGACCTTTCTTGACATTCTTTAAATCTATCTTGAGCTGGACAGTGGTTTCCTTTGGTCAAACTCTGTTCAGAGACTTGGTTTCATGTGGTTTTAGAGGGAAACTGGGCAAGCTTGAGCAACTTCCTGGCTTTAGTCTGCCATCTTGGGTCCTAATGAGGTGCAGTATGAAGGCTGCTGAGATTTCATTGAATAATGAAGCTATCCCTACAATGAAATTCCCTGGGGGCGCTGAAGTCAGTAGCTTAGGTAAACTTGGGAACAATAAAATATTAAGGAATTTACTTGGTGTTCTAAGAGTCTTAACACAGTAAATTCCTCTATGCAAGAGAAGTATAACATTTTGATTAATGTGATACTTTGAAACATGTGGAGGGATTGGATTTGACCTATTTTAGTGAATTTCTCATTTTCTAAAGTATAATTGTCCTAGAATGAACTGCTAGCAACCTGGTAGGAACTTTATCACTTTTCTGCATAGCAGAGTAGAGCTTTGTAGTTAGTGTCTTCATCATCAGGCTTGATTGACTTAGTAAATCACTGAAATTTGTCATTTATTCTTTCTATTCCTTCTGTCACACACATTTGTGCAGCCTCCACAAAGTTCTGCTCTCGTGCTTCATCATGGTATTTTCTTGTCGGTGCCAACAAGCCACAAGCCCATGCCAATTCTACCATTGTGGTACTTTTTAAAAGCTATCTTGGCATTTTTGAGGACTACTAAGTACAAAGCTATTCCTTATCCCTAATCTTGCTACTTGATGGATTCTTTATAATTAGCAAATGATGAAACAAAGAAAAAGACAGTGGTCTTCAGTTCTACAGTTCTCCCTTTTTTCATTGAAATGCTAAAGATATTGTAGCAAAAAAAGCAAGAGCTGCTGTTTTTAAATAGTATATAAATAGGTATTTTAAATGTTTATATAATGTGTGTACATACACACATACATGTAGTTGATGTACTTTCTACAAATAAAATTAGAAGTCAAAAAAGAAGTTTCAGATTTACTCACATTTTTCTTAGAGAAGTAAATAAAGGATTTAGCAATCTTAATTTTATTTTGTGTCCCAGATGTATCATGAAGAAACATTTGATCATTTTATGTTGCAATATTTATAATTAATTTTTACACAGAAATTGTAATTTCTGCATGCCAACATCTTTTTCAGAGTATGAAGTAACAAATTTCCATCTAGAATTTGCTAAGATATACCTTGATTCTTGTCAACTTAAAACTCAAAGGTTGATGAAAATGTTGGAAAATATGCCTTAGGTGAAACTACAGATTCACATAAAATGTTCATTCTTATATGCAGACTCATGGATTTAAGTCTGGAGGCAAGGGAACTTTGTAGTCATTCAGTTTAAACATCTTTTGCTTTACAAATTAGCAACTGTGGGCTAGAAAAATTAAGTGACTTAACACAAAGAATGTGGTAGTGCCAGTATTAGGATTTGATATGAAATGCTGCTTTCTTCTGTGTTGTCAGTACTTTGAGCAGAGAATTGCAAGATATAGGTTAAAAGTAACCTTGGATCATATAAGAAAAATGAAAATTTATCTTTTTAAAAATCAGATATAGGTCATTACTGATAAAAGGAAACATTTTTGAATCATTTGTCTTTCAAACCACTAACTTGTTGAATATCAATTGGAACTCAAATTAGAAGAAACATGAGAAAAGCATAAAAGTCACAAAAATCACTTTAATCATGATTAAAATAACTCCAATTTAAAACTATTTAAGTAATCCTGGGCACCAAAAAACTATGAATTCCATTTATTTCCATTCCAACCATTGATACCAGTTTCATACAAACAGCAGACTATGGTGCTAATCTGTTAAATTTGTCTGCAGCGCTTCAGATGGTTAAATCACATAATTGAAAGTATGGTGGAAAACAGAATGAATTGTTTTAGTGTAATTGGAATTTTTTGATTAGCCTAAATTTTTTTCTAATAAAAATTCACATCTTTTAATTACCATTAACAATTATGGTTTCAAGTTACATGCATTAATGGCACCAGAAATTTCAGTTTGAGAAACACTATTTCCCCGAGAACACCTGAGAAGTACTGGCTCATAACATATTATAAACAAAGAATTGTGAATAATGTAAATAACTTATATTTGAAAAACCCAGGATGGAAAAAGATATAGTTATTTGGGGAGCATGGAAGATAATTGGTTCATGGCTAGTGTGTTCCTTTGATGTTCTTGAGATGTCAGGAAAGTTAAATAAGCCCAGAAGCATATTTGGTGCATCCCTTATGTGAGGACACGTACCAAACTTGTGCCAAATAGATATGACTATATTGTACTGTACATTATAGAAGTTAACCTACATTGATCATAAATGCACTATAGTATTTGCATTATGTTTAAGCTATTTTGGTTATTGTTACATTAATGTGAATAATAGACACTATATGATACTTGATAGTTTTGCTTTTAATTTTTTATATCCTAACTTGTTCTTTTCTAGTATAAATATCTAGAATGACAATGTTAATGATAAAAAATTACATTTTTTCATGTAGGCATTGTGTACTAAATTGAAGTCTTCCAAGCTGTTTATCTGCTTTTGTATTATATGACAACTTCTTATTTTAGTGGCTATATTTAATATACTAGACCTTGAGTGTTTACTCTTCTAAAATCCAGTTATCTAAAAAAAAAAGAGTGTTGATACAATTATTTTTTTCGATAGTGTAGATATTTTGTAGAAATACTCAAAGGAATTCCTTAGCCTTTAATATACACAAAATACATTCTCAAAAACAGTTTTTAATTTATCAGTGGTACAGTATTTTTTCTATTTCATTCTTTTTTTGTGGCAGAAAATAGAAATTTTGCCAGTGCGTATACTCAAAACTAAATCCTTAAAAGTTATTCCAAGGAAACAAGGTAAGCAGTAATATGCTGAAGATAAAATATTATTTAAATAAAGAATCTTCAGGTCTTTCAGAAATATTTGATTTATGTAGATTTATAGACCTGTGAAGAAAAGAATTCATTATTTTTGATTTCCACAATTATTCTCTAGTCTTAAATTTTTAGTCTTAGGTATTACATTCACATAACTTTTTTTTTTTTTCCCCTAGAAGCAGGCTATTCACATTGTTTATTTGCATTGGGAGAGTGAAGAGAAAGAGATTGATTTTTTTTTTTTTTTTTTTTTTTTGGTGGGGTAGTTTTCTCCTTACAAACAGTAAATGGAATTTTAAAGGACCTTTTCTCTGAAAGAGGATAGAAAAAAGGAGGGACACTTTGAAGGTTCCCAATCCTTTTGCCTCCCCCACAGTCTCTCTCTTTAGGCCACAGTTGGGGAGAGGAAAGGCATTGCTACACGTTAACTTTTAAAGATAAAAACTTCGCATACTGCTCAGGTTAGAATATTACTTAAAGGCATGCAATGTGCCATTTTTTGTTCACATTGAAATGACATAGACCTATTGAAAGGTTAAAAAACCCTCTAAATTTCTTAGCTTCCAATTGAATATTCCCTCTGTCTGTTCCAACCCCTCTTTGTCTGCCAACAATTTACCTTGCTTTTGATGAGATGACTTTGTCATAGCAACAAATTGATTTATTGTACAGCAAATGTGCAGCCAGATTTGCTTATAGGTTTCTTCAGTACAGGATATTGATTTCTAGTGTTAGCATGGTCAGGCTAGTAAATTAATTTCTTTCTCTTATATACTGTTAGCTGTTGGGAATTTTTCATTCTTTGCCTGAGTCAGCATGTAGAAATAGATCAAAAAATGAGAAAAATAAGATGAAGGTAAGTGGCATCCCATTTTAGCATTTATTGAAAGCCAATTAACAATATTTGTTCTTGTTTTGAAATTATAAACAACTTCCTAAACAAGTATGTAGTGAGGGATTTTTCCTAGGATTTAAATTTTTTTGTTTTAGAAAAAATATGTTTTGAATTTAAATAGCAAATAGAGGTTTTCCCCTAATACAGGAGAATGCAGAGCATTTTATATAAAATTACAAATCTTCCTTTACATGCTGCTTCCTTCAAAACATACAAAATGAACAAATAAATAAATAAATAAATAAATAAACAAACAAGTAAGTAAATTTATCCTAAATGTTACATTTCAAAACTGCTTGTTTGTTACCATTTCCTTCTGTTCCTAATCGTTGTCTTCCCCGACCCTTTTTTTTTTTTTTTCGTGACATCTCTATTGCTACTCCCCCATGACTCTCATTCCTTCTCCCCCACCCTCATGCCAGTTAACTGAAAGAAGGGAAAATAAATTTTGTTTACAGCAAATGAGCATAATCAAGTAAAATGCATTCATACAATTGTCATATATTGCAAAATGTATCTACATCTTTTATACATCTTCTGTCAAGATATAGGTAATAAATTTCATCACTATCCTTCAGAGGCATGGTGGTTCTTTTATCTGATCAGAGTTCTTAGATGTTTAAAAAAATTATTGTTATTATTTTTATAGTGTTATTGCCATGAATAAATTTCTATCCAGGCTCTACTCACTTGCCTCTGCAGTAATTCATAATGCTCACAATTTTCTGAAATTTTCTCTTTTCTTATTGATTGTCATATATTATTACATTCATTTAGCACAATTTGTTTAGCCATTCCCCAGTTGTCTAAGAGGTAATCTAAAGTACCTTATTAAATTCCAATTATTTTTTTTCTCCTGTCTTCCTTCAATTCTACCTTTCTGTGTGTCCCCAGTGGTTATCACAGTGTCTAGCTTATTGTAGACACATATTAAATATTGATTGACTGCCAGATTGACTGATCAGGAAGCATTACAAGGCAAGTATTTATTTCCTGGTATTATCCTCTGGAATGGTTCCCTTTGCTTTGCTCACCTAATGTTTCACTGTAGAATTTGATATATTTCTATCTCACACTCTTTATATGTGTTTTTGATGTTCCTTTGTCATTTTTCTTTCTCTATGTTTGTATATTCTTCTCACACTGCAGTAAAGTTTCAGCTACTTTTCCTTCAGCCTTTACTAATGTTCCTGACATTACCCTTTTTTCTTTTTACCTTCTCAAAGCTCTTAGAGCTAATCTATCTTTGAGACTTTTTTCCTACTTAACTTCCTTCATACCCTTTAAAAGATTTGGGTTTTGAAGGGATACATTCTTTACTTCTTTAGATTTTAGCACTTTATCGTTTTGCATCTCTTTTCAGTCACTAAAATAAAGTTATCCTTCTGGGTGCCTCTAGGCTCTTCTGTTTTTATTTGTACTGTATTTTTCCTCAAAACGGTGTTTTCTTCCTTTGTCAGAAATGTTTGCATATTTTCTTGCTATAGTTTTACACATAGTTTTGTATGATAGGTTAGCCTTGCTTTGCATATTTTTTGCCTTTTGTAATACTGATTTTTCAGGATCAACTTTCACATATAATAAGAGCTGCCTAATCTGGAGTGACTCTGTATAGTTCCTTGATACTTGAACTGGGTTTTTTGTTTTTTTTTTCATTGTTTGCAGTATTTATTTCTTTGATGTGTAGGGACTGGATCTTGGCCTTATTGTATTGTGAGTTAAAATGAGGAACGATGTATAGGGTATTCTTGGCAAATGATCATGGATTTGTGGGGGAGGAAGAGGGATGAGGAGGTAAAATGGGGTTGGGTTGAAGTTTTAGTCAAAGTTTGCTAATACATTGAGATATAATAGGTGTTACAAAGGTAGGCCTGAGCAAAAATGATAATGATTTGAATTACTTTATAAGTGGAATTGATTAGAGTAGTGAAATGGCAAAAAAGGACAAGTTGTCTATTTCTCCTTCAAACCATTTGAATCAAATCTCAATCTAAATATTTTCAAATAATTTTAGACCAAAATAAAACTAAAGGAAGAGTATATTTCCTTTTGCTCATTTCTTATTAAACAAAATTTCCTGCATACTTTTCCTTTTTATATTTGACTATTTTGTTACTGCTTTTCATTTTATACCTTCCCTTTGTTTCCACATATATTCTTTCCTCTTTCCACTCACCAGTGAGTTACCCCTTTCACCTACACATTTTAATCTGCCCTATTATTGAGACTCATAGATTGGTGAGAAATTTTATGTTTTGGATTATAGGCTTTTTTGAAAGTGTTTCCTTTACTACTTTATCTGGATATTTCAGAGACAAACTTTAGGAAACTAGAAAAACCTAGCTTTGAATTGAAGACCTTGAAATTCCGGAGCCCTTTTAAGATTCTGTCTCTGTCTCTGTGTCTCTCTGTCTGTCTGTCTGTCTCTCTCTTTCTCTCTGTCTATCTACACACACACATTCCCCTGTAAATAGGAAAATTGATAACAACTGTGCTCAAATTTTTCAGGTAGTCAGTTAATCTTTTTTTGGATCTCTCTGATCTTTTAGTTTCTCTTTTTTCTTTCCCTCTCCCTCTTCTCCCCATTGAAATGAAAGCCCCTACATATTTCTGCTGGTGTAGATTTTGAAGGCTTCTTCCTTTTAAAGACCAAAGAGAAATATGTTATTGAGTCATCTTTTTGTTGGGAATTAAAAAAAAGTAATTTTTCAAGAGGAAAAATGCATACAGCCTAAATAGTAGGACTTTCATAGGATATAAACTGAATTACAAGAATTACCAGCCCAACCTAAAATAATGGGGGGGACTTTAAATGGATACCAGGATAAGTGGTCAAGAACAAAAACTAAAAATTTTATGTACCCAATTACAAATCTCTCTGACATTAGGAAGGTAAATCTTTTACTTGCCATTTAAAATGATCTGCAGCAATTGAAAGAATTCATAGTAATCCAGTATAATCTTATTCTTACTGGCTAGGTAATGACATATTCTTTCCAGTAGTAGTTGGTGACAAAATTATTACATATTTCATGGGAAGAAAAGGCTTTCCTTTGAGATTTTTTTGGATGGACTGATGATTTGTTAGAACAATTTTATTTTGGAATGGAATTGCATATATAGGGAGAATCTTAGACTGAAGATATCTTAGAAGTTCTCTGTTCTTACTTCATTGTTATCCAATTGAGGGATTTGAGGAACAGTCAGGTCAAAAACTCAGATTCTCAAGTTTACCAGCTCCTGACCCTTGATTCAGTTTCCCTCCCTCCCTCCTTCCCTCTCTCTTTCCCTTCCTCCTTTCCTCCTCCCGCCATCCTCCTTTCTCTCTCTTCCCTCCCTCCTTTCTCCCTCTTCCCTCCATTCCTTCCCTCCCTCCCTTCCTTCTTCCCTCGTTTCCTTCCTTTTCTCACTAATATATGCAAAGATAATTTTCAACATTTATCTTTGCAAAACCTTGCGTTCAAAATTTGTATTCCTCTCTTAAAGACAACAAGCAATCTGATATAGGTTAAACATGTGCAGTTTTTCTAAACATATTTCCATATTCATCATACTATATAAGAAAAATCACACCAAAAGGAAGTAAACCAGGAGAAAGAAAAAATTCAAGCAAATAAACAACTTTAACAAAAGGCAAAAACACTATGCTTTGATCCACATTCTTATCGTGGTATACTGTGTTAGATGTTTCAATGTATTTTTCACTAGACTGTGTTAAGTGATTACTTAATTATTGGAAGCATTCTTGTGAAGGATAGTTAGAGCTCTAATTTTTTAGGAAGAACATTAATTATCAATATTTTTGCTTAGAGAGCTGAACAGGATGATGAGGACACTAGAAAAGCCTTGCCATTGAAAAGAACTGGTGATATTTTAGCCTGAAAACTAGGAATCTGGTATGGGTAGATGTGATGGTCATTTTGACAGCTGACTAAGGATTTGAATTATTCCCAGCATCAAAGGCTCATAGCATCTCAGACTCATAATTTTGGTTTGCAAAAGGACTTCAGTATTAATCTGTTTCAGTCTTCTTATTTTGTAGATTGACTAAGACTAGATAAACCAGACCTTTGTAGGATCTGAACTTAGGTTTTCTGATTCCAAAAACAACATTCCTCTTTTAAAAATTTTTTATTTTTTAAAAATTACCACAGTGTGCTGCATTCTTATCCTAGTGGGACAGCAATAGCAACAGTAGACTGAAGTTTCAATGATTTTCTTTCATAGAAGGAACTATTTTTTAAAAATCAAGATTGTCTATGAGTTTGGTGGGCTATTTTGAGAATGAGTTTCCTGTCAGTTGTGAACTTTACATGGAACTGTCATAGCTCCTTTGCCTTTACTTTTTATCATGGTGCTTAGATAACATTCAGTCTCTCATTTCCTTTGCCTACTCATAAATGGGCATAGTTTGCTACAGTAGTTTCCCCTTGTGATATTTACAATTCAAGTAAAGGTACTTTGACTATGAGTTTTCTGAGCTTGATTTCTGTTTGAGTAATAATTTTTTTCCTGGTTGGCATTTATACTTGTGTTGAATAATAAAGAAAATGAATTCGATTAACAAATGAGTAAAAAAAAAAGTCATACTAAAAATAAGTTTTCAAATTGTTTTTAAACCATAGCTGCTTATACATGTAAACT
Organism: Antechinus flavipes; assembly: GCF_016432865.1. NCBI lineage: Eukaryota > Metazoa > Chordata > Mammalia > Dasyuromorphia > Dasyuridae > Antechinus > Antechinus flavipes. The sequence continues at coordinate 597,775,679 of NC_067400.1, forward strand.
AAGGTGCTGAATTAGTACAGTAGCATGTAGAGATACAATAGAGGGTGCTGGGTCAGCATTTGTTAACTTTCTGAGTCTGCTACTAAAATCAGTTTAGTGGACTGTGACGAATAGAATTCCAGTCACAGTGGAACAAGATTTATATTTACCTAGAGTCTAATTGGACTGAGATTTCCAGCAGTTATGTTAAAATCTGCTGCCCTTTTGCTTATTGAGCAAGCATTTGAACTCCTAAGCTCCTGAGGTTTAGCTTTTGCTGGCTCAATTAATTGTTAAATGTTCCATTTATGATAATTATACATTGATGCCTTTGCATTGTAGCAACTGAAGAAATTGCTGAAAGAGTTGTTTAATCTGTTATACTCTAACAGTTTTGCAAAAACCTCTTCTTTTTAAGGAGAACAATTTTGATCTGAAGTGGCATTGTGGTATTTGAGTTGGATGACTTGAGTTAAATTGAAATGCAGGAATTTGGCTCTTGCCTTGACAGAGATTGGCTTGAAGTTGACATTGACCCATGTGTTTGTCATCCTTCCAAATACTGCCCTCTATTTATTCTGACAACTTTACCAGTAGAGAAAATTAGACTTGCCAGAATTAAAAATATTTTCTAGGGAATTTAAGATGAAGCAGTGTTTTGTGCCTGGAAGATTGCTTTTCCATGTGTATACAAAATAATTTCTTTAACTTAAATTCAAATGTTCTTAAAAATGTAAATAAGTTCCCTTCAAATTTTGACATAAGAAAAGTCTAAATAACTTTAGTATTTATAATTAGAAAAACATACTTGCCTTCTGTTCACAATAAGTATATACCTTTGTCTACTACGTATAAAATGAAGCATTATAAACATTTATACATAATGGAAAAACCTAAATATGAATATATATGATAAAATAATACACAAATGTGTTGTATATAAAATTAAAACGAAAATATACACATCTTGAAATGTATATACAATTATTTGTGTTCTGTTTTCTCAAGAAGAATATAAGGATTGTATTTTGGCTTTTATCTACATAACTGATACTTACCATAGTGTCTAGCAATTAATAAGCACTTAATAATTACTTGTTGACTGACTTCTTTCTCCTCTTAACTCATTTGCCTTTCTCTATTCTACTTTGTTAGATTTGTTTTATTATGAATTTTTCAATAGCAATTTTAGTTAGCAGGAAAATGCAATAAAAGTTGGTTCATTTCAGGTAATGCTTTAAGCCCTTGAATCTTAATGAATTTTCTGTCTAGGTACTTTATGTTGTTGTTTTTTATTACTATCTGGTACTTTGAAAATAACTTTGCATTTTTATCACATTAGAAAGATGTTTAAAATTTTTTTATAATGTAATATCCAGTGAGATGTAGAAAATTTAGCATGTAATTTTATATATTAAAGTAATTGAATATTTTAAAATTTTGATTACCAGTTGAGTTGATTTTGCTATATATTGGCATTATGTTTTCAGGTTCAAAGTAGGCATTTTGATATTTATAGTTCTGTATCATTGTTTTCTCAGGTAGTGTTATTTCTATAATGCACAATGTAGCTGAGAGGCATTGCATTGCATTTAAAAGACAATGATTTACTTCTATATCTCTCTCTGGTAACTTTGCATATTGGGCAACTTAATATTTGATAGATGGAATATTAATGTCTCACTTAAAATTGATCAATATAGGTTGGTATGGGGAAGGGGGATATTTAGCTTCTTAGATTTTTTTTTTATCCTTTTTAAGTTGTTGTTGGTGGTTGAATTGCGGGGGTCACGGAGTTGAGGGTGTGGAGAGTAGAACCAAATTTTATTATTTAACTTTACTTTTTAAAAAATGATGATTTTTCATTAATGCTTTATTTTTAATGCCTTGTAAATGTTAAAAAAATTTTTGTCTAAGCAATAGTGCTATGCTTTTAATTAGTTAATTGCTGGTTTAATGAATAAATACTAATAAAGTGTTCATTTCAGTTTGTAGTATGGGTTTTATTGGTTTATTTGGTATGGATTTAATTTGGTTAAGATCTGTATATAGGATACAAACAGCATACAAGGGCTTTAACCTGATTTGTGTGTGTGTGTGTGTGTGTGTGTGTGTGTGTGTGTATACACACATTTTAAAAACAGTTGAATTGAAAAGATGCCATTATTATATGTACATATAGTGCGTCAGTGCAATGGGCTTTATAAATCACATGAGAGGATTGTTTTGTAGCAGTTTTTAGTAATTATAGTTATAGGAGCTATAACTGATTTCATTGGTAAAGAGAACTCTTGGGTCAAGAAGTTCCTTCTACAAATGCACCTTTTCTGCAGTTAAGAGAGAAAGAGATTTGGCTAGAACATTGAGTTACCATGACTTATCAGAGTTACTCAGGCTTTTAAATATCAAGAAAGGAACTTTAACCCAGATTTCCATGCTAATCTCTAATGAGTTTCCATGTGTCCATGTTTGCTTTGTTATATTTTTGAAAGGCCTGTGATTGTCCTGATGTGAATATCCGAGAATCAATACAATTTGAGTGTTGGAATAGAACTCAGAAGCTAATCTCTTTTTTATCCTTCCCAGTAAAGAGTCCCTAATATTATTAGAAGTCCTTGTCTAGCCTGTATTTGAAGGTGACCTCCAAATAGGTGAATCCTATTGGAAGCAGCTTATTTTGCTTTAGTACTATGCTAAAAGTTTTTTTTTCTTGTCTTCTTCCTCTAAGAAAAACCTCAGACTTTTTCGTGTCTTTTGCATTTCATGAAACTATAAACTATAAAATATTTTTCATCACTAGTCTTTTGTTGTGTTGAATTTCTTCATATAGAGAAGTTATCAAATTTTTTCATTTGTTGATAGTCAAGGGAAGAGGTGGCTACTGATAATCTCTAAGATGTGTTTCAATCCATGTTTGTAATCTTTATTTAAGGTTTCATTGCCTTCTGTTCCCCTGGCCAGAGAATACTTTTACAGTCATATCTATCTATCTCTGTCTAAAAATTCTTTAATAGGACCTGTCTTAATTCTTTAATAAGAATATTAGTGACACATTTTTGTAGAACTCAAGGACACAGTCTTTACTCTATATTGGCTTTATATAGCTTAGATTTTTAGTATGCTGTCCAGATTTGCCTGTAGTTTTCTTTCCCAGAAACCAAGACCCTTTTAATTTCATGGCTATGGTTGCCATTTACAGTGATTTCTGAACCCAAGAACGTAACGTCTGACATTGCTTCCATGTCTTCTCCTTCTGTTTGCCAAAAAATGATGGAGAAAGTTGTCAAGATTTTAGTTTTTTCGTGTTAAACTGCAAGCTAGCTTTTATACTCTCCCCTTTCACCCTTGTCAAAAAGCTTATCTGAGGTTGTTGATATTTCTCCAGCTACCTTCATTCTGCTTTTGAATATATCTAGTCTAGCATTTTGTATGAAATAAGTTCAATAAATAAGGTGACAACATAAAGCACTATTCTACTCCTTTTCCAATCTTAAAACTGTTCTTGGTTTGCTGATTCTTAGACTTCATACTTCTCTGCAGACAGATAAGATGGTGTAATATTCCCATCTCTTCTGAGGACATGCCATTTTTTCTTTTTAAATTTTTAATAGCTTTTTATTTACAAGTTATATGCATGGGTAATTTTGCAGCATTGACAATTGCCACTTTTTCTTTTTATCCATACAATGAAAGACTTTAGTGTAGTCAAGAAAGTAGAAGTAGACGTTTCTATGGAAAATCCTTGCTTTCTCTCTTGTTCAGTGAATGCTGACAATTTGGTCTCTACTTCCTCTGCCTTTGAAAACCAGATCGTTCTTCTGATGATTCTAAATTCAAATATTGTTGAAGCTAGTTTGCTGATCTTAAGTATAACCTTGCTCGCATGTGAAATAAGAGCAATTCTTTCATAATTTCAAAATTTTTTTGAATTGCCGGTTTTTAGAATTGGAACATAAATTCGTTTTTTCCAATCCAATAGCCACTATTGAGTTTTCCAAATTTTCTAGCATGTTGAGTGCAGCACTTCAAAAGAATCATCTTTCAGGGTTTTAAGCAGGTCAGCCAGAATTCTACCTTCACTTGCTTTATTGTTAACAATGCTTCATAAGGCCCTTGACTTCATTTTTTTCCAGGATGTCTATTTATTTGTGATGTTAAGATCTATCTGTAACTATATAGTTCTTTTATATATTCTTGACATCTCTTCTTAATTTTTTCTGCTTCTGTTTAATTCCTACCATTTTTTGTCATGCTCATTTTTGCATGAAATTTTCGCTTGATATGTCTTGATTTTCTTGAAGAATCTCACTTTCCCATTGTATTGCTTTCCTTGCATTATTCACTTAAGAAAACTTTATCTTTCCTTGCTATTCTCTAGTATTCTATATTCACTTGGGTATGTCTTTCCTTCCCCTCCCCCCCCCTTTCCCAGCTATTTCTAAAGTCTCATCAGATAATCATTTTGCTTTTTTCATCTTTTCTTTGGAATGTTTTTCTTGCTGCTTCCTGTATCAGACTGTAAACCTGTCCATACTTGTTTAGGCAGTCTATCTAGGAGATCTAATATTTTCTATTCATCACTTTCACTTCATATTCCTTAGAGATATTATTTATGTTATACTGATGGTCTTAAAGTTTTCCCTCCTATCTTCAATATAAGTCTGGATTTTGTAATAAGAAGCTTATGATCTGGGCCACAGCCTGCTTCATGTTTTATCTTAACCAACAATGCAAACCTTCTTTGCATGATTTCTATATTGACCATTTATCTGGGGGGTGTCCTTTTGAGTTGTTGAACATGTGATGAATAGTGAATTATGGTGGTAGAATCTTATTCTGTGAGTACTTCAATTCATACTCCAGCATCAAAGTTCCCTGTTACTGTAATTATTTTTGAAATTCTTACTCTAGCATTCTGATCCCCTACGATGAATGTGATATCTTGTTTTGGTGTTGTTTTTAGAAGATGTAGGTTTTCATGGAACGGATGCACTATGGCTTTTTTGTCATCCATGCTTAGAGGATAGATTTGTATTACTACTGGGATGCTGAACAGTATGTCTTGATTTCAGACAGATAGCAGTCAATCACTTTTTTCTAGCTTTTTAAGTTGCAGGCCCAATTCATTGATCTTTTCTTTCTCTATTTTATTCAAGTAAGCCTCTAAGGATATAAAATTTCCCCTTAATACCGCTTTGGCTGCATCCCATAAATTTTGGTATGATGTCTCACCGTTGTCATTATCTTGAGTGAAATTATTAATTGTGTCTATAATTTGCTGTTTCACCCAATCATTCTTTAAGATGAGATTATTGAGTTTCCAATTACTTTTTAGTCTATTTACACCTAACTTTTTGTTGAATGTAGTTTTTATTGCATTGTGATCTGAAAAGAAAGCATTTACTATTTCTGCCCTCCTGCATTTAATTTTGAGGTCTTTATGTCCTAATATTATGGTCAATTTTTGTGAAGGTTTCATGAACTGCTGAGAAGAAAGTATTCTCCTTTCTGTCATCATTCAGTTTTTTCCAGAGATCTATCATAACTAATTTTTCTCATATTCTATTTACCTCTTTAATTTCTTTCTTATTTGTTTTGTGATTTGATTTATCTAAATCTGAGAGTGCAAGATTGAGATCTCCCACTATTATAGTTTTGCTGTCTATTTCTTCTCGCATCTCTCTTAACTTCTCCTTTAGGAAGTTAGATGCTATACCACTTGGTGCATATATGTTTAATACTGATATTGCTTCATTGTCTATAGTACCCTTTAGCAAGATATAGTTTCCTTCCTTCTCTCTTTTAATTAGATCAATTTTTGCTTTTGCTTGATCTGAGATAAGGATGGCTACCCCTGCTTTTTTGACTTCATCTGAAGCATAATAGATTCTGCTCCAGTCTTTTACCTTTATTCTGTATGTATCTCCCTGTTTTAAATGTGTTTCCTGTAAACAACATATTGTAGGGTTCTGAGCAGTCAATCACTTTTGAGATTATACCTCGGTACTGCTTTTCTCATTCTTTTGTTGAATATGAGGGCTACTGCCTTTCTTCTAAGGATTCCTGTTCACAGTAATAGTATATGTAATCATCATCTATATTAAAATTCTCAGTGACACCTAAGTTACTTAGTCACATATTTCAGTTTTCTGCTTGATGACATCAAGCTTTACTTGTTTCATAGATCTTATCTTCCAGATTGCTGTGCAGTATTAATCTCTATAACATTGGGCTCTCCTTTCATCAACAAATGTATCCACAGATGAATTGCCTTTTGACTTTACCCTAACTACTTCATTTGTATTAAAGCTACTTGAAGTTGTCATCCACTCTTCCCCAGTAGTCTATTTTTCACTTTCCAATCTGAGAGTCTCATCTTCCAGTGTCATCTTCTTAACCCTATTGACAGTACTAAAGGGATGTTCTTGGCAAAGATGCTGAAATTATTTTTACTCTTAATTTGTATTCTTAGACATGAAAAGTTAAGACTGTATTTACCCAAAAAACTTCCTTAAAAGCAACATGCTTAAAAGGTAATATTATCCTTTTCTTCACTAATAATACAGAGATCAAATGGAACACAGGCCAGTATAGTAGAGGTGTTGGTATTCTTTTCATTTAATAAAGAGACTGAGACCTAGGAAGAAAATCAGTGGACAAATATGCAAGACTGCACAGCCAAGAATGTGAAAATCTGAACTAAAATTTTCCTTACTTCTAGTGCTACATTCACTAAACCAAAAAGATTGGAATAACTAGGTGATTAAGAGATATTGAGACTAATGTCTTCAAATCTGTAAAGGCAATCCACAAGAGAAAGACAGTAGAGATCTTCCATGAGCCAGAAAAGACTGAAAAAATTGTATTGAATCAAATTTATTTCTGATTTAAGGAAGACCCTGATTTTAAAAAAATGTATTTTGCTTAAATCTTTTGTTTTTCGTTCATATTTTATTGTTATCTTTCTAAGAGAGCATCTGTTAGCCATTTGATCTCGATTGAAGTCCCAGTCCTGACACATTAATTATATGAATGACATGGTAAATTACTTTACCTATCTCAGTATTTTCTCATATGTAAAATGAAAAAAAATTAGTGATTTTCAAATTCCCCTAATGAATACAAAATCCTATTTTTTCAGCATTCCTATTAATTAAACTGAGGCAAACAGTTTCCTCATCTGTAATAAGAGCTGCAGAAGAAAATGGCAAAGTACTTCACTATCTTTGCCAAGAAAACCCTAAATAGTGTAGTGAAGTGTTGGTCATGAGCAAGAGGTGGGAGGATGGAGGGGACATAAACAACAAGAGTTCTTCATATTTCCCTAATTCCTATTTTCATAAATCCCCAAAAACCTAATCGTATTTTCAAAAGGCAGTTTAGTCTTTTCCACTCTCTTTTACCCAGAAGTTTTTTAAGAAAATTTTTATATTCCTCAAATGACCTAAAAGCAATGCAGTATACTTAAAATGAAGAGTTTTAAGAGATTTAAAAGGAAGAGAGAGAAGCAGAGAAACAGAGACATAGAGAATGAATTTAAAATATTTTCATCTCAATTTGGGGGTCCTGTATCATAATGAGAAAAATATATTTTTTTCTCAGATGGTTTAAAAAAAGCCACACAAATAAAACTGAGGCAAAATAATGTATATATTGTGAAGTGCCTTCCTTTGGTGGAATATTCATTTCAAAAATGAGAGAATGTGGTCCATGGAATAGCAACTGAAACTTAGTACTGAGAAGAGATCTTTTAGAACTCAAATATTATTGTTCTAATCATTGAATTAGAATGTGTATATGATAAAAATATAAATATCACATTAATAATTACTGACATTTATGTGAGACATAAAGCTTTACAAAAAGCAATTTAGATATCCTTTAATCCCTGATACAGAGGGAAAAGTTGTTAGTATTATTATTATTCTCATTTTACAGATGAGAAATCTGAGGCTCAAAACAAGCAAACTGACATTTTTCCAATGTAACAGAGACATGAGTAAACCCAAGTGTATGTACTGACAAAAAAATCTACCTTAGCTCATATGCTATTTGTGACCATCAGTTTTTAAATTCAAAATTATATCATATAAAATGATCTTCCAAAAAATACCTGTTTTGAAGACATATAATTTTTTCCCTGCTCTTAGGGCATTAAAAATCTACAAATCAAGAAGTACTATTTTAAAAATCTAAAAAATACAGGCTAATTATGTTAATAGTGACAGACTTCTAGCCCAAAGAATCAGAACAGCATAGGGCTAAACAGGATACAGTTTTTCTAAAAAGGCAGCAGGAATACTATGTGAAATTTTCAAGGAGAAAGACCCTCTCTTGGCAGGTAAGGTGGGAGGAAACTTCCTCTCCGCCCAGATGGCTGACAACAAACAAATGGTTCCTTAGATCTCAGAGTAACATCCCACAGAGCAGATTTCAAGCAACACTGCTTGCTCCTTTCTGGAAAACAATACACAGAAGGCTCCCTTTTACAATAAGCATTTCAAGTGATTTGCAGCTTTTTCTGGAATTGCACAAGAGGATTCAGGATGGCTAGGCTGTGGTTCATATTTGTCAAGTTATTTTATTATAAAATGGTATCATAGTGAAGCTATTTTCTTTAAGGGGTTTCTGTGGCTGTTTAATGGACTGGCAGTATAATTTAGATTTCGTCTACTTAAACTCATTCAAGCCTATCTCCTAATGGTACAGCAAATGGAACATATTTCTATTCAGCAAAATTAATGGTGGTTAATTGTAGTCTACAATTTTGAATTTGAAAAAAGCAACTGTTCCGCAGTTCAAGCATCAAGCTACATGATTTCCCACACCAATTATTTTTTGCTACACTTTCTATGCATTCAAAACCATGTTGCATATGGCTTTCTTTCAAGGCTAAACATATGGCAAACAAATGGCTTTTCTTTTCTATTTCTAATTTCTCCTTAAAAGAGCAGATCCAGAGGTAAAGTACTTTACAACAATAGCTGATGAAATTGATTGTTATTTGGCCTAAACTTGAATGATATGCTATTTTTACCAGTTTAAAAAAAATTTCTAGGAAGAAATGAAGTTTCTGACAAGCAAGATCTTATTGTTTTATTTACTCTGGGACTACTTTTTGAACATCTTTCAAAATATTCACTTATATTTCCATATTGGGGATAAAAATGCTTTAAACTCTAAATGCTAAGCAAAACTTATTTATTTACATTTGCAGACTAAAGGTATAGTATGCATAAACTCAAAATGAATTGTTTTTATTATTTGGTTTTATTTTCTGACAAACACTAGATTAGCCATGTGACCCTGGACAAGTCATTTACTCTCTTTTTCCTTTTTCTGAGTATTAAATAGCCTCCAAAAATTGAAGAGCAGCCCTTAAAGGCCTCAATAAGCCCACACGCCAGAAGTTCTAGGTGTCCTTGAATATCCCTGCTAGTAATGGACTAGAGGAATTTCTTCCACATTTAATAAATTTGGTGCTTAACTACAGTCTTTTCCTTTATGTCATGCTTTAGGTCATACCAGAAGACATTTATTGATAACACTCAAATCTCCATCTACCCTCTTCATACCAAACTACTAAATTCTCATATTTTGTTTCTCTAACTTCAGATACATATATTCTTGACCTTGCCATAACACTTATGTTCTACTTCCATGTTACCAACCATGTTACCAATACCAATCAGTATTCTCCATGCTTTCAAACTTTACTCTGTACATTCTTGGTAATACCTCATTTTGACCTTCTACCCTCCAACACTCAGTTGTTTCCTATGGTATTAATACATACCAAAAATTACTTGCTATTTTCTCAGTGGTCTTCTCTTGCAAAAGCCCAATTCTGGATTAGTCCATCCATAAACTTATTTTGCTCCTATTCATATGATGGAGCTTGAAGAAATAATGAAATCGTACTGATTGATCCACAAAACATTTACATCACGTAGCCCTATATGGGTCTTGGCTACAGCCAAACAGACATTCCAGTCCTAATATAATAAGAATATTCCATTCCTGTCACTCTCCTAATTTTTACAGGATATATTTCTAAAATTTCCCTGAGTTTCTAACAAGCTTCCAATAGACCCCATCTCATTCATTTTGACAAGTGAGGGATTGCCCCGGTTTTTCAAAATTTAAAAAAAAAACTAATTCATTTGAAATTATTCATTTTTCAATCCATGAATCAGTAAACATTTATTAAGCACCTACTAGGGAGTACTATGTTAAACACTAGAGACACAAGAGACAACAGATCATCCTAGGCTTCAAGGAACTCACAAATCAATGGAGGGAACAATAAACAAGTTTCAACAATCAAGATAGAGGCTGGAGAAATGAGACCCAGTTAACAGAGGAAAGGCATTAGATTTAGGAGATATTACAGAAGGCTTCTAGTAAAAGAATGGATTTTAGTTGGTTGTTCACAGAATCCAAGGAAATCAGTAGAGTAGAATCCAGAGAATGTTAGAGGTATGCAGTTAAAAAAGCAGGAAAAATGCCCAGTGCCACAGAATAGTGTTGCTTTGTTTCTGAAACAGGCTGGTGTTCTACCTGACTGGATCAAAGAGTACATGTTGGGGAGCAAAGTGCAAGAAATGTAGTTATAGGTTATAGAAGGCTTTGAATACTCAAAAGAGAATTTGGTTTCTTAATCTGGAGCCAATAGGAAGCTACTGGAGTATACTACATTTGGGGATGGGGGTGGATGATGCCCTACTAGGGACTGTGACATGGATCAGACATAAGATTTAAGAAAATCACTTTAGTGACTGACTGGAGAATGAATTGGCGTGAGAGATTTGAGGAAGGCAGAACCAACAAGTCCTGCAATAACCCAGCTACAGAGATAACTCCAAAATAGGAACAGAAAAAGAGGCAGGTCCCTGATCTCATGTATCTTGCAATGTAATAGAGACAACAATCAATTAATAAACACTTATTGAGCATGTATTACGTGCCAGGAATTTTGCTAAGAAATATAGAAAAAGCAAGCTATAGGCAGGATAAATAGGAAATAATTTAAGGAGAGAAGACACAAGATAATGGTTACCAATATTTTGATTGGATTATTTTTATAATTAACCTGAACCTCTTAGGAAAGAGGTTACTGAATGATAGCTGTAGGGGGAGAAGCTGGAAGTGATCACAGCAAGTGATGAGTGTTCCAACTTCCTCACTTTAATCACTGAATTAAATCAAGTTAATGGCGTGACAGTCAGTACTGAAAATGGTTGCCAAGGAAGAGGCATCATTAGGGGAAGCCAGTTTCAGTAATAGCAAATTGATGGAAGAGGACAACATCTAAGATGATGTAAAATTCTTTCTTTATGGAAAGGCAAGGTGGAGAATGGTTGAAATTTTGGGGTGGGAACACTGAGAAGGATAAGTATAAGGAATTGAATGATATGAGAAGTGGAGAATGGGGTTTGGAAGATGATCTCCAGGGATTCAGAGTCACTGGGATGTCAAGGGTATGATCAGGTGTGAATTCATTCATCAAATAGTGGAGGGTACCATTTTTGCTGATACAGGTTGGATATTGGACTGGAGGTAAGTGCAACACAAAATGGAAGAAATACAATCAGATGATGAGATGAGAGTTTGTTTCATTTCTTTCTCCCTACAAGGGTAGAAATTAGGCAGGAAAAGGGTCTAGCAGGAGATGGAAGGTGAAAAAGGAAAGGAAAAAGAAGTCCTGTTCCTCTTCCTTTAAGGAAAAGGTGCCGCAGGAGATGGAAGACCTAAAGTCAGTGTAAGGCTGCACTTTTCATCAGAGGTTCTTCCCTTAGATAGAGAATGCTGCATTGGCAGCAGAAGTTAGGTGCTGGCATCCAGAAAGGAGCCAGGTCTAGCCCCTGGCAGCCTCCCCTTTGTAGAGACTCTGCTGTTAGCAGGAGATAGCTCAGGTTTCTTATCTTCAGAGAATGACTATGAGCAACTTAAGGTAGCTGAAGACTCCCTATCCAGGGGCAGTTTCTTGGAAGTCAAAGAAAAGTAGGTGGTCCATCTTCTTCCATTCAGGGGGCATGTGAGGCCTAACAAGAGATGAACAGGTTTAAATTGATTGCTTAAAGAGACCCTGGAAGTCACCTTTTCCTCAGTCCCTGACACTTGAAAGGGACCTTAGAGATCATCAACACTGCAGTTCTTCCTAGCACATCCTTACCTCCTCTTTGATCTCACCTCCTCCTGACTCATCCACCACACTGCCTGCCTCATGTGCCAAATCTCTGTCATCTTCACCTGTTGCTGTTGCTAGTTTCTTCCCTGTTTTATACAAAACATCTCTCCTTCATGCTTATAAGACATTGAATTGATCCTTCTGATGCTGGCTAGCTATCTTTCTATATCTTTCCTACCTCATATGCTTGAAATTCTGAGAAAATGCACACATATGCTCTCTTCTTGCTCTTGGCTCACTCTCTTCTCAGTTCTCTTTCACCTTTCTAACTTCAGTGTTCTACTAAAATTGTTATTTGCAACATTATCAATGATTTCTTAATTGGCAAGGCTTAACACTTTTTCTCAGTTGTCATCTGTCTTCAGAATGGCAGCAGTGGATAGAGAGGTGGTGTAGAGTCAGAAGAATTCAAATCCAGCTTCAGAAGCTAACATGGTCCTGCTGAATCACTTAGCTTTGTCTGTGTAAGTTTCCTCATCTAATGTATTTTTCAAACCTTTAATAAATTTTTTTTAAAAGCATTGTATAAATGGCAATAATAGTAGTTATAATAATAGTTGTGATCATCCCCAAACATTGCTTCTACTTTCTCTTTCTCTGTGACTTTTACTGGTTCCACATACGTAAGCCTTAACCAAGTAGATGTCTTTCTCTTTGACTTTTACTGATTCCAAATACATAAGCCTTAACCAAGTAGATGCCAGGATTCTCTGTCCTAGCTTCTCTTCTGTTTTTTATATCGACGATCTTGCTTGATCACTTCATCAGATCTTAAAGATTCAATTTCATTTTTCAGAAAATTATTCTTAGAAAAAATAACCCTAACCTCTTTGGGATAGTTCTATACACAAACTCAATATATGTATGTGATTTGAAATCCATTGCCTTAACCCTCAAGCCCTACCCCTTCTTCCTAACTTATTATCAGCCAGGCTAGCAACTTCGCTGTTTTCCTAAATTCACACTGAACTCAGAAATTCAATCCATTGACAAAGCTTGTTTTTTCTATTTTGAAAATATAGTTTATAAGTGTAACCTTCTTTCTACTCCATAGTAACAGGCCCTGTTCAGGCCTTCATCAGTTCTTAATTCAATTATGGCAATATGTTTCTAACTAATTTTCCTCTTTCAAGTTTCATTCTACTGCACTTTAGCTTCTGACCTTGTCATTACTCAAAGTGATGCCAATGATTCTTTATTGCTTTAGTCATCAAATATAATCTCCCTCATAGAACATTTTAAAGTTCTTCATAACCTAGCCCCTTCCTACCTTTACAATCTTATACTTTTGTCTGACTCCATGCATTGTATAATCAAGTATAGCAAGCTAGGGGCAGTGGTTTAAAAGTGACATACTATTTTCCTTTTCCACCATGTTTATCTTGGAAAGGCAAAGATATGTTCCCTATGTACGTCTAAAAACTGGATTCCTTGACAGTAGGAATGATTTCAAGTTTCAGGAGTAATTTATCTTTTAGGATTTTATTATCATCCTCATCATTACTATTATTAAAATAAAGGTGTAAAAACAATTAAAAATATCGAATCACATTTAAAGAAAACAAGATAATAGAAAAATTTTTATTCATATAGAAAGCTAAATGTCAGGTTTTCAATATTTTCTTTTTCGTAAATGAGTCTCAATTAAGTATTCAAACTTATTTTTCAGTCACCATATTGATAATTGCAGATTTTTATCTCTGAAACATTTCACATGCAGTGTCTTTTATAACAATGACATCATTTTCAGACTCAATTTTTTTATGTTGCAAAAAGATGCATAATAAACCTGTCTGTTTTACCTGTCCCACTTGTCAAGCAAAGTTTGCAGTCCACCTGCTACTTTTATAAGCAGAAGAATACTTCTGAGCAAGATACTAGTATTTAAGGGCCTTAAATAGCTCTTAGTTTCTAAAATACAAAGCAAGATTTTATTCACTTATTTTAATCAGGCACTCTTTGAGAGGCATTCTATACAAAAGTATATTCAAACACAATTCCATAAATCATCACAGCTGATTAACTTCAGATTTAAGGGTAAAAGAAGTTTTTTTTTTTTTTTTTTTTTAAAGACATTCATTGTACATTCCATATAATCTTGTCTATAATGCTGTGGACAATATGAGATAAGTTATGCTTTTTTAAAAAGCAAATGACAGTTATCTTGTAAGTTGTCTTCATTACCATACACATTCTAAAAATAAAAGCAGTCTAGTCTACAAAAGAATGAGAACTCAAGAAACTAATCCTCAAGCCATAAGTGAACAGGCTTGTAGGCAAATTATGACATTGTAGAAAGAATGCTAGATTTGGAGACCGCACACCTGGGTCTAACCCCAAGATCTATCTTTTACTCCCAATAGGATCAGAACAATGTCACTTTATAACTCCATCTTACTGATGTTATTTTCATTCCTTCATTCTTTAAAGCTCCATTCCAGAGGTTCTAGATGTTTTCTTCTATATCATAATAACTGATTTTCTCCCAAAAATTCCTTCTCCAAGATGCTTTATTATGCTCCTCACTGTGGAAAAGCCTTCTTAATTAGATGGATCCATTTTCTGATAATTGGTCATTTCCTCAAAACACCTCTATTTCTAAATTAGAACACAAATAACCACATTTACCTCTCCTTTTCTTTTTGGTTTCCTCAATGGATTTCTTTTGTCATAGTTCCCATGGAGCATTCTCACTGAAGATTCTTCTTTTTCTATAGATGCTTCATTTGAATAAATCAGTTCTTTCTAGAATCTTCTCTGTGACCAAAGTATTTAAACTTCAGCTGCAGAGTGTGACCTTCCAGTGAAAAGCCTGAATTTAAGAATTGAGTGATTTGACCTCCTTGTTGTCCAAGAACTCTCAAAAATCTTCTCCAGCACCAGAATTTGAAGATGTTGATTCTGTGGCACCCAGTTTTCCTTATGGATTAACTTTCACAGTCAAACACTGCTACTAGAAAAAACAATAGCTTTGATTATATGGACCTTTGTGATATCTCTACTTTTTAGTATGCTGTCCATATATATTTTTAGAAAGGGCCAACAGTCCAGTCATTGAAATTTCTTCATTTGTCTCTATATTCTGCTGTTGACTCTCTGAACTACTTTCCCTACCATTTTGCCTGAGAAAGTATCATCTCCCTCCCAGCCATACATCTGTTTTCCTCTTCCTTTTAAATGTTTCTTTAATAGAAATGTAAATTCTTCTTAGCAGGAAATATTTTCAATTTGCATTTATTTTTTTCCCCAGCACTTAGCAGAATGTTTGGCATATCTTAAGGATTTAATAAAAGCTACTTTTAAAAATTGTTATTGTTATGCTTAGCATTTTTTCTCCAATCATCACAAATATACCCTTTCTTCTGTTTAAAACGCTTGTCCCCATCAAATTAGAATAGAAGAAAATTTTAAATCTAGGAAGCAAAAATTGACAATTTCCAAGCAAAACAACAAAAATGAAGAAAATTATCTTTTATGTACTTTGAGCCAAATCTTTTAGGATATGAAAATGAAAAACCCTCATGATGAGGGTGAAAGAGAAAGAATATAAAAGCTGGCTTGAAGTTTAAAAAACTAAGATCTCCACAACTTTGCCCTTTATTTCCTGGCAAATTGAAAAGACAAGGAAGCAACGTCAGACCTTATATTCTTAGGTTCAGAGATCTTTGCAGATGGCAACTCTGGCCATGAAATTAAATAGGAAAACTATGGGCAAATCTGGGTAGCATACTATAAAAAGCAGAGATATCACCTTGCCCAGAAAGGTCCTTGTAATCAAAGCTATTGCTTTTCCAGTAGCAGTATTTGACTGTGAAAGTTGGACAATAAGAAAAGCTGAATACCCCAGAATCAACATCTTCAAATTCTGGTGCTGTAGAAGATTTTTGAGAGTTCTTGGACAGCAAGGAGGTCAAATCACTCAATTCTTTAAATTAATTCAGGCTTTTCACTGGAAGGTCAAACTCTACAGCTGAAGCTTAAATATTTTGGCCACATAGTGAGAATATGGGATTTGCTGGGAAAGATCCTGATGCTGAGAAAAGACTGACAGCAAAAGAAAAAAGGAAATGTCAGAGAATAAGAAGGATAAATAATAACATGAATAAGATCTTGGAGGACAGAAGTGCTTGGCATAATCTTTGCATAGTCCATGGAGTGATAAAGAGTATTACATGGCTTTGTCAACAAAGTCAACATTCTGTTAAATATAGAAATATCAAATTTTTGATTATTTCATTTCCTGACCACCCCATTCCCCCCCCCCCCCCTTTTTTTTTTCCCCCTGAGGCAATTGGAGTTAAGTGACTTGCCTAGAGTCACACAGCTAGGAAGTATTAAGTCTCTGAAGCCCTATTTGAACTCAGGTTCTCCTGACATCAGGGCTGATTCTGTATCCACTGTGCCATCTAGCTGCCCGCAATACTGTATATTTCTAATTGTAACTCCAGCATATTTGAATTATGTTTTATTTAGTTTGTTTCTTGTAAAATTTTCTCTTTCTCTTCTCTGAAAATTTCAAAATATAGCAATAATCTTTCTTTCCTTATAGGATTTCCTTGAGATGGTGATTTTTTTTCTTTTTCTATTTCCACTTACTCCCTGTGTTCTATTACTCCAGGACAATTTTCTTTGATTATTTCTTATATTATTGTCAAGGGTTTTTTTTTTGGTCATAAAAAAATAGTCCAATTATTCTTATGTTTTCTCTTCTTGGGAAAGGGACCTGTATGTGCCAAAATGTTTATAGCAGCCCTGTTTGTAGTGGCTAGAAACTGGAAAATGAATGGATGCCCATCAATTGGAGAATGGCTGGGTAAATTGTGGTATATGAATGTTATGGAATATTATTGTTCTGTAAGAAATGACCAGCAGGATGAATACAGAGAGGACTGGCGAGACTTACATGAACTGATGCTAAGTGAAATGAGCAGAACCAGGAGATCATTATACACTTCGACAACGATATTGTATGAGGACATATTTTGATGGAAGTGGATTTCTTTGACAAAGAGACCTGAGTTTCAATTGATAAATGACGGACAAAAGCAGCTACACCCAAAGAAAGAACACTGGGAAACGAATGTGAACTATCTGCATTTTTGTTTTTCTTCCCGGGTTATTTATACCTTCTGAATCCAATTCTCCCTACGCAACAAGAGAACTGTTCGGTTCTGCAAACATATATTGTATCTAGGATATACTGCAACATATCCAACATATAAAGGACTACTTGCCATCTAGGGGAGGGGGTGGAGGGAGGGAGGGAAAAAGAAATCGGAACAGAAACGAGTGTCAATATAAAATAATTATTAAATAAAAATTAAAAAAAAAGAAAAAAGAAAAAAAGAAAAAAAATGTTTTCTCTTCTTGATCTGTTCTCAGATCTGTTGTTTTTCTTATATTTCACATTCTCTTCTATTTTTTCATTCTTTATATATTGGTTTGTTATAATTTTGTCTCTTATAGCTTTACTGGCTTCCTGTTTCCAGGCTCTCATTTTCAAAGAATTATTTCTTCCTTTAAGACTCTTGTCTTTAGGCAGCTAATGCAGCAGTGGAACATTGGTCCTGTAGTCAGGAGAACCTGAGTTCAAATTTGATCTCGAACACTTAACATTTCCTAGCTGTGTGACCATGGGCAAGTCATTTAACCACAGTCTTCCCCCACCAATTCCACCCCCCAAAAAACAGTTTTCTGTCTCCTTCACTAGTTGGTTACCTTTTACCTTCATAATTTTGTTTTTCTTGGATCATTTTTAGTTTTAGTTTTTCCTCAGTCTTTCCTTATTTCTTTTTTTAAAAAAAAGTATTTTTTAAGTTTTACGGACTCTTTCTGGGCAGATACACATAACATGATTCTTTGAGGTAAAGAAGTTTTTTTTTTTTAATCTTCACTATCCTCCTCTGAAGGTGAACCCCACTTTTCCCTATTCCCATAGGAAGTTTTTATGGTGGCATTCTTTTTTCTTTGGCTGTTTGTTTTTTGTTTCCCAAATGAGAACTATTAGTGCAACTATGTCTAATCTTGGGGTGAAGGCGATATGTCTCTATCTTCATTTCAGCTTTCCCCTCTGACCTGGAATTCCAAACTAAAAACTCTACCCTCTTGCAAATGTTGGCAGCAAGCAGCACTTCAGTCCCACTGTTTCTGCCTTCACCAAGTGTGCTGGTTCCTTCTCTCCCAGGGCCAGGTCTTTGCAGTACAGCTGGGTCTGGCCTTTCTAAACAGTTGGAATTCCCTCACTCTTCTCTGATTTAGACCCTTGACTCCCCACTTTATCTGCAAACCTAGCTAGCCCCAGGGCTCCCTGCTTGCTGTTTCTGTGGAGCTAGATTGGAGGTATAGACACCCTGATCCTGGGGTTTGTCTTTAGGTCTTCTCTGGTTGTCCCAGGAGTACCTCTATTTTGTCCAAGTCTTACTTGTTTTTCACCAGTCTTTGTTGGCCCTGAAATACAATTTTGTTTTGTTTGTGGGGGAAAATTGGAAAGGTTGGAATTTTCTGACTTACTCTGCCATCTTCCTAAAATCTTTCTAAAAAATTACATTTTACATTTACATTTGAATAACATGTTTTCGCAGGTTTCCTTTTTTAGTTGAAATTGAAGTAAATAGAGTAGTTGAAGAGAAGTTATTGAAACAGTTATCATTATTTGTATTAATATTCCGTTTGTTCCAAAAATCTAGGGCTTTCCCTCATTCTGTATTATTTTTAATAGAGAAATTCATGAGAAAGCAATGCAACCATGAATTCTTATTATTCCTGTTTCTAATCTTTATGGCATTGTATTGCATAAGCAGCAGGTTTCATCTATTTAAAAATTTTATACTGAGCTCATCTAACATTATCAAAATCCTTACATCAAATAAATTAACTACAGAAGTACTGATGAGTAAGATACAATTTGATAGAGTAGCCTGTTATACAAATAAGAGTGTTCAATTGGAAGTTGACATGTGGATTTGGATTTGTCAAGTTGCTATGGTAACTTCATAAACACGCAGTAGGAAGTGACTTTTTGTCCTATGACAAGGCATTACCATTGAAGTGAAAGGATTACCTCCCCTGTGGTTGATAATCTGCCAAACTAAGCCTGGGTTCATCCTTGAGAGCAATATCAATCAGAGGAGATTGTCACAGTTTTCCCCTTTCCCTTTCCCCCTCCATTCCTCTTCAGACTTCCCTTCACAGTTCAACTTTTTGTCAGATAGTTGTAGATGTCTCCCTCTGGTTTATCAGGTATTTCCTTTAACCTTCACTTGAGAAAAAATTTTGTTTATTTATTAAGAGTAATTATTTTTCCACATAAATTTTCTGTGGAGAGGATTCTAATATGGAAACAGATTTCCATAAGCACAAATATTCTTTTAAAATATATATATATTAGATTAGAAGAGTAAAGAGGAATCAAAATAAAAAATTAATGTTGATCATCAAGAAAGTCATTTAAAAATTGCTATATTTCTCTTACTTGACCTTCAATTTTAAACCATACCTTTGATCTCATAACGTAGAATAAAAAGGCAAGTTTAGCAAAACTTAAACACTAGTGTTTTTGAATTTCTTTTCAATGTCCCATCCCCAAAGTCCCTCTGCCCATCCCATCTTCTCCTCTACTTCCTATAAAGAAGGAAGAAAAATACATTTTTTCCCTATTAGTCATTATAATTGTTCAACTTTCAGCTTAATTGGTTGTTCTTTACATTTACATCTTTAGGGTCTTGTTCTAAAATTATTTTCCTGTATCTCCTTTCTTTTACTTGAGTTCCAAATAGTCTTTTTGTGATTCCTTCACTTGTTCACAACCGTGGTTTATTGTGATAAGACAATATTCCATTACATTCATGTACTAGCTTGATTCTTTGTTTTTCAATTAATGTAAATCTTCTCCTTTGGGACAAGTATGTAAATACTATTAAGCATAATCTGGTGTATTTTTTGTAGTTCATTCTGTGTTGAAAAACTACTAGATGGCATATTGGATAATTGCACTGGACCTGGAGTTGGGAAAACCTGAATTCAAATTCTGCCTTAAACACTTGCTCTGTCACACTGATCAATTAACCTCTTTTTACCTGATTTGTAAAATGGGGATTAAAGTAAGTACCTTCTCTGCTTGGTTGTTGAGGATCAAATCAAATACTTTACAAACTTTAAAGCTTTATATCAGTTCTTGCTATTATTTTGTATAAAACTGCATAAAAGTTTTACATTTCATAGAATTCTATAAAATTAGACACAATCCTGTTTTAAACTAATCCAATATTGACAAAAATGGTGTTATGTATAAAGGATCATATGAGAAAGAAACAGGTAATGGATCATACAGAAATATTGCTACATTACTAAGAAATAGTAGATATATTTTGTGGAAAATCGAGTAAGAATCTTAAAATTCATTATTTATAGATGATGTTATATAAGTTCATGGAAGAGTTCATTGAAATTTTGTGATTTCAGTAATTAATTGAATGAAGTAATAAAGATGTTTTGGCATGCTGGCTTTGGGAGGATGTTTCATTGCTAGCATTAAATTTAATACTTTATGAGGTCTCTATTCTCCCTCTTCTCAAAGAGCCCAGTCTAATAGTAAGAATTAGAAATGTGGACAAGCTTCAGACCTGCAAAATTGAATATAGGCAGATTGTCCAACTTCTAACTGCCTGCTTCATCAATTGACTCAAACTGAATAAAAATTGGGGATTTCTTTGTAATCCCAACATTTGTTCCATTAAATGGTTCAGCAGATATAGATAAGATACACAAATAACCCATGAAGTTATGTGACGATTTATTAGAAGCAAGAATGGAAGAGATTCCCCTGAAAAGCAAACTCTGGAAAGGTTGGATACACATTCAGAGTGGGGACCTTGGAAGTCCTATAGTAGCAATTTCCTTGATTGGTAAAAAGGTAGTGTGGAGGTCCCTCAACCCTGAATATCCAGTGATTTCAACTTCTTGATGGGGAGGAGGGAGGGAGAAGAGTGTAACTGTCAAGTAGAGCGCCTTACAAAAACAACTTGGAATGACTTTGAGCAGTATAATGACCAGCCATATTTCTTGAGGTTTTATGATGAAGTATTTTATCTACCTTCTGATTTGAGAGATCATTTACTCAAGGTATATCAAGTCATACATTTTCAGACTTTTCATTGCCTGCATTCATTTTTTGCTTCACTCTGTATTTTGATGAAAAGAATTTCATTTTCTATTTTTTAAGAGCTAAATTTCAGAAAGGTTTGGAGGCTGTGCCAAGTTAGCAATAGTGCCTGCTTTTAAAGAGCAGGGATGTTAAAACTTTGTAAGAAATCCACAGAAGGGAGCAGAAAGAAGTTCTGAAGCAAGAACAGGAGAGTTAAGAGAGTAATATGTGGAATTTGTCATATTAAAATCAAGCTTTTTGTTTTAGAGATTCACAATTTCATATACAGTCATCTTTTTGGCTGTGTATAATGAAATGCCCGTGTTTTTATGTTCTTTTTCAGAATAATAAATTGAGAAAAGTAAAGCTCTATGAGTATGAGGGATAAATAATTTTTGACTTGCTGTGGAGGAATGTTTAATGATTTTGTTAATGTGACTAATTATCAGAACTTATTAATCACCTTCAATGTGCAAGGAAGAAAATGGAAGAAATTTTATCCTGATAGTGCTGTGAGGTATTTATTAAGCACCTAGCAATAGTAATATAAAAATGAAGTAATCTTTGTCTTAAAGAGTTTACAATTTATAATGGGTGAAAGATGTACTACTCACTTAAGTCCAGAATACATACAGTATATATTGGAAACTAGAAAACTCAGTGGGTAGAGCATTGGGCATGGAATCAGGAAGACTCAAATGAATGAATTCACTTTCAGCTTCAACTGCTTCCTAGTTATGTGACGCTCAGTAAGACACTTATCCCTGTTTGTCTTAATTCCTCATCTGTACATTGAGCTAGATATGGAAGTGGCAAAAAGTCTAGTATCTTTGTCAGCAAAGTCCTCCAGAAGGAGTCATGAGAAGTTGGACATGACTGAAATGATTAAATGATAACATATAACACTAGGTATTTAGCTAAATGGACATTAGGATTGAGATTGTTCCAGTAGTTTGGGCATTAAGAATGTTCTAATGTACCAAGGGAAAACTGGGCTAGTTTGAAGGAGGGTAGGCTGTTCAGTGTTGAAAGACTGGATAAGTATTCTCCACACATGGGGAATAGTTACTAAAAAGGAGGAGAATTGAGTGATGTAATACTTCATTTGAGAAACCACAGGGCAGATTCATTGCACCACTGAATACCTGAATGGGATTAATGTTGTTAGCTTGGAGAAGTCCATTTAGCAGGATCAGTTTGTGTAGGCTTTCAGTCTCAAGCAGAGCGAATGTACTTAATCTTGAGGCATAAAGGAGCCGCTGCAACTTTTTTAAGGAAGAAAAGTGATATTTGCAGATCTGTCCATTAAGTATTTAAATCTGCAAATTTTTTGGAGAAAGAATTGAAGAGAGAAGTGAATTAAAGTTGGGAGATCCTTTAGGAGGCTATTGGAATAATATAATTTCATCATTCTTGTCTTTACTAATCTGCCACTTAATACTGTTGCTTAATATTTAAAGTACATTAATCTGGGTTGAAGATATTTAAATGAATTCTTTCTTCCACTTGGCACTTGTTGTCTAGTATGATAAGTGTGTGTGTGTGTATATATATATATATATATATATATATATATATATATATATATGAGAGACTTGATTGTCTTGTTTAGCACCTGAATTGTTATATATGAGAGACTTGATTGTCTTGTTTAGCACCTGAATTGTTATAAGATGCACCTGCTAAGAAAGTTCAGGAGGAGTGACAAGAAGAATGTATGAGTCTTAGTTCACTCAGGTAATTGGTGTTATGAGTGAAAAGGGCAAGGAGATTAACAGCAGAATATTTGCTTTACTCTTGGGATGACATAGTTTTACACTAACTAGTTTATAGCTTTTCCCTGGGAGCTTTATCATTAAAAAGCAGCTGTGGTTATGTTTTAAATTGGAGTTGTTTATTTCTTTTAAGCCGTTACTTTTGTTATATTTATTCTGAGGTTATTCATAATATAGTAGAAACTATTTTACTGCAATTCTTCAAAGTCCAGTTGTTGTAAACTGCAGAAATAATTACCTTACCTCTGCCATGTCAAATGTAATTTGAAAAAGTGCTCTCTTCTCTGTGGACAAGCTCATATAGTTTATTTCTTTTTAGATGTAAAGGGTTGCCTTATTTTTCTTTAAAATTAGAAAAGAACATATGAGTACTTTTAAGTTTTAATAAGAAATTACAAGAGATTTAGATGCATTTTATTTCCTTCCTTTGTTTTAATACTAGTTATGCTCCTGGTCTAGCTCAATAGGACTTTGTTTTCATTTCCTTACGGAATGTTCACTCAAAGTACACCAATACTTTAAAAAATTTAAGCGGATTATTTCTCTTCTTTAAATGGGCAGAATAGTTACAGTTGGTAGTTTTAATTCTAACCTAGAAAAAGAAGAATAGTATTTTGACTTTGGCCCAAATGTATATAGTTTGTGTCCTTTATTCAGTCATTTCCCTGGATCATATAATAAGATCTTTTACAAGGATTTCTATGACATATTTGTACAATTCTGTTACCTCTGAGAAAATTGTCTTTAAAAAGAAGACATTTATTATTGGCATTTTCTTGAATAGTTTGTAAAGTTGCAAGTTATTTTAAACAATTATTCCCAGATATTATTTACATATATATGCTTTGCTTATTCAGTGGCTTTAATAAGAACTTTTATTTTATCCTAGTGACAAATTACATTGTTTTAAAATTTCTTTTTCTCTTAAAGACTGTGTGTATATTGAGAGTCGAAGGCCAAACACACCATATTTCATCTGTAGCATTCAAGACTTCAAACTGGTAAGCATTGTTTTACTATGTTCTTTATTTTACTCCATCCCTTCTACGTTTTCTTTTGTAGTTTAACTCATTTTCCAGTTGCTTCTTTTACTTATTGTAATCTGTTGTAAGCTCTGTATACTGATTGCATGGTGGTTGAGAACTGAGGTAATTTCATAATGCACTTTATCATTGGGCATCAGCATTTACTGAGCTCTTTGCTTTTTAAAGTTTTTTCTTATGATTACATTTTTAGCATTATATTTAATTTCTAAATTTCTTTCCTTAACCATTCTCTAGTCCCTGAAATAAAGTGAATATATAAGAAGGCTGATAGATGTTATAGTAACAAAATATGAATAGGCCATAGATTAGTTTTAAATAATAGATCCATAATAGGTAACTAGAAGTTGTTAGGGATTTTTGGAATTTTTCCCATGGAAGTCTATTTCTAGACGATTCATGATTATTAAAATTATAATCTTTGGGACTGTTTTTAGAAACATGATATAAGAACACATGGAATATTAATATTCTCAGAATAGCACTGCTTCAGTTCTTCAACTTTATTTTGTGAAGCAGAAAAAACTTGTATGTTTCAATTTTGATTATGAATTTTATATAGTGTGAATTCTAATAATGACGATATTGAAGATTGATCAGTAGTCACCTAAAAGTTGTGAAATAGTTAATAAAAAGTCCAGAAAGGCTCTACCTTAGGAATATTTTTGTTGGTTTTTGTTTTTAAAATGAGAGGAATATTAAAATTGGGAAGAATGGGAGGAATGTCCTGCCAAATGAATAATTTCTGTATCTATTATATAGCTAACAAACATTTTCTTGGGTGGGTAGGCTTTTTTTTGCTTACCTTTGGTTTTCTGTAGTAAGGCTTCACTTTAGTTCTGTGTCCTCTTTTGTTTTAAATACTTAAAAAAATGTAATGTTTATATGTAGAAATGAGTTTCCTTTTTAATTTTTTAAAATAGCTTATTATTGAGAATTTCTTTCTTTCCCCGCAACATTTCTCATGCTGCCTTAACATTTGGGAACACAAGTTCATCTTAAGTTTTGAAGAGTTTTCTTTGGAATTTTTTTCCTGTTTGCTGCTTCCCTGGTCCCTTTTATATATGTGCATCTTAGTCACTAAACTAAGTCAGTACCACTAGTGGAAAAAGCTTTAGTATGGAATAAAATTTTAATGATTCTTTTTTTATCTACCAGTTTCCACTAATGCGCTAAGCCCCATTTGTACAGTTTCTGCCCATTAGCAGGTGCCTTCATGTTTGAATGGAATCCCCCATGAAATGCCAGATTACAATATGATCGTTGCCATTCTAAGCAAGAAGTTGCTGCTGAGCTCCAGTAATTGCTCAGGGTATTAACAGCAATAAAAGTCTGTTGTCAGCCTTGGTCTAGTGGAACACATTAAAAGCTGGCTACAGAATCAGTGTTTGGAGCAGGGGATGAAATGTTTTGATACCTTTTTTATTCTCTGTGCTGTTTCTTATGTTGTTATTTTTAGTCTGCATTAATCACACACTTTGATTGGCTGTATAAGAGCAGCAGTAGTGTGCTGATTTCTGCTTTGGAAAGAAATCACTTTTTGGTCTTATTTTCTTTATTTTAGTTCTTATGAGCATTAAGGGAATCTTTTCTGAAACAGTTCATATTAGGAATGCGTTTTTCCCCTCAATAAGGTTATTGCTGTACGATGATTTTAGAGAGGAGTTATTATTGAACTTCTGCTAAGGTAGATTTATTCAAGTTTTCACTTGGGTCAGAAGATGGTTTAGTCAAGGCTGGATTGAAGAAGATTTACAGTGATTCTCTTAGGTTAATTTTTTTTTTTTCTAAATTCCAATTTTATTTTGCCATCAGCAAAAGATATCAAGTAGAGAAAAAAAAATTAACAGCTTTGAAATGTCATTGGCTAATTAAGTACATTATCTTTTTAGTTATAATGCAGAAGTGGGTGAGAGACACATCTGAATCTGTTTTCCGAATTAGAATTAAGCATTTTATAATGCTGGTTAAAAGATACTCATTTCTCACTGAAGATTAGCTACCTTGGATACATTTTCAAATCTAGAATAAAGAGCTCTTAATTGTATGCCCATTTAGCTTGGGAAACAATTTAAAAGATAACTGACAATTGAACAAAAGGCCATAAATTGAAAATTAGGCATCAGTTCACATCTGTCACCAGTCACTTTCTCTGATTTTTAATATTTGAAAACTGTGATTCAAGGATATCTTTGTGTTGATGATTTTTGGAGGAGTAACAGGTTTGCTATTGACTATTATACTAATGGTCTTGTGGTATGTCTGAGTCTCAGTTTCCTCATCAGTATAATGTGAGGATGTGTTGCAGGATAGCCAAGGTTTTTTAATCCAGATATGTCTCATTGACAGGTATGTGAGATTACAGAAGCCACATTTAGGTTTATCAGCATGGCTTATTTTCACACATTTGGGGTAGTTTGAAGTTTCTGTGGATTGAGAAAATTTGGAGGGTATGTATGTGTGTGCCTATGCGTGAAAGGAGGCTAAAAAAGAATATAATTAAGGCCTTTAAATATGAGAACTATTTTTCCTGCCTCTTTTTGTTAATTAATGACCTTGATTACTTGATTAATCTAAATGTTTCCCTTCCTTCGTGTTTTGAAATACTTTTGTGTTCCTATGTAGCATAGAATTTTTTAAATAGAACTTTTCAGAATATGAGATGGCATGCATACACACACATACACGACACACAAATTATTCAGTCCTGATTGAATTTGTGTCATACTCAAAAATTGTATAAATGCTTTTTTTGGAGAGGGGGTTTCTATTACATAACAGTAAGAAGGAAACATTTAAGAAATTTACTAAGGGAAGATTCAAAAAATATTTTTGAGGTTTAACATCTTTCTATGTGCCAAGCACTGAGTCTATAAATATATTGAGAGATGAAATTGTGTGTGTGTGTGTGTGTGTGTGTGTGTGTCCCTATATTCATGTATGACATCATAGATTATTTTGGGAGGGTGGACACTAATAGCTGAGGGAATCAGTACTTAAATCAAGTTTAGGAAGTAACTAGGGATTCTATGCAGTTCATGTAGAAGGAGGCATTCTAGGGTTTGGGGGCCAGCTAGTACAAAGGTATTGATATGGATAAATGTGTGACCTCTGTGTAAATCAACACATAGGCTATATTATTGCTGATTCTTGTTCACTGAAGAGCATTACATATATGAAAATTGGAAAAGTAGGAATTGCTTTTGAGGAGCTTTGAATGTTAAACAAAAGAGTTCATATTTTATCTTACAGAAAATGAGGAGTCACTTGAATTTATTGAATAGAGACGTTATATGGTCTAAACCAGTGTTTTGGGAAATTACTTTGTTAACTGTATGTAGGATAGATTGGAGGGGAGCAATGCTTAAGCTAGGGGTATAAAAATTGGAAGGTACTGCAGTAATGTAGGCAAGAGGGGATGGGGCCTAAAATGAACATCGTCACTGAAAAGGATGCTATAAATTTGAGAGCTATTGTGGAAATTGTAATGAGAATATTTGGGGAGTGATTTGACTTATGCATAGTAAGAATAAGAGTCAAATATAATACTTATAATAAAAATAACTAATGTTTTTTATAGTGTCTATTATGTGCTAGGCAAAGTGCTAGGCACTTGACAAAAATTATCTTATTTGATGCTTACCTGGTAAGTATGAATTGTTGAAATGAATCTATAACCCCCATGTTATAGATGAGGAAATTGAGATCAAAAGAGGTTTGGTGATTTCACAGAGTAAGTAGATCTCTGCGGCTTTAGTTGAATTCAGTTCTTTTTGTTTCTAAGCCTAGCATTCCCTTCACTGCAACACTAAGAGAAATGTTGCTGCTGTCAGGAGGCAAAATTCAGACTTGTGCTTTGTTTTGGTGAATGATAGTGAGTTTTGTTTTGGAAACGTTTCACATGTTGTGTAATATCTAATTCAAAACATTTAATAATCACTTAATCTTGTGAACCTGGAGTCAAGGACAGAGAGCCACTGCTATTGTATGCAGAGATATCTGAATGTGAGAGATAAAAGTTCAGCAAAGGAGACTGCAGAGAGGTCACATGACAAAGGCAGCAAGTGAGCAGACAGAATAATGTTAAGAAAACTCAGAAAGGAGAGAGTCCAGGAGGTAAAGGGATAAAATGTATCAAATAAGAAAGCATATGGAAAAGAAATTACTAGATTTTGTGTTAACTTTTGTGTTAACTTTAGAAAGAGCTGTTTCAATTCTAGTGCCCTTCCACCAGAAATTCCCTTTAATTGTCAATGTCTATGTTCTAAGAGCATCCTTCCCTATGTTGACTTAGAGTAGGAAGAATTTCATATTTGTTTGTCTTTAGTTCTCCTATCTGTATCACAATTTCTAGTGTGCATAAGCTTGTAATGCATTTTAAATTTCTGAAATCCCTTTTCTAAAGTTTTTATATGATTGGCCTAATGTCCCTAGTTTCTTATAAAAGTTAATATCTGAAGGAAGCCAGGGAATCTAATCCATGAGAAGAGAATATTTATCAGGTATTTGGGACATCCTGTATAAATATCCAGAAATAGCAGATGGAATGTCTCAGAGCTCAACTGTAGAGTTTGTGGAGGAAATTACCTTGCACATATCTGGTAATAGAGACTTATGCCTGATTGTGAAGGTCTTTAAAGTCTAGACAGTGGGGGGGAAAATAAATTAGAGGGGAAATTGTTGCTAGATATTTATTTTTTCCATTTATTTTGGACTAAGTAACCGATGAGTGAATCTCAGGGATTAACTGAAAAATATTAGTCAGAGTATTATTATTTATCATTTGATTAGTATTCTAATGCATATGGGTTATAGGATGACTTAAGAGATAATAAGACTTGCTCCCTGAGGGATCCTTTTGACAAGAATTCTAGTGTGGGAGGCTCAGGGAATCTGGACAGGATCATGGAATTGAGGGCCTTGTGTTGGAGTTGCTGGTCTTAGGCTGTTTGATGAAGCAACTGCAATTGTGGTGGTAATGAACACTGAATCCATGTTGAGTAAAATAATTGTATGGAATTGATGGAAAAGGTCACATAGGAGATCGGTGTTTGAATTAACGGTGAGAAACTGCCTTCTATCCTTGTCCTTCAGAAGAATTATGGTGTCCACAGTATGGAGCTACTGGTAAATCTGGTATGAAGACAATTATCTTGTACTTGTGGAGCAAAGGAATTGAATTTATATAGAATGACAGTTCTTACTCAGAGATAGGAATAAAAAGAGAAAATGATTTTTTGTAAGGGGTAGCTGAGTCACTCTCCAGTTTAGCTTACATTCTAAATTGCACATACAGTTGACACATTGATAATGGTTTACTTTTCTTTGTTTATAAAGGCATTCTTGAACTTATTGTCATTAGGAAAAGAATTTGCTTCCTAAGTGTGATAGTTTCTTCTGAGCTATTCACTTTTTTGATAAAAGTTGTGACCAAGAGCATGCAGTTACCAAGTGACTTAATAGTTCTTCAGAAATAATTATTGAAGTAGGTTCCAAAATATAACCCAAGGTAGTAGAGGCAATTGGAGGAAATATAGAAATGTGATTTCATTGAGTGTGAGGGAAGGGGAGAATTCATTGATAGATAAGGTACTTACTTAGGGTTTTTAAAATTGCAGTACTTAGCAGCTTACAAAAAGGGAAAGAGCAGACAAATCCTTGTGATTGAAGGCTTTGAACTCTTTGTTGTATGAAGGAAGAAGGAGGAAGAGGTGAGTTCATCATGTATAAAATGAGACGTCCAGTTAATGAAGTATGAGTGAAACCTTGGCTCAAGGCAAGAAAAATAGTGACAGACTGGTGGATTAAGCAGTCTGGTCAAGCTTACATATATTTAGGGTCATCACTGTCATTTTGGAGTCCCCAAGAATATCAGTAACATTAGGACATGAAGAAGGAATCAAGCTGTTTGTTAATTTAATATTTAATTATTAAGTATTTCTATGCAACCTACTCTTTCTCATTGTAGGTTGATAAAAAGTTGAATGAAACAATTCTCTTCTTTTAAAGCTCTCAAGAAAGAGTACCACTTTAGAAAATGAAACAATTCTCTTTTCCCTTGAGTTAAAATGAATGTTTAATACTATCCTTTCTTAGAACTGTAGAGAACTGTGTCCTCTGTAAAGAATTGGGTTTTAATTATGACCAGAAGGTAAAAAGTTTTAGAATGGATTCTGATCTGTTTTGTGGTGGTAGACGTTTAACAGATTGTGGAGAGGAGTGAATAGAGGAGTATGTGCCCTTAAAATACCTTTAAAATGAATCTTCATTAACATTTTCTTCTTCACTATAAGTCTAGGCCATCCAACAGAACATTAGATGCTTCCTTTATTTGTATTATTTGATGATATATTTGATGCTAATACTGAAACTCAATCAGTTTCTATTGACTTCAGCACATTTTTGACCTTTTTTACGTACTCTTCTCTTGGAATCTGCTTTTTTTTTTGGAATAATGCTTTTCATATTGGTTTGCTAAGAACATTTTCCCAGCTTTTTAATTAATCTTTGAGCCTGAATCTTTTATATGTTTTCCTCTTTACTTAAATGGAGTGTTCTACTACCTCCAACAAACAGTATGTTGCATGACTAGCAATTAATTGACTATATTACATTTAGTATTATGAGGTTACAAAATTCATATAATTGTCAATTTTAGTCTAGAAAATTTTTTTTAGTAGTGCCTACCATATGCTAGAAAAAAACAGTCCTTCAAGAAACTTATAGCTCATTGGAAGAAACAATATCTGTATATGTAAATATGTATGATAAGTGTATGTAAAGGAACGGGAAAGCTTTTAGAGGGGTTAGTGATATTTGAGCTTGGCCCAGAAGAACACTAGAGATCCCAAGAGCCTGAGCTGAAGAGGGAGTTCATTTCATGTAGGCTGGGATGTCATGTGGAAGAAACTCTCAGAACTCAACAGATGTTTAATAAAAGCCTCTTGTGTCACAGGCTAGGTACTAATCTCTTGGGTTGCAAAAAAGCAGCAAAGAATCGGTCCTTACGGAATAAACTGTGTCCTGGAGGAGATGACACATTTTTATAAGCACCACAAATATAGATGCAAAGTAAATAGAATGAACTTGAAAGGAGAAAGCCTCAGCAGCTGTGGCAGCAAGAAGATCCTCTTGTAATTGTTGGCATTTGAGCTGAGTCTTGAAGAAAACTAGGGATGATGAGAATTAAGGGATAGTAGGGAGCACGTTGAGAGTCTTAGTAAAAGCATAGGAATGGAATCTGGAGGATTCCATATATAAAGAATATATATTCCTTATAAGGGCTATAAGGAACTGCAAATAGAACAGTTTGGATAAATGGTGTTTGTGGAGGAGAAGGATATGTAATGATCATGGAAAAAGAGGAGCTGTTTTGTAAAGAGATAGAAATGTTTAAAAAAAGAAGAAGAAGAAGAAGAGGAGTTTCTATTTGATCCTGGAGGTAATAATATGGATCTTCTGAAGTTCATTCAAAAAACATTGAGTTGTTTATACCTGTTCTTTAGAAAAATCAATTGTGTGGCTGCTGTGTGGAGAATGAATTGGTGTGGGGAGAGTCTTATGGCTGGACCATCAATAATTATGAGACAGTGACATTAAGCTATTGTCTATGTGACAAGTAATAAAGATCCCAACTGTGACTTATGTGAGGATGGATTGAGTGAAGGTAGAAATGAAACTTGATACACTGGATATGGGGGGGTGAATTAATGAGAAAAAAGGAGGATTGCTTAGTGAGGTGTTATGAGTTCAAATGTTGGAGTTCTTGTTCTTCTCAAAAAACAGGGCTTAGAGGCTTAGAGTCCTCCGAATATCTCCAAATCCAAAGGTTCTGTCCTTCAGCCTCTGCCTCTGCTTTCTTCAGCTTCCAACCAACACAGAGATGGAATGTCTCTCTTGTCTCCTTCTGGGGAGCCCAGCCACCAACTACAGTGGTGTGAGATGAAGATGAATCTGGTTGTCCACTGAACTCTCACTGGTAGCTTTAAGCTCTGCCACCAGCCAGCCTATCTAATCCTATCTAGTCCTCTAATGTGAAGATAAAGTTGAGATTGAGAAGGGAGATAGTGAGGCTAGGTACTGAACTAATTGAGAAAGGAGAGACTATGACTAGTGGAGTGATAAGAGTGCAGAAGCAATGAAATTCAAATATATTGGTGTTGCAAGCTGATGTCTTCAAAGAATTTGCATGTTTAGACTATCTCCAAGCAAAGAGGCAAAGATTTCATTATGCTGATGACAGTTGGCTAATTTCCAATTTAGCTCCATTTTCTATCTTCCAATTTGCTCAAGCTTACAACCTCTGTGCAATCCCTTCATTTCTCTCATAAACTCACCCCACATATCTAATATACCATCAAGTCTTATAGAACACCCAGAGATTCGGTTCTTAGCAGGAATTTGGCCTTTTGCTGGAGTCTTATTCACCCTCTCTCTTCCAGCAACATGATTAGGTACTGACTGTGGATATCCGTGTGAAAACTTTAAAGGAGAGGTTGCCTAATGATGGTGGTTTTTGGGAAAGTGGAAGTGGCACAAGTTTGCTAGTACTATATATATAATGTGGAGAGGACAATAATAGATCTGAAGTGATTGCTAAGAACTTTCAGTGCCAATAAGATGAGTTTCTATTTTATCCTAGAGGCTATAGAGACTAGCATTTATTGAATAGGTCATGAGTCATATTTGTGCTTTAAGGATAGTTACTTTGGTGATTGGGGAAAGAAGACTGGAGACTTGAAAAGGGAAAAACATTAGGACCCTTTGGAGTAATGGATCACCCAACTAGGGTTTAATAGGTAGTAATAGTAATTTAATAGTAATTTTCCTTTGTTAAACAGATTTCTTCTAAACTTTTTATTTAACTATTTTTGAGTATTTTGGAAAGTAGAAAAGAGTTTTTTAGCTATTTCAATCATATTATAGATTTAAAGCTGGAAAGGATTCTTAGAAGTAATTTGGTCCAATTCTCAACCCTTTGATTTTACACTGGAAGAAGCTCCAACCTGGAAAGTTAAAGCGTCTTGCCTAAGGGTCTCATGAGATTGATGTGGTAAGTAGGGCTTGAGAGGCTTATATGGCACACAGTTAAAAAGAAGTCATTTCACACTGTTTGGGATGATTTTTGCTGCCTTGAAATAAATTTACTTCAAATATAGTCATTGCCTCTTAAGATGTTTATAATTTACTGTATTTGGGGAAACAACTTTTCATAGAGTCCCATTAGCCCATCTTAAATGAAGAAAACTGCTAGGAAGTTTTTACTATGTGCTTCTCTTATAGGTTTCCCCTTTGCCTTCCAATTACACAAAAAATTATATTTTAATTTTTGCCTTAAATATGTTGTTTGCGCTTTTAGAAGGTTATGAGCTTCCTAATATAGTGAGAGATTCTGTTTTCAGAAAGGGGATTTTTCTAATAGCTTCTGTGATGTTTCTTGTGACACCAAGAATATGGGTTTATAGCGGGGATAACGGTTTCAAATATAGTCTCATACAATTAATACCTGTATGGTCCTGGTCAAACTACTTTACCTCCCTTTTGCCTCAATTTTCTCATCAGTAAAATGGGGATGATAACAACAACATAGGGTTGAAAAGAGCTTAGTACATTGCCTAAGGTAGTAGGTACTTAATAGTTTTACATTCCTTTCCTTTTCTCTCTCTTGTTAATGAACTGTTTTTTTTTTCAGATGTAATTATCCTATTCCATCTTTTAATTTCTTTAGTAGGAGGTGTTCTTAGTTGTTTTCATTCATTCATTCATTCATTGGCAAGCCTGTTGAGCTTAAGTGACTTGCCCAGGGTCACACCACTAGAAAGTGTAGAATCTGAGGGCAGTTTTGAACTCTTAAGTCCTCCTGACCTCAGGGCCCCAAATCTACCCATACTGTCCCATTTCCCTGTTCCCTTAGTTATTCTTATTAAGAACTGGAAAAAAAAAAAAACAAAAAAACTTTTTTTCTCTCATAGAACCACATAAAGGAAAGGAACCCAGTTTGAGTGTATGGGAGGTGTCTCAAGATTTAAGCTGAAGAATAGATCCAAGAATATAGCAAATCTCTGGAAGTCTTCAAATGGAGACTGTTGAAGAGTAAATTCCTGCTTATAAAAGAGTTGAGCTATTTGAACTTTCATCATCTGTGACTATATGGATTGCATCCAAATAAAGATAACATTCCCAAAATTACTTTCTTGAGAAGAAAAAAATTAGGTATACTTAAGACTAGCTATAATTGCACTTAGGTGTTTTACAAAACAGGCTTGGTGTTGGACTTCAACAGGGCCTCTATTTAAAGCCGTGTTGTGAAACTTATTTTGAGTTGATTGTTTTACTTTCTTCTGATTTCAGTTGATAATATTAGATTAAATCAAATACCAAATTATTCTTTAAATCCAACCTGAGTTAGAGTCTAAGTATAATAATTTGGGGTTTTGAATACTGGTTCACTTGAGAAGTTTCCCATTGTTACTTGTGTTGCTGGTCATCATCTTGACGTTCATAACTTGTCTGAATCTCAGTCCCCTTAAACCAGTTCGGCCTCAAAGATATTTTCAATTCCTTTAAATGAAAAAGTAACCTGATTTGTGTGGGCAGTAAGACTGGAGCCTGGGACATTGCTCTTTCTATCGTATAACTCTTATTTCACTTAGTTAAAAAGCTATCTTTTAGGATTCCTAGCATCTCTTGGCTTTGATAAGCCACATTGAGAGCTGGATTGGAATGATTATGGGCTATCAACCTTACTTTTTCTTCTCATAAACTTTTGGGCCACCAAGACACCACCAGACATAGCAACACTTTACCAGGGGTCCTCAAACTTTTTAAATAGGGGGCCAGTTCACTGTCCCTCAGACTGTTGAGGGCCAGACTATAGTGAAAACAAAAACTTTGTTTTGTGGGCCTTTAAATAAAGAAACTTCATAGCCCTGGGTGAGGGGGATAAACATCCTCAGCTGCCACATCTGGCCCACAGGCCGTAGTTTGAGGATCCCTGCATAGTTGAGGCCTGTGCAGAAACCTGTAGCACTTAGATCCTGGGATTGTCTTGAATCTTACTCTTCTGTCGGAACCCCTTTTCCAAATTTCTCTATCAAGAGATCCTTGTCAAGAGGAACACTTCTTTCCTGTTACCCAAATTTGCAGCCTTGGTCTTGTCCTTGATTGTTGATGTTTTCTTATCTTTCACCCGTATATACGTCTACATTGTGACTCATCTGTTTTCTCTTCTGATGGCACTCTTTGTCTATGACTTCTTAGAGGTCCTACAAAGGAGTCCTTTCTCTAAGATTTTAAATCGTTATATATTAACAAAGAATATAGACTAACTATGTTTTATTCTTCATTTGTACTTAATGAGTGGCTTACCTCCTTTTCCAGTTTTATATATTTTTATGCTCTTCTTGCATATGAATTGTGTGAGTAATGTGCTTTAACTTGTAGATATCTCATTTTTCTTAATGCTACTTTCTTCTGCCCCTAGTTCTAATGTTTCCCTCAAAATAACTTCATTAAAAAATTCTTATACAGTAAATCAGAATTCTGTTTATTTTAATTGGAATTCTCTCAATTTCTATTTTGGCACTCTAACTGAAATACTCTTTAATTAATTCATCCATTGTTCTATCACGAAGCTGCTCACCCTTGTCACTAATGTGGATAATTGAGAATTGAGTGTATTAAGAATATTACAAAATAGTCATGACAGTTTGGAAAAAATTCTATTTCAAGGCTTGCAATGATGATTGATCTATTTGAGAAATAGCATTAATCTTCATCGCTTCTTACTTTAGAAATCTGAATGAAAATATGGAAAGAACATAGTACTGCAATCTGTTCCTTGTTTTCCTCCTGTGGGACTTTTTC
This sequence comes from Antechinus flavipes, assembly GCF_016432865.1. Taxonomy (NCBI): domain Eukaryota; kingdom Metazoa; phylum Chordata; class Mammalia; order Dasyuromorphia; family Dasyuridae; genus Antechinus; species Antechinus flavipes. The sequence goes on from NC_067400.1 coordinate 597,811,673, forward strand.
CACAAATAATAATTAGTATATTATATAAGCCTGTCTATTTGAGAGTATTGTTTCACTATGTGCTTTTTTGATTTGGGGTGCTCCAACATCAATTATTAATTTTTAATTCACATAGGAACTGGTTAGGGACATGCCCTGTGATTTCCTTGTGCCAAGAGTTTCTTGATGAGGATCCTATTTTGAAAAGAAGTCAGCATCTTCTGTGTCCCTGAGACATAGAGAAATGATTGAAGTTTTGAGAGCTTAAAGGATTTGCCTTGGTTTACCCAAGCTAGTGTATATCATGGGTTTGACAGGAATCCCATTGCCTAATTCATTTTCCAAACAATAACATAGTTATTGTTTGTTTTCCTTTTATTTATTTATTTATTTTTGTACTTGAGAGGAAATCCTGTAGACAGTACAAGTGAGAAGCTGATACTCTTTTCTAATTTGCAGCAGTTAAAATAACATTCCCTTGACTAGCTGTATTTAGAAAGAATCTTCAGCATCAAGGAGTAGTGGAATATGCTCGTTTTATCCCACTTCAATAATATGGGAATTGTTTGTAATTTCTTGAATTCTGTGTGAAAAGAGTATGGTGAAATCCTTCAGTCTCAGATGGTGATAAATATTTTTCCTTTGAGAGGAAGCATTTGCTGTTCGTATATATTTTTTGAATATCTTATCTCCATTGGTGTACAATGATGCTTTATTGAGGGACAGTGATGGTAGCCTGAAAATGGGGGTGATTAATCTGGTGATGACTGGAAAAAAGAAAAATATTGATGCCAGAGTATAAGGGAATTAAATGACTTTGATCTTTTTTTTTTTTTTTAAACTCTAGATGCTGCTTCCTGACAGTCTTCCCTTACTGTTGCCCATCTTGAAAAAAACAAATAGGATTTAAATATTAATAATTGATTATTGCTCTGATATACAGTTTTATTTTTTCACATAATATAATTGTTTTGAAATGCTATGACTTTTTTGTTATGGGAAAAAAATCTAATTATTTGCTACATTAACATCAAAACTGGTTTCTGTACCAGAGTAAAAAGCTCTGATGGTTGTTCTTTTTTTATTTCTTAAAAAAAAAAAATCATGCCAAACATTATTTTTGAAAACTGCCTTGCTGATCCATTTTTATAACTTGCAGTATCTAATGAAAAGATTAGCAATTTAGCATTACAGGTAGTCTGTAAATGATATGGGTTGTATACCCATAATCAGTACATGGTCTTGCAGCATAAACCTTTACCAAAGATTTTATAAATCAAGAGTGACAAGGCAGCTGATGTACTTATTGACCTGATTTCAGCAGTGCTGCTGAATCTTTATTGAATTGTGTTGGTCTTCTTGTCTATGTTTAAATATAGATAAATCTTTTCTCAATAAATCGCCTAATGAACTTCATCTCAATTAACCAGAATGCTGGAATGAAGTGTTCTGCTTAATTGAATGTTTTAAAAATTAACTTAACAATCCTTTTGATTTTAAATAAAATATTTTTTTGAAAAGTAGTTCACTTCCTTGTATTCATAGAATATGCAGCACAGAAGATAATTGTATCTTTCATTGATAGCTAGGGTCTTCCTTTTGTTGAATTTCATCATTTTGACTACATTGTTTATTGTATTTATTGTACTGTAGTTTTAGAAGACATTGGTGAATGACTAACAGGAGGTTCTTTTTTTTTTTCAACTTATAAATCCTCAATGTAATAAGATTGTTTTATTATAATCTGCCTTTTTTTTTTAAGTAAGTAGTTTATAACTAGAATTCTCAAAAAGATTAATTCTCTGAGGACTACTTGCTTTCCAAAGTGACTCACAGTAGCATTCAAGCTTCTAGTACATTTAAAATATTTTTCTACTTACAAAAATTGTGTTTAAGATGCAATATTTCAATTCTTCTACCTATTTCTCATTTTTTCCTGGCTTCCTTTAAGTTTTAGTGGTGACTGGTGCATTCTACAGGGGAGGCCTTTCCCATTCTCCTCAGCCCTAATGCATTCCCCTCAGAAATGACCTCTCAACCACTCTAATTATTTCTTTTATATGTAAGTATCTATATACTGGTTGCAATTCTATTAGAATGCGAGCATCTTGAGGGCAAGGGCTATTTTTACTTTTCTTTGTATTCTTGTTACTTGCCACAGTGCTTGGACATGCCACATAGTAACCTCTTAATAAAATGCTTTTTAGTTGATTGAATGATGTATGCCTAAAAGTAAAAATTCAGGTTGTGTGATAATTTGACTCCTAATTTTTAAGTTGATTTCCTATATCTTTGGGATTGTGTTTAATTATTTATTCTATTCCGTTACCTAACTCTTTTACATACTACATATGTAAAAGACATTTTGGATATGAATGGATGCTGCGTATTCACACTTAGTTCCATACATCATTTGTGAATTATAAAGATCATTGTGGAACTCAAGATAGCACAGGCCAAAAGCTGTTTTTAAACTTATCCTTTCTTAGTGTGTCCCTTTAAAAAATAAGTCTGACAAGTCAGCTATATTACCATAATAAAATTTTATTTTAGTTTTTGTGATCTGGACTTTAGTTGCTAAATTTACCTATCAGCATTTGTGGATTGTATGTATAGAAATCTCTCTCTTGGATTTGTTTTAAAAAGTCCAAATTTCTAATTCTTGACAAACTATAACTAAAATTACAGAGAAATGAGGGGATGGGTCAAGGCTATTCTGTTTTTGTAGAGTCCTTACTTTCCTGAGCATGAGCCCTTGTTTTGTTTTTCAGTTGTCTAGAATATTCCTGTATGTATTGTCCTGTATGCTTAGTTTATATGTGCAGGTCATTTCTATAGTTTGTGTTCTTAAAGCTCTTTTGTTATTTTATGTATTGGTGATCTTCCACTGATAAGTGCTTTTATATTGGATCATAGATAGTATGATTATTTTTGAGAGGCACATGCTATGCTGCCTATTGACAAAAAGCTCATTAACATGTTTGAAAGACAAGGATATATATTTCTGTTTGTAAGAAAATAATAGGCAAAATTTTGATCAATTCAAAAGGGCCACTTACATGAAATATTGGTACTAATATAACTTCAGAAATGGTTATATATGAGAGGTACCAAGATAATCTGTTACAAGAATATTGTATCTTAATTTTTTTCTGCTGAGTGCCCCTAACAACCAGGATGAGAGGGGCATTGGGCCTGTTAACTTAAGACTCTTTTCTTTTTTAGGTTCACAACTCGCAGGCCTGTTGCAGATCTCCAACTCCTGCTCTGTGTGACCCCCCAGCATGCTCTCTACCGGTGGCATCACAGCCACCACATCACCTTACTGAAGCCGGGAGAGGGCCTGTAGGGGTAAGGAGAATCCCGTTTTTAAAAGCTATCAGTATTTTATATCCCATAGGGTATAAAATAGGCGTATTACCTGTCCCCAAAGCCCCCTTTGAAATGTGCTGTATTGTATGTGGTTTTAATGGAGTTTAAAAAGTACATGCACAGAGGAAACAAAATACGGGAATTGCCTTACCCCTTTAGGACCGTTTCAGACTTTTTGGGTTTTGGTGGTGGGGTATGATGGCACCAGCAGAGAGCATGCTGGGCTGCTGCAAGGAGCAGGAGCTGGCAATCAGCAGCGAGTATGAAGGTTGGCACCTGAAATGGGGAAAGATGGGGGTAAGTTTGAGTCCAAGTGTGGAGTCTAAGTGTGCTTTTACCTAGACTCATTGGATCTATAGCACATAAGTCTCAGTGCTTTCTTCCTGCCCATCTTGACAAGAATTGTACTGTTGTGGCTGAGAAATAGCTATTAATCTATTTTTTTGGATTGTCTTAGTTTAGTGTAGTGTCATGATCATTGAATTGAGGACTTCTTTGTCTTTGTGCAAGCCACTTCTCCTTTTTCTTTTCTCAGTTGCAAATTTGGGGCATTTGACTTGTCTTATTTAATGGCTTGTGTAGGTCTAAATTTGTGACTTTATGATTAAAAACACAAATGATAGTATGAGTTTTGCAGATCTGGATCAGAGAGCCTATTCAGAATTGTAGTTTTTTTTCCTATCCTGGTATAGGTGTAGTCTGTATGTAAAAGTCTTGAGGTTATAGAATGAAATATTAGCAGTATTACACATAACATTAGGAATTGTATTCTCTTTCCAGCTCTATTTTCTCTCTTTTCCCTTTCACCTCATTGTCCAGTATTAGGAAGTAGTAATGTGTTGCTTTTGTTTTTTACATTGATAACATTTAGAAGACATTTTTCTTGCTCTTGGTTCATTTAGGAAGCTTTAAGTGTGTTTGTCTTTATATAAGACATAATTCCATCATTCAATTAATTGGCTTATCATCTAATTGGAAACTCACTATAAAGTTTATGCAACAATTATCAAATAATGAAACATTTAGTATAGTGCTAAAATCTGTGATATTGACTAAATATAGTAGGATTTAGAGAAAAGATTCAGCACCCGTATTAGCCTTTTTTTTGGTCTATTCTAGTTTCAAAGTTATTCAGAAAGCATAAGCAAAGTCTTGAGTTGTGCCCTTCTTTTTGCCTAATATGGTTCTGGCTGATAAACTTTTTGCCCTTGTTTTTTTTCCAGTTATCATCATTGCATCCATCCCAAGGGTCCTGTCCCCTTCCCTTCTTCAGAATGATTTCTTTTTATGTCAGAATTTCTTTCTTCAAAGTTTCCTGTCCCTCTTGGCCTGACTTGATAATATAATAGATTTATTGTACCTTAGTAGAAGGCTGCAGACTCCAACCACTTCATTTTGAGTGTAGAAAAATTGAGGCCCGGAGGGGCTGAGTGCTTTCCCAAGACTCACAGAGTGTCAGAGTCAGGTATTGAACCCATTTCCTCCTGATTCCAGGTCTGGCACTCTGTCTACATCCTTCTAATTGCCACACAGTAGTTTTTGGACGCAGGAGCTTTTGTCTCTCTCCTTTGCTTTGAACCCTTTGAATTTTATCTCCTCTGTTGTAAGCATCATTTCAGGTGATACCTAGCTTTTTTGGCATCTAATATCATGATTTTTGTGGCAACTCCCCCCTTCGTTTATTGCTTTTCTGTGTGTCTGTTTCAAGAAACAATTCATCTTTTGATGTCCATACAACCATATGTTGTCCATACAATCAATTACCCTCGTTGCTTCCTTTTGGAGTAGAAAAAAATAATCATCAAAATGAGATAGGGATTATTAAATTATTAAATGCTCTTGTTATTCAAAGAGTCCCAACAGAACTCAATAATACAAATACTGTAACTTCTTAGTGGGTAATTAAAGAGTTAGAACAGGTACTAGAGGTATATGGGTCTGGGCAAAACCCTAGACCATCCATTTATATAATGCTTTTAAGGTTTGTGACACACTTTCCTTCAAACAATTCTTTGACCTAGACAGCAGGTACACAGCTATTATCCTTGTATATATGGGGAAATTGACTCTCTCTGAGATATATTGACTTGTAGTTTGTTACACAATTTTAGATTTCTGAGGCATAATTCTAATCTAAGACTCTTGGTTCTAGGATCTTGTTTTGTCTACTGTCACATTTTTTGTAAGATCCTTAAAGCTTCCCTACCCTCAACTCCCATTACTATATGCTTCTTTACTAGGTTTATGATCTGTTTCCCAAACTACTCTTTTTTTTTTTCCTTTTTCTGTCCAGGTAGCTTTAATATTATTGCTTCTTTTCACTTGCTTATTGATTTTTGTTTACCATTGATTGATTTTGATACAGCACTCATCTTTTAGTAAACAACCTTTCATGGTGCCTTTTCTTATTAAGTAAAACTAATATGTTTCTGGCTGATAAACAAATATAACTGAGCCTTTTCAGTTTATTTCTAAACCAAAAAAAAAAAAAAAAAAAAAAAAAAAAAAAAAAAAAGGAAAATATCAATTGGAACTAATATTTACTCCCATTCATTTTCACTCAAGTTTTCTCCATAATGCTTCCTCTTTCTGGTTGCTAGATTTCCTTACTAATGTATTCTTCTAGAGCCATAATGGGGTCATGTATTTTATCTCTTGCTATCTTATTGCTATCTATTCCCTTTGCTTGTTATCATACTTTATGATTACGTGCATGTAAAACATCAGAATCTGAGTTCCATTGCTGACATTTTTTGTGTGTTTTATTGTAAATAACTAGGTGTCTCAATTGCTGTTTTTCTTTATACCTGTATCTATGCAGTTATATCTAGTAAGTTTTTCTTTCCCATTCTCCAATTATTTTAAAGCTTTCTTTATTAGATTTGCTAAATTCCAGGTAAATATATTTTTCTATTATTTAGTGCACACACCATTGCCCAGATTTCATCATTTACTTATTTCAAACCTTGATCTAGAAATCAAAATATCATTCATGTTATTGAGGGGAGAATGAAAGAGGAAAATGGAATACCATGAATGGAGATCATAAATTCTATGGTTTGCTAGCAAAAGAATGAAGAAATAGTATGTCTTCCAAATGAGAGGCAGCAGGGTAGGATCCAAATCTGTTTACACTTTGGGCCAACAAGATATGCATTAGGTCTTTAAGGAGAGAGATGGAAGTCTGGGCTCAGAAGTAGAATGACAGAGGCCACAGAAAATGAAAACCTCTTAATTTTGACAGTGCAAATGAACAAGCATTCATTGGGGGAATGGAGCTCAATAGACTAGGAGTTATTAGATAATAATTCGATTAAAATATACTTGAATTATTGTTCTGGCTGGCTTTGCTGGTTAATTGGGTTAACATCTAAAAATTGTACTCTGGACTTAAAGTTCTTAATTTGTAAAATAATGGGATTGAATCAAAGGTCCTTTTCAGTTCTGACATTCTGATTTTAAGAAATAAAATAAAAAGTCTCTCACTTAATTTTAATCTGAAATGTTAATTAAGTGTCAAAAAGGGCCAGTTTTTGTCTCCTTCAGTGTTGTGTTTACTCCTTTAGTTCTTGCCTATATGGACAATTATTATTTAAAAGCCACTAATGATTGATTTGTAACTTTTTGGTGTTTTACTTAATTCAATGCTATGATGCATGTTTATAGTTTAGAGCTTCTCTAAGACTGAGGATTAAGGAAAAAAAAATCTACTGATGAAATTGTCTTGTTTTGGGGGACAAAATTAAGTATTAATAAGTGTTAACATACAAATTTACTATTCTTATCAAATGTCTTAATGATTGAATTGTATACTTATTTATCTTTTCCAGTTTTTATGTTGTTCACTAATTTGCATTTGCTGCACCGATGATAATTTTACCCATTATATTATATTGGTATTAATCCTATGTGACTGACTCCTCATATTTGATTATCAATATTTCAATTTTTACAGAAGAATTAAATGTAATTAGCAATCTACTAAGACGATTGTACTTGAGCTTGAAAGAGATTCTCGAATAAGACCATAATTCGTCCTCTAGTTAGGACAATGCTACACAAATGTAACTTTATTGATTGTTCTTTAAAGGCGCTGAATGCTGCCAGTATCATTTTAGCAGGATCTGAACCAGATCCAGTTGGCAAAAACCCCACTGAGTGGAGTGATTTAATAAATTCCACAGGCGTACAGATCTAATACAGTGTAATGATAGAGCTGCTGGGGAAAAAGTTGATCACAGGGTTTCAAACAATATCATTAATGTTTCTTACTATAATACACCAGATGTCTTCCTTAATAGATTTATTTTTCTTAATTTAGTTTTTATAGAGTAGTATTGATCTCATCATAATTTAAGGTTTTAGTGGCAATGTTCAGGTATAAATTGGTGTTTCAGTACTTGCATTAATGCCAGCATATGTTCTCATACATTTCACTTTACAGATTTTTAACTTTTCAGTTTCTATATATTGATATTGTAAAGGGAGCTTTCTATTTGTGTCTAATATCCCATTAAATTTAACGTTTTCTTTTAAATGCTGTTATTGGGGGGGGGGGTTTAGAAAGTAGGTTCTTGAGACTGGAAATAAGTTTCATGAGAGGACAGATAAGTGTGAAAAAAACACAGCAATCCTTAAAAAATAATCCCTTGAAGTGCTATTGAATTCAAGAACGAGAATTATCTTCTTCTTTTCTCTCCCCCACCCCCAACTGTCTGCAATACCAAGTTGTTGAAATATAAATTATATGGCAGTGTTACCAAAATCCCTTTCAAAGTAGAAAATAGGCAGTCCTATAAAACTGGTTTAAAATGAACATTTATTTTCTGTGTAATGGAATGTGCTTCAGTGTTAAGAGAATATAGTCTACCTTTTTTTTTTTTTTTCCTGTGTTCCTGTTCATTAGGTGAATAAGATGTCCTTGTATTTGAATTGGATTACTTACAACTTCCATTTTTAGCCAGATCTGTCTGTGTATTTAAGACCACCATTAAGGAATCTGTCACACACTGACGATGTACAACAGTGCTGCAATGGGTGGCTAAAGATACTGCAGCTTAGAGGCATTTTCCTAACAGAGTTTTTCATTGTGTCTATATCATGCTTTATAAAACACCCATTTCCCCAGAACCCTTTGTAGATATTGCTATTTTTGCCAGCTAATTTTAGATTGCTGGTCCTTGAAGAACATGATCATTTTAAAGGTTTTTAAAGGTAGATTTAATTTTTTTCAGGGTATTTGTGGGTAAATCTTAGAAATAACCGCAGAATTGATTTAAGAGGCTTTCCAATTCATCAATAAGTTATTGAATACCCACATCTTTAATATGATGCTAGGTAGAAAATACTTTGCAGATGTTTCTGTGATTCTGACCTCTTTTTTCCTTCATTGTGAAGATTACTAATTATCTCTGTGACCCTAGCAACTAATTCACCTTTTTGCATCTTATTTTCTTTCTCTATATAATGAATGAATTGAAATAGGTCCTTCCCTCAGGTATAAATATATGACCTCTTGTCAACAAAATTAGGGTGAGCTGTTGAATTACTTGTGTAGATGGTAGGTTTTTTTTTTTTTTTTTTTTTAATTTTCCAGAAACTGGAAGTGATTTTAAATTATTTGGAACTCTCAGGAACAGCAATATTATGGTGACTATGACCTCGATCCCAGGATTCTAAAAATTAATTTGCATAGTTTTCTAATCTTTCAAGGCTTCCTTTTATCTATCTGGAACTTGAATGAAGTGGGTTACTAAAGATAACTCACACTATAGTGGTTTTAAAATACTACATACTGTATGGTGTAGGAGAGAAGTAATAATCTGTTGTGATTGGCCATGCTGGAATTGGGCCTTCACAATATTTTTAAATGATTTTTTAAAATGATGAATACAATAAATTGTCACCTTCTAGATTTCATTTGAATTTAGGGCAGTTGTATTTTCTTTTCCCTGTTGCTGGTCTATTTTGCCTTATTGCCTGTTTAGCTACATATTAATTAGTCTCTTAGGAGATGCTACCTTTTCAATGTTACTATGGGTGATCCATAATAACATTTCAATGTTATTACTGCCTACCTAACAATATTCAATGAGAATAGTAATGAAGAAGATATTCTTCCCTTATGGCAGCTCTGTGTGATTCATAGAATTCATTTTAATTCATTTGAACAGACATTTATTATGCATCTGATATGTGTAAGACATCACGCTAGGTGCTGGGGATATAAAGAGAAAAAGGAAATATTCCTTTCTTTTCAAAAAGAGCTTATGATATTATTAGAAGGGAAGAAAAAATGAATTGAGTTGCACATTGATAAATGAAGTTTGCTTAATTGCAATTTTTAAATTATATTTTTATTGATATATTGATATCAGTGATTTTATTTATCTTATATATGTGTGTATATATTTTATATGTAAAGCCATATATTTTTGCAGTATTCCTCCACCATCTTTTCCCAGAGAACTATCCTATGAAAGAAATAGTAATTTTTAATACACAAAAAGAAAAGTGGAAAAGCAAATTTTTTTTTTTTTTTTGGTTAAAAAAATTTTTTTTTTCATTGCTGCCTCTTTTTCTTTTTTGCCTCTTGTGTGGGTTTTTTTGTTTGTTTGTTTGTTTTTTGCTCTTATATTTGTTGAGAAAATAACCCATTATTTTAAATTTAATTTTTGGTCTGACTTTTTTTCTTCCCTTTTTTCTCCCCTCCATTCCCCTCCTTCATTCCCATCCCTTTTTCCTTCTACATTGCTTCAGGAAGATAATCTTTCTTTTTCAGAAGTTTAAGAGCATCACAGTTAAATAAGGAGATGGAAGTAGACTCCTAAATTTTCTTTGAATTATATTTATTATTTTATAATCTCAAGATTGATTTCATCTACTTTGGTGGGGAATGTCATCTTTAATACAAGATGTTTGAGAGTAATAGGGAATGATTTTTTTTTCATGTAGATACCAAAATATCTTTGTGAACTAAAGTGAAAAAGCCATTAAAAAAATCTATGTAATAATGATGGTGTTTTCTGGCCTAGGGCATTATCTGACTTTAGGTTATTTGTATCCACTACCATTATCTTTAGCAGTATTATATTTTACTAGATACTGTACATTTTAAAATTCTCTTCATTGTAGAGAATGTACTAAAAAAAAGTCTTAGAAAATGAAGGGAATTTTTTTTTTTGGGGGGGTGGGAATTCTGGATTTTTATAAATGTTGAATATTCTCAGAATTCTCATCTGCTTTCTCTAGGTGGGTGTGGGTTTGAAGTTCTATCTACAACTCTCTCCCCAAATAGCAGAGGGAGAGATTGTTATTGTAAACAAATTCTTAAGTTTATCCTCCCTCTCTTCTTCCCTCCCTCCCTTCCTTTCTTCCTTCCCTAATTTTTTTTTCTTCTTCTGAGCTTTCTCTTGAGAGCTGGAAAGGCAAAGAGAGAAACAGAGACAGAGACAAAGAAGCTTAAAGTTCATTTTAGAGAAGTGAGGTATTTTCCTGACTAAATAGGACAGGAGGACAGATAGGGGGAGGGTGGAAAGGGGGGAAAAAGCACGCCTCGATTTCACTGAAAGTAGTGTGTATTATTTGCACCTGAACATTAAATCTCAATTGAGTTTATATAATACTCAGTGGTATTTAAATCAGGAAATAAAAATGAAAGGGGAAATCTTTTAGCATTATTATTTGATAGGTCTGATAAGAAGTTGAAATGCTTGCATATTTAAAAATAAATTGCTGTACTTGGTAGAGTCATTTCAAACATTACAATGAATAATAAAGATTAATTTTTGTATCACAGTAAAAATGCATTCAAATACTTACATTATGGCCATTTAGAGCCAGATTGATATAAGTGGAATTTGTACATTGGCTTTTTTACATGGTGTTTTTTGAAGAAGAGTGAGAAATGTTTTTATCTTTTTCAATATATGGATGATGTATTGACTTTGAGGAAATTAAATTACAACTATACTGAAAACCCAAATCCTCAATACATAATTGTATAGTTCATTAAAAAAACTTCCCTGTAATTGGTTATATCTGAAAACATGTGTTTTTCTGCAATTTAAAGTTATCACTTCTGGCAGAAGTAGCATGAATTTTTGGACTTGCATTATATTGATCCTTATTCTTAAGATTTTCAAAGTTGTTTTTCTTTATAATACTCAATCCATCCTAACTGGGGAGTGGACAGAATACATGAATATGTTAGGAATAACTTTAACTCATTTGTTGGTTTATATCAATACCTCCTGATTGGTAAAGCATAAGCAACATAAATATGTTCACGGAACATCAAGAAAATAGTCTCAAAAAGCAAAGATATTAAAGAAATTCACTGAATATATGGCTGATTTAGCCATAATTTGTTTTATTTAAAAGTGTTTCAAATGCCTTCAGATCTCAGTATAGAAAATATTGAGAAAGTTGGAGAAAAACAAGGATAAATTGTAACTTCTTGGTGTATGTTTGAATAGGTGAATAAATTCATAATCACAGTGACATAATAATTAGAATCTAGCAAATAAGTTATCAGGGTAAGAAATGCTCCTTATCTTAGCATATTTCATAATTATTAATAACCAATTTAAAGCTTGTCATTTTGACCTTTTATATAAGAATCAGCATGAGAGTATAAAATAAGTTATAATGAAATGAAACTGTAAAATCATAATTTTAATTTTAATAGAAAGTGAACATAAAATTGTTCTGTTGAATTTAACAGTTAAAAAAGTATTTGTTGTTTATTAGAATTTAAACGCTGAACTCCTCCACTTTATTCCTCTCTTTACTTTTTGCTGTGTTTTCCCTGTTTTTTTTTAGTTTCTTCTTGGTTATTTACATTTCTGTCACTTGTATTGAAAGAACTACTGATATGAGACCTGTAGCTTAAAAATGTTTTAGAGATGCTAACTTTCAAACCTAAACAAATCACATTACCTATTTTTGGAAATACATTTTGATAAAATGTTAATGAAATTTTTCTAACACTTGTGCAAACTTTTTTTTTCTTTACAAATCCATGGAGATATTGAAGTGCCAACAGCTAATGGGCTGGCATGTGGCATTAGTAGTACATGGAACTCTAGCTAGATTGTCAATGAGATGCAATATCCTGACAGAGAGCTTTGTGTCCTTTGCAAAGCAAAGCAATGTGTTTCTTGGATCAAAAGTATAACAAAGCATACGGTTGGATTACGTTTACATTACTTTGAATCTCAGGTAGCAGAAAATTAAAACAATAGTGTGCCGTCTCATTTGAAAACAAAACAAAAGTCAAGTCATTTTTAGTGGCTTTCCTCCCATAAAATCTATGTCATATAATATATGAATTAAAAAGTTGAGCTTATGGTTTGAGCATTTCAATAAAGATGCAGATAAAGAAGAATAATGTTAAAGTAATTCTGCTTAACAAAAAGTCTCCTTAAATATGATTGGGAGCCGTAGAGATCACCTATTAATTAAAACTAGTTGAATGACTGGCCAAAATCTCTTCTAGGACAACAAACATAAAATTTTGTTTATAATTAAAAAAAAAATCTCTGTGTCCCTCTTCTCTTGGCATTAAAAGAAAACAAAACCAAAGGTAAATATACTATCACTACAGTTTAAATGGTTCTAGTGAGTAGAGAGTAAAATTATGATTCAGCTATTTCTCCCAAGATTCAAATATTGTAACCATTTGGAAAATGTCTGCTTAGTACAGTGCCTGGCGTGTTGCAGGTGCTATAGAAATGTTTATTGAATTGCATGTATGTGTACACACACACACACACACACACACACACGCTTCTACATATAGGAACACATTTTGCTTCAAAAAGTACTGAAGTTGATATATCACATTTCTATTTTCATTTGATTATTTGTCTTATTTAAAATGCTGATTGTTTGCCTTAAATCAGAATTAATAATCTGAGCATCAGATTTGCTTAGAAGTGCTTTTAAATTGGGAGAACTTGGCACTTTCCATATATCAGGAAATAATATCAGTTGTTATGCTATTGCCCTGTTTACTTGATTGAAGTATCTTGTCTGTAGTGCTTTCTTCTAGACTCCTGATTTGAATTCAGTGGAATTGCCCCAGGGTCTTGTATCTATGTGTAGTGTAGCTGGAAAGGCAGAAATGCATAAAAAAGAAAATTGTGAAATGCAGGCTGGTGGTCCATAATAGAAAATCTTTGTATGATGACCTTGATTGTAAAGACTCTTGGTAACCTTACAAGGATCTGAGATCTCATATGAAATCAGAGTGGAGATATAGCCCAAGTTCTATCCCCTTTGAAAAACAAACAAAAACGAGAACATCCGCCCCTCTGGCTCAACTTTCATTTTTTGGTTTTCTCCTTTTAAAAAAAATTATTATTGTCTTTTTACTCTTATCATTTAGGACCTTTCACTTATCTTCAGTGTGAACTAATAAAATAACATTTGCATTTTTCCTCAAATGAAAATTGGATAGTATTGGTGTCTTCCTGTATCCGACAATACACATCACTGATAACAATTTGATGTGTAATAATCTTACTGTTTAGAGAGTTTTTGACTTTTCCATTCTAAATTGAAAAACAAAACAAAACAGGTAATTGATACATATCCATTTTGATTTTCACTGAGATTTTTATTCCTGTTACTCATCTTTTTGGCTGCATTTTTCAAAATTTTCAAAGGAGCAGCTGTCCAAAGATTGGCACGCTATGACTCTGATCCTCATATAATTCTGTTGTTAAGATACTGAGCAGACTTGTTTATAAAAGAGCTGCAATTCAAACCTCTATTTAAGGCTATGTTCAGTTCTTATTAATGACTCGCAGATGAGGATTGACAAATACCTTTAATCTGGGAAGCTTGAAAAGCTGCTATGGTCAGTATGGGTTAAGAATGGATGAGAATCTACAGAGAGATGGGGTTATAAAGAAATGAACAGGGAATGACAAAGAATCAGAGGTGACAGTTTAAGGATTGCATGGCAGGAATGGTTCAGTGATTAAATTCACTGATGCTGTCACTGAGCTGTAAAGCTGAAGATAACATTCTCTCCCTGTGCTGAAAACAAGAATCAATACAAACTCCTTGACAGAGGCTAAATTATTAAAAAGGGCCCTTCTTACAATGTTTCATTATCTGAGATTTGCCTCAGCTGGCGATTTGTCTACATCTTGCAGAGATTTGCTGGGCATTTTATATTAAAATTTCTCAATCTGTCTATGAATCCGTTTGGATAATTCCCTTCCTTTTTACAATGTTCCTTTATAGATTCATGATTTATTCTTGTCTCGGTAGCTTTATATTTTCCTGCTATATTAAACCAATGTTTTTAAATGCAAAGTCTTGCTACATTCCTCTTATTTTCTCCCTGTCCCCATGTTTTCTTTTCCTTTTGGAGAGAGGGGAAGTGTAGATAGATTGGGGGGGAATTGTTTAGCAAGATTGCTGTAGGGATATTGTACCAATTACTGATTCCATTTGACATGTTACCTTAACATGACATATTGAATAATGTACTCTGTGGTTTATGCTTTTCCTAAAGGAAATTATGCCAGAGATTGCTGTTACCCTAATCTTGTGGTTTCTAAACTGATGATTGCCTTGTTAGGTGTCTAGTAGATTTTCAGTCAGTTTGCAGGAAAAATAATAGCTTGATCCTTTGTGTCTGTTCTGGTAAAGGAGGAAAGGAACCACATTTGATGAGTACTGCATTGCAAGGCTTACCTTATCTCAAGCCAAGGACATGGGAGGATCTGGAACCGAGACAAAGGCTATTTACTCTTGGATCCCTTGCTAGTGCCATAACCTAGAAGTGAGTTCTAACTAGTGGGTTCTGTGGAGTAGAAGCAGTTTGTGTAAGGAGTGGG
Source organism: Antechinus flavipes (assembly GCF_016432865.1). Taxonomy (NCBI): domain Eukaryota; kingdom Metazoa; phylum Chordata; class Mammalia; order Dasyuromorphia; family Dasyuridae; genus Antechinus; species Antechinus flavipes. Next base: position 597,826,879 of record NC_067400.1, read on the forward strand.
AAGTGTCTGTTGCATCAGCTTATCTGAAATATTTTACATATGGAATGGAAAGGAAAAGGTTAAACACAGTGTTAAGTTCCAGGGATACAAGACAGTCTCTCTTACTAAGGATCTCCTGTTATAATTAGAGGAAAGAACATTAACAATTCAACTGCAGTCCAATGACAATGCCTCAGTCTGGAAGATAATTAGATAATAAAGCCCATTTGGTTCATTGAATGGCTTCTTACTACCATCTTTTAGGGTAGAGTAGAGCACTTTGAGAAGAGGTGGGAGGTAGAGGGAAAGGGAAAGCTTATAGCTCCTGGATAATATTGTTGCAGATAGTAACTTTTGGTTGTCTCATAAGTTCTGAGGTTTTTGCTGTATTCTAGAAAATGTCAACATTGAAATTCTTGTAGAGCTCTCAGTTTACTCTTTGGATCCTAGTGAGTTCTGGGCATGTTGGCAAACTGGATTCTCCAGTTATATTCTCTGTTAGCCCTAATCGAGGCTCTTTCCATAGACACTTCGAGTAGGGCTTGAGAGAGAAATAGTTGAAAACTTCACATTATCTCAGGAAAGAAAAATGTCTTGAGCCTTGGTTTTTCAAAAAGTGATTTGAAAGTAATATTCTACCCAGTTAAAAACTCTCTGAGAAACACTTTCCACACAAATTAAGTCTGATTTAACCAACTGGAAAAATATTAAATGCTCTTGGATTGGGCGAGCAAATATAATAAAGATGACAATACTATTTAAACTAATTTATTTATTTAGTGCTAAATCAATCAGACTCCCAAAAAACTATTTTAATGACCTAGAAAAAATAACAACAAAGTTCATATGGAAAAACAAAAATTTGTGCACATGCAGATCCCTTTCCCTTCTTTATGATCTCTTTGGGGTATAAGCCCAGTAGAAACACTGCTAGATCAAAGGGTATGCACAGTTTGATAGTTTTTTGAGCATAGTTCCAAATTGCTCTCCAGAATGGCTGGATGCAAACACTAGATTCTTAAAGTTATTAGCTGTTTTGTCCTTTGAACCTAACCTATTCCATTGATTAACTAGTCTATTTCTTAGGCAATACCAGATGGTTTTGGTAACTGCTGCTTAATAATATAATTTTAGGATCTGGTACAGCTAGGCCATCTTCATTTGATTTTTTTTTCATTAATTTAATATTTGTGGCAGCTCTGTTTGTAGTGTCTAGAAGCTGGAAAATGAATGGATGCCCATCAATTGGAAAATGGTTGAGTAAATTGTGGTATATGAACTTTATGGAATATTACTGTCTATAAGGAATGACCAGCAGGATGAATACAGAGAGGATTGGCGAGACTTACATGAACTGATGCTGAGTGAAATGAGCAGAACCAGGAGATCATTATATACCTCAACAATGATACTGTTTGAGAATGTATTCTGATGGAAGTGGATCTCTTCGATAAAGAGAGCTAATTCAGTTTCAATTGATCAAAGATGGACAGAAGCAGCTACACCCAAAGAAAGAACACTGGGAAATGAATATAAACTGCTTGCATTTTTGTTTTTCTTCCCGGGTTATTTATACCTTCTGAATTCAATTCTCCCTGTGCCACAAGAAAACTGTTTGGTTCTGCACACATATATTGTATCTAGGATATACTGTAACCTATTCAACATGTAAAGGACTGCTTGCCATCTGGGGGAAGGTGTGAAGGGAGGGAGGGGAAAAATCAGAACAGAAGTGAATGCAAGGGATAATGCTGTAAAACATTACCCTGGCATGGTTCTATCAATAAAAAGTTATTTAAAAAAAAAAAAAAAGAAACAAATGATCAAGACAAAAAAAAAATAATCTAGTGTTTGACAAACCCAAAGACCCCAGCTTTTGGGATAAGAACTCGTTATTTGACAAAAATTGCTGGGAAAATTAGAAATTAGTATGGCAGAAACTAGGCATTGACCCAACTTAACATCGTACACCAAGATAAGGTCAAAATGGGTTCATGACCTAGGCATAAAGAATGAGATTATAAATAAATTGGAAGAGCAAAGGATAGTTTACCTCTCAGACCTGTGGAAGAGGAAGGAATTTACGACTAAAGAAGAACTAGAGATCACTGTTGATTACAAAATAGAAAATTTTGATTATATCAAATTGAAAAGTTTTTGTACAAACAAACCTCAATACAGACAAGAAGGGAATACTAAACTAGGAAAACATTTTTACAGTCAAATGTCCTGATAAAGGCCTCATTTCCAAAATATAGAAAATTGACTCTAATTTATAAGAAATCAAGCATTCTCCAATTGATAAATGGTCAAAGGATATGAACAGACAATTCTCAGATGAAGAAATAGAAACTATTTCTAGCCATATGAAAAGATGCTCCAAGTCATTATTAATCAGAGAAATGCAAATTAAGACAACTCTGAGATAACCACTACACACCTGTTAGATTGGCTAGAATGACAGGGAAAGGTAATGCGGAATGTTGGAGGGGATGTGGGAAAACAGGGACACTAATACCTTGTTGGTGGAATTGTGAACACATCCAGCCATTCTGGAGAGCACTTTGGAACTATGCTCAAAAAGTTATCAAACTGTGCATACCCTTTGATCTAGCAGTATTTCTACTGGGCTTATACCCCAAAGAGATTGCCAAAATATTTATGGCAGCCCTGTTTGTAGTGGCCAGAAACTGGAAAATGAATGGATGCCCATCAATTGGAGAATGGTTGGGTAAATTGTGGTATATGAACGTTATGGAATATTTTTGTTCTATAAGAAATGACCAGCAGGATGAATACAGAGAGGCTTGGAGAGACTTCCATGAACTGATACTAAGTGAAATGAGCAGAACCAGGAGATCATTATATACCTCAACAACGATACTGTATGAGAATGTATTCTGATGGAAGTGGATTTCTTCGACAAAGAAATCTAACTCAGTTTCAATTGATCAAGGATGGACAGAAGCAGCTACACCCAAAGAAAGAACACTGGGAAATGAATGTAAACTGTTTGCATTTTTGCTTTTCTTCCCAGGTTATTTATACCTTCTGAATCCAGTTCTTCCTGTGCAACAAGAGAACTGTTTGATTCTGCACACATATATTTTATTTAGGATATATGGGTGACATGTTCAACATGTATAGGACTGCTTGCCATCTGAGGGAGGGAGTGAAGGGAAAGAGGGGAAAAGTCGGAACAGAAGTGAGTGCAAGGGATAATATTGTAAAAAAATTACCCAGGCATGAGTTCTGTCAATAAAGTTATTTAAAAAAAAAAAAAAAAAAAAACTCTGAGAAAACTAGTGAAGTCAGATTTTAAATACTGTGTGTGTGTGTGTGTGTGTGTGTGTGTGTGTGTGGGAGAGAGAGAGAGAGAGAGAGCGAGAGCGAGAGAGAGACACATCAGTCTGTTGATAAAAATACACATAGTAAATCTTTGAAACAGCCTAATTACAATAATAGACGAGAAAATACATGGATATGTAAAATATAAATACCAAAAGCAGTGGTGTCTCTACTGCTTCAGGGGTGTCTGAATTAGGAATAGCAGGCTACCCACTCTAGGAAAGCCCAAAGAGTGGATGCTAATTTGGGACTGTGTGAGAGGTAAGAAATTGGGTATATGGTAGTAATAGATTGTTCATACCTTGGATTTTTAAGGAAGCCTCCTAGGATTGTGCATATCAGTGACATTTTTGGAACACATTTTTACCCTAACAGAGGTTGGGAAGCCGTTTAATTTGTGCTGTCTTGGGTGCTTGAAGTGAGTTGGATATTGAGATGTTGTGATTTCTTTTATACTTGGTACTGTTTTGCTTGGGGAAAATGAAATCTCATAGAATTTTAAGGTTTAAAAAGAATCATCTTGACATTGAGTTCATTAAGAAAGTTGTTATTTTCATTTCGTTTTAAAGCAGTTAAGGTATATGTATTTTATAGGAGGAAGAGTTCTTGGGACCCATTAATCTTCCCTACCCCACCTTTTCCCCAAGCTGCTAATACTGATACAGTAGATAGAACATTGGAGTTGGAATTCAGAGTTTAAATGCAACCCCAGATACTTACTAGATATAGACGCCAGGCAAGTTGTATAGCCTATTTCTTACTTCTCTCCTTTGTGAAATGGGCATAATAATAGAAACTTTTTTCCTTGATTGTTAGGATCAAATGAGATAGCATATATATGTACAAAGCTTTATAGACTAAAACACTATGTGAAAGTTAGTTGTTATTAAAACACACTTAATAAATAGTATTTTATGGTAGATAAACATAATTGTCTCATTCATCCCATTCTCAACTATTTACTGAGGCAACAAATATGAACAACCCAGTATGTCAAAAGCTTCCCTTCTCTCCTTTCCTCCCCTTAAAAAAGAAAAAAAGCTACTTTAACTGGAAATTTATTTCCTAAATGATTCATAGGGAAGAAAACCCAAAAATCTCATTAAATACTTAATGAAATTTTGCTGTAGGTTTTTTAAAATATTATTTCTGCCCCCTCCTATAAACATAAAGTTGGTTGTATTATCAGTTATATGGTGCTCCCCTTATAGCTTATAATATATGGAATATTTTTCATTTTTAGGCGAACTTATAACAAATTCTGTTTTTATCATAGAATAAGCATTTTTTAAACATGTTTTAGAATGATTTTTAAAAAAATAATAAAAAAATTATCAACCCTGATTTGTTGGAATCCTTACTAACTGCTAACTAATTAGAGTTGATCTAATCTTACAAGAATATGTTTTGGGCAGAACCTGAAACAAGGTACTAAGTAGAACTAATTAATACAAGGCTTGTGTTCACACCTTTACTCATTGGAGTTCAATGAGTTCACACCTCCCTTGAAGCTCTTTGGGCCAGAGAGCACTATGGGAGAAAACCCACAATCCCTCTCTTGAAGGAGCATAAATAGAGCTTCAATGGGCCAGTCAAAGAAGTTCTTCAGAGGGAAGAAGCTACAAGTTGAGATTTCACCGGAATGACATGAAGAGTGGTGCTGGCTCTGGAGGCTGAAGAAAGCAGAGGCAGAAGCAAAGGACAAAGCGGCAAGAGCTCTTGGAACCAAGCAGAGAGATAGGCCTCTAAGCTAACCGGGCTATATTGGAGATAATAAAAGATCTGAACTTTTATCACCTGGCTGCATTTGAGAAGAAAAAGCTCACCACACTGATTTTATTCTAAATCAGGATTTTTTTTTTTTAATGTTCTTTTCTTTCTTCACATTAGCTCAGTTTCTAGGTCATAATTTTAGAGCAATGACAAATGTGTAGTAGATACTGTTGAATTGTTTCACTCCTGTCCAGTTCTTTGTGACCCCATTTGGGGTTTTCTTGGCAAAGATACTTTGACTATTTCCTTCTCCAGCTCATTTTACAGATGAGAAAACTGAAGTGAACAGGGTTAAGTGACTTCTTGAGAGTCACACAGCTAGGAAGTATTTGAGACTGGATTTGAATTCAGTTTCTCCTGCTTCCTGGTAAGGGAGGGCTTTGTAGCTATTTGTGCCACTTAGCAACTCTATAGTGGATACTACATTTCTTTTGAAAACAATGGTAACTCTGTTTTTCATGTTGTAAACAGGAGGATCTGTTTAATGTAAATTTAAAAAAATCCTCTTGTTGAAATACTGCAAAGTTAAAATTTTAAACTCTTTTTTTTTTTAAAAGTCTTGTTTGGAAACAAGTTGAACTACAAAGTTAATTTTTGCTTTGACTTGCAAATGTCAAGGGATTCTGTTAGGTTTAAAAATGTTTCTGACCTGTAGAATTATTGAAGTTGAAATTTTCTCTCAGGTCATCAGGGGCTACTTGAACATTGTAAAAAAAAATTTTGTATCACTTCATAAGTCACTATAGATAATTCATTAGTGAAATTTGTTTTCTCACAAGAAATAGGTTTCCTTTCTTAGATAAAATGTCAGTGTGATTCATTGTGCATATCATTAACATATTCTGGCTTGAGTTTGGTGTATTGAACAGGATCCTCTTTCATATCTGCCTTAGTTAGGTTTTTTCCTTTATTTTCGGGGCTTTTTTAGAAGATAAATTATCAGGCATAATCAAGTCACTGCACCACGGAATTGAGATACCCTGTTTCCTGTATTTTTTCTTCTCTCCCTTTCCTGTCAAAGAAACAATCTTTCTTTCTTTCTTTCTTTCTTTTTCTTATTGAGGTTTTCTATAGTTAACTGAGATGCCAATAGAATATTGTATATTTCACTGAGTGAGAAATTCCAGTAATATTAATACTTTTTAAAAAATAACTTCAAGAACCTGTTAAGTTGAATGCTTTTTTGTAGCTAATGATGAATGATTTTTTTTCTCTTTGTCCACTATTATTCTTGGAAAATGACTCACCTCTTGGTCCCCATTTTGAATTTTAGCCGCTATTTAGTGATTTCTATTCAGGGATGATATCAGGTGTGTTATCTTTAAAGGACTATGTTGTCTTAAAAATCAGGAATGTCAGTTTATGGGATATAGTCAGATAAAAGCATAATTTACCTTTCATTTTTATGTTTGTTTTTAATTTAGCTTATTTGTAAATGGAAATTTTAAAAGTTTAACCATATGCATTAAAATACATTCATATTCTATTTTCTGATTTTTCTTGTGTATTTCTTTGAACTCTACAGGGCTTGCCCATCTAAGTTATGTTTCTGCATTTAATTTAAAATTCTTTTTTTCCTTTTGCTTTTATCCACAGAAGAGGCCAAAACATTAAAGATTTTGGGTAAATTAGTTAAATTAGCCATAGATCATTGGTAAGGAAATCATGAAATGATTTTAAGTAGATGCCAGTTTATTTTGCTCAAGGAGAGAACTCCCTTTGATAGTTACCACCTTCACCTCTGATCCTGGCCAGCCACCTTACAATAGTCATAGAGCTGCTAACAGGAGAGAATGGAAAGTTTATTGCAGTCTTTTATTGGCTCTGAAAGAGCTGTTCAGAGTCAATGTCTTCTTGCCCATAGGTCAGGTGGAACATTTTTCTATGCCAAGAGAGCATATTTTAGTAACTATTCTTAAGGAATAGGAAATACATATCAGCAGGAGAGCTTTGACCCCAAGTATCCATAAATGGTTTAATTCCTTTGCAATTCACATCTATACCAGCAGTGCATAAATGCCTGTCTTTTTTTTTTTTTTAAAGTCTTCCTTTTTTATTACGAACTCAAGCATGAACGTTTTATCTTAGAAATAAAAGTTATTGTTGTGGCTGTAATTTAGGGGACTTAATAACAATGTTTAGCCAAGATATGTGTGTAATGGATGGAAGTAGATAGAGTAATGATCTAGTCTTGAAGCATGATTTACAAAGGGGATAAAAAACGGAATCTTAATACAACCCAATGTACTTTACAAAAGTTTATCAAACAAAACTCCTAAAAAATTATGCCATTTTACAAAACATTCCATTATTTTAGTTTTATTCTCCAAAACAAATGAATTTGATTTGTGTCAAGAGCCAGGGTACAATTTAAAACAAACTAAAACTCATAGCAAAAATTTATTTGCAAGATATATAAATGAAAGATGTCAAACTTCTTAAAACTTGTCACTACAGACGAATATTCCCATGTACTCTCTCTACTCTGCTCATTCTGATCTTGATGATCACACCCAATTTTCTCATATTTGAAATTTGTTTTAGTTCTCAATGTTCCCTGAAAATACCAGAAAGTTGTACGTTAGAGATAATCAATGATGAAGAGAATTGTGATGGACTGGTATACAGGAAGGAGCTTATTAGAAGAATGATGGATAGCAGTTACAGAGAAAAAAATAAAAGAGCAACTATTAAAATGTTTAAATACACAGGAAAAAAAAACCCCAAAACAAAATGAAGTTTACAGAAAACAAAGACAGGAGATTTTGTTATAATCGTGTTAAATTTAATATTAGTTTAAAGGCACTAATGTTCTCTAAATTGTTAAATCTATAACTTTTGTTCAGTGATTATATTTCTGGAGTGTTCTGATTTAAGTTGACAGTGCGAACAGAAGTGGGGCAAAATCTGAGGCTGGGAGACTGATAAGCAATGCTATCATAATGGTATAGGCATGAGACTAGAAAGCTTAGAAAAAATAGCCAATTTTGCACTTCCTCTGTCCTCAAAAACATATTGTTCAACTTTGGGTACATGTTTTTCTATTTAGTCCATTATTTTATTTTCTCGTTGTAATATTGAAATAAAATGCTTTAAGTCTCTTAGCTTTTAAACAAGTCTGCAAATTAATATTTTTATTTTTCTTCTATCTTCATACAACCTTTATTCCAGACATTTTGTGTCGTATAAACAACACTAGATTTAATATCAATAAATTTGGGTTTAAATCCTGTCTTTTCCATTTAATGTCTAGTTTCTTTAGCCACAAAATGATGGGGTTGTATTAGATGAAGTTTCTTTTTATCTTGAAATCACCAATTCTTAAATTTCCATTCTTCATTGAGCATTATGCTAGGACCAGTGGGGCATTTCTACAGTCGATAAAAGATTTATGAAATGCTTTATTATTTGCAAGGCACTATACTAAGCATTGGGGATACATAGAGAAACAAAGATGGAAACAAGTTTGTATATTCTATATATAAGACAATTTGGGCATTGTCTTAAATGAAAGGCATTAGAATCAAGAAGGATTGAAAAAGGCTTCCTGTTGGGAGTGGGATTTTATTTGATAACTGAAGGAAACTAGGGAAGTCAGGCAGCCAAGATGAGGAGGTGAGAGCATTGCAGGAATGGGAGAAAATACCAGAAAAAATGCTTAGAACCCAAAGTTTGAATATATTCTATTAGATATTCTAATTCTAAGTCAGTGTCTTAGGATAAAAGCATGCGTGAGGGGAAGGAATGCTATGTATAAGGTATAAGAAAATTGGGAAGGTTGGAGAGGCCAGATCGTGAAGGACCTGAATACCAAGCAGAGAATTTCTTTCCTTCCTTTCCTCTCTTCCTTCCTCCTTTCCTTTCTCCCTCTCTTCCTCCCTCCTTCCCTTTCTCCCTCCCTCCCTCCTTTCCTCCCTCCTTTCCACTGCGCCACCTAGCTGCCCCCCTTCATATTTGATCTTGAAGATGATGGGGAATCAGTACTTTATTGATTAGTGTGTGACAGGGTCAGACTTGTGCTTTATGAAGATAGTTTGATAGCTGAATGAAGGATGGGCTACAGTGGAGAGATTTGTGTTAGAAATACTAAATAATAGACTCTGGGACTCATCTAGACATGAGTGTTAAAGGCCTGCTCTGGAATGGTGGCATCAAGAAAGGAGGGAAGAGATATTATAATGGTTAAATTGGTAGGTAGAGGCCTTGTCCACAGCTTTATTAGTGAGAGAGTTAATTGAAGATGATGTGAACCTAGGTGATTGTGAGGATGATGGTACTTTGTACAGCAGGGATGTACAGGTAATAATGAACTGAAAACTAGGTACAACGTCCTACTGATTGAATTATATTAGTTAATAATTTTGTATGGCCTGTAAATGATATTATAAATATCCAAATGGTCCTTGGCAGAAAAAAAGATTCCCCATTCTCTGCTTTACAAGAATGGGGAAGTCTGGCAGGGTAGAGAATTTTTTGGGGAAAGTTGATGAGTTTAGTTTTGAACATGGCGGATTTAAGAGTTCAACAGAATATCAGAATATAGAATACATCAGAATACATCAGAATGAATATATATATAATATCAGAATATAGGCTTCAGTCCTAATCAGAGTACTGGCTATCAGGCTATCTACCTCTTCAATTCAGACATTTCCAATGGAGTCTCCAATTCAGACATCCCACTTTACTACTTCATTGTTTACCTCTGCTTCTTCCCAGGGTCTTCTCGGGGCTTTAGAAGTTTGTTTGTTTATTTGTTTGTTTTCTGGAGATCCTCCTCAAATTTCCATCTACTTCTTTTCTGGATTTTCTCAAGCCATAAATTCAGCTTCCCTGAGGCAGGCCTCCTAGGTATTACTGGATAAAACATAACTGTCTTTGGAAAACCTTAAACAGTCTAATCACTTGCATTCCTCACTGGACCTCTCTGAAGCCCTTCAGGATTTTGTATACCTAAAGGCTTAAATTGATTTCTGATTATCCTTTTCTGTTGATAATATTAACATAGCCTTTGCTATTCAGTATAAAAATGAAGATCCATCCAGTGGGTTAGAAGTATTTGCTGGCTGCTGTGAAAATCAGGGTTTCTTTGTTCTCATGATATCTTCCTCTTGTTTTATCCCTGAGAGCTTTCTTCACCCTTGCTGCTATTTCAGAGAGAAGAATTTGCCTCATCTGCCAATACAGGTATTTTGATGTCTGCTTTTCCTTTTGGCCCATGTAGTTTGAGATTGGAATTCTCTCTAACAAGATGTAGTGAATCTGATGGCAACACGACAGAATCTCTCCCAGCCCTTTCTTCAAATACCCTGCGGGAAGACTTTCACTGTCTTTTTTCTTGATAGTGAACAAATCTTTGGGAGGTTGATGCTCAGTTCCTCATTTCTGAAATGGCTGAAAATCGTTCAACTGCTTGAAACACTTACAGAAGGACATAGTTGAGTCAGAAAAGTTTGGAGACTAATTGCTTAGCAACCCTCTGAACTTGATAGTTGTTAAAAAAAAATTTTTTTTTTTAAGCACACAGGCACTGAAATGTATTTGAATGAAGCAAAAAGTGTCCTTTAGTTCAATCTACTTCCTTAAAGAGGATAGGAAAATTGGAATTGTAAACTAAACAATCCTGTAGTTAGGTCAAGAAAATTTAATCTGACGCCCAGACTTTTTCAAATTGACAAATTATTGGATTATGTTGATGTTTGTCACTGAAAGTACTGCTTATGTATTTCAATTCTAAACATAGAGGAGTTTATTCAAAAATGGAAGCTCCACATTTAGAAGGACAAGTTTTTAGTATACTTACTAAAAAACCCTGGTGACTTTTGCAAAGAGGAAATTCTTATTTGTGGAATTGCTCATTTAGTTTTATAAATTACAGTGGTACTTTGGTACTCATTGTTAATTGCTTCCAGAAGGCACAATGAGTACCAAATGCATTTTTCCTACAAGGAATACATCTCCAGGCTAACCATCCCTCCAAATTCAATTCCCCAAAGAGCAAGTGGGCATTCCAGCTTTGAGGAAACAAGTGTGCCTCCCTTCATGACCCAGCGCTGTCTCTCTCACTCTCTTATTCTCTTACTCTCTCTTTTTTCTTTTCTTTTCTCTCCTTTTCTTTCCATTTTCTTTCTTTTATTTATTTTAGTGCACATTGCTTTATGAATCATTTTGGGAGAGAAAAATCAGAACAAAAGAGAAAAACCATGACGAGGAGAAAAAAATAGTGAACATAGCATGTGTTGATTTACATTCAGTCTCCTTATTTCTTTTTCTGCATGCAGATGCTATTTTCTGTCGAAATTTTTTTGGGATTGCTTTGGATCACTGAACTTATTGAAAAGAACCAAGTCTTTCATAGTTGATCATCGCACAATCTTGTTGTTATTGTGTACAATGTATTTCAAGTTCTGTTTATTTCGCTCAGCATCAGTTCATGTAAATGTTCCCAGGCCTTTCTAAAATCAGCTTGTTCATCATTTTTCTAGAATAATAATATTCCATTGCCTTCATATATCACAGCTTATTCATACATTCCCTAAATGATGGGCATCTACTCTTTTTCTGATTCTTTGTTACCACAAAAAGAGCTGCTACAAATATTTTTGCATGTTTGAGTTCTTTTCCCTCTTTTATGCTTTCCTTTGGATACAGACCCAGTAATGACACTGCTGAGTTAGTGTGATAGCCCTTTGAGCATAGTTCCAGATTTTTCTCCAGAATGGTTGGATCATTTCACAGTTCCACCAACAATGCATTAATATCCCAGTTTTCCCACATTCCCTCCAACATTTATCATTATCTTTTCCTGTCATCTTAGCCAATCTGAGAAGTGGTGGTATCACACCTTAGTTGCTTTAATTTGCATTTCTCTAAATCAGTAGTGATTTAGAGCATTTTTTCATACAACTATGAAAAGCCATCTATATTTATAATTTCATCATCTGAAAATTGGTTTTTGAGAAGAACTATATCCTTTATACTCTTCTATTCTATGCCCTCCAAGATTGTTTGGGAATAGAGGAAATTCTTGGATGTGGAAATGGAAGTTGTGGTCTCCTGCCCTGTGCCCTCCAGGACTGGGACCCAATTTCTGGGGCTTGGGACTACCAGGAATCCTGGGTCTGCTGCTCTTTCTGCTTAGGCTTCTAATCTTCCCTTCTCCTCACTCCGCTCCTTTACTTCCCCATGTACCTGCTGAGCTCCTTCCAGTACTGTTGTTTTGGGAGCTGGGTGACTATATGCTACCTTGAAACACTGGTTTCATTGACAAGGTAATTACATGCCTTTATTTAGCAGAGTTTTCTGACATACCGTTTGATTTGTTTATAATGATATTATTTCAAAATTAATAGTTGATAAAATTACATAATGTGGCTATATAATTCGTATTATGCTATGTAGAACGAATTCTTTTTTATTTCTTTGATCTTTTCAGCTAGATTTCAGACTTCTTGAAATAGTCAAAAGTTTCGTATTTGTTCAGTGACCTCACCCCATAAGAGAGATAATAGGCATTGGAATAACATATGTTTAAGGTACAATTTGCCAGGAACTGTCCTAAGTGCTAGAGATCCAAAGAAAGGACAAAAACATGCTAAATAGCCATGGCTATCTAGTAAGCCTCTTAATGCATTTAAAGGATTTTTTTCAACATTGTCTATTCTAATTATCATTTATAATTTGTTTTTCACTTCATTCAAAATACATCCTTCCAAGTCAACATTCCTTTATCCAAACTAGACTACTTATTCCTCATGTTTCCCATGCTTTCTTGCCTATATATCTTCTGTTCACATCATTCTTAGTACTCTAGTTTTCTATTTCTCAAATTCTATCCAAGTTTTTAAGGCCAAACTTAAATCCTTGTCTCTTCATGCAACATTCATTCCTTCTGACTTTTCAGGACACCTTAGTCCTCTCCTTTTATTTTCTCCTTGTATTTTTGGGGTAGTAATTCATCTCCTAGACTTAGATATTTCCTGAGAACTGGATATGAATAGGAAATTTTGATTGGTGACAGAATACATAATTTTTCCTTTTCATAAAAGAACTGAAATATCTTTTACTCTCTATGCTGTATTGAAATTCTGTCCTAAGCATAAATTTTATTTGTGATTACTTAGAACATATCCATCATCTGACTTTCTTATTTATGTAGTCTAATTTTGGTTAATTAAAGTCTCTTCTGCCCAACCTTTACTTTTACCCTTTTCACTTTTTCTGATGCCTTTTAATGTAAAATAGATAATTTAGATAAAGCTACTTTGTTGTCAGAGAAGGCTCATTGGGCCATGCATAAATCTCCAGTGAAAATTTGAGCCATGGCTGTGTTTCAAGATTAGGCATGATCAGTCAAGAGCTAGACAACAAACATTAAGTGCTGTTCTGTGCCAGGCACTGACTGCAGCACCAAAATTAAAAAAAAACAGAAATTCTAATCTGGTTGACAGCATGTAAATAACTAGGTACAAGTATCTCAATTCCTCTGTCTCTCCCTATCTGTTTTTAAAGTTTCTCAAGAAACTTAAACATTAAGATGAGGAAGGAGAAAATTCTGGGCATTGGGAAACAACCAAGGTATGGAGATAAAAAATAGGAGGAGTGTCATCCCTGGTGACACTGCTGCAGGTCAGTGTGTCTGTATCCTAGAATATGTAAAGTAGCAGCTAATGAACTCTGGAGTGGTCTTAAAGCCTTTGCTTTAAGGGAGGACCTTGATATTGCAGTGTCATCTGGACTTTATTCCATGATTTCCAAAGCAACCTTTTCACCTGGAAAGTACATTCTTTAATATACTTTAGTAGCTTTCTTACCCTGAAAGATCTTTGGGGCTCCTTCCTCTGATCACATGAAAGATCTTGGCCAACCTCCTCTTGAGTCTCCATCATTATACCCACCCATTTCCATTTTAAAAAATGCTTCATTAATGTTCACAATGTTTAGCACAATCCTGACACATAGTAAGAACTTAAGGGTATTGAGTTGACTTGACTGAAAGGACAATTTTATATTTAATTACTATCTCTAAGGTGATGATTCTCAAATTTGCTTTTCCTTTCTCAATCTCTCTGGTGAACTCTAATATTACCTCCAAATGCTTTGGAAATATCTTTAAAATATCTTTATTTATTTTAAATATTTTTAAAATATCTTTTCCAGTAGACCTCTACCTCTTCAGCTTAATTTGTTTAAATATCTTTCTCCCTAAACACTACTTCCCCTCCTAAATCCCTGATTATTATAGAAGGCAACCTGATGTTCTGAGTCAGTCCCTCAGGCTCACTTGCCTACAAAAGTCATTCTAGAATTCCCTGGTACCACCCTTAGCCCTCAGAAATAAGTTTTATTATAATTTTCTTTTTTCTTACATCACCATAGTGTCCTGTGTATCTCTACCCCTCTCTTAGAGAGCCATCTCATATTACAATTTTTCCCCCCATACGAAACTTCTGGAAATATATGTAATATGTAATATCTCTGAGTTCCCACTTCCACAAATGGTGGAAAATTATCCCCTTATATGTCTTCATTTGAAACTTACTTGTTCTTTATAATTTTGTTGCTTTCATTTTTGATTTATTGGTATTTAGTTCTTTCCATTTATATTATGGTAATTATTGTGCATATTGTTTTCTTTGCTTTGCATATTCCTCTCTGGATCAGTTCACATAGATCTTTTCAGGCTTCTCTGTATTCTTTGATAATAACATTTCTTATAGCACAATTCATTTTATTACATTTACACTATCAACTTTGTTTCAGATTTTTAGGTTTTATAACATGTTCTGCAATAAACATTTGAACTATATGGGGACTTTTTTCTTAACAGTCCCTTTCTTGGGGAATAAGCTCAGTAATGGAGTCTGGTACAAAGGTATAGACTTTATTTACAAAATTCCAGATTGTTTTCCAGAATGTTTTATATCACTTCATACTCTACAGCAGTGTGTCAGTGTGCCTATCTTTCTACAACTCCTCCAACATTGATTGTTGCTGGGATTTTTTGTTATTGTTGGTTTTTTAAAAATCGTCTTTGCCAATTTGTGGGAGTAAGATAGAATATCAGAATTGTTTTTATTTGCATTTATCTTCTATTAGTAATTTGGAGAATTTTTCATGTGGTAATGAATGTCTTGCCATTCTTTTTTTTGAAAACTTCATATCCTTTAACCATTATCTTTGAGGAATATTTATTAATCTTCTACAAATGCATATACAAATAAATATACTTGTATGGAAACTCTTAAAAGGAGAATTTGATAACAAAATTTTCTTCTGTTCGACCACTTTCTTTCTTATCTTAGATGCATTTATGTTGGCTGTGCTCAAGTTTCAAGTTCCCTGGTCTATAGTAAACACATTGTTTCTTCAATTACATTATAATTTTTAATTTTAGAGTGAACTTGATTCCATGGAGTATCTCTTCACCACCCTGATTCCTTTTTTTCATTTGATACTCATTGACTTTAAAAGTTTTGGTTATTAATTTTTCCCTGATTTTATCTGGTTATATATTTCTTCCCCATCTTTTTTCCTCTCAATTAAATATATCCCTTCTTATCCTCCCCTTCAACTAGTTTTCTTCCTTAATTTTGAGATTTGGATTTTTTGCTCCCCTTTCCAAAAAGGATTTCTATTATACTTCATTATCTGTTTTCCTCTTCTTGCTTTTTACTCTAGACTCTCCTTCTCAGATTCATGATTCTTAAAATTGTCTGGACTTTCTTTTTCTTCTGTGTTCTTTCTTCATCAATCAAAGGCTCTTGTATGCTCTCCCCGCTGGGTGCTTTTTCTCTGTGCTTTATGGGGCTTACTGTGTGGATTTTTTTTTTTTTTTGATTGTGCCTCGATTCTAGCAAATGCCAGTCTTGTAGGTATCAGAGAGGACACTTCTTCATGGGAAGCCCCCTCCCCGATCAAGTCTTTTCTGTAGTCTACTGATAAATATTCTCTTTGCCCTTGGCATCATTCAGTGTCATACTGTCTTTCTTTACATACTGTCTCTCCTCACTTCTAGGTGCTTTCATGGGGGAAGCCCTCTCTCTTCCACAGTTAGATCTTCTTTCTTTCTTTCCCTTTTCATTTCCCACTTCCACTCTCCCCTTCTTCATCCATTTCTCTATAGGCTTTTTTCTGAGACCACTTTTCCTTCTTTGCTTGTCCTAAATTTGACCCTTTTTTACATCACTCCCTTCTGTTTTTCTTGTTTCCCTCCTTCTCTTTTATGTACCCTCCATGATGTAATTCCCACTGAAGATGTGTTGATTTACCTGTTGGCTTTTTGTCACCAGGTTGTGTCTATGTTACCCCTTGTCTTCCTCTTCATTTTACCTCTGTCAATTTTCATTCTTCACTTTTGTCACCTTATGTACATTTAGCTACTTATTAGAAGCTCTATTGCTTTTGATGTATACCCACTACATTTGTTCACTCCTGTATTTCTGTTCTTTGACACGGGGTTGTTCTAGATGCCCATTAAAGTCCCTTCCAGCTCTTGAATACTATTATTTTATGAAAGTAAACTATTCTACAGATTTATAAAAGTAATTATACTTTTTAGCATCTGCTAAAAGTTTCTTTAGAGATTTAGAATTTCCTTGGAATCTATAAGATGACACCCATCCTTCCATTTTCTTCTAGTTTTAGTTATTTTTCAGTTTTCTTGCTAGTGATTTCCTGGTACCTTTTCAATCACTTGTTTTAAATGAGACTGTAAGTTCTAAATTCATATGTCAGGTGGTTTTGTTTTATTTTTTAATTTATTAAATATTTTGACACATAAGCAGTAAGACTGACTATAAAGCATTGGGTTTTCCTTATTGTAAAGATGGCCATAAATATCATTGGGCCTATTATCTTTTCTACATAGTATGTTCCAGTTTCCCCTTAGCATTATAGGATCAGAGTTTTAAATCTGGAAGGAGCCTTATACATCATCTAGTCTATACTCTCATTTTACAAATGACTCTTGAGGTTGCATGAAGTTTTGACTCACCTAATGTCATAGAGTAAATTGCTAGTATAGGATTATTAAGGACCCGTGTCCTTTGCCTTCAAATCTAGTTGTCTTCTGACTGCATCATCCTGCTCCTCTGAGTGGTTGATTCTGTTTTTATCACAGTAATTACTGACATTATGCCTCTAATTTGGGCTGATATTTGTCAGTTCAACCATTATAAATCATGAATGACGAATTAACTTTTGATTCAGTCCACTTAAATGGTAAATTTCCCCTTATAATGCCTTATACAAATTCTCGCACTAGATAATAAGCCTTTAAAGAAAAAAAGTTCTGATGAAGTAGGAAAAGAATGTTCTCAAAAGAATTTGTTTTAGGAATTACTTTTATGCAATATGGTCCAGAATTTAAATTAGAAAAAGAATTATACCATGAAATTGGAAAATCATCTTCAAAATCATGAATGGTAAGTGTGTATTTGCTCTATGTGCTCGAGCTTGCTAGCACCCACATCCCTCTCTCATTGATTAGGAAATTCCATTCAGAGAAACACTATTCATTTTGCTTTTTCTGAGATTTTGCAAAAAGTTGGTGGTGCTATGGTTAGAGCCCTAGTCCAAGGGTCAGGAAGACCTAAGAAACTTACTTATGTGTGACACTAGACAAATAAATCACTTTACTCCTCTCTGCCCCATTTCCCTCACATTTAAAATGGGAATAATAATAGCACCGATTTTGCAAGGTGGTTGTGAAGATTAAATGAGATAATGATAATTAAATGAGATAAGTACTTTGCAAAATTTGAAACACAATATAAAGACATAGACTATCATTGGAAGTTTTTTTTTTTTTTTAATTTTCTTAAACATTTTAAGTTTATCATATGAAAACACTCTGGCTATGTACCTGTCCTTGTCTCTTTTCAAGTAAAGAAATCTTGTTATTCATTCATTTCTTTAATGATATATTTTATAGCTGTTTTTTTCTTGAAATTGCTCATTGATTACATACAATCTTTTCATTTTCATCATGTTACTTGTTATTGCCTCCTCTGTGACTTTTGTTCAGTTGTTTTTCAGCCATAGCCAGCATTTTGTGAGCCTATTTTGTTCTCCCCCTTGTGATATTCCTTTTTAATTCTTCAGAAGCTCTTGCATTACATGTCTCACTGTTATTTAGCAACATGGTTAACACTTGTATTTAGAAATTGAGCTATATTCCTACCTCTTCCCCTCTTCCCCCCACCGCCATACACATATACACTTTTACTTTTTAGTGATATGAGCGTTCATTCTGTATTATCATGCATAAAATTTAGAAGAGGTGTTTTTATTTTTTAACAGGCAAACAAATAAATGATACCTGAAGAAGGGGTTATATCTTTTTTTTTAAGTTCTTTTTTACCACTTCCAACACTCTTGAGATTTATGAATAACTACTATGATTTCTCTGAATTTATCTCTGTGACCTAGTAAAAAGGAGGAGACTTCCTTTTTCATGTGTTTATTTTTCAACATGAAACATTCTCATCCCATTGACATTTTATTTTAACCCAAGATGTGGGTGTCCCAGCTGTTAGTGGGGTTTTGTGGCAATCTTCCTTTTTGAATGTTTCTCCTTTCAACTTGGTTAGCTCACCTTGTTAAAGAACCAAAACCCCTTATTGAGATGCTCCAGGATATAAGGCCCATGCTATTTAAAAGATGAGAAATCGCTTTAAACCTTATGATAGCTTCAGATATCTCCAGTACTGTGCACTGCTTATTTTAATGTAAGTGATAGATGCTGTGATTGTTTGTGTTCAACAATTAATTACATGTGAACTGTGTATTCTATGTGCCATTTAATGGCAAATGTTTGGAACCTGTGGATGGTGTTTTCACTTCACTACTACCTCTTTTCAAGGTTTAAAGATTTAAAAAACTTGAATCGAATTTAATTCCTAGAGCATATATTCAAAGATTAGTTCAATCCATTCTTAATAACGTTGGTTATTAGATAACTGTTTGCTTATTGTTCCTGACACTGAGTATATTTGATTTAGAATGTCTATGTGTGCTGAATAGCAATAGAAATGCTAATAAGGTAGCATGTTAGGGAGGGTGTTCATCAATACTGTGTCAGCAGCTTGCTGCCAAATTTGCTTCTGAGTGTGGGAAAAATACAATCTGTAATCAAAGTAGAGTTTGTGGAAGCAGCAAACATGAACAAAAAAAGCTGAGATAAAAAATAGTGTTTACTACTTTCTTTAGTATTGATTTTAATTACATGATATTGATGAATTGTGTGTGCGTATATATGTGCACACCTTTTATGCTATTTCAGAGAGTGAATAATAGGAATTTAACAGTATGATATTTTAAATTCAACTATGTTTCCTAGAATAAAATTTAGTAACCCCTCTTTATATTCAACGTGAGAACTTGCAATCCAGTTTTATGTTAGAGTTGCCTTCAAATCTAACACCACAGAAATATCAAATATTTGGAGGAGGGCAGATGATTATAATGTAGTTGAGATTCTAACTGAGAGCTTTTAACTTGCCTTCAAATCTCAAACAATTTTAGGTCTACTAGTTATCAATATTGGAATATACATCTATATTGTAGCACAAACAGAAATCATCAGACATTTTATTTTGTAACAGTGTGCTTAGTGTATATTAATGTTGTCTTCTGGCAAACCCTACCAATATAAAGGGCAAAATCAAGAAGGTCTAAGGAAAAATGAAATATTAAAAGAAAACAAAGGCAGACATAATCATTTTAACACAAAGAGCCTCTGAGTTTGCTTGTTTTTATGCTACTGATAAAGTATTGTTGACTTAAAATTATTGAGGTCCTTAAAAATGCTTAATTTCTGGAGAATATGTATTTATTTTAAATTATTCAATTCAAGAAACATTGCTCACATACCTACTGTGTGTCATGTCAAAGACCAGAAAGGCAGCTGTGTCAAGCACAGTGTATAATGTTATTTGTCCCACCCTCTAGGAGCTTATTCTCCTGGAGAAACTCACGGTAAGAGAGAAGTGTAACAACAAATAGATAACTAGAGAGTATCTGCAAAGCAGTTCCAAATATCTTAGAGGAGACCAGAGAGCAGAGGGCCAATTGCACCAAAGTGTTGTGTAGGAAGAATACTTGAGGTGAGTTGAAGGGCCATAGGAATTTCAAGAGATGTAGGTGAAGAGGAGAGAACATTATGTTATTGTGATCAGTTATGTTTCAGGCAGAGGGTCTGAATAGTAGACCTAACAAACAATTTTGTCTCGAATTGTACTAGAAAATAACCCTTTGAAATAGTAACTGATGATAACATTTTTTAACAGAAGCCTTTATTTTATTCTGATAAATACTAAAATAAGCATTTCCATAACATTGTAAAATAGGAGAAAAGAGATAATAGTATATGAAACTGTAAATCTATGCTGTTATTCTCTTATGTAATTCTTATGTAATTCTCTTAAACATACCATAAAATACCTTCCCTCCCCCCGCCTTTTTTCTCCCCTTACCTCAATTTATAGATGATGCCCATTAGACACAAATATGTATATACTTGGAAAATCCTTTTATTCCTATTACTGTTTATCATTTTTTTTTTTTTAATTTTTTATTTAATAATTACATTATATTGACACTCATTTCTGTTCCGATTTTTTTTTTCCCCTCCCTCCCTCCACCCCCTCCCCTAGATGGCAAGCAGTCCTTTATATGTTGGATATGTTGCAGTATATCCTAGATACAATATATGTTTGCAGAACCGAACAGTTCTCTTGTTGCATAGGGAGAATTGGATTCAGAAGGTATAAATAACCCGGGAAGAAAAACAAAAATGCAGATAGTTCACATTCGTTTCCCAGTGTTCTTTCTTTGGGTGTAGCTGCTTTTGTCCGTCATTTATCAATTGAAACTCAGGTCTCTTTGTCAAAGAAATCCATTTCCATCAAAATATGTCCTCATACAATATTGTTGTCGAAGTGTATAATGATCTCCTGGTTCTGCTCATTTCACTTAGCATCAGTTCATGTAAGTCTCGCCAGTCCTCTCTGTATTCATCCTGCTGGTCATTTCTTTTTTTTTTTTTTAATTTTTTATTTAATAATTACATTATATTGACACTCATTTCTGTTCCGATTTTTTTTTTCCCCTCCCTCCCTCCACCCCCTCCCCTAGATGGCAAGCAGTCCTTTATATGTTGGATATGTTGCAGTATATCCTAGATACAATATATGTTTGCAGAACCGAACAGTTCTCTTGTTGCGTAGGGAGAATTGGATTCAGAAGGTATAAATAATCCGGGAAGAAAAACAAAAATGCAGATAGTTCACATTCGTTTCCCAGTGTTCTTTCTTTGGGTGTAGCTGCTTTTGTCCGTCATTTATCAATTGAAACTCAGGTCTCTTTGTCAAAGAAATCCACTTCCATCAAAATATGTCCTCATACAATATCGTTGTCGAAGTGTATAATGATCTCCTGGTTCTGCTCATTTCACTTAGCATCAGTTCATGTAAGTCTCGCCAGTCCTCTCTGTATTCATCCTGCTGGTCATTTCTTACAGAACAATAATATTCCATAACATTCATATACCACAATTTACCCAGCCATTCTCCAATTGATGAGCATCCATTCATTTTCCAGTTTCTAGCCACTACAAACAGGGCTGCTACAAACATTTTGGCACATACAGGTCCCTTTCCCTTCTTTAGTATTTCTTTGGGATATAAGCCCAATAGAAACACTGCTGGATCAAAGCGTATGCACAATTTGATAATTTTTGGGGCATAATTCCAGATTGCTCTCCAGAATGGTTGGATTCGTTCACAACTCCACCAACAATGCATTAGTGTCCCTAACTGAATGATTTTAAAGTATGTAGTGTGATAGGAAGTCACAAATTGGCTTCTGGTCATTCTTTTCTACATTTTTTGGTATCTGAATATACAAAAAATTATTTTATGTTTTAGCTGATTTTTACATTTATTTCTTACCTTTCTCCACCAAATAGCATAGTAGTAGTTTGATTTCTCAAAGAAGATATTTAAAGTAGGTATGAACTTAAAAAAAACCATTTTTTTTATACCATGAGGATTAAAATGTTTATTTAAAAAAAAAAATGAAACTGGCCTGAAAATGATACTCTTCTTCCCATCAATAGTTGTCCAGTTACTAATTTCTCTTGTTTGTTTCTAACATTTTACATTACTTTTACTTTTACTTAAATTGACTTTGCTAGTTTGTTGACACAGACACCAAATTTATTATGGATTTGCCCCATTGATTTGAATGGGTAACAAATGGTAATTATGCTAACTGCAAATTGAACTAAGTCTCCCTTTCTTGAATGTAGATTTTATTTTAAAAATACACTCCCACATACATATTTACATATATACACACAGAACACTTTAAAATTTCTTTGCCAATTTATGTGCCAGAGATCCAATTTAAAATCATTTTTCCATATGACATATCTACTTTCCTTGCTAATTACCTTATATATTTCTGGAGGTTACACAATATATAGATTGCCTTCATAGATTGTATCTCACATAGTTCTCACAACAGCCTTGTGAAATAGACTAGTTGAAGTACTATCATCACCTCTTTTAAAGCTGTAGAAGCTAAGGTGGATGTGGTTGAAGGTCTTGGCCAACTTCTACTGACAGAATGAAATTGAGTATTCTGACCTCAGCCAGTAAATTTTTCACTTGACTCCACTTTCCAGATTTTAAAAAAAAAGTTTATAGTAGGGATAAAATTGAGTTATAGAAGCCCTCCTGTAACAAAAGGATGAGAGTAGAAATTATAGATGTGATTTACTCACTTGGGGATTATTTCTCTTATATGTTATATTTTGACAGAAGTTAGTAAAAAACTACTTTTGTTCCATTATCAGTGTATGTTATTTTAAAGTGTTCTTGATAACCTGATATCTTCAGTTTCAAAATAAAATCTTATTCCTATGAAACTGAAGCATTTTTACTTATATAACTGAATGATTTTATTTTTTTTTTTTATTTTTTTATTTTTTATTTTATTTTTTAAAGGGAAATCATAAGAAATTTAATAAGGTTAAACTGTTACAGTCCTACATGGGAAATTGTTATTTGTAATTCATTTTTTTTAAATTTTTATTTAATAATTATTTTATATTGACACTCATTTCTGTTCCGATTTTTTTTTTTCCCCTCCCTCCCTCCATATTAGGACAGAACATCAAGCCTGAAACCCTTCTATCGTTTCACATTGTGTTTTCCTATATAGGTTTCTTCATTCAGCAGAAATTTGCTTTAGCTCATATGAAAGCCCCCGCCCTAAATATGAAAAAAAGAGAGAGAGAAAATACTTGTTACATGTAGAGTCAAAAATAAATGCCTTCATTGGCCATGTCTAACAATATATTCTATACTCTGAGTCCTTCAACTTTTTCTTCAGGAGGTGGGTGCATGTTTTATCATTATTTCTCTGGAGTCATAGTCATTACACTGATCTCGAATTCCTGATTCTTTCACAGTTGTTTGTTCTTACTTTATTGTCATTATTACACAAATTGTTCTCCTGACTCTCTTCGTTTTTCATGCATGTCTTTCCCCAGTCTCTCTGAAATCATTCCCTTATTATTTCTCACTACTCAGTAATATTCTGTCATATTCATTTACCACAAGTTGATTAGCTTACCTCATGTGTATGAGCTCATCCAGTTCCCTCTTTTATCTAGGTGAGAAAATTGAAAATCTTTATCAGTGTAAGGATCACTAGTTATGTTCTTGGTGAGTAAATAGATAATATGTCTACAATCCCAGAGTTTTGAAGAATATACATTTGTAGAGGAAAAAAAAATAATTGGCAATAATTTCTACAATGATTAAAAGATTGATTTGGCCATTTATATGTTGAAAGTTTTAATCCTGCCTATTTGGAATTATTTTTCAGATTATATTTTTAATTAGTCAAAATAGTCACTGTGGAAAGATATCTTAAATAGAAGCTATAATTAAAAAAACCTTGTAGTAACATACATTTCAGTGAAATAATTTGTCAGCAAATTTTTAGTTGCATCATCTGTCTAGAGATTTATAAATAACTTGTTATTTTTACATCTTCATTTTGTAAATACATACAATTATCTTTCTGGCTGTATTCCTGTTGCACTCCACCCTCATTCCTTAGCTTTTTCTACAAGAATCCTCTCATAGAGAGAAAGATAACATAATTCAGAGACACATGATTTCAGATCTGCCATTTAATGTTGTCTGTGACTTTTGGCAAGTCATTTAATTTTTCTGAGCCTCATTCTCCACACATATAAAACAATTATAATTAATTACTGTGCTTATTTCATTCATTTTTGTTGTTTTTCAATCATTTTAACCTTGTGACTCTATTTAGGGTTTTCTTGACAGAGATTTTAAAGTGATTGGCCATTTCCTTTTCCAGCTCATTTTACAGATGGTGAAACTGAGACAAATAGGCCCAGAGTCACACAATTCAATAAGTGTCTGTGGCTGGATTTGAGTCTATGAAGATAGTCTTCCTGATTCCAAATCTAGTACTCTATTCACTGCAACACCTTGCTGTTCCTTTCATACTAAATGCTATTGTTTTTGAGAATCAAACCAGATAATTTGTTGGAAAGTTTGTGCTTTGTGCTTTCAAAAATATTGCATGGGCAAGTCACTGTCCTTCAAACTAACTACATTTACATTCTGATGAGCTATGGTAAGTATTCAAGGTTATGGACAACTAGGTGATGTAATAGATGGAATTCTGTCCTGAAGTTAATGAGATTCATTTTCCTGAGTTCAAACTTGGGGCTTAGTTAATAGCTGTGTTCATGGGACCCTGGACAAGTCATTTAAACCATTTGTTCTTAGTTTCCCTATCTGTAAAATGAGCAGGAGAAGGAAATAGCAAATAACTCCAATATCTTTGCCCCAAAGTCCCCAAATGGGTTCATGAAGAGTTTGGATATGACTGGAAAATGACTGAACAAAATTCAGGACTTTTTTTTTTTTAATGACAGTGAGTAATTTTGATAGTAATAATTGTTTGAAAGAGACACATTAGCCAAATGGAGCTTGGTTTTGCCTATATTCTTTCTTCCTTACTAAAAATTTGATAATAGTATCACTTTTTACTCAAGATAAACTGCCCCAGATGTGAACTGTATGTTTCCCTCTTCTTTGACTTCTTGTATAAAACTCGGGATGTCAAATAATTAGTTGTTAAGATTGCTCATTATGTTTGAATTTGTATTATGGAGGACAGAAGAGTGAGAGTCTATAGTGACATTTTGATGAGGAAACTGAGGATTATGAGGAAACAGTCTTCATTTCTGCACATTGGAAAGGGAACATGAGGATATGAATATCTCTCCACCCTTATGTATGTATCTAGTATCCCAGGGAACTTGTCAAGAATAGTTTCAGGACAAAAATGAATAGGACGCCTTTGTTTATAAAATATGCAGTTCTATTCTTTATGCTCTAACACATAAATAGATGTAACAGTGTTGTTCATAAATATGTGGAAGAAGGAAGATGTTAGACATAAATCATAGATTTTTTTTCTATTTTTAAAATTTTATTTATTATAGCTTTTTAGATATAAAACATATGCATATTTCATATTTTTCAATTGACCCTTGCAAAATCTTTTGTTCCAACTTTTCCCCTCCTTTCCCCCACTCCCTCCCCTAGATGGCAGGTAGTCCCATACATGTTAAATATGTTAAAATGTGTTAAATACAATATATGTATACATGTTTATTCAGTCATTTTGTTGCACAGAAAGATCACATTTAGAAAGAAGGTAAAAATAACTTGAAGAAAAAAACAAAAATGCAAACAAACATTAACTGAAAGAGTGGAAATGTTATGTTGTGGTCCATACTCATTTCCCAGTGTTCTTTCTCTGGGTGTAGCTGGAACTGTAAATCATAGATTCTTATACTGTAGCCCTCACCTTTGAGGCAAATTCCATATAAAGAGACACTGAAAGGACCCGAAACTCTAAAATTCCTTAAAAGACAAATTCTCCATGAATCCTACCACTGTAAAGATCCTGCAGGAAGAAAATGGCTTTATTCTGTAATCTAGGTGGGCCTAGCTGAGTTGGAGATACCAATCCCATTGAATTGGAGAAACACTCATTCAGTTCTAAGATTTTCTATTCAATTCCAGCTCAAGCTGAAACCTAGCTTGTAGATAAAAAGAGCCAACTTGGAACTCCACCCACTAACCCCCACCCAGCTTTGGCTTGTATCCAAAGCTTCTATTATTTAAGAGCCAGTCTTAAACCCTTTCCTTGCAAAGGACCTAATATGCCAAGGAATCTCTCTTCATGGCATAGCAAGCTTCTGTCCACTGGGATGATAGTCTCTTCCAGCATTAGCCCCTTTTTATGTCCCTCACCTATTTCCCTAATTAGATTTTATGCCTCTCTATTGGGATTTCTCTATTAGAAACTTTACTTCTCTGCCAGGACTCCTCCACTACTTTACTTTCCTGTCAGATTCTTACTTTATATCTCTCTGTCGGGTCTTTGCCACTAAGGAATTCAGTCTGTCAATTCATGCTGACTTCCCAGTGCTCCCTTTTATCAATCTAGCTTTTCAGGTTCTTTGCCCTGTCAGAAGGGGGGATTCCTAAAACTCCCTATCCATGCGCTGAATCCCAAGGGGATTTAGGATAGTCAAACCTCTTCATTTAGTTCCCTAAACCCTGTACCTGCCACTAGTTTCACCATTTAAGTCCCTGATCACCAGGAACCCTAATCTCATCATTTGGTTCTCTGACAACCCAAAATCTAGATCTCATCAATACCATGCTGCATGGGCCCCAATAGATATTGGGTTTGAATGGACTTTTGTTCTAATATAGCTTTTAAGAGTTCTTTATAAAACTTTCTGGTCCTGGCATTGGAGTTAAAGGTTGTTTGAGGTAATTTTGATCCTAGGTAAATTGATGGAAATAATAGAGGCTTTCTACAATGAGAGGACTTGTGTTCATATCCTGTCTATCAGGCATTTACCTCCATTTGAATCTTGGGCTAATTACTTGACCTCTTAGGGGCTCAGTTTCCTAATTTATTGAAGAAAATAATTGGGATAGTCACTAAGGTTTGTTTAGTTTTCAAATCTGTCATTTTATTGGAGTTATTTCTGACATTGTCTAATAAGGAAAATTTTCTTTACCATGAATGACTTCTTTTTAAAATTGAAAAAAAATTCATATACATATATACATACATACTCTTTTATAGAGGATTTTGTACCATAACCAATTACTAAAGAAATCTAATTCTTTATACTAGCATTTTGGACATGGGAGTTGTGTGGTAGTGGACTGGTAAGGTAAATCGACTCTTTCAAGGAATAACCCCCAGCTGAATTTTCCTGTGTTTATCTTGATTTTTCAGTCCTACTTCCTGTTACCATGCAAGTCTTCCTTAATCATCATTTTGATTGTGTCATTCTTTTTAGAATCTTTAAAATTGTTCCTTATTTCTTATTATGTTAAATTCTCACTTTTCTGGCTTAAAAAATGTTTTATTGATATGTTTAGTTCATTTTTATATCATCATAGCTTCCCTCAGTATCTTCTTATTCCATAACCACTGCTGTATATATTTTTTGAAGACAAAGAAAAAAAAAGACAAAAATCAATATAATTAGTCAATATACTGAAAAAGTGTGAAAATTTGGGCTTTTATTTCAGTCTGCAGAGGAATAGGAGTATATTCTCATATCTTTTTGAAAACATGTTCTTCATAATTCTGACACATTGGCTTTTTTTCCCTCTGTTATGTTTTATTCATGTTTTTGTCTTTTTCTCTCTTTTTACTTTACTCTTCATTAGTTTGATGTGATTCCTGCCATGCTCTCTTCTCTCTTCTCCCACCCCCCGATTATTTATTTAATAAACATTTCTTAAGCAGTTATTATGTGCCAGGGACTGTTCCTGAGCACTAGGTATAGCATAAGGGCCACAAGATAGTCTCTGTACTCAAGGAGCTTACAATCTAATGGGAGAGATAACATGCAAATATTATTAAAAACCAGCTAGTTATAGGATAAAGAGGAAATAATTAATAGAGGAAAGGTACTGGAATTAGAAGAGGTTAGAAGAACTTTCCTATAAGAGATCAGTTTTTTGTTTAGACGTAGCAGAATTCCAGGAGTTTAGTATACAGAATAGAGGAGGGAGATGTTCCAGCCACAGAAAATGTTGGCACTGAAATGGAGTGTTTTGTGTGTGAAACAGTCAGGAGGCTAATGTCAGTAGATTGAAGGGTATGTGACAAGAAGAAAGGTGTTAGAAGACTGGGACATTAGGTGATAGGCATTGGAGTTTATTGAGTAACAAGTGACATGATCTGAACTGTACTTTTGGAAAATTGCTAGTGGCTAAATGGAGGAAGGATTAGAATGGAAAAAGGATTTAGGCAGGCATATTCACTAGCAGGTTGTTGGCAATAGTCTTAGTTTTAGATGAAGAGAGACCTTTAACAGAGTGGTGACGTGTCTGTGTATTTGAGAGATGCTGTAAAGGTGAAATTGATAGGCCTTGACAACAGATTGGAGAGATTAGAATGGAGATGTATTGAGGATAACTGCTAGGTTGTAAGCCTGAGGGACTGTTATTATAGGGGAAGATAGAAGGTAGAGAGGGTTTAGTAATAATAGATCAAAGAAGTTAGAGACGAAAAAATTTAGAAGAAAGGAGAATTTGTTACCTATGGAATTCGTATTCCAGAGGTCACAGTGGAAAGACTGGGTTGTGTTTATCTGAAAGTTGGGGGTAGGAGGGTTGAGGAAGATAACAGTAAGGAATTTGGTGCTTAGTGGTGAATGGGATTTTCATGAAAATCTGCAGGGTTTCAGCATCACTGGGATGTAAAAGTCACGATAGATTTATTATCACAACTGATCAATAAATGGAAGAGGCCATTTTTCTTAGAATGAAATTCGTTATCATATATATGGATCACATTCTTCATTTTAAAAAACAGTACAGTACTATTCCATTACATTTATTTACATGCTGCAGTTTATGTAGCCAATTGATAAACATTTCCGATTTCATATCACATAAAATATAATTTCTTTTTATTACTGACCTCTTTCCAAATGTAAACCTGATTGAGTAATGTCCAGATCAAAGGGTATAATTATTTTGTTAACTTTATTTGCATAATTACAAATTGCTTTCTTTGGCTTTTATATGACTTCTCACCCTCTACCTGAAATATTAACTTATCAGGCTAGTTTATCTCCCTGCTCAGATCTCTTCTCCCTCCAATCCATGTTCCCTTCATTTGTCAAAATGAAATTCAGAACTGATTATTTCACTATCATATTCAGTTCCCCTATTCCAGGGGCTCTCTGTTAGTTTCATCAATGTAAATGTTCTCTTACATTTAAATGTAAAAGTGTTCAGTTTTCTATCAACTAGTCTTTCTAATCTTCTTACATTTTACAGACAAACCTAGACAAATATTTCAGGAATTTATAATTCAAAATTGCCCCGATCTTTTAGAGCCTGAAGGCAAAGCAGAGATAGAAAAACCTTTTAGTTAAATTCCCCACCACCACCACTCTTTTCCAACAAAGTTAAAGCTCCATGAATGTCATTAACTTTCTTATCATGGATAAAAATGCAAGTATTAAGAAAGAAAGAGTTTTGTATCAAGAACTACAGTGAAAATCACAGAAATCTCGTCAGCTATAACACAGGTAGTCTTGGCATGCAATATTCCAAATGGCCTCCAATCAAGAATAACTTATTTTGTAAATCCTAATATAAACATATAAGGCTAATAATGGAAATTTAATGGAATATAGAACTTTTATGCATTTCTGATAGACCAATTTGTAGTAGAATCCTTGAAATATAAGTTTAAAATTATAAAACCTAGAAATGTAAATTTATTTGTGCAATTAGAAGGAACTATATAATGATGCTTTGCTAACATTCTAACAATGCTAGTTGATCTAGTGAATAGAATGCTTGACTCAAAAAAAGTTGAATTCAAATCCTTCCCTAGATAATAGTTAGCTGTGTGATCCTGTGTAAGTCATGCAATTTTTGTTCTTTTTTAAAAGAAAAAATATCTTCCTTTTATTTTTAAAAAAATATTTAATTTTTTCATATTTGCATGCTAAAATTTTTTCACATTTTTTTTAAAGTTTTGAGACCAAAATGCAATTCTTTCCTCTTTCTTTCTTTCCCCTACTCACTTAGAAGGTAAGCAATTCAATATAGGTAATATGTGCAATCACCTATAAATAATAAATTAAAAATAATATAAATAAATATTTCTCTTTGTCATTTTTTACAAGTAATTCAAAGGAAAAAAAAGAAAGAAAGTGAAAAACAGCATGATTTAGGCTGTCTTCAGACATTATCAGTTCTTTCTCTGGAGTCAAGTTGCCTCATTTTCTATGTCAGTAATATGGATATAATAACAGCTTTTACCTCTTGGGTTAGTTTTAAGTAGTTGTATAAGACAGAACAAAGTTTAACATGTTACATATATTCTTGCTTTGCTGGTATAACTAGTAGTTGTAATAGTAATACTACCAGTACTAGTGTCTCTGATAGTTTCAAAAATGTTTTGTTAACTTTAAGAAATAGTTTTCTTTAGCATCTTCTATATTTTCTTTTATACTTTTAGCAGTATTTGGAGAAAGATTTTACTGCCAACAGAGGTCATGATCAATCAACAAGTATATAATTTTCTATTTTGTAGAAGCAATATATATACAGAAGAAATTGGAAATCATCAACAGATGAAAGACCCTGATATTAAGGGAGATTAGGAAAAGCTTTTTGTTGAAAGTGGGATTTTAGTTTGGACTTGAAGAAAGCCAGGGAAACCAGTTGGAAAAGATAAAGAGCAGGATATTCTAGGCATGACAGAAATTTTAGCAGTCCCTTATTATAATAGAGGTCAAAGATGCTAGTGTCCCTTTAGACTTTAGTTTTCCTCAGTGAGTTTGGAATCTGGTAGTCTTTTTCTTCTCCCCAATTCTTCCTGTCCTAATTTATAGTAGGCATTTTAAACATAAATTTTGTTGCTCTCTCATACACCTTAACATCACTTTTCTTCAGTTTTCTCAATTTTTGTTATTTACTTTTCTAAACCACTTCAGGCACACAGAAATATGGTTACACTCTTGATCTTACCTTCATTCATAGATGTTCATGAATTCTGAAATTCCCTGATCTCATTAGAGTGTTGTCATTTCACCTTTGCACCCATCTTCATTTTTCCCATTTCAGCACCTCCCACTACTATCTCAATCAAGAACTGTGCTTCATAATTCAACAGAAAAAAATTCTTGTCATTTGCTGAGAGAGATCTGTTTTTTCTCTGTTCAGCTCATCTCACATCATTGGATTGCCTTCTCTCAATGCCTTTTCCTTTATTCTTGTCTTGGTGAAAAGTTGATCCTTCTCTTTGCCAGGTTTTTATATTTTATTTGATCTTTTCCAACAAGATTGTCCCCTTCTGTTATCTTCCCTTTCTTATCTTTAATTTCTCACATGACTTAACTCATTGCTATGGCCATCTGCAATCAATACTTCCAGTACTTTTTCTGTTCACTCTCTTCTAGAGTCTATCTTCTGTCCTTATTCTACTGAAACTATTTTCTTTATTGAATTTTTATTTACTGAACCTAATGGCTTTTTCTCAGTCCTCATCTTGCTTTGGGCTGATAGATGGCAGAATAACTCTAGTATTGGACTTAGAAGCAGGAAGACTTGAGTTCAAATATAACTTCAGATGCTTACTAGCTATGTGGCTCTAGGAAAATCACTTAACTTTTTTTTTTTTTTTTTTTTGCCCCAGTGTCTTCACTTGTTGAATATGAATAATAATAGTAATAATGATAATCTCTACTTCACAGACTTGTTTTGAGGAGGCAATTGATATAATTAATGTCAAGCTTTTAGCACTGTGTACAGCACATAGTCAATGCTTATAAATGCTTGGTTTTTGTCCATCATAGTCTGGCTATCACCTGTCTTTCTGGTCTTGTTACACTTCAGATCAGTCTCCTTGCTCTTTTTTCTCCAAGACTCTATTTTCTATGTCTCAAAATCTTCACTGGGTAATTCTCATACTTCTCATCCCCATTTCTTGACTTCTTAGGTTTCCTTCATTTCTAACCGATTGTTCTACCTTTTCAAATAGCCTTTCACTTCTCTCTTTAATCTTACTGCTTTCCCCTCTGAAATTATTTTCATTTTATCTTCTCATCTTTTATCCCCTTTCTACATATGTGATTACATGTTATTTATTCCATTAGACTTTTAGGTCCTCATATAATAAATTGTTTTTCTGGTCTTTATATACTCAGTGCTTATACTGTACATGATATATAAACTCTTAATAAATGATTGTCCTCTTCTCTTAGGAATGATAATGAGAAGTCTGTACTGTGTTAACTATTTAGAAAAATAGGCCAAGAAGGAGTGCTGCCAAATTCCTTCTCTGACAGAAATATGGTGTTGATAACTAAACCAGGAAGAGTCAAAACAGAGAAAGAAAATTACAGACCAATCTCCCTAATCAACATTGATGCAAAACTTTTCAATAAAATGTTAGTAAAGAGATTACAACATCTTATCAGCAAGATAATATAATATGTCCAAGTGGGATTTATACCAGGAATGCAGAGCTGATTCAATATAAGGAAACCGTGTTTGCATAAATCACCTTTTCAACAACAAAAAAAAAGAACAGAAATCATATAATAATTTCAATAGATGCAGAAAAAGCTTTTGTCAAAATACAGCACTTATTCCTATTAAAAACACTAGAAAGCATAGGAATAAGTGGAGTTTTCCTTAAAATGATAAGCAGATACATGCTGCTTAGCTTTAGCAAAGTTGTAGCATTTCTCTGTTAATTAACAAAGCCTAGCAGCAAGAGATAGAAAGATAAACTCCATTTAAAATAATGTAGACAAAATAAAATATTTGAGTGTCTACTTGCCAGGACAAACTCAGGAATTATATGATAACAAAACAGCTTTTCAAATAAATAAAGTCACATTTAAACAATTGGAAAAATATTAGTTCCTCATGGTTAAGCTGAACTAATATAATAAAAATGACAACTCTACCTATATTTTATTTGTTCACTGCCATATCAATCAAACTGCCAAAATGTCATTTTATGGAGCTAGAAAAAAATAATAATAAAATTCATTTGAAAAAACAAAAGATCAAGAAATATCAAGGGAATTAATAAATATATGTGTATATGTGTATGTGTGCATTATAAAAAGGATGGTATCAGACCTAAAACTCTTATAAAGCAGCAGTCATCCAAACAGTATGGTGCAGGCTAAGAAATAAGAGTGGTATGTAAATAAGTGGAATAGATTAGACATATATGACACAATCATCAATGACTATAGTAATCTAATATTTGATAAAGTCTCAAGTCCCAGCTTCTGGGATAAGAACTTACTACTTCACCAGAATTTCTGGGAAAACTGGAAAATATTATCAAAAATTCAGTAAGGAACTATACCTCCCAACCCATATCAGAATAAGGTCAAAATGGGTACATGATTAGGCATGATTAGGCATAGGACACTATAAGCATATTAGGAAAATAAAGGATAGTTTACCTATCAGATCTTTAGAGGAAAGGGAAGAATTTATGGCCAAAAAAGAACTAGAGAACATTATATATTAAATTTAAAAGGTTTTGCACAAACAAAAGAAGACAGCTGGAAAAAAATTTTACATCCAAGGGTTTTGATAAAGGACTTATTTATAAAATATATAAAGAACTGAGATAAATTTATAAAAATACAAGTTATTCATCAATTGATAAATGGTCAAAGGATATGAAAAGATAATTTTCATAGGAAGAAATTAAAGCAATATATAGCTTTATGAAAAATGCCCTAAGTCATTGTTTATTTGATTAAATTATCAGATTAAAACAACTCTGAGGTATCACCTCACATCTGTCAGATTGGCTAAGATGATAGGAAAAAATAATGATAAATGTTGGAAGGGGTGTGGGAAAATTGGGACAGGTAATGCATCGTTGATGGAGTTGTGAAATGATCCATTCATTCTGAAGAGCGATTTGGAACTATGCCTAAAGGGCTATCGAACTGTCCACACATACGTTTTGGTCCAGTAGTGTTACTACTAGGTCTTTATCCTAAATAAACATAAAAAAGGTAAAAGAACCACATGTGCAAAAAGTTTGTAACAGTTCTTTTTGTTATGGCAAACAGCTGGCAAGTGAGTAGATGCCCATCAATTGGGGAATGATTGAATAAATTAGTTGTATATCATATAAATAATGAAATATTATTGTTTTAATAAAATGATGAACAAACTGATTATAGAATAGTCTGGAAGGATTTACATGAACTGATGCTGAGTGAAGCAAGGAGAAAGAAGATAACATTGTACACAGAAAATGTGTGATGGTCAACTATTACAGACTTAACTCTTCTCAGTGGTTCAGTGATCCAAGGCAATCCTAGTAAACTTAGGATGGAAAATGCCATCCACATCCAGTTAGAGAACTATGAAAACTGAATGTAAATCAATAAAAACAATACATGTTGTGTTCATTTCCACCATCCCCCTTTTTTTTTCCCTCCTGATTTTTCTCTCCCAACATGATTTATAAGGAAATATGTAAAAAAATGAATGTACGTGTATAACCCCTCTAAAAATGATGCTTTTTCATGTAACTGGATAAAATAAAAATTTTAAAAAGAAGTCATGTGACAATTTGGTGTGCATTACATAAGAAAGCCATATTAAAAGAAAAAGCAAAGGTGAAATTTTTTTAATTAGTAGAAGATAAATTAATAATTTGAAAATAATTTTTGAAAATGTTAAGTGTACCATTTTCAGAGCTAGAAAAATAGAATAAAACAAAGAAGAAACTGAATAAATGATTCAAGAATTTCAAGCCCAGAGAAGCTGCTGAAGGAAATCATTAATGAATATACATATTTTACACTGCCATATCTTATTTTACACAATAGACAATACATTTCATCATAAAGAAATATAAAAAAACTGAAATTCCAAATACAAGTTATAATATGAAAGCAGTCATTAATATTGGGAATAAAAGTAAAAGCTACTGATATTAATGTAGACCTGATTACATCTTGAATAGTCAGTGGTTGAAAAGGCAATCCATGCAAAAATTTTTGTTATAAGAAACGCCAAAGGTAGTATGCTATAATTTTGGTATCTATGTTAATCTTTACAGGATAATTTGTATTTCTGAAAAAATAAATTAACAATTGAAAAGCGGCTATTGATGGGGGGAAAAATACATGATTCATTGATTTTTTTTTTTTTAATAACTTTCTATTGACAGAACCCATGCCAGGGTAATTTTTTACAGCATTATCGCTTGCACTCATTTCTGTTCCGATTTTTCCCTTCCTTCCCTCCACCCCCTCTCCCAGATGGCAAGCAGTCCTTTACATGTTGAATAGGTTACAGTATATCCTAGATACAATATATGTGTGCAGAACCGAACAGTTTTCTTGTTGCACAGGGAGAATTGGATTCAGAAGGTATAAATAACCCGGGAAGAAAAACAAAAATGCAAGCAGTTTATATTCATTTCCCAGTGTTCTTTCTTTGGATGTAGCTGCTTCTGTCCATCCTTGATCAATTGAAACGATTTTTTTTTTAATAAACAAATTATCCCATAGTAATGATCAGAGAATAGAGAAATTCAAAAACTGATAAAACTGAAAACTGGAATAGCCTTTTAAAGAATTATTACATGTACTCTAAAATTATTTTTAAATTGAGAAAAAATGTATTTTGATCCACACAATCCTACTGACTAAATCAGAAAAATATAAAGCAAAGAGATTTACAGATCAATATTACGACAGTATTCTAACAAAAAAACCTCATGCCGAGCCATTCATACTTTCAACATAGCATTGTCTCATTCTTTCATTTATATTTCATTTCTCTTGCCAGAGATTCTATTCTAGATCTTAAAATAGTAATTCCAGTGCTCTTTTCTCTCTACCAGACTTTGCACATAAGGCATGGATCATATTTCCCATTTGTATCCTGCTGTGTTGAGAATTTGGTGGAGGAGATTCTTATTCCTGTAGAGTTAAGATCATGTACCTCTGAAAACCTTTCCCATTCTGTTGTTTGGTAATTAAAAGTAATTTTTGGGCAGTACCCAAACATATTCACTAAAAGTACAGTTATTAACCAGAGTAAATTACTTTCTCTTGATAAAAAGTTCCACCATGCTTCCATTAAATAGCAACTTTTTTCTTACCATGTAACATCTTTTAACATTGTTCAATTTTTCAAAATTTCACTTATTGAAATACAGATGAAGAAATTGGGGCCAGAGAGGAAAAATTGCTTGCCCAAGTAACTTTCAAAGCTATGATTTGAACCCAAGATCCTCTGATTTGAAATCAATGCTTTTCCCACTGTAATCATTTAGAAGTTACTATTTTTTTCTGTGGCTTCTCCCATTGTCCATTCATCCTTATATTTGACAGGGATCTGTGATCACATCTGTGAGACTTCTTCTGGTAGTACAAATCACAACTCGTTCCCTTTCCCACTCTGTGTGACTATTGTACATGTTCTACCATAAATCCTCCCTGAATATTAAGAGTTCATATAAAAGTCTCTTCTGATTCTAGCAACAACAACAACAAAAACAACAAACAAAATTTCACTTATCAAAATATTAATTAGTCTTTCTTTTCAAAACTATGACTGACTAAAAAAAAGAGCATCTTTGTATTGGAGATTTTCCTTTTCCATTGTTTTTGCCTAAAGTGTTTTATACTTCAGTGCCCTACAGTCTTGGCATCTGTAGTTTAGGAAGCCAGGTCTATTTGAGTCTTGAGGCATGTTATTCTAGGCTCTTTTCTAGTTTTAAAATTGTTTTATTTTGTTAACAGACCACACTCATCTGAAATTGAGGACTTTAGAGCAATTGGCTTCATGGACTCGGTCTTTCTTTATAAATATTTGTCTTTATAATTTTCAGTCAAGGAATTTAAAATTATTTAAGTGTCTTTTAATGTATCAGAAATACTTCAGTCACAGAGTGGTCCCTAAAGGGAAAGGTAATGTGTCAACAGTTGACACTTAGATGATTCACACACATTTAGTGGAATATGATTTCAGAGTGAGGCACCTGTAGTCAAGGGAATTTATGTTAAAAGACAATCTAGATGGCACCTTAATGATCTGATCTTAATCTCATTTTATAGATTTTTGTGGAGTCCTACAATAGTTGTCACCCAAATCTAAATAGGCAAAGCTCTTAGATCCTAGCCCTGGTTTCTTTCACAACAACATATTATAACTTTTGAAATAAAGCATTTTATTAAATAATATTTCAGGTTTTAAGCTTATTATATATCTTGTGCACTAACCCTTATGGCTTTGTAATTTGAATTTTGCTTTGTTTTGCAGCCAACTGATGAACTGTTTCAAGACTTTTATGTGACACAATGCTGCCACTAACTGGTTTTCTTGTGGTATTGCATGTTTCAGTCCAACTTTTACAAAACCCAATTGGAAATTGGTGTACTTTGGGTTAAGAAGTTTTGACTCTGACAATAGCTAGCATTGATTAAAGAATAGATAGTACTGTTCTTGTCTGAAAAACAAATATTGCTTTGTTGAATATAAAATATAACCATAACAAAATAAATGTATTTTCTTTGAAAGTATTACATTTTATTTGAATTTTGATTGTCTTTTAAAATAATGTTGTTATCCAATAGATTTAATTATTAAATGTTTAAAAGTATATACTAGGAATATTCATTTTAAAGTTTTATCAATGGAAAAGCTCTATTATTTTTCTGGTTAATTTTCACATATTCTCAAGCCCCAAATGGTATAATGGGAACAGGGTTGTGTTTTGAATTTCTGATTAATGTAGTGAATTTAGCAATGTTAAAAAAGAATGCTTCCTGAGTCATGAAGATTTCTTACAGTACATAGAATTATTCACTTGATCATGTGCCTTGCATTTCTTATCCTTAGAAAATCCCTATATGAAACTTTCTGTCTGTGCTTGCAATTTGGCTCTGCCCTTGATATTTTTATTCTTAATATTCTCCCATGGCTTTCCTGATTCCTTTTGGATAATTGGATATTAAGTAATAAACTTGTTTTAATGATAATTCAGTCTTTTAAAAAATTATTATTTACAAGTATTAAAAACTGTGTGGATGTAAAATCTTATAAGGATTGTTTTGTTAAAAATTGATATTTTGTACCATCCTGCTTATTTTGTTACCCCCCACTCAGGTAGTAAATATGTAACAAAAAGTAGAAACTAACATTACATATCAATTGAGTCTGACAGTATGTTCAGTTGTCCTCATGAAAAATCCTCCCTTTTATACAAACTCAATAATTTTTGGTCACAATTATACCATTCAGTTCATTTGTCATTGTTTTTTGCGTTTGTTATCCAAGTTCTCTTCTCAATCACCCTTCCTTTCCCTCTTCCTCCTCTTCTCCTCCCCCCTCTTCTTTCTTCTTCCTTCTTTTTTCGCTGAGGTAATTGGGGTTAAGTGGCCTGTCTAGAGTAACACAGGTAGTAAGTGTTAAGTGTTTGATGATGGATTTGAACTTTGTTCCTCCTGATTTCAGGTCTAGTGCTCTATCCGTTGTGCCATCTTGCTGTTTTTAATGTTGAAATTCTTGAAGGGTAGGTCAAGGAAAAATGGTTAGACAATTCTTATTGAGCTGTGAAAGATATGTGTGCTCTTGAAACACTTTAACTGATGACTAACCTAGTTAAGCTCTCAAAATTCTTGTCTCCAGAAAGTTGGCTACTATCTGTTACATTTATGTCTCCTTTTAGAACTCTGCTAAGAGATTGAGGGGATTGTTGATTTGTTACTTAAGTGGTGAAGGGCTATGGATTATTGAAGCATTCTAATATTATTTGAAAATAAGTTTGGCTTAAAGGTTCTTTAAATAATGAAAAATGTATTTTATTAATAGTGTAGATCTTTCAAAATGAACATATGCATGAAGTGCTTTTTAGAGAGGCTTGGTTGATTATAATTATGCAGGGTAAAAAAGACATGAAGAGAAAATTCTTAGGAAACTACTTAGCAAATTCACAAAAGAATTGAAATATCTATACTGTAGAGAATTTTATTTCTCCTGGAAAGAATAGTTGTAGTTATCTTTGAAATTTCCTTTATAATTCTCTCCAGTTTGCTTTTCTACATTTAAAACCAATTCAAATTTTAAAATTTATATATCAACCTTTGTTTTTACATTATCTTTAAAGCCCGATAATTACCTCACTCTTCCTATTCAGGACACTATCATTTAATAAAGACTCCAAAATTAAAAAAGTATTTAAGCAAAATTAATATTTTTCAAATTTTGTTATGTATTATTTTCATGATCCAAATCTCCTACCTGTCATGCAGGAAGGGGGGCGGGGATACATTCTCGTATCTGTATTTTAGAGTTAAGATTGGTAATTAAAATTATATTCAATTTTTAAAAATTTTACATTTGCCATATATTAATAGGAAATGTTGATATGTTGGTTATTGTGACATTTTTCTGTTGTTTTATATGTCTTCCTATGCTTATAGTGTGGGTAAAATCTCAGAATTGTTTTGCTTTTTATCATTTGTATGGCTTTTAATATTCTCTAATTCTCTTTAAGACTGTTTATTCTTGCATAAAGCCATTTTAATCAGCTTTGGCATTACATATTTATCTTAAGCTAACATTGTGAAAACTGCATTTTTAATTAACATTCAGACTTCATTTTTTGGAAGCTCTGGAATCCAATCTTTTAAATGATTTTTATTCTGGGGTGGTACAAAGCAATTGGAATTAATTGACTTATCCAGAGTCACAAGCTAATAAGTGTTAAGTGTCAGAAGGTGACTTTGAACTCATGTCCTCCAGACTTCAGGGTAGGTGCTCTATGCACTGCCCCAAGTAACTTTTTAAAAATAAGTGTTTTTGATGTTTTTTAAAATATCATTTTAGTTTCTGCCACTCCTTCCCACAAAACTATCTCATATAAAAACTTTTTTTAAAGACTAAAAGAGAGAGGGAAGAAATTCAGCCTAATAAATATTTCAAAAAGTCTGACAATGTAGTCAATATGAAACAATTTTGTACCTTCCACCTCTGCAAAGAAGTAAGTGAGAATTTTTTTTCATATTTCTTATTTTCAGCTTTTTCAGATGTTTGTTTTGAGTGATAACAAGTTTTCTTATGAAAATACTAGAGTCCTCCAAGAATTTCACATTTTTCTTGAATTGTTGAAATGTTAAATAATTTTAATAAAAGATGAAGACTACAAAATGAACCCACCAAAATCAATTACATTTCTGTTTCATTGGGATGAAAAATGGTAAAGGACCTTGGCAGAATTTATACTTAAAGCTATATTTCGCCACCATATTTTAGAACAAATTCAAAATGTATTTATGACTTGGATTTTAAAGAATGGGAGAGACAGAGACAAAAGTGAGCTGATCACATAACTTTTGCAATTTGAGTGGAATATGAATTCTTAAACCAGAGGTGAAGGGAAGTACAAAGGATAAATTAGATAATTTTTTTTTAAATCAAGAACTTCAAGATGTAAATATTTTTAGTTCAAGAAATAAATATTTATATTTTAAATAATTTATAAAGGTTTTTATATCCTATATATTGACAATTAACATATATAAAATTCTCAATAGAGAAATGGTTAGAATATATGAATAAGCAATTTTCAAAAAATGAGTGATTTTATCAGTGATTAGCAGTCTTATAAAAGAACATTCCCAGTAAATAATGATAAGAAATGCAAACCTAAATAATCTTGAATTTTCAAATTCTATACAAAAAAGTAGTGAAGATAGGAAAAGCTTAGGGTAATCATTACTGGAGAGGTTTTAAGGAGAGAAAAATACTGAGACATTATTGGTGGACCTGTGAATAGGTATAATAGATAAAGAAAATAATTTCTAGTAATGTGAGTAAAATGGTGGTATTCACTAATCCAGAATTGATACAACTACTTATCCAAAAATTTGTAATTATGCACATTGTGTGGGTGTGGGTATGGGTACAGTTAAAGGTCTTGGCATTAATTTGACACTGTAATTCTCTTGCCTCTGTAAGGTTTTGTTTCACTGTTCTCTCTTAATTTTCTTTTCTGTCTTCTCAGTTTTCTTTGCTGGTTCTTTACTAACCATGGATGACCTCCAAGACTTTGTCCTCAGCCCTCTTTACTTTTTTCTTTATTTCATTTGGTTATCTGTCCTCTGAACATTAAATTGTCAGAGCCTAACAATTTAGCTCTTGTCTATTTTTCTTGAACTACAATCATGAATCACTAACTTGCCTTTTGGGTATTTTCAACAATATGTCCTGTGTATACGCCAAAGTTAACATGGCCAAAACGGAACTCATTATCTTTTCTCCTAAATATTTCATTCTTCTGATCATTATGTTACTGTTCAGGCACCACTACCCTCCCACTTACCTTCAGGTTCATTATTAATTTTTTTTTTTTTCTTTTGAGGCAATTGCAATTAAATGACTTGCCCAAGGTCCCACAGCTAAGAAGTGTTATATGTCTGAGAGCAGATTTGAACTCAGGTCCTCCTGAATTCTGGGTCCAATGCTCTAACCACTACATCATCTAGCTGCTTGTTTTTAAAATTTGTGAGTTGTCAGTTTTCTCCCTTATCCCCA
Organism: Antechinus flavipes; assembly: GCF_016432865.1. Classification (NCBI taxonomy): domain Eukaryota; kingdom Metazoa; phylum Chordata; class Mammalia; order Dasyuromorphia; family Dasyuridae; genus Antechinus; species Antechinus flavipes. The sequence goes on from NC_067400.1 coordinate 597,868,704, forward strand.
TTCAGAATTAAGTAACCACATGTGAAGTTATATAAAACATTTCCATACAAGTCATGTTGTAAAAGAAAACATAGATTCTATTTTCTCATTTGTTTTTCAAAGACCTTTACAACTTGATTCCTCCTATCTTTGTCTTTTTCCTTCATCCTCTCATATATTCTGGGACTCAGTTACACTTGTTGATCTTTGTCCAAGACTCTGATTTTTAGACTTCTGACATTTCTCTTAAACATGTTCCTCATTCTTGGAATACTCCATTTTCTTCTTGTCTCTTCCTCTTGGCCAACCTGACTTCCTGCAAGTTCTAGTTAAAATCCTGCCTTCTTTGATATGTCTTTCTTGAAGGTAGGGTCTTGCCTCTATTGATTGTTTTTAGTTTATCTTGTTTGTACATAATTGTTTTTATTTTTCTTCCCCATGGGGAAGACTTTTGGAGAGCAGGTATTATCTTTTTTCTTAATTTGTATCCCTAGCATTTAATAAAATGTCAGGCAGGTTGAGGGTATTTAATACATGCTAAAAAGATTTGTCTCATATCTTTATTCATGCTTTCTGATTTCTTTTTTTTACTTCATCATCTACAATTGATATTGGAACGTGAAATTATGTTACTTTCATGGTAAAATTTTTTCAGTATTAATCAGGTCACTGAAGTATAAGATGGCTGTCATATCAAGTAATGTTTCTTATTGTCTTTGGATATTTAATAAATCCTATTTTGCCACATCTTTTGGTTTTGGTGGTTTTTTATTGTTTTGTTTTGACCTTTTCATGAGCTATTCTTTCTTTTTTTTTTTCCTACTCATTTCATTTATAGTGGAAGATATGATGATCATTTCATATTAGTATGTTCACTCACTATTATTACTAAAGTCTTGTTATTAAGTTTATGTTTATTAGTAGTCTGTGAATTTAATCATTACCCCCTCCTTGCTTTTTCCACTCTCATTCTAATATTAGAAAATTGAAAAGGAGCATATTCAATTAAGTGTGATTTTGTATTTTTTATCTCATGGGATACAGTGGCCAAAATTTAAGAGCCAAAAAGGCTTTTGTAAGGGATATTCAGGAATTGACCATGTATCTTTGTGTTTATCTTCTCTATGCCAAATATTTACACATATACTACACCTATATATTATACTTTTAGAGTCATATATGTACACATATATGTAGAATATGCACACATTTAATAGAATTTAGGTACAAATATTCTGTATATAGGTACATCTGAAGAGTAAGCATGGAGATAACTATGAAGAATTAATGATTCATTATCTACATATAGTTATAAATACATGTATATTGACATGTACATAGTTATATATATTCATGTATATTTTTAACTGCAGTCTTTGAGATTTTGTCTTACAGTATTGTCTTTTAGATGTTTCAAAAGTGGATACCTTAGTGGTTATTTCAAATTCAGCATATTAAAAATTGAGTTAATTTGTCTTTTGTTTCAAGCATCTTTGTTTCCATCGAGGACAGTATCACATATTTAGTCATTTCTTATTTTGCCATTTTACCTTCATCAAATCTATTTCATTTTCTGTATTCATATAGCATCATACAAAGAGCAAAGGTAAGACACATGGTGGTTGTAAGCAATCTGTAACACATTGAAAAATTTTGAAGATCAATAAGATTAAAAGATATTGGGAGGAAATTTATGAGAGGAAAAGACTGTGTATGAGTATTGACAATTTGCTAGTTCAAATCCTCCACTGATACCTTATTAATTCCTTGAGAATGTTGGGAAGACTTTGAGTCAGTTGCATGAACACCCTTTAGGGAATTCATCAGAATTCATGAATAGGAATTACACGGGATGGCCATTCATGGGTGGATTAGTCTTTAAAATTGAGCAAAGATCTAAATTTACATGTTTAAAGATTTGTATGAATTTTTTGACTTTTCTTCTGAAAGTTCACATTCTGATTAAATTGGACATACTCTTGACCACTGCTCTGCCTTAATTGTTGTCCTTTTCCCTGTTTCTAAAATCTAATCATTGTTCTTATATCTGGCTTTCAGAATTAATCTTTTTCTTCAAATTCAGGTGCCACTTCCTCCATAAAACCTTTCTTTGTCTAACTTAAAAGTTTTATAAGATCTTAGATATAGAGTTAGAATGGACGGGTTTATTTTATAGATGAGGAAATTGGGAAGGTCCAGGGAATTGGAATAACTTTGCCAAAATCACTTTGATTGTATCTGAATCATACTTTGAGCCTTTACCCTTTGGTCCGAGAGTCCTTGATCTTATTGCTCCCTTACCCACTCTTCTTCCTTTTTACCTTTTCCTAAAGCATTTTGGACCTATTGTGGGTTCTCTTCAGCTTTGGTCTGGTATTATATTTCCTGATGAACTTTCTTGCCTTCTTATGGGCTTCCCATTTCTACCTCAGTAGACAAGTTGTTTGAAGGGGCCAGTATGATATTTTTAATTTTTACCTTGTCTCTAATATATTTTCTTTCCCATTGGTTCTTAATGAATGTTTGTTCACTGATTTAAATACTACAGGAAGAAAGAAATACACATTTTATAAAAATTTGTCAGAAGGGATGCAATGTAAAAGGTTTCCTGGTTAACTACACTGGCTGTTCTATTAAGCTGTTCAACTAGATATCCCAACTTTGGTATGTGGAGGGTATGTTCTAATTAATTGATTTGTTGAGTTAATATTATGTAAATAATCATTATTTGACTCAGGCTTTTTTTTTATTTTAAGGGGCTTTTAATTTTGTTTTTTGTCCATTTTTAAAATAATAAGATCTGACCTTTGTGTAATTGACTTGTACCCTCTGCCTTTCACATTGGGACCTCACGGGCTTAAGTTCTAAGTAATCTGTAATAATTATATCCATGTTCTTGTGAATTTCTTTTTAGTAATGCTTTAGATTTTCTTTTTCAGAGCAAGAGGGACCATCTTCTTATGAATGTCAAATGGTACTATCGTCAATCTGAAGTTCCCGATTCTGTCTATCAGCATTTGGTTCAAGACCGGCACAATGAAAATGGTAAATACTGACCCCTACTGTTAGGGCCATTTAGCGTGGTCAAAGGAGAATTCCAAGAAGTTATTCAAGAATAGCACAGGAAATAAATCAATAATTAAATATTAGTTCAAAACTTGATTATTCTGTCAAGTAGAATCTAAATGAACATTCTCGGGAGAGGTGGGTAAGGTGTTCCATTTGTAGATTAAAATATCATAAAAACAAATTCATTTACAGATTGCAAAATTGACAAGGAAAATATATATCTCTCTTTTCTGAATTAAATGAAAAGTTTTCTTTGTTATGTAAAGTTATTTTTGTAACATTGGTAAATTTGAGAGAAACATTCTGCATATATTCATTTTTATAAACAGGTCATTTCCAGCACTTCATAAGTGTTTCTGTGTGTAAAATTCTTGAGGGAGTGTTATAATTAATGTACAGAATTGAGTCAGAACTCTGAAGCATGAATACATGTTTGTAAATGAACGTACATACATACATACAAATATACATACATCTTGTTATGTCCCCTGGGGAAACTACTTAATTTGTCAGTGACTAAGATACCAATTATAATGCAGATACTGAGGAGGTCTCCTCATCTGAAACTTTTAATTTTTACACCATTTTTATACCTAAAAAATCTTGGCCCCCTCTCCCCTCCACAACATTTGATCTATAATCAAGATTGTAAAAACCCTATAGGATTATATTTTGTTACTTTTGCTTCTCTTGCTCCCATTCCCAATATTATGAAAAAACAGCTATCAAATCTATTTCCTTCTGTGGGTTCTTTGATGTATATTAATCTCTAAAGAAAATGCATTATTGTTTTGAATAACTATAACTTTTATTTGGAACTTACTACTAGAATAATTTTTGTTAATATAGATTTTTGCTCAGATTACAACAATGAAATGTTTAAATGTATTTTTTGATGAGAATTGTACTTGTTTTTTTTTTTTAAGTTTTCTTGTTTTTTCCTATACATAATAAAATTTGTCCATATTTAATGTTATTTCAAGGTTGCCAAAGAGGCCTCCATTCAGTACTTTTGTAAAAAATCAAACTTTACACTTTCCATTATCTACTTTTGCAGTTGGTTCTGCAGTTTCACTGTTATATGTGTCTGTATCTAAGTTTATCATGTAGGAATTAAAATTTAGAAGAAACATGACATCTCATGTTAGATTTTTCTTTGAGTCATGAAGTGTTCAAATCATAGAAAGATACAACTTTTCATTATTCTTTGCAGTTTCATTTTAATCATTTATTCAGAACTGAGTCTGTAGTTTTAAAAATGTTTCTTAGTTTACTAAAAAAGGATAAAATTTGCAAATATATGAATAATTTTTAACATCTATATTTAGATACTATTGAAGTATACTTTTTCTGACATGTTTTCCCTCTTCCTTTGTCATCAAAGCATTTTCCCAGCCTTTGGTTCAAGTTTCTTTTAGAAATTTGGGTTTTTAGGAGGTAACTTTAGATGATCATACTTTTACTTTGAATAGCATATCAGTAGTCAGGAGCATCTAGAGAGGACATTTTTGAGGAACTGAATTTGAAATTTTGTAGCAGTGTGGGGAAAAGTATTTAGTAAGGCAAGGAAAATGTGCATGGAGAAGACCAGAAAAACATTTCTCTCTTTTAAAAAATTTCAATAGTATTTTATTTTTCCAATTACATATAAAGATGGTTTTCAACATTGATTATTGTAAAATTTTGGCTTCCAAAATTGTTTTCTACTTTCTTCTTTTACTTTTTCCTCCCCAAGACAGCAAGCAATCTGATATAGGTTATGCATAATCATTTTAAGCATATTTTCTTACTAGTCATGTGGTAAAAGAAAAATCATGAGGAAAAAAATGCAAACAGGAGCAGCAAAAAGGATGCAAATAGTATGTCTTGAACTGCATTCAGTCTCCATAGTTCTTTCTCCAGATGCAGATAGCCAAAAAAAATTTCTAAAGATACATCTTTTGTAAGTAAGAAATATGATAGTCAGAATTAGCCAAGAGGTTTTGTTACATTTTGATTGGTTACCCATTCCAAAGAAGTTCCAGTAGAAAATAGGGTATGTTAGCTAACTTACTTTCAACAGATAGTTAAAAAGTTAATAATCAGTAAGATGACCTTGTGGGCTTTTGGGACAGATTTCATTTATCAGATGCAGCTATTGTCTAAATGTAGATCTATGACTCCTTGGCTTGGGGATGATGAACTGACTCATTTTAATCAAATTAAAGTAGCTTGTCAGAAACAAATCAGACAAACTTCCATTGTTTTATTTTTTGGCGTTTATAGTTTTGTCACACTTTGATCAGAGTTTATGTAATTTTTCAGTGATCTTGTCACACTTTTTCTTTTTGTATCTGCTGCCTTTAGAATAAAATATATAAACTATTCAGCCTGAAATTTAATGCTTCCTGTAATATACCTTAAATTACCCTTTTCAGCTTTCCATCATTTCTCTTGATATATTTTCCATTGAAGTTGGACTGACTTGATCACTAGTGATTGTCTTTGTCTTGCAGTCCATCCATTTCTCTGCCAGCTTTAGTGTCCAACTAGCATTTTTCCTCCCATGATGCTCCCCTTCTACTTACCATTGGCTTTACAGTTTTAAGCTTTCTTCAGAGCATGGCTCATTTGCTCCCTCCAACTTTTCTTGACCTCTTTTCTTCCCCACATTAGCAGTTTCTGGAAAACACTTGATATTGTTTTATATACTCTTTAGATTTACTTTTTTACATGCTGTAACCCCATAATGGAATGTAAGGACAAGGATTGTAAAATGTCTTTGTTTTTCCAATTGTTAGCATAGGGTTTTTCACATAGATGGCACTTCATAAATGTGGTGAATGGAATTATTATTGCCATAAATCACCATGTGAAAGCAGTATGGCATAATTGATGTGAATGGATAAAGGAGCCAACCTTGGAATTGGGAAGACCTGAGTTCAAGTCAAGTCTTGGCTTCAAGTCAACTCCTTAGGTTGTATTTCTGTAAAGAGTTTGCCATTTTAGATCTTCATGGCTCTATTTAGCATGCCCTGACATTTTTAGAGCAAAAGACCCCTTCTAAAGGCTACCTGGGAAGTTTGTTTTTATTTGTTTTTTCCTATCCTTATTTTATTGTAAACTTTTTGGATGCCGGGTTTACCTTGTTTTTTAAATTTAATTTTATTTTTTTATTATCTCCAGTTAAATTATAAATTAACTTAGTACTTTCTTATTCTTCTGTTAATTAATTAATAGATTGAGTCTTACTTTGTAAACTAGGACACATTTCTAAGCATACCACTGGCAACTCTGTTTCACCATATATTACTTAAGTGGTTGATTTTCATTGGTGAAAGAAATTTCCACTTAGGGGTTTCTCATATTATTGAAGTCCTGGATCTTGATGCCCACCCTGTTCAAGTCACCATATTCTCTTATGTTTGTTCAAAATAAATTTGGGGATTATCAGTGATTTTTTTTTTTTTAAATGCTGGTAGATTGGAAGAGAAATTAAGGTGATTGGTTTAGGAAAGATGGATATTTTAAGAACCCCTATCTTATGTCCTTTTTCTAACAGATTCTGGACGAGAACTTGTCATTACAGACCCAGTTATCAAGAATCGAGAGCTCTTCATTTCCGATTATGTTGATACTTACCATGCTGCTGCCCTTCGGTAAGTGGCAGAATTTAGATGAAAGTCTCATATAAACTAAAAGACATTTAGTATGATGAAAAACATTGTCTACCTTGTTATCTTGTAGAAATGTTTAATACACTTGTTGTATTTAGTTATTTTAAGCATGTCAATAATAAATCAAGAACAAGTATTAATTTGGAAAGATGTGACTCCAAAATCCTGATGCTGACATCCTAATTCATATGTTATGTGCAAGAGATTGTTGCATTTCAACTTTGAGAGGCCCATTTTCCCTTCTAAATCAAAATTCTCCTCCTCCTTTTTCTTTCCTCTTTTTTTCATCTTCTACATATTATCTGACATTGTCTTTAAAATCTTAGCTCAGTTAAATTTATTAAGTTTTGAGTCTGAGGCCAATATATGAATCATAATTTGTAGAAATGTTTTAATCATTTGTGTTTTATGATCAACAGAAGTTAAAAAAAAACAAAACTTATTCTCCTAGATTTTGTATTTAAATGACATGCTTTGTACTTTGTATGGAAGGAGATAGATAATATTTTTCCCTCCAATAATGAAAGTATTTATGTTTTGGGAAATTGCCGCCTTTAGATTATCAATAGTGGAACGGATATTACTATATGTGGATGGAGTAATATCTCCAATACAGATGTTTAGATGATGTTTCATAGCAAGCATCTAGAGAAGATTTTTCTTACTTAAAGTAAAGCCATTTAAATGAAGGTTCTTACTGCAAGACAAATTAGCATTAATTTTTAATGTGGAAGGGAGTAAGAAATATTGAAGGTGGGGAAGAGAGCCTTTCCTTGGACTTAGAAGGCTTCAGAGAAATTTAGAAATTTTGTTTTTTAGAAATTTGTGATAGTCCTTCATCCATACTCTAGAGTGCTTTTTATGGATTAATAAAAATAATTTCTAACATACAGTTTGCAAATGGGAAAGATACAAGTTAATGAGAAATTTAATTGAATTAACTGAGCTAAGTTTTCATACTAACGTGACATAGAAATCAGATATGTAGAACCTGCCTTTCTTTCCCTCATTCTCCCTTTCTTTCCATTTCCTTCACTCCACCATTTCTATCCCAAACTCCATCATGAAATGATTTGGGCATTAAGATATTAGGTAGTTTAGATGTTTCTTGAAATAAATGTATGTTATGTGATAAGGCCAGTGTTTGGAGATCACAAAAATCTTTCATTTGCAAGCATTTAAAATTAATATTTAATCTGTATTTTATGATTATTTTGTTCTTCACTCTTCTGGGGTAATTTTTACTTCATTTCTAATACTTTTACAAATATCATTGATCTGGTTATATTGAAATATTTCAATCTGATTTTAACATAGTTTGCCTGGGCAAATTGGTTGAAGAATTTTAACATGATGTGGTTTTTCCTTCTCCCTTCACACTGCTTCTAGCTAGAGCTTTCAAATAGCATCAATATTTGAGGTCCAATTCTTGAGCAGGGGTTTAATTGGACAGTTTGAATTTTGTTGTTATTGATAGTGAATTTTGTGATGAAGATTTTTTTTGGCCATTTTAGTGGGGAAATTTTTTTTTTTTTTACAAAATTTATTTTTAAAGCTATTTTTGTTATTAAAATAAAATACAATTGTTAATGGCTATTTCCAACAAAATGTGGCTTTCAAATGATTAGTTATTTGATTTAATTGTGTTCCTGGGAAGACTTTATTTTAATTGAGTGATGCAGCTTTTTAGTCTTAGATAAGAATTATTTTAATCTTAAAGTCATCTTATTGCTGTCATCAGAAAAGAAGTAAATACCTTCTGGCCTCCTTTCTGAGGGTAATAAACCTCTGTTTATTCCTTCAATTTACTGCAAGATCATACTGAAAACTTCTTTACTTTGGAGAAAATTTCAGAATTTGGGGTCCATTAGGATATTCCTTAAGAGTTCCAGGTTCTACCAGGTCGTAATGAAATATTAGAGTGGGATTTCAGTGAATTAACCTTCACATTTCAAGTATTTGGTAATCTTGGTTCCACTAGAAAATCACTTTTTTCTAGAAGTACTAACCAAGAACAGCTTGGCCTGTAGCTTAGTAATTTTTTAACTCCTTCAACTTCTACTGCTATTATCATTTGTAAAATTTTATTGCTGATAATAGTGTCACAGAAGTTAACCTATTAAGGCCTCTCATGTGCTGTTGAATATTAGTAAAATATAATTTTATTGATTATTTAAGTCATGTCCAGCTCTTTCTCACCTTATATGTGATTTCCTTGGCAAAGATATTTGAGTATTTTGCCATTTTCTTCTCCAGTGTAAGGCAAAGTGATTTGCCTGGGATCACACAGTTAGTGAGTGTCTGAGGCTGGATTTGAAGTTGGGTCAATTCTGATTCCAGTGCTTTGTTTATTGTGCGACCAAGCTGTTTCTATGTAGAAATTCTAATAGCTTAGATTTCAATAAGAATTTATTGTTTATACAAACCTTCTCAGTTGTCTTATGGAAGAGTTCAGGTGAATAAAGTGAAACTCACTAGGTTTAAAAGAACTACCCAAAGTGTTAGCAGAAACTCTCAAAGCCAGGAGTCCATCCAAGTATTCTATCACAGATAATCATGACTGCTATTTCTTAGAAACTGATGATTTATAAGGCATTTTTAAATAAAATATTTAATTAATCTTTACAACATACTACCAACATAGATGCCATTATTGTCTTCAATTTATAAATGAGAGATTTGAGATTTAGAGAAGTTAAGTGCCTTGTCCAGTGATGAAGTAGTTGGTTATAATCTTATTATTGTTGGAGTGGACTTACCTTGAGTTTTCACACCATTTAGTCCTATAAAATGATAAGGTATAATAACTACCTCTAAAAAGAATCCTTTCACTCTAAATTCAGACATGGAACTATCACATGAATTTCATCAAGTTAATTTCATTGGCTGGATAATTGGTCTTATATTTCTTGCCACATTTTTCTTAGCTTTGGAGTTCTCATTTCTTCAGGATTCCTTAGAATGATGTTATTCTGTTATTATCATCACAGGATCCTAGATGTATTACAGACAACGATTATAGATGACCAACTAGGTCAACACCTTCATTTCATAAATGAGGAATTTAGGGAATTTGTGTGAGTTGCCTACTGTCATTCATAAAGTATAATCAAATGGAATTTAGGTCCTGACTCTAAATCTAGAGCCAGTTCTCCTCTTCTACATTTTTCTGTCACAGGATTTTATGTGCACATAATAATCATAGATTCAGAGTTTTAAAGGTCAACTAGACTTAACTCTTTCTTTTCTTTCTTTCTTTTTCTTTTCTTTCTTTTTTTTTTTTTTGATTTGGGATCTATTATCTAAGTAGATTACATAGCTTGCATGTAGTCAGGTAGATATTAAGAGTCATCAGGAAAATATGAACTTTGATCCTTTGACAATGGAACTAGTGCTCATTTATGTAACCATACTACTTCCTCCCCTTAATTTCAGGATTCAAAAGCAAAAAAAAAAAAAAAAAAAAACAACTATTGGTGAAACAATTCATTGTTTCCTTAGAACTTAGAGAACTTAAAGTTCCCAAGAACTTCAAGTATTAAAGAGGGAGGGGGAGGGAAGGGAAGAAGAGAGAGAGAATGTATACATAAACATAGTACATATACACATATGGAACCCTAGAACTTCATTATCTGTTTCTAGAGGTCAATTGAAAGATAAATTTGAAAAGCCGCTGAAAAATATGGGTTGAATCATAGGATAATAGATAGAGAATTGAAAGAACAGCAGTCCTCAAATCAAGGCTTCTCCTTTCTTATTGAGAGTGAGATTTTGGATGCTAATTATCCTTTGAGATTTGAGCATGCTGCCTTGTTCTCCTATAATGTCACTCTATATGTTAAACTTATTTTGGTGTCCACTTATTACTCGGCTCTCACTTGTGTCTTCAAAAAGCTGTAGCATGTTCATTGGCCACACTTTGGTAAATCATTTTGGCATATGAGCTAAACCAGATTGAGTATAGCCATATGGCTATAAGGCCATTAGTTAATTAGGAGAGTGTTCACCCAGAGCATGTGGAGAGTTCCTTTGATGGAATAAGCAGATGAGAAGAATTTGTTCAATGTTCATTCAGGCAACTGAAGTAAGCATTGTGGAGTACTTAGAGTTTGGTCAGACATTGACCAAGACATGGATCATCCTGTGGTCCTGACCTTTATTTTGCCACTGGACTTTGATGATTCTGGATAAAAGAGTGAGGCAAGGGAAATCACTGGGCAACTTTGCCTTAAGTAGCAACTCAAGCTATCACGCCATTAAGAGGTCATTGATCCTCCGAGAAAATTAAATAGTCCCCTATTATTTGCAAAGCTCTCTTGATGTCTCCTCCCCCTGTGGTTTTGGGCAAATCACTTCACACCTCCGAGTGTCAGGTTCCTCCTCTGTAAAATTAGAGGTATGAGCTAGATGGTCTCTAAGCCTCCTTGCTTGAGATCTATTGTCACTTTGATGGGATTTGAGAATACAAAAGGAAAGAAAGGAATAGTCTATGAAGAGTGAACTAAAGAGATCAATCAGTAAACATTTGTTAAGCACCTGCTGCTTGCCATTTGCTGGGCTGTCCCTAAAAAGGAACTGACAATAGGGAAACCACAGACAAACAGCTTTTTACAGAAATCCCATCTATGGGATAAACAAGACTTTCTTAACAGATGGAACTTGCCAGAATTTTAAAGGGCTGGGAAAGATTTCCTATAGAAGACTGAATATACTTGGAACTTAAGGGAAGTCATAGAAGCCAGGAGGTAAAGATGAGGAAGCAAAACATTTCAGGCTTAGTGGGCAACCAGGAAAAATACCTGGAGCTGAAAGATAGTGGGTTGCATTTGTTGAATGAGAAGCCAGTGATGCTGAGGATTGAGGGGTCTGTGTTAGGGAGCAAATAGTATGAAAACTGGAAAGACCAGAGGGAAGAGTTTATGAAGTTCTTTGAATAGAGTAATTTTGTATTTGATTGGGGAAGTAATAAATGAGATAATAGTAGAGTTTACTTAGTAAAGAGAGTGGCAAGATGGTACCTGAATTTTAGGAAAATCTTGTTAGTGATTGAGAAGGGGATGGGCTGAAGTGGGGAGGGACTTTGAGGCAGGCAGATCTACCCTCAGGTTATGGTAGTAATCAGGGTGGGAGTTAGAAAGGGCTTGTATCTGGCTGTTGATCCTGTCAGAGGAGAGAAAGGGGAGAGATGATGTAAAGGTGGAATTGACAGGCCTTGGCAATAATTTGGACGTGGGTGATGAGAGATAGCGAGGGATGCCTGCTAGGTTATGAGCCAGAGAGACTGCAAAGATAGAATGAAAGGGAGAATTTGGGGGAAGGACATGAATTTTATTTTATACATGTCTAATGTAAGATATCTAATAGACAAATAGTTGAGATATCTTAAAGACAGTTGGAGAAGCAAAATTGGTGGACAGTAGAATTAGGGCAGGATTAGTGGATTTGAGAATCATCAGAGTTATTTGCATAATAAGGTTAATTGCCTTTTGATAATGAGGGATGATAGTTACTTTAATGTACATATGTATTTAGTGCCTTCTGCAAGTTAAAATTTAGTGTTTGATAATATTTATAACAGATTATATTTCTTTGTTGTTCATTTACCAACTAGGTAAGCCAACTCTTTGAAATGGATATTGCCAGTATTTTTATCTTCATTTTGTAATGAGCATATTGAAAGAGGTGCTGATTTTTTCAATGAGCCACTAATCTAACAAGGATTAGTATTAAGTTTTGAGACATTCTCCTGATTCCCTATTATTTCTCCATTACTGTTGAGAGTACATCTAGGCTGTCTTCGAATCTTTCCTTTCTTTCTACTTAATATCTCTTCTATATGCCCCCTTCTCTTCTGTAGTCTGTTTTTATCTTGTTTGTACTCAGTTAGTGCATGTTATCTCCCTCTTCTGGGAGCTTCTTGTGGGCAAGGACTGTTTTGAATTTCTTTGTCTATTCATTAAGTTATTTATTTGTTTATGTACATACATGGACTTGGCATAGTGATTATATGTTTCATTTGGGGTACTACTTTTGTAAAAGTGAATTTTTAAAAATTTGGTTTTGTGGGTACATTTTTTATTTTTTGTCAGTTTCTAAAGTTAAAGGAGGAAGAAAAAATTTTTTATGACAGCTTTTTAAGAAATAATTATCTTTCGCAGCATTGAAGGCAGAAGATTTTTGTTTTTATGCAGTCAGCAAATTTTTCAACATTCAACGCTATGTGCCATGCCCTGTGCTGACAACTGCAGATAGAAACGAGAAACAAAAACAACTCCTCAGTCAAGAGATTTATGTTCTACCAAAGGAAATAACAAGTATATAAATGAATACAACAATAACATACATAATTGTCCAAATTAATTTTTAGGGATAAGAAAGGTAGCTTAGAGAATGGAGTCTTGAATGAAATTCATTCTGAAAAGCAAAGAAGGGCCCATTCTAAATATGGGCAAAACCCAATGTAGTGACCAAGATATAAGAGGGAATGTAATGTCCATCCTTTTATTAATAAAAATGTTTTATTAAAGACATGAAGGATTATTGTTTACCTGTATTGTCTTATTTGTCATCCTGTCTTGCTTTCAGGTTTGTTGACCTCCTAGATTGAATTTATTTCTGTGTTCGCATTTTTTGTGGATGAGAAGATTATTAGGCCATAATTAAAAATAATTTTTCATTATTTACTTGGATATAAGAAAAAGTAACAGTTTAAGAAATTTAATCCTAAATTATTATTTAGGGGAAAAAACTCTACCTCTGCTGTGTTGCTGAGCACCATACTTAATCCTCTAGTGTTATGAATGATAAGTTAGACATTTTTTTGATGAGAGTAAAACTTTATATGTCCTGAGTGAGCCCTGTACAATTATGCAAAATCACAACAAAAATGTCTTCCTTGATCTACAAACCCAAATGGTCTTGCATGGTCTTGCATCTCCTGGGAGCAAGATAAGCTTTCTTGGAGGAAGTTATGCCCCCCACCCCTTCACTCCACCCCTGCAAGATTTCACATTTATTTGAGACTTCCCTTAGACTCATGCAATAAGTCCTTCCCCCTGAGTGCTCCTTGAAGAACTGAATCTCACCCATTCCTGCCTAACCTCTTCTTTCGCACCCTCATTCCTCATCAGTTTCATTATGGAATTCCTGTCCCATTCTAATAAAAAGGAATTGAAATATACACAAGCATATTTTATATATAGTTTGTATTTAAACTAATTGCAACCCTGTATTTAATTCTCATTCCCTTTTTCCTGTGTGGACCCAGACTCCAATCAAACTTTCCTTTCTCACCTTTCCACTGTCCCACTCTGGAAGAGGGGTTGGGGGGAACAAAGGGAAAATTTGGAACAAAAGGTTTTGCAAGGCTCAATGTTGGAAAAATTACTCATGCATATATTTTGTCAATAAAAAGCTATAATAATAAAGAAAAAATATTCTTGAAATTATATAAATGTATATATGTATATATAAATAGAGAATAAGTTTTTTTCTCATTTTATCATAGCTTTTTATTGACAAAACATATGGTAATTTTTCAACATTGACTCTTGTAAAAACTTCTGTTCCAACTTTTTCCCTCCTTCCCTAGATGCCAGGTAATCCCTTACATATTAAATACGTTAAAGTATATGTTAAATCCAATATATGTATACATATTTATACAGTTATCTTGTTGCACAAGAAAAATTGGATTTAGAAAGAAGGTAAAAATAATCTGAGAAGAAAAACAAAAATGCAAGCAAACAATATCAGAGTGTAAATGCTATGTTGTGCTCCACACTCATTTCCCAGTGTTTTTCCCCTGGGTATATAGCTGTTCTGTTCATTAGTGATCAATTGGAACTGATTTGGATCCTCTCATTGTTGAAGATAGCCATTTGCATCAGAATTGATCCTCATATAGTATAGTTGTTGAAGTGAATAATGATCTCCACTTAGCATCAGTTCATGTAAGTCTCTCCAAGCATCCTGCTGGTCATTAAAATCATTTCTTTACAGACAACAAAGTTACATCTGTCTTAAAACTCTTCTTTTCCCCCTCCTTTCAGCTTGATGCTCCTTAGTCCAGATTCTTTCCTGTAAATACAGTCTCTCTGCCCAGTACTGATTACATTTTCACTCATTCCATTCATTTATTATTCAAGATGAAAAATTTGAAAGACTTCTTGCTAACCACTTCCATTCCATCAACTCAGTAAGTTCTTCTCTTTTGAGAATTACCCAATCAGGATCTTATGAACCAATCTCAGTTTTTGTAGCTGTTTTTAGCCCTCCTCTTTCAGTGTGTTTGGGTCCTGCCTCAGTGAACTGTAATCTTAATCTTCTCCTAAATACCCACTTTCATAATAGGAGAATTCTCCATATCTCTATCTCATCTTGCCATCTTGCCACCTATCTATCTTTTTATCCATCCATCCATCTATCCATCTATCTCTTCTGTTTTACTTCCCAGTTTCTCAGTTTACTCATTTTTCATGACCTACTTCTTTATAACTATACTCAGCATGGTCATACCTTTCATCTTTCTGTTACTTATAAATGTTCCACATCTCTCTTCATTAATTGTAAAATTTCTGTATTTATTTATAGAGTATATTTTTATTTCATCTTTCCCTTTGACTTGCATTTTCATCATTACTACTAATCCCTTCAATCCTTAGTTCTTTCCCAGGCTATCACCCTAAAACTGCCTGTAATCCCTTTTTACATTTTTTTTTTAATTCTATATATATTTAATTTTCTTAATTTAAAAATATGATTCTGAAAAGAGGTACAGAGACTTTAGTAGATAGCCAAAAGGGGTCCCTGACATAGACAAAAAAATCAAAAACACTTGGCAAAAGTGAAAAAAAATTAGGGCCTAGTAGATGTGGCAAGAAGTTGTCATATTTTAGTCAACACCTATTCCCATAAAAATATTCTCCTTAACAATAAATTTCTTGATAGTACAGGAACAATAGAGGGTTCTCTTCTCTTTGCTATGTTTATCTTCTTGCTGACCAATTTCCCTCGATGCTTTCTTCTTTTAAATCTCTTGCCCCCCTCTCCTTTTGCTGATTTTGCTCAGTCAAACCTTAGCCTTGACTTTTTTCTACTATCTATATAGCCTTTGTTCTTATTCATATGTTGCTAAATTAATCTGGAGAAAATTACAAAACCATGTGATTGGATCCACTTCAAATTTGTTTAAAAAATATGCCATTATCTCCTTATTCACCTCCCCCCCTTCACATCACCAGGTTCCCTTTCTCATTGGTGAGAAAACTCTCTTTCACCAGCAAACTCATCCTTTTCTCCAATCTCCAGTAAATGACACCCTTCATTATTTCTATTTACATCATTATTCAGTTGTTTCCCCTTTACTGACTACATCCTTAATGTCTGTAAACAAGCCTATCACTCCCCCATCCTCAACAAAACTCCCTTGATCATTCTTTACTTCTATCACTTGTTTTTCCTTTATTTTTGGCTAACCACCTTACAACCCTATCTATATTAGATCCCTTCAATTTGTTACCCACTGTCATCTTACCCCTCTATATTCTGGCTTCTGACTTTATCATGCAACTGCAACTGCTGTTTTCAATCTCTTAATTACCAAATCTAATATCCTTTTCTCAGTTCTTTGCATCCTTTGACTGTATTGATTACCCTTTTCTCCTTGATATTCTTTTCTAAGTTGTCAGGCCACTACTCTGTCCTTGCTTTCCTCCATTTTGACTACTCTTAATCTTTCTATCCTGCATCTCCATATAAGACATATCCACTAAAAGGGAACAGTTTCCAGTTCTCTGTTCTTGTCCCCCTTCTTTTTCTCTTATGTTATTTTGTCGGTTGATCTCATCAGGTTGCATGAATTAAATGATCATCTCTGTGATCTATCTCTTTGTATCATCTCTTGTGATCTTCAGTCTCACATTTCTAACTCCTGGAGGCCTAGAACCGGATATCCACCCAGAGATTTCAAATTCATGAACTCAATCCTGATTAAAATATAATATGGAAATGTTTAAAAATAAAATAAAATATGCAATAATTATAATATAGCATAGATAATATTAATTTTTGGTTTTCTTAGTCAATATTCAGGTCACAAATAACTTCTGTGTGATATCACTACTGTCCAAAACTGATCTTCCCCTCAAACCTTCCCTTCTTATTAATTTAACCCTGTTAGAAGCGAGTGCAAGGGATAATGTAAAAAAAAAATTACCCTGGCATGGATTCTGTCGATATAAAGTTATTATAAAATAAAATAAAATATATAATAAAAAAATAATAATTTAAACCTGTTATTATCAAAGCTATCACTATCCCCCAGTCAATCATCCATGCTCACAACTATGGTGTCATCTTTGTGTCTTCACTCTTAATTGACACTTCCAATGTATTTTGTTTAAATCTATCTCTGAAGTCTCCTCCACTCCATTCAATTTTCCTTTAAACTTTCAAGTTGATTTTCCTAAACCCTCATGAGTGCTCATTGAGCAGTAGAGCCAGAGTCTGACAGCTAGACCAGTCTCTCCTAGACCTCCCATTGATTGGCTGTGACTTTGGGCAAGTCCCTTCTGCCACTCAGGCTGCTCTTTTAGGATGACCTCTGACATCCTTTTTTAACATTCTGGACTCTGAATATGCCTATTAGATGTGATGGGATGTGATTAAGGAGAAGGGTTAGTTATAGGTTTGTTTTTTATTTGTTTATTTATTTTTACTTTCTCCTGAAGCACCCTTTATGGAAATTAGCATGATTTTGATTTGTAATTTTTTTTAACAACAATTTATATGATACCTTTTTTTTCTTCTTAATTTTCAGAGGAAAGTGTAATATCTCCCATTTTTCTGATATATTTGCCGCCAGAGAATTTAAAGCTCGTGTGGATTCATTTTTCTATATTTTGGGCTACAATCCAGAGACAAGGTAAGTAAATTAACTTTTTGTTTTTAAACCAACTTATTTAAATTTAGATCAGTTTTCAATAAATATAATCGCCACTATAATTGAAGTTTATGTGAGAAGCTAGTGGCTCATTGCTAGGAATGAAATGTGATACTAAGGATGGGGAAGGGAACAGATTCTGATATTTGTTTGGCTATACCTAAATGAATAAGACAGTAAAGAGTATACAAAGTACAGAAAAATTATACACTACAAAGATGGTATTTAAAACAACTTTTTTATTGTGAGTTAGAGTCAACAATATATTGTCTTAAAGGAGGCTCTGCAGTGAAACTTTATTCCTTTCCTATCATAATGCAGGAAATAGCTCTATTTCTTCTGGTAATGTTAGGAGCTCATCAGCTTCCTTAATTTTTACTGATGAATTTGTATGTTTTCATCAGTTCTAACTCTTTCAAAGGTATGTTTGGGATCTGATTTAGGTCAGATTAATGAATTCTTAAGTGACCTTGAAATACATTAGCAAGAAGAGTAATGTGGCCCCAAATCTCTTACTTTGGCATTTTTTGATTTGAGTCTATGTAGGACAAAGTTCATATGACTGTAGTCTTTGATAAAATTGAAAAACAAGGGCTGTTCTTGATTATGGAAGGTCTGGAATGCCAATTGGACTTTTCCTAGAGTGTAGGACTACTGAATGATTTTTAGCAGAGAAGTGATTTCAGTAAATCTGGATAAATATTTATCTGTGAATTGTGAGAAGAATTAATTAGAATGGCACAAAGAGGCACTAATTGGGAGACTATTTTTATGTTTAAGTGCGTAACAGTAAAGGGCTCTATATTAGATAAACATCCATAGAAAGATAATGGTTGAGATTGACTTGATGGAGTTTCACTTAGTAACGGCATATAAACTGGTCTGTTTTGACCAACAGTATACATTGTTAGTTGTAACACTTACCTAACTTCTGAAGGCACTAATCTAGGTAAATGAAAAGAAACTTGATTAAAGGATTACTCAATTAAAAATAACAAAAACAACTACTAACAGATATATAGAATTTGTATATCTGAATTTGTACTATCTGAAATGATTTTTACTAATATTATTTCATTTGATCCTTATCACAACTCAAGTTGGTAGGTGCTGTTACCACCCCTGTTTTATAGATTAGGTAAATTGAAGCATACTGAGGCGATTTGACCAGGTTCACACAGCAAACTAGTAGATGACTGAGATTGTTGAACTCAAGCCTTCCTGACTTCAGCTCTAGGGCGCTGTGTACTGTATCACTTAGTACAAATGAGCAAATAATCTTTTGCGTTCTTTAAGCATTATTTTCTATTTAATAATTTCTGTTTAATATTTCTAATGAGCAATATTAAATTAATATTTAATCTAAGCAAGATAGGATATTTTGTCAGCATTAATCCTGGTTTTATTTTTGCTGTTTGTTTTTGTGTGCATTCCCCACTCCCCCCACTGAGATTACTAAGATATATATCATTCAGTAGTCGTACATTTTAGGAAAAGTCCAATTGGCATTCCAGACCTTCCATAATCAAGAACAGTCCTTGTTTTTAAGTTTTATCAAAGTCTACAGTCATATGAACTTTGTCCTACATAGACTCAAATCAAAAAATGCCAAAGTAAGAGATTTTGGGCCACATTACTCTTAAACTTCCTTGTTTGGATCTTCAACCTCAACAGATAAAAAGAAGCATGTCATTTATAGCATTCCCAGCAGCAATACTCTTTCATAGTGCAGATATTGTCCTGATTCTCTTTTAGAGTTGAAGAGGTGTTGGATAATTGTGGCAGAGCTAGTGCCATAATGGATAACTTCTTTTCTTATCAGCAGACATACCTTTTGCAGCTTCTTATTAGAAAAGCATCACCTGATGCCTTTATTTTTATTTAAAAAACATGTCAGGTACACCTTACCAAGAAACCAGGCAGAGGGGTGGATATTTGACTGGTTATATTCATAGGAGCCTCATGGTTTTAACATCTTTATTTCTGGGTGTTCTTTCCAGCATGCCATTCATATTTGCTAGGTACACACAGATTCACACACAACATTAGAAAATTCATCCCAGAATCTAGGACTTTATATTCACTTATCTAATTGGTAAACTGTTATTGCTAACTGGCTAACCAAAGGCAGGCAGCTAGGTGATGCAATGGATGAAGCATTGGACATGCATCAGGAAGGTTCAATTTCCTGAGAAGAAATCTGACTTATAGACATTTATTAACTGACCAAGTCACTGATCCTGTTTGCCTCAGTTTCCTCGTCTGTAAAATGAACTAGAAAAGCAAATGACAAACCTCTCCTGTATTTCTGTCAAGAAAACACCAGATGGAATCAAGAGAGTCAGATCCAGACTAATATGACTGTACAACAACTCAATGCAGTCCTTTTTTATTCTTCTCTAATAAATTCCATGTCTCATTTTCCACAGAAAACTATATGAAGTGTTCTACTCTTCGTTTTCCCTCTTTTAAGCTGAATATTTTTGGTTTTTATTTACTGAGGAAAACATACTCTTTCACATGAATGTTCTCTTCTCATTCTTTTCATTGAAAATTATGTATCATTAGCCATATACCCTCCTTTCCCTTAGTCTGTGGTAGATTTTCTGCTTTCTAAGAATAGCATCCTTTTCTAATTTCTCTTTTGACAACTTCATCTCATCCCTTCTTGCCTTCTGTATATTATATCTACAATCCTCTACTTTCTATATCCTGTCTTCAGCCTCTCACTATCAAATAACTTCTCACTACTTTCATTCAGTCAGTTGTGCTTACTGTGTTCCATGCACTTTGTCCCATACTTTGGGACTCATCCCTGGGGTTACAAAAAAATGCAAAAAGCATTCTCTTTTCTCAGGAGTGCACTGTCTAATGGAGAAGATGCCATGCAAAAAGCTATGTATAAAAGATTTATATAATATAAGTTGGGGATAATCTCAGGAAGATTGAAACAGGGCCAGTACCTTTGGAAAGTATTGCAGTTTTAGTTGAAAGTTCTATAAATTGCCCAGATACTTGGGGGCCTTTTTTCCCCCTTCCCTTTAAAAAGTTGGTATTCAACTTGACATACTTCTTATATTAAGGGGAATAGTTTTAAAATGCTAACTTCAAACATTGATGCCAAAAGCATTGTTTTTCCAAACTCTTATTTCCGGTAGCTAATTTCCATTTAAAAATAATATTTTGGTTCCCAATAGGTAATAGTGAATATTTTCAAGTGAAATGTGCTATTTACTTTTGATGAGGGCAGAATGAGAAACACAAACAGTGTTGGAATTTTGGATCACTCAATGAAGAAAGGAGAAATTTTTTTCCTGCTCTAGACTGTGTTACTCTCTTGAACATACTATGGGTCAGTTGTATTCTTCTGATTATTGCATGGCATTTTTGGTGATGGGCCTAGGTGTCTATGACTTTCCTTTTCTTACTGTAGTTGTGACTATTACATTTATAATCTTTATAGTGGGAAAGAGGGAGTGCGAAATAGGTGTTTCTTTGTAATGGGTTGAATGTTTTCTTTCATCTTTTGGATTTAAAATTAATTCCTCTGATTCTCTCAACTAGAAGATAAAGTCATGTTTTGGTTTCTTTTTGATACACTCTCAGGGGCATGATTTGTTTTGTAAAATACCAGACCAAATATAATACAAAGAATATATTGGAACAATATTTGGTAGTTGAAAGAGTGAGTCCAAGAGGTAAAAGAAATTTTTGAGTGAAATGCTAGCCTGAATGTTGAACACTTTATCCATTTGGACTATTACTTTGGAAATATTTGCTTTTCATTTGCTGTAGTTTACCTTTGCTAAGTGCACTGGTCTGTTTCATGATTGTTTCTCCTGTCTTCACGATAATGAAATTAAAAGTCTTCCTTTGTTGGAAGTATCTAAAACAAAATATGTATAAAAATGGCAATAGAATTCTGCTCTTTGGTATTATGTACCAAAGCAAATTTGAATCTGTAATATTTTATAAAAACACATGGAAATTAAAGATATAATTATAGTCATTTGTACTTTCTTTTTTTCTCAAAAGTATTTAGTAAATGTTGATTTTGTACCCTAAGCACTTGAACCAATTTTGTGCTGGTGATCCTGTGTAGTAATCTTAGAGTTGCCATATTTGTTTCTATATTTTTTGTATGAGGCTTTACAGTCAAAAATTCTTAATGTAACTAAGATAATAAAGAATATTAAATGGATATGCATTTTTAAAAACACCAATTATAGTGTTCAATTAAACCAGTGGATAAACTACATTTTAGAATTATTTTTTTCAAATTAAACTATTCCTACTATTATCCATTCTCATTGAACAGATTTTAAAAAGAAACCCTTAAATATAAAGCCATGAGACTTACGTGAACTGATGCTAAGTGAAATGAGCAGAACCAGGAGATCATTGTATACCTCAACAATGATACTGTTTGAGGATGTATTCTAATGGAATTCAGTTTCAGTTGATCAAGGATGGACAGAAGCAGCTACAGCCAAAGAAAGAACACTGGGAAATGAATATAAACTTCTTACATTTTTGCTTTTCTTCCCGGGTTTTTTATACCTTCTGAATCCATTTCTCCCTATGCAACAAGAGAACTGTTTGGTTCTGCACACAAATATTATATCTAGGATATACTGTAATCTATTTAACATGTAAAGGACTGGGGGAGAGGGTGGAGGGAGGGAGGGGAAAAATCAGAACAGAAGTGAGTGCAAGAGATAATGCTGTAAAAAATTACCTTGGCATGGGTTCTGTCAATAAAAAGTCATTCAAAAAAACAAACAAATAAATAAATAAATAAAGCCATAGTCCATTAGACAACATCTACATATTTTCTATGTCTCAAAACTTAGGAATCTCTATATTTTTAAGTTCACCTCTCTGGAAAGAGGTGAATGGCTTATTCCATTCTCATTCTTTTCGATTAGTTTGTCATGGCATTAATCAAAATTCTTAAATTTTTCAAATTTTTTCTGTCATTTTTATAATGATGCAAATTATTCTAGTTTTTGTCTCTTTGTGTCAGTTAAGAAAGATCTTAACTTTCTTCTGAAATTATTTGTTTCATCTGATTACATTGCTATATTATGATTTGTTTAGTGATTCTTCAGTAGGAGTTTAATTTCCAATTTAATTTTCAAATTTCCAAATAATTCATTTCCAAAATAAATATATTTAGCTATATATAGCTTCTGTACAGATGTGGGAAAATTGGGACACTAATTCTTTGTTGATGAAGTTGTAAACTGACCTACCTATCCTGGAGAGCTATTTGGAACTATTCACAAAGTGCTCTAAAACTCTTTGATATAGCAGTATCAGTACAGGGTCTGTATCCCCAAAAGATTATAAAAGAGGGAAAAGGATTCACATATGCAAAAATGTTTATAGCAATTTTTTTTATGGTGCCAAGGATTTGGAAATTGAGGGGATAGCCATCAGTTGGGGAATGGCTTACTAAATTTATGGCATAGGAATGTAATGAAATATTATTCTATAAAAAATGATGAGCATGCTGATTGCAGAAAAGGCTGGAAAGATTTATATGAACTGATACTGAATGAAGTGAGTGGAATCAGGATTACATTGTATACAGTGATAGCAAGGTTGTGTAATGATCGACCTTTGATCGAGTTAGCTCTTCTTGGCAATGTAGAGATCTAAGCCAATTCCATTAGACTTGGCATAGAAAATGTCATCTACTTCATGAGAAAGATTTGTGGAGACTGAATGTCAATAGGAACATACTATTTTCCCCTTTTTTTTGGTTTCTTTTTCTTTTACATGTTTTTTTTTTTTTTTAGCTTTTTTGTTCTAGTTTTTCTTTTACATGACTAATATTGAAATGTTTAAAAATATTTTACCACAATCGCCCACAACTACTCTAAAGGATTTATGATGAAAGATCACCCAGAAAAGGAACTGATTTTGTCTGAATACTATCTCTCTCTTGATTTTTAACTTAATTTTTCTTGAGGTTTTAAATTTCATTAGGGTGGGAGATCTATGTTTTCTTTCACAACTTGACTTTTATGGAGACATTTTGTATAACTTCACATTTAGTTTCTTAATTATGGATGGGGGGCGGTAAGGGAGATAACCTTGAACTCAAAAATCTTAAAAACATGTAAAAAAAATTTGCTTTGAATGTAACTGGGGAAAAATACTAAAGAGATGAAATTTTAAAGCATTGTACAAATTTAATCTATATCATATTGCTTTGCTTGTTCTCTTGAGAAAGGGGGGGAATAAAGGATGAAAGGAGAAAAAAAATTTGGAACTCAGAATCTTACAAAAATATATGTTGAAAATTATCTTACATGTAATTGGGGAAAAAAGAATGACTTTGAACAAATAAATTGTTTTCACTATTATTTAAGTATCCCAATTAACTATTAAAACCTTATAAATCGATGCAACAAAACAGAAAAATTTGTAATTTCAGTAAGTAAATTATCTTTGAAGCAAATACTAAAAATTTATTGAACACTAATCTTAAGAAATGTGTATTTCAATGAACAAATCATAGAAATATTTGCATTTTTAGGGGGAAATGTATATTTCTAAAAGACTTTCATCAATAGAAGATAGGAGATCAACAAAGAGGGGATGCAACTCCCAAATTAGAAAATGAACAAAATTAAAAATCCCAATTAAACACCAAAATAGAAATCCAAAAGAAAAGGTTAGCACAATTTAAAGCAGAATATTCATTAAAATAATAAAGAAAAAACCATGAGCTATTTTAAAAAAGGAACAGTAACAAAATAGATAAACCATAAGCTAGTTGACTTTTTAAACAAAGAAAACCAAATTACCAATGAAAATGAAAAAGATGAATTTACAGGCAATTAAGTAATAAGAGCAATGATTAGGTAGCTTTGGTCAACTCTATGCTGATAAACTTAGTAATCCAAATGAAATAAGTGAATATTTACAAAAATATAACTATTTCAGGGAAACAGCATTGGAAATGGACTACAACCTACAATTAAAATCCCCAAATAAAAAAATATCCAGATCAGATGTATGTACTAATGAATTCTAGTAATTTCTTTTCTTTTTTTTTTTCATTTTCGCTGAGGCATTTGGGGTTAAGTGACTTGCCCAGGGTCATACAGCTAGGCAGTGTTAAGTGTCTGAGACCATATTTGAACTCAGGACCTCCTGACTTCAGGGCTGGTGCTCTATCCCCTATGCCATCTAGCTGTCCCTGAATTTTAAATTTTAAAAGAAAATTCCAAAACTACATAAGCCATTAAAAAATTAGGTAAAGAAAGTTTCCTACCAAATTCCTTGATATTTCAGGATCATATGGTCCTGAAACTTAAAGCGGGTTTAGTGAAAACATTAGAAGTAAAACTGTATCCACAGTGACTATTGATTCAAGAATTTTTTAATATTAGAAGACTACAGCAGTCTATCCCAGTAGATATACTGTGAGCAGGTTGCATTTATACCAGAATGCAAGATTGATTCAATATTTACTATAAAGTATAATCAATCATATTAATAGTAACAAAAATCATGATTATTTCAAGAAAAATAATTAAGATTAATTCTAGAAAAATCTTTTGACAAAAAATTAGTAAGCATTGGAGTAAAAGGAGCTTTCCTTAAATGATAAGTAGTACCCAAACCAAGAACTAGCATCATCTGTAATAGGGATAAGCTACAAATTTTTCTAGGAACATTAGAAATGAAACATGAATGTCTATTATATTCACTACTATTGAATGTTGAAACATTTAGGCTAGTTATCTCAATAAAAGAAGAAAAAGGAATTAAACTAATAATCATGGAATAGAATAAGCATTTGTTTCATTTTATATATTATTTCCTTTTGACAGATCAAAGGACTTGTTGAAAGTCCAAGGAGGCACATTACTTAACTGGTTTAGAATCATAAGATGGAAATTCTTTGAAGATTGTGCAGTCCCCTTTTTTTGAAGTAAGATGAGTTCCAGTTAAAGTATAGGACATACATAAAGTATAGGACATCCAGTCAGTTAGTATCAGACCTGAAACAACAGTTCTGCTCTTCTTGACTTATAATCTTGTTCTCTTTTATAATATTTTCCTACTAATTTTGTCTAATCTTCGTAGTGAATGCTGGTGCTTGGGTCAATACTCAACTCTTAACCTTGAATTTTGAATTTTCCCTATAATATTCTTTCTATATGTGCTTACTCATTTACTTTCTTAGTTCATATATACTTTTTATGCAGCCATGATGTTAAAATTTATTGTCTGATTATAAAAAATTGGGGGAAATATTCACAGATTTCTCCCTATTCACATAAAAACTTTAAAAAAAATTTTTTTTGCTGAGACAATTGGTGTTAAGTGACTTGCCCAGGATCACATATCCAGGAAGATTTGAACTCAGGTCCTCCTAACTTAGGATTGGTGTTCTGTCTACTACACCAACTAGTTGCCCTACATAATACTTTTTGATAATGCTTCCTTTTCCTGCTCATAAGAATGATTTATATCTTTTAGAATTGTTTTCTTGAGAAAGTCTTCTTGGACTTATTTCTCCTACAATTTTGTATCATGATAGCTTTCATAAACTTGCCTAGAATCTTTTGAAAGCTTTTCTTCCTGAATTTGTGTTTTATGCCAGCCTGGATCTTTCTGCTGTCACAAATTGAAAGGTGGAAGGATCATTTCGAGGCATGCTCCCTCACCTTACCCCTGCCCCCGCCAAGCTCCTATCATTTCTCCTTTAGCAACTAGTTTTCATTTTGTTGACAGATATCAGTTCCAGAATACAATTTCCATTGGGTGGTTCCTCCTTTTAAAAGAGGAAATTATCTGCAATCTAAGACAAGAAATTATTAATGTTTTACTTTTGTCCCATTATCAGAAATAAAGATAGTTGAAGTCTGTAGAGGGCTGGAACTCTGGAGAATTATACTTGAAACAATACTTGAAGCAGGGTGTTAACTCAGGGAAACTGATGAGATGATGGTTTTCTAGTTCACATATATATTCAGTACTTAGTCTGGTGATGTAATGGTTCTCTAGTTCACACATACATAGTGTACTATAATTCTGTAATCATACCAAAGTATATAAGGACTGAGAGGACTAGAAATGAGACATTCCATTTTTGACCATTCTCCAAGTGACTCTCCTGTTTTCTTCACTCCTCCATTAAGACCAAGGACTTAGTCTTGTCCCGAGGTCCAGAAACCTCTCTGGTCCCAGAGAGCTAGTTCCGATGATATATTTTGGCCCCCCTAACTTGGGGGCTCTAGAAAGCACATTATAGAGGTCCCTCATCATTTCTGTATTATGCATTCATGAGAAATTGTAATCACTTTTCTGAAATCATAATTTATTCCTTCTTTCTGTTTCTGTTCTTGCTTTCTTTAGTATACTACCATTTCTGCCTGCATTGGTTTGTTTCCGATCTTATCCACACCTCCCCATTCTTTTTCTTAGATTTCTTTGCATAAGTATATTTTTTTGATTTAAAAAAAAAATTTAATTGAGAGCATCACCATACTTTTCTCCAGATCCCTCTCTTCTCTCCTCCCACAGAATTATCACATATTATGGATAGTATTTCTTAAAAGACAAAAAGTAGGTATAAAGAAGGAAAAAAGGCACTGTTGTGTCCAGAATAGCTCTCTGGAGAATCTCAGTCTTAGAAGAGGAGTGAAGAGTGGGCCTCACATGGACAGGCAAACAGATAATTCCTTTTTCCCAAATTCTCTCAGCCATATATACCCTAATATCCTTATATAACCAAAGCAATACTGCGCATATGCTAACAATGTACTATGTATGCAGGATCACATGAATAACTTGCTATTGTGTGTAGATGACTCTTTGCTACCTGGCATCACTCTGCTTTAGTCACAACACAAGTTGTCACTGCCACTGACTTCTCAGGAAGGCTGAGAGCCCTTAAGGGAGATGGGGAACTGAACCAGACATTGTCAGCAGATTCCCTTTGGACTGAAGGGTCTTGTTCCTCAACCAGAGTTCTCCCACTGACTGTGGCCTCTATACCATTGAGTGATTGATTCATGAAAAATATATGCAATGCTCTGTAAAAGGATAGCATGGGGCAGTAGCTCTACGTATTCTTGCTTGTATTTTAGTAATTTTGTAGCACCTCAGATTTTTGGCTGTTATTCTTTTCATTTACATTGTAATCATAATAAATTGTTTTCTTGTTTAGGCATACTTAACTGAGGAGTAGTCAGTACATATAGATATACTTCTTGGAATTTATTCTTTCTCATTTCTTAATAGCATGGTCATATTAAACCATTACAATCTTGTACCATAGACTTTTAGGTATTTCTCAATCATTGGGTATCTACATTATTTTCAATTTTTTGATATCTCAAAAAATGCTGCTATAAATGTTTTGGTATATGAAGCTTTTTTTAAAAAACTTGATTTTTTTTTTTTTTGAATGCAAACTTAGAAATGCAATCTCTGTGCATGAATCTAAGAATGGTCAATTTATTAATTAGTCAATTTAGTAAAATTGCTAAACATTCTTTCTAACAATAATTATATAGATGAACATTGTCAGCAGCAATTTCATAAGTGCTTATTTTTTCATAAGTCTTTCTATTATTGACTATTTCCATCTTTTCCCTTCTTTCGACAATTTGTAGAAGATGCATTAATGTTATGAGTTCAAATGTTGGGTTCTTATTCTTCTTTAAAATATTAAAAGTTCTCTCTGGGTGCCTTCCCTGGAATCAGGATTTTGTCGGTCCCTGTTTGGGCGCCAAAATGTGGTGAGCTTCTTCTTCTCAAAACACCGCCAGGTGATAAAAGTTCAGATCTTTTATTATCTCCAATATAGCTCGGTTAGCTTAGAGGCCTATCTCTCTCTGCTTGGTTCCAAGAACTCTTGCCGCTTTGTCCTTTGCTTCCGCCTCTGCTTTCTTCAGCCTCCAGCCAGCTCCACTCTTCATGTCATTCCAGTGAAATCTGACTGAGAGTCTCTGTCTGTTTCTGAGCTTTTTCTTCTCAAAACGCAGCCAGGTGATAAAAGTTCAGATCTTTTATTATCTCCAATATAGCCCGGTTACCTTAGAGGCTTATCTCTCTGCTTGGTTCCAAGAGCTCTCTCCGAATGTCGCCAAATCCAAAGGTCTGGTCCTTCAGCCTCTGCCTCTGCTTTCTTCAGCCTCCAGCCAGCTCCACTCTTCATGTCATTCCGGTGAAATCTGACCGAGAGCCTCTGTCTGTTTCTTTTATCCAAGAGGGAGGAATTGTGAGATACGAGAAAGAGGGATTATGGGTTTTCTCCCATAGTGCTCTCTGGCCCAAAGAGCTTCAAGGGAGGTGTGAACTCACAAAAGTACAAAGTTTACTTTGTGAAGCTGGCATACTTGTGAACT
The DNA here is from genome assembly GCF_016432865.1 of Antechinus flavipes. Classification (NCBI taxonomy): domain Eukaryota; kingdom Metazoa; phylum Chordata; class Mammalia; order Dasyuromorphia; family Dasyuridae; genus Antechinus; species Antechinus flavipes. The sequence goes on from NC_067400.1 coordinate 597,897,728, forward strand.
CTAATGAGTAAAGGTGCAAACACAAACATTGTACTAATTAGTTCTACTTAGTATCTTGTTTCAGGTTCTGGCCCAAAACATCTTCTTGTTAGATTAGATCAACTCTAATTAGTTAGCAGTTTGTAAAGATTCTAACACATTAACACCTGAGGGTTGTTTTGACTTAAATTTTTCTTTTTAAGTAGTATCATTTCAGCCTGTTTGAAAGATTTGAAGTTTTTTTTTTTTATTTTACAGTTCTCTAATTATTAGTGATTGAGAACATTTAAAAAATATAACTTCATAACTTTCATTTCTTTTTCTCAACACCGTTGACTGTTTTGAAATGACTCTTATAAATGTGGCTCAGTTTCCTATATATTTGGAAAATGAAACTTTTGTCAAAGAAAGTTGCTGCAAAATTCTTCCTCTAACTTCCTGTTTTCCTTTTAATTTTAGTTGTACTGGAAGTCTGTTTATGTGTTTTAAACATATATATTTCTTGTTTTATGCAAATTTGAATTTTGATCATGCAAAAGCCTGGCTCTGGTTTTTGGCAGTCTCTAGAAGGGCAGCAGCTCAGTTCCTGCCCCTAGAGCTGCTCTCGCTAGGGGGTGTGAGATAGACTCGCTCAGACACTCAAACCACTCTGGTTGCAGAAGTTCTGGGGAGGGGCAGCAAGAACTGGCAAATCAAAATTACCTATTTTTTTGGTTAGTGATCCTCTCTGCCTCTTGTTTGCTCATAAATCTTGCCAAATTTAATATATTTCATGCTCTTAATTTGTTTATGATATCACTATGTGAAAATTATGTACTGATTTTGACTGTCTTTGTCGATGTTGTAAAATATTGTTCTGTATTTGTTTAGTTCTTGACATACTCCTTCGCTATTTTCCTACTAGTTTTGGTCAAATAGTGAGTCTTTGCCCCATTCTTCGTTTATCAAACATTAGATTATTGTGGTCATTTACTTCTATATATTTAATGTATTTCATTGATCTTCTACTCTAATTTTTTTTATCCAATATCAGATTGTTTTGATGATCACTTTTTTATACAGAAAAATTTTTTCACTAAAAATAACTGTGGACTGTATGAAATCTACCTGCAATGAGATTTTCTGATTCTTTGAGGTCTGGTACCTCAAGGAGATTTTGCCTCCTTTTTTCATGTTTTTTTTTTTTTTTTTAATTTTTTAATTTAAATTTTTTTTTTATTCATTCATTTGATATTCTTGACCTGTCTTTGTTCTTTGTTTTATTGTTGTTTTTTAGCTTTAAAAGAACAATTCTTTGACAGTTTAATATGGCTGTGGATAAATCAATCAAATTAGATAGTATTGTTACTTTTATTATATTGATTTGGCCTACCTATGAGCAATTAATATTTATTTCTTCAGTTGTTTCAATTTGTCTTTATTCATTTATTTATTTATTTATTTATTCATTCATTCATTTATTTTGTGATTATGTTCATATAGGTACTGCCTATGTTTTTACAGCTCAACTAGTAAATAATTTATTTGGTTTGCAACTATTTTAAGTAGTATTTATCTTTGTATCTTTTCCTGCTGGGATTTATTGGTAATATGTGGAAATGCTGATGGTTTGTGTGAGTTTATTTTATATCCTGCAATTTTGCTAAAAAATAGACTAGTTTTTAAATTTGGATTCTCTAAGGTTCTCTGTAAATTATTTTATTTGTTTCTAATTCCTTTAATTTCTTTTTTTTGTTGTTGTTTTATTGCTATTGTTAGAATTTCTATAATGACATTGAATAATAATGACAATAGGTGTACTTGGTTCATCTCTGATTTTAATGAGAGGCTTCTAGTTTAACCTCATTACAGATAATACTTACTTGATTTAGAAAGATGATACTTATTGGTTAACACAAAGGTCCATTTATTCCTATACTTTTCTAGTGTTTTTAATTTGAATGGGTATTCTTTTTTTGTCATTATGTTATTTTTTCTCATTTTTGTACACACACACAAAAAGCTTTTGCATCTATTGATGTAATTATATGATTTTTTTTTTAATACTAATATGATCAATTATCTTTATAATCATCCTAATATTGAACTAGCCAGGAATTTATGGTACAAATCCAAGCTCTTTATAGTGTATTATTTTTGTGACATATTACTGTAATCTTGCTAATATGTTATTTTAAAATTTTGTATCTTTATTCATTAGGGAAATTGCTCTAGAGCAACCCTTCTTAACTGTTTGGTCATGACCCTACATGGGGTCACATAACTGAATGTGGAAGGGTGTCAAATTATGATTTATTATCAGCAACTGTTTGATTTGTATACCTTTTTATATACTTGTATAACTAGGGTTACATAAAAATTTTTTGTGTGAAAAGGAGTTATGAGAGTAAAAAAATTTACTGGTGTATAGTATACTTTGGTTTTACCCTCCTTAGTTTAGATAGCAAAACATATTTGTATCATTGGTGGAATTTGATAGGATGTTTTAGCCTATTTTTTCAATTAGTTTGTGTAATATTGGAATTAATTGTTGAAATATTTCATAAAATTCACTTTTAAATACATTTAGTCCTGGGATTTTTATCTCAGGGATCTCATCTCCTCTCCCCATTGGCATATTTAAGTACTTTTTTTCTTAATAAATATTCATCTATTTCTAGATTATATTTCACTGACATATAATTGATTTAATTTCATCTTCATTCACTTTACATTCATTTTTAAAATTTTGATGCTGGGAATTAACTGTTGGTTAATGTATCCTATTTCTTCTCAGCCTTCTCCCTAATAAAGCCAGCTCCTAGTTTTACTTTTTACTTTTCTGTCTTATTTTTGAGGATACCTATTTTGATATTTAATTGAAGATTTTTGTTTTTTTCTAATTTTTTACTTTTACTTGCATGCTCAATTGTTGATCTGCTCTTTTTTTGATATAAGCATTTAGAGATACAACTTTTCCCACTAAATACTGTTTTAAATATATTCCACAAATTTTGGTGTGTTGATGCTTTTAAATAAAATTATCATCCTATGATTTCTTCTTTGTTCCATTCTTCAGGTTTTGATTATTTACTTTCCAATTTTTAATTTTTGCTTCAGTGATCCTTTATCAATTTTAATTTTTATTTCGTTGTGATCCAAAAAAAATTTTTTTTATTATTTCTACTTCTCTGTATTTGCTTATGAGCTTTTCATGCCTTTAATATGTGATAAGTTTTTGTGAAGGTGAATTGTGCAACTGACAAAAGGGCATACTCTTTTTTTATTCCCATTCCATTTTCCAGAGTGCTATCATTTTAACTTTTTAAAAATTTTATTCATATTCTTCATGTCTTTATTATTTTTTTCTTTTAGATTTATATAGATCTGAGAAGGGTAGATTGAAGTCCCCACTGGTTTAACTTTACTGGCTATTTCCTTGTGTAAATCTTTTAACCTTTTTTTTTCCTCTAAGAATTTCTGTTCTATGTCTTTTCATGCATATATGTTTAGTAAGCATTTAATATTTTTCTGAGAATATGAATGCTACCTGAACTTTTAAAATTTCACCAGAGTTTTAATTTTAACTCTCTCTATGCCTTTTTGTTTGAGTTTATCTTATAAACAATATTGTTGGATTATGCTTTTTATTCCATTTTTTAAAATTATCTTCTTGTATTTCATATGTGAATTCCTCTTTCAGATTCAGTTATGAATGCTAATTGTAATATTTGTCTCAATTCTCTTCTCCATTTATCCTTCTTTTTTTTAAACCCTGTTTTCTTCTGACCACTGCTTTAAACTATTTTTTCCCTGTTAGTCTCTTCTCCTCCTATTTCCTTGTTGAGTAACGTGAATTACTATTCCCAATTCTCTCCCTCTCCCTCCTCCTCTTTTTCTCTCCCACTTCCTCACCTTCTCCCTCTCTCCCTCTTTGTCTCTTCCTCCTTCTCTCCCCCCTGTTTTCTCTGTCTGTCTCTCTCTCTTTCGTTTTCTCTTTTAACCAGTCAGGTATAAGTGAGGTTCATACATTCATCCACTCTTAGTTTCCCTTCCAGTATAAAAATTCTTGTTAATACACTTTTTTTAGGAAAGAATTTTCTGCATTTGTTTTTTCCTTTCCTCCTTTGCCCAGTAAGTACATGCTTAGTATAAGTATCCCTTTTACTTTACACTTGAACTAGTACTACTTAGCCTTTTGGTTTGTCTTTGTCTAAAAGCTTTGCACTCCAATCCATCTTCCATTCAGATGTGAAAGTGATTTTCCTGAAGTAACATCACTCCTTCATTTCCTCACTCTATATGCACCCATATTACTACAGATTTTCTCTTATCTTGCACTTTTCAAGTGTAACATCCTTTTTTCTTTGAATGTCTTTTGTAATCTAATACTTTCAAACTTCTGTACCTCAACTCTGATTATTTTCTCTTGCTGTCCTCCATACTTGGAATTCTCTCCTTCATTCCTACCTCTTTGTTTCCCTGATCCTCCTTCAGGACCTCTTTGTAGTTTATTTCCAGTATATTTTTCCTATATGTTGTTTCTTGAAATTGTGTGTTGTTGCCATCATTAAAATGTGAGTTTCTTCAGAGAAGGATCCCCTCCATCTTCCTTTTTCTCCAGCACCCTTGTGCTCATCCCAGTAGTTTAGCCCAAATGTCAGTTTCTTTAGGACACTCATATATTCCATTTATCACCTAATTTCTGTTTATACTTAATGCTTTGCAAGACTGTTATTTGACTAATATTGTATCTTCCTTGAATTACATGGGTTATTCTTATTCCAGTTTATTTTGGATCACTATTTTCATTTGTTGTTGAGAACTATGTTTCTTAGTAATCTAATGAGAAATATTGTTGAATATTAAGACTAGTAACTTTTTTGCATACATGTGAATATCTGAACGTAGTTTCTAGTGTTGAATTACAGTTGAAACTTGTTGAAGTATGTTGGCATTTCCTTTGTTTCATAAGTTTTGTACAAAAAATATTAATATTAAGAGATTGTGTTTAATTCATCAAGAAAGTTAAATGGACAGTTGCAGATGCTTTGAAATAGGATTTTTTTTTTCCAGAGACCCTCAACCAAGCAAGTAGAGGTACCCTTTCCTATTAAAGTTCAACTAGATTAGAATATATCCTAGGGAACCCTGACCCCAAAGTGGTGTGTCAGTACTTTGTCATGCATACTATGATTCATTATGCTTCCACTCCAAGGCATATTTCCTAAAGTTTTGGGATTTCCTTTGTCTACAATCTACCTAAAGGATATTAACAGGATTCCTTCTAGAAACATATTCAGTGTAGAAGCAGCCCTGGAGTCCTGAGGACCCGAGTTCAAATCTGGCCTCAGGCATTTAACATTTCCTAGCTGTGTGACCTTGAGCAAGTCATTTAACCTCAGTTGCCTCAGGGGGAAAAAAAACAGGGGCGGGGGGGGGGGGGAAAGAAAAGAAACAAATTCAATGTGTAAGGTAGATTAGGGTAGAGGTCAAGTATTTCTTATACCCCAAAAGTACACATTGACAATTAAAATATCACAAACTACCACAAAACTGTTATTTTCTTTCAGGAGATATTATATTTGGAAACACCTTGTGGGCTAGTTGGACAGGTATTTCACTTCAGCTCTCTTATCATCTAAGCAATTCACTTAAGATTCATGTCTTCCTTCTAGCAAATGATTGGTCTCATTTGCTCTCTCTTGGTCATCTTCTAAAAGTTGTTTCAGATGCCACTCCTGTTAGCATCCAAGGCCTATGTCCTGTAGCTCCCAAGGTATTAAAGCTATGGTTGCTGCCAAGGTTAGAATCTCTTGTTATATTGCAGGGTCCCTGTTTGGTCACCTGTATTCAGATAAGGAAACACACAGGAAGAAAAGCTGCTTTTGTTTTGACATCAAGGATCAGGTTCTCATGAACTACATACAGAGAATTACATATGTGCTTTTCTTCTTGCCATCACTCACAAATGTTACATTTCATGTTCATGAATTCTGAAATTATTTTATGTGATTATAACATTTGATAAATCCTTTTTCCTCTGTGCCTTCTAATGTGTGTGTGTTTTCACTGAGATGTACACACTGTCAACTTCTTTCTTCTTTAACAAATCATTTCCCTTCCATTGGTTAAAGTTTCCTTCTTTCTTGACCCCTTAGTGAACCATTTGAATTCTGATATATTTTCTACTTTCAAATCCCTTTGTCCTGTTATTATTATTGTTCATTATGTCTTGCCAAACTCCAATCATGGAATAGTACAATTATCTATTCCTTTTGTGCTATTTACATGCTGCTAAACATACTGCTATAATTTGGTAGTGAAGTAAATAGAATCCTTGTATTTGGATAGGAAGAGTATTAATATGGCATCTGGCACTTACTATCTATATAATGCCATGCAAATAATTTAGCCTCTATGACTTTGTTTCCTAGTATATAAAACAGGAATAATAATAGCACCTAGCTCTTCAAAGGTTATTGTGAAGATCAAATAAGGTAATGCCCTTTCCAACCTTTAAGTGATACATAAATATTACTACTGCTAGTATTGCTATTGTTATTCTTACTATTATGGAATTGGATTGGGGGAGGTCATGAATCTGTTCTGATGAATCCATCACTAATTCATACTATTTAATCTTATGTCTAATCTAATCTAGGCTTTTAGTTTAGTAAAACTAATCTTACATTTTCCCTGTAATCAGTTTATTTTTGTACTCGATACACAAAATATGGACAGCATTTGTTTTAAATTCTCCAAGTTTTCTTTCTCCCTCACCTTCATCTCTTCAACATTACTAAATTCCTTCAAGACAGAACTTTGGACCTTAGCTTAAAAAGGCCAACGTCTCCCATTTCATCCAGGGCCGTCTCCAGGCATTTTAATCTCTATCTGGCCACAAAACCCAGATAATTCTGGAGGGGAAAGTGAGACTGGGGACATTACATAGCCCTCCCTCCTTTAAATCCAATTCATTTGCACGTCATGGTGGCACCTTCCTGATGTCATAGAACTTTTTGAGAGTGAAGGAAAAATGTTGGAATCCTTACTAACTGCTAACTAATTAGAGTTGATCTAATTTTACAAGAAGATGTTTTGGGCAGAACCTGAAACAAGGTACTAAGTAGAACTAATTAATACAAGGCTTGTGTTCACACCTTTACTCATTGGAGTTCACAAGTATGCCAGCTTCACAAAGTAAACTTTGTAAATTCAAGGGAGTTCACACCTCCCTTGAAGCTCTTTGGGCCAGAGAGCACTATGGGAGAAAACCCACAATCTCTCTCTTGAAGGAGCATAAATAGAGCTTCAATGGGCCAGTCGAAGAGTTTCAAAGTGAAGAAGCTACAAGTCAAGATTTCAGCGGAGTTATGCCAGGAGCCCTCTCTCCGAAGCGAGGCAAGAGAGAATATATTTTCCACTTGGCTGGCTGGTCGCAGAAGAGAGTTCAGCTGTATTGGAGAGGAGTTGGTGCCTGGGCTCCTGCACGCCCCCCACTGAGACCAAGCTGGTCTGAAAGACTCATCAGAAAGCTAGCCGAGCCCCAAGTAAAGGAGACAAGAGATTCATTCCATCTCTGTGCTGGTTGGAGGCTGAAGAAAGCAGAGGCAGAGGCTGAAGGACAGAACCTTTGGATTTGGCGACATTCGGAGGGAGCTCTTGAAACCAAGCAGAGAGATAGACCTCTAAGCTAACCGGGCTATATTGGAGAAAATAAAAGATCTGAACTTTCATCACCTGGCTATTTCACTGGAATGACATGAAGACTGGAGCTGGCTGGAGGCTGAAGAAAGCAGAGGCAGAGGCTGAAGGACCAGACCTTTGGATTTGGTGACATTTGGAGAGAGCTCTTGGAACCAAGCAGAGAGATAGGCCTCTAAGCTAACCGGGCTATATTGAAGATAATAAAAGATCACCTGGCTGCGTTTTGAGAAGAAAAAGCTCACCACATTTTGTGCTTAACAAACATACAATCAAATATTGTAGTCCTGCTTTCTTTGAAACAGACTAATTTAATCTATCATCAGTGACCAAAAAAAGAGCTCATAGTGCCTCATGGGAAAAAAAAAATCATAATCATTTTAATTGTATGGTCTTTTCAATAATGAATTTTTTTGGAAATACTGTGTGGAGACATTAGTAATAAAAGAAACTAATCAATACAAGGCTTGTGTTCACACCTTTACTCATTGGAGTTCAATGAGTTCATACCTCCCTTGAAGCTCTTTGGGCCAGAGAGCACTATGGGAGAAAACCCATAATCCCTCTCTCTGGAAGGAGCATAAATAGGCCAATGGGCCAGTCGAAGAAGTTCTTGAGAGGAAGACGCTACAAGTCGAGATTTCACCGGAATGACATGAAGACTGGAGCTGGCTGGAGGCTGAAGAAAGCAGAGGCAGAGGCTGAAGGACCAGACCTTTGGATTTAAAGACATTTGGAGAGAGCTCTTGGAACCAAGCAGAGAGATAGGCCTCTAAGCTAACCGGGCTATATTGGATATAATAAAAGATCTGAACTTTCATCACCTGGCTGCATTTGGGAAGAAGATCACGACATTTTGGCGCCCGAACAGGGACTGATTCAGATCCATCTGAACTAGATCACAACATTTTGGCCCAAAAGCTCCGATCCTGATTCAAGTGGAAAAGCTCCGATCCTGATTCAAGTGGAAAAGCTCCGATCCTGATTCAAGTGGAAAAGCCTCTGATCCTGATCCAGTGGAAAAAACTTCAACCCAGAAATTAGGGTGAGTGCAACAAAGAAATTTTGTTAGAAGAGTTAAAGTAGAATTTCAGCTAAGATGGGACAGATATTTAGAAAACAGTCTGTTTCTGTTCAAGGAAAATGTTTAGAGAGCATTGTCAAAATTATGGAAAGCCAAGGTTTAATTATAAGTTTACAGCAAATCACTGAACTTTTACAAACTGTAAAGGACATATGTCCTTGTTTCTCTCTTGATAAGGAATTAGATCTAAATGAATGGAAATTGGTTGGAGAGGATCTTTGTCAATTCTATGATAAAAGTGGGCCTAACTCAATAATTAATACATATAATGTAATACAATTGGCTATAAGAAGTTATTTAAGTGATAGAATGATGAAAAGGAAAGTACAGGAGGAAGTGCCAACTTTACTAGGTGAAAAGGAGGACAAATCAGATGAGAATGGAGTTAATTACAATTCTGAGTATGATACTTCACAGAAGGAGGAATTAGGTGATTCCACATCTCATGACCCTCCCCCCGCAATTAACCCTTCATGGGTAGAACAAGGGGGAGGGAGAGAGACAGAAACACAGTCAGCTTCTCCTGTAAAGCAGAATTTGACAAGATTAGAAAAAGCATTAATTAAGGCAAAAAATGAAGGAGAAGATATATCTGATTTTATAAATGCATACCCTGTGATTGAAGAGCTCAACTCCTCAGGTCAAAAAGAGAGAAAATACACTCCTTTTAATTTGGGAAAAGTTAAAGATTTGAAAAAGGGTTGCACTCTTTATGGGGCTACATCATCTTATGTGAAGATGTTACTGGATAATTTGTCTTATGAAATCTTAACCCCGAATGACTGGAAATCCATCGCTAAAACATGTCTTGAACCAGGACAAAATTTATTGTGGCTTTCGGAGTTTCATGAATTATGTAGGAAATCCCAAAAGTGGTAAATAGAAGAGAATTAGATAGGTTAACTGCTTGGGGAAGAGGATCTGCTTATATTTAAAGACATTCGGAGAGAGCTCTTGGAACCAAGCAGAGAGATAGGCCTCTAAGCTAACCGGGCTATATTGGAGACGAGAGATAGGCCTCTAAGCTAACCGGGCTATATTGGAAATAATAAAAGATCTGAACTTTTATCACCTGGCTGTTTTTTGAGAAGAAAAAGCTCACCACAGAAAAACAACAATCATTTTTGCACAGTGTACTTTTCTAAACCTTCCATTCTTTGGCTTCTTACATTTTACATTGTTTTTAGCTGAGTGCCTAGTCTCATACTGTACCAATAATAAGTCATCTTCTTTCTTATGTCACTTAGCTTTCCCCCAATATCTCTTTTTTTCACTCTAGTGTGGGAAAGTATCTCTTCTTCCCAGTACCAGCCCTTGTATTGGCAAACTCTTGTATTTTTTCTTGTTACCCTTTAAGAGGGGGTGTTTGTTTTTCTAAACTCTTTTTCTCTCTAAATTTCTCTGTCTGCTGACTTGTGGTGCTTACAAAGATGCTAACACATCTTCCATCATTAAAAAAGATCCTCAATGTATCCTATCCTAGTTTTGTCTTTGTATCTGTCCTTGCCTTTTCAGTTAAACTCCTAGAAAATGCTATCCATCCTGATTACGTCACTATCTTTTCCTTTCATTCTTTTCCAAATCCTTTGCAACCTTGCGCTGACTTCATGATTCAACTAGAGCTTCTCTAGCCACATTTATCACTGATCTCTCTCCTGTCTCCACACCTTGTTTTTTAAAAATGAAGAAAATGACTGGGCTTATACCCCAAAGAGATACTAAAGAAAGGAAAGGGACCTGTATGTGCCAAAATGTTTGTGGCAGCCCTGTTTGTAGTGGCTAAAAGCTGGAAAATGAAAGGATGTCCATCAATTGGAGAATGGTTGAGTAAATTGTGGTATATGAATGTTATGGAATGTTATTGTTCTGTAAGGAATGATCAGCAGGATGAATACAGAGAGGACTGGCGAGACTTACATGAACTGATGCTGAGTGAAATGAGCAGAACCAGGAGATCATTATATACCTCAACAACGATACTGTTTGAGGATGTATTCTGATGGAAGTGGATCTCTTTGATAAAGAGAGCCTTAATTGATCAAAGATGGACAGAAGCAGCTACACCCAGAGAAAGAACACTGGGAAATGAATATAAACTGCTTGCATTTTTGTTTTTCTTCCCGGATTATTTTTACCTTCTGAATTCAATTCTCCCTGTGCAACAAGAAAACTGTTCGGTTCTGCACACATATATTGTATCTAGGATATACTGCAACCCATTCAACATGTAAAGGACTGCTTGCCATCTGGGGGAAGGGGTGGAGGGAGGGAGGGGAAAAATCGGAACAGAAGTGAATGCAAGGGATAATGCTGTGAAAAATTACCTGGCATGCATTCTATCAATAAAAACTTATTTTAAAAAATAAATAAATAAAAATGAGGAAAATGTTGCTACTTCAGAAACATGTCTTTTAAAATAATCAAAAGGAATCTCTCAGGTCATTTTTTTTCCCATTGGAAATTATGATTGCATTTATCTTAGGTTTATAAAACGGTAGATATTACATCTTTTTTTTTATCCTATACATTTTAGTTTAAAAATAATTTTATGTTTATGCTTTTTTGTTTTTTTTACCATTATTGCTCTTTTTCATTCAGTAGTACTCAGCTCTTATCCTTTATTAAAATATTTTTATTTATGCTTTTAGAAGTAATGAAACTGAGTATGAGATGTTATGTTAAGTGAGGATGAATCAGTCAATAACTTGAAGTGCCTATTATTTTCCAGATACTGTGCTAAGTGCTAGAAATACAAAGAAAGTTGCAAATACTTCTTATTTTCCAGTAGCTCTGTATTTCCAGTATATATTTCCAGTATATTGGGAGGAGACAACATACAAGAGAACTACATATAATCAAGCTGTGTATTGGTTAAGATGAAGATAACCTACAGAGGATGGGCATCAGAATTAATGGGTGGGATGGAAGGGGTCAAGTAAGGAAAGTCTTTCTATAGAAGGTAAGGTTTTGTGCAGGTCTTCAAGTAAGCCCTGGGAGATGATGTGTCAGAGTGGTCATTAAAGTAAGCAAAAACCAGAAGTTCCTTTTTGTTGGGTAGTTAGGTATAGCAGTGAATAGATAAGTCAGGGAGAACTTGTCTTCATGGGTTCAAATCCAGTCTTAGACATTTGCTCTTTGAGTGACCCTGGACTAGTCACTTCATCCAGTTTGCCTAAGTTTCCTTTTCTGTAAAATGAGCTGGGGAAGGAAATGGCCTACCACTCCGGAGTCTATGCTCAGAAAACCTCAAATGGGGTCATTGAAATGAATAAAAATAACAACATAAAAGTAATCAAAGTACTAGAAGAGAGTTGTGTCAGTACAAATCAGAGAAGAGAGTTTCAAGGAGAATGGGATTAACACTGTCAAAGGATGCAGAGAGGAATTAGCCATTGGCAATTTCCAGTCTTTAGTAACTTTAGAGAGAGCAATTTCAGTGGAAGAATGAGCTCAGAAACTTCACTGTTAAGAAGAATATGAGAGAAAGGGAGGGAAAAGGACTCATATGTACAAAAATGTTTGTAGCAACTAAACAAGTTATGGTATTTGAAAGCATATTCTTGTTCTATAAGAAGTGATGAGCAGGCTAATTTCAGAATAACCCAGAAAGACTAACACAAACTGATGCTGACTGAAGTGAATGGAACTGGGAAAAACGTTGTATAGTAACAGCAAGATAGTGTGATGATCAGGTATTTAGTGATGCAAGACAATTCTAATAAACTTTGGATGGAAAATGCCATTTGTGTCCAGAGAGAGATAATTGTGGAGACTGAATGTGATTTTTACCTTCCCCGCCTCTTCCCCCCCTCCCCCCGCCTTTTTTTTCCCTTATGATCCTCTTCTCCCTTTTTTCCTTTTCCCACCATAATTCATATAGAAATATGTAAAATGAATGTACATATATAACTTAAAAAAATAATGTGAAAGGAAAGAAATTGAAGTATATGTAGTTCATGACATCCTCCATGATTTTAGCCACAAAAAATTAAGAGGTTTAATACAAGGGGAATAAAGTTTCTAGTGAGAAGTTTTTGTGAAAATGAGAGAGAGAGGAATGTTTGCAGGTAGTAGAGAAATAATCATTAGACAGGGAGAGAGTGAATATGTGGGAATATAGAAGGCACAATCTGCTTCAGTAGATAAGATGGAATGAGATCCCTTGTTCATGAAGGGTTTTGCTTTGGCAAGAAGGTCTTTCTCAAATGAGATGTAGTGAATTAAAAAAGAGGGGCTCACATCTTGATAAAGTGAGATGAGATGGCCAGAGAGTGAGAAGCAGTTTTTTTTTCCCACTAAAATAAAAGGCAGGGCTCTTAATGGGTAGAAGATGAGGTTTGAATAATTTTGCCCTTAATCACACATTGAGAAAGCCTCAGAAGCAGATTGCTTTGGCCATAGCATTCATTTATTTCCTGAGATGTCTGTACCTCAGGTCTCTTTTTGGGAGGTTGAAGCAACCAGGTAGCCCCATGGATAGTGTTCTGAACCTGGAGTTAGAAATATATGACAGCAGTATAATATAGCAGCTAGATACTGGCCCTGTGTCAGGCCAGAACTAAGTTCATGTCTGTATCAGACACTTACTAGCTGTTTGATCCTAAGTATATCACTTTATCTCCCAGCCTCAGTTTCCAAAATGAGGCTAATAATGGCATCTACCATTTTATTTGTGAGGTTTATTGTGAGGACCAAATGAGGTAATATTTGTAAAAAGCTTATCACAGTGCCTAGCCTATATTAGGCCCTGCATTAATGTTAGATATTATCATTATTTTTATGTTCTTCTCTGTTTCTGGATTTTCCGCATCAGAGAGAACTCAACTTTTGAGAGCGTGAATTTAACCCTGATTATTATTCAGTATGCTAGCAAATGCAATCCACAATGGCCTTGGACCATCTTATAGGACAGACAGCCTGGTGTAGTGGATGAAATTGCTGCTGAATTTGCAGTTAGGAAGACCTGGGTTCAAGTCTTGTTTCAGTTTCTTCATTAGCATAATGTGTATATAACACCTACCTCATAGGTCATTTTTGAGAATCAGACAAAACATCTTTGCAGATCTCTTTTGCCGGTAGGGATATTAGTTTAAGCTCTCATTTTATTGAATATATTGGCTTCATTGGCACTGTGAGCTTTGCCTAAGTTGTGTGGTCCTTTGCTAAATTACTGAAATCAAGGACAAGTTACTAAATAGAACATCCCTTTGTTCTTTTGTAAAATATTTGTACTGCCAACCTCATTAGATAGTCTGAGGAGAGCACCTTGCAAACTATATCAATTAGAATTGCTATTACAAGTTCTCAAAAGCCTTTGAAAAAATGTTGGCTGGATTTTTATGTAGATTATTAACTAAAACCTTTTGAAATGTCCTATGATATTCGTTGTTTTATTGACAGGTAACAGTAATTAAAAAACTATGGCAAATTGATCGGTTTGTGTACTTTTGATTCTTACGGATTTTGCAAAATTGGGGTGGTCTCTGTTTCAAATGTCTCTTGATTGTTGCAACTGCCCAATCCACTGTCCCCATTGCTCTGCCAATAGCAGATTTCAGAAGAGCCTCCGTTACTGTGTTGAATGTTCCCCATGCTGTTGGCTGTCTCAGAACCCCTCAGAGCGGCCCCACTTCCCTGCACACTAGCTTGGTATGCAGGGAGAAGCTGCAGAGTCTGCTGGCTGTGCTTTATTTACGGAAACAGCAGGGTTGAGATTGATTGCGGTGAGAGACAGTGTGTGGATGAGGGAGGGTCACAGCACATGCTCAGTCCTGTCAGTCTGAGGGGGAAGTTTCTGCGTTCTGCGTGAAGGCTTAGGTCATAGCACAAGCTCAGTGAAAGCTCTCTGAGGTCTCTCAGACTGCATGTGCCTCCATTTTGAGTTGTTAGAGTAGAAAAAGGCAGAGTTTTTGCAGTAAGTAGAGGTTCAGAAATACAGCTAGACCCACAAGAGCGGCTGTTAGTCATGGATGATCCATTCAGCCCCTGCAGGTAGGCTACTTTACTCTGGCCTCACCCAACCGGGATGGCTTTTTCTGCTGTTTCTGACTTCTGAAAATGTTTATGAAATCATTTCATTATTCATAGTGCATGTATTCCTGAGAACCTTTAATGTAGACCAGCCTAGCTGTGCAGGTTGTTTCTTAATGCATGAAGAGCAAGCTTGAAAGAACTGACCCTGTTCAGAGATGCATGGAACAAATGCAGAATGTAAAGGCCATATGAATCTCTCCTTCCTTCCCTCCTTCTGTCCTTCCTTCCTTTCCTCCTTCCCTCCTCTCTGTTCTCCTATTTCCTTCCCCTGCCTCTTGTTATGTTTCAATTACTCAGTAGGCATGGGTCCAGGTTTGTTGCCTGCCTTCAAGGAGCTTGTAGGTCTGATCTGCAGGATGCTATTAAGGAATGTTTGGGCCTTTGAGAGACTGTTTGGACAATATTTTAGGGAGGATGGTAAGTAGTCCGCTATTGGTTACTTTGAAGGTGGGTGGAAACTTGTTTTGGTTGAGTATCTTTTCCCAGTGGAAATTATAGTTTCCTGTGATATTTTTCTGAAGTATGTAGAAACAGAGCTGCACGTTTTGTTCCTCAGCTATTACTCAGATGCAGCAAACTGCTGTAGGATTTCAACAATGCCATTTCACAATTGTCAGTTTCCTTTAAGGCCAACTTGTTGTGTTATATGTGTCGGTGCTTTGGTAGGCAGACACAGACGGGATGAAATGTTTGACAATTCTAAAGTCATAGGTGTTTAGAGCAGGAATGAATCTTAGAAATAACCCAGCCCTTTATTTCTTAGATGAAGAAATTAAAGCCCAGAAAAGAACAGTGACTTGATCAAGGTCACACATTAGTGAGGGGAAGAACAGGGATATTAGTTCGAGGTCTTTTGACTCCAAATTCGCTGTTCTTTGCAGTGTACTTCAGCTGCAGTAGCCCTCGATTCCATGAGTTTATTAAAAAATTGCTTTGTGTTGATTAGTCATCAGATAAATTGGTGTCCATGATGATGGTCTAGATGATCATTCTTTCATAGTAGAAGATAATGTGAGGTGTAGAAAAAAAAAATAAAGCTGAATATTGCCATTTCTCTTGCAGTTTTTGTGCAAGCAAAAGTCCAAGTATGTGCTGGGGGAAAGGTAGAGACATGGGTAGAATCTTATTCAGAAGGGATCTTTTGCTTTCTAGAGATCATATTGATAAATTGTTTTGTATGTCAATTAGCTTTCTTCATATTATCCTTACCCAGATTTTTAGAGGTTTCTCTGAAACATTTTTGTCAGATTAGTTCTATTATTCAGTCAGAAGAGATATAGACTTAATGTCTCTTTGAGCATTGATATCTGTTTTTTTGAATTCTGTTTTACAGAGAAAAGATAATCTTAGTGATTTTCTCCCCTACTCCCCCCACTTTTTAAATTCTTATGTTCCATTCTCTGCCTCTAGGTGAATGTTTGGAAATGATGGAAAAATCATGAAGCCATATTGGAGCAGGTTAAAAAAAAATTTGGTTTTACAGTCATTAATGGAAATCTCATCCCTATTCCCCACCGTAATTCCTTCTTTATATTGAAGAAAAACAATTTAGCAAAACCAGTTAATAGTGTCCTTGTCTGATTGTTTATGTATCTTCTTTCCTCATTGTCCTCTACCTAGTAGTGGAGAGGTATGTTCTCAACTTTGCACAGATGAGATTTTCTACAATTAGACTAGATATTCAACCAGAATTATATTTGAAAGGATGAAGCGATGAATGCATTAAAAATATGTGTATATCTCCTATTATCCTCTCTTCTTCATACCTCTGTCCCCAAACCAAAACTATCTGAGGGATTCGGATTGTTAGTGAGAAACTTGAGGAGCTTCAGTTTCTTCCTGTTCCATCATCTGTGTCTCAGGTGGGATGTTTTATTTTGGTGGCAACTTGCACTGCAGCATAGACTTTTCAGATCTTTGAAGTTACTCATGAGGGTCTTAGGCTCTGGGAGATCATCGTTTGGAGCTGAAATAAGAAAGGTGTGTTAGTATAACATGATAAGATATCTTCTTTCTGTTTCATAATAAGCTTGTCCATTTTAAAGAGTGTTATTGTGATACAATTGAGGTTTTTTTTTTTTAAAGAGCTTTTTTTTTCCTCTTGTTATGGAATAATGATTCCAGGAAGACCTATATTGCTAAGCTGCAAGTGTCTTCTTTTTCTGAACTTGAGGACAAGCAAATTCACCATAAAGATTAAAGCCATAAGAACTCAGACTTGTATATTTCACTGGTCCCCTTAAGCCCTGATGAGCTATACTAAATCCAATCACAATCTAAAATACTACTAATAGAAATGGTAAAATTAAAATACCAACAGCAAATAAATATCTTAAGCTCTTGTTAAAATGAATACTAATATAAATTTGGTGATTAAAATGCAGACTTTGCTTAATCTTTAGATTTCTATTTAGAATATTATACGGTTCTTGCTACTTTCACCCAATTTTGGCCTAAAACAAATTATGTTTCACTAATAATCTAGAATCAGTAGACAAAAATTTTAGAGACATATTTAAGGCTTATTGTGTGATCTTCATAACAGTTACAGCTATTTAAAAGTGGATGAGTTGTCTTGGGAGATAGTGAGTCCACTTTTTGCTCTAAACATCTTCAAACAAAAATTTCACAACTGCATGGCTACTCTGTTCTAGAAGTTGGCTCATTTTGGGGTTGCAGTCAAATGGTTTTTGAACTCTTGTCCTATCCTAGATTTAGTGATCTTACAACTTTTTGAATTGGAAGGATGTAGGACTTTGCCTCTGGTATAATATAGTTACTATTTTCAGAGAGCAACCTTTTGTCTTTGAAGTATTTTATGTCAACTAGTTATTAAATCTGTCTCTTGTTAAGTTATAATTGGTCTTACAATGTAAATGATTATTTATATCTAACTGAAACAGAATAGGAATATCATCAGGCTCTTTAATATTTCTGGATTAAATCTTGTTTGCTTGTTTTGGTGTACTAAGTGTAGAGTTGTGATACAAAGGTCAGGGGTGGCATGCAAATTGTGTGCAAGAGATTGGTGGTTCTTTTGACTTAGACCCCATTTCTTATGAACATTTTGCTGTCTGTAGGAACAAGAGCTTTGTATATTATAGTGTTTTGATACTTTCTTAACTTAATTGAAATCATTGCTATTTAATTTATAAGTAAAATTAAAATTTTATAAAATTAGATTTTCTAAACTATTTTTATAAATCTAATTTCTTAATCTGAGAAGAATTAAAACTTTACTTTTTTGAATCTGGCTGTTACAGTTTTTCCCCAGCATTGAAGGATGAGATGGATAAATAATATTTGAATATGGTAATGATACAGGCTTATATTTGGATTATATCCATTGTTAAGAAATAGCTTTTTTTTTTTAACTGACTTTCTTTACATCTGGTTATAATACAGATCAGCATTTGGAAAATAAAAAGAATAAAAATTTTGGTGTATTTTCCTTTCAGTTTCCCCTGCCTCTACTGTGTTTCATAACTTTGAAGTAGAATAGATTTGAGCTGTCTTGAACAAACCTAAAATTATTCTTTTCAGCCCATATTTACTCTGTTCCTTATCCAATCTCAATGCCTTTTTGCTTCCCATTGCTGTGTTCTGCTTTGAATTGTTCTTCTCTCATCTATAAGGAGGTGAACTATATCCCATAAAATAGGATCACAGACCTGCATCTGGTTAAGACCTGAAGAGAAGTAGATATTACTGGGGAAAATGAAATTTGATGATGGTTTGTGGATTTCTTTGTGAACTCACAGAATTTTGAAGTTGATAGGAACTTCATGGAGCATACAATTAAACCACCATTTAAACCAGAATTTCTGAAAAAAATAAGTGATCTTTAGCCTTTGCTTAAAGCCCTATAGTGAAAAAGGAAGCCACTGCCTCCTAAGATGAGACAATATGTAATTTTGGAGAGAAATGATCAATGGAAAATTTTTTCATATGTTGAGCTAAAATTTTCCTCTTCATGATTTCTACACGTTATACCAATGGTGTGTCTTTTACATGGTTGTCATTAATTACTCGAGAGTAGCTGTCTTTTCTTCTCTGAGTTAACTCTTTTAATTTATCCTCAAATGACATAATCTGGAACCCCTTAAGTATTCTGATTGGTTAGAATATTTCTGTTGTCTGCTTAATTTTACACTGAGCATACAGAGATAAGCATGAAAATAGCCTTATTTTCAAGAATCTTGCATTCTGTTCGGCCAAGCATCTGACCATAATACAATATTAGGAAACATATACACATATGCATGTATACATACATGTGGGAAAATGCAATAAATTGGGAAAGAAGTAGACACTAACAACTGGGAAATCCTGCAAGGTCTTTTACAGCAGGTATCACTTTAAATACGTTTTGAAGGGAGTTGGTGAGCATGAGAAAAAAAGATATTTCAGACGTGGAAGGAGCAGGGCAACAGCAGTGATAGACTGTCATGTGAGAGAAGAAGCACATAAACCAGTATGATGGGAATAGGAATACTATTGAATAACTGCAAAAATGGCTCTGAGACGGATTTTAGAACTCCCTGGAAAGTGGAGTGACATCCTTATAACATTGCTTTTTGAAAATTAGTCATATTCAATTAATCAAAATTAGTCGTTTTCAGGTTGACAGATATTTATTATTAAGTGGTGCCTATGAGTTTGGTGCTATTCTACTTGCTCATCTACCATATAAAGTACCTGAAATAGCCCTTTGCCATAAAGGAGTTTATATTTGACCATATTTATAGAGTTTTTAATCACAGTATGATATAGGAACTTTGACTGATTTGCAGATTCAGTACAGAATTAATACAAAAAAGGGAGGTTGAATTTGCTCACATATTATATAAATCCTCTGATTCTTTAGATCTGAATCTAAAATCACCTAAATAATTTCACTTGGGATGATTAAAAGGCCGTAATTTAATAGTAAATTTTCAGGCCTTTCCTGGAATTTTGTTGGTAAGCTTCACTTACATTACTCTCTAGTAGATTGCATTGATAGCTCATGTAGGGAGAATTTCTTTAGGAGCTGAAGAAAAAAATTATTTCATAAAAAGGATACTAATACTTAAAGGCATGGGATCTGAAAATACAGTTGCTGACCCCATTCTTCTGAAGTATTACATCATTATCCTTTTCTCAAAATTATTTTTAAGAAAGAAATTTTCTTACAGTACCTGCAAGTGTAATGTGTTTGGTCACGTATCCATGTATGCATGCATGTGTGCATATGTGTACACACAAACCATTCTCCCTCAAACTGTTTTGCATAGTGATGGCTATACCTGACATTGTCTTTCTCCCTTCTTCTTCACATGGTTCCACTGAAGAGATGTATGAGGGTAATCAGGTTTTTGAAAATAAATTCTTTGGACCTCCCAGTAGGAAATTTAGTCCTTTTAGATTTTTTTGTGGTATGTAGTAGAAAAGATATTTATTATGTCTATAAATGTTGAAGATTTATCTCAATATTGGTAACTGGCTGCACAGTAGATAGTGCTCTCTGCCTAGCGTCAATCCAACCCCAGATGTTTATTAGCTGTGTGATCTTGAACAGGCCATTTGATCTCTGGTTATGGTTTCTGAATCTATAAAATGGGAATAATAATAGCATCTATTTCCCAAGGTTGTTGTGAGGATACAATAAGATCATATCAAATTTTAAAAAACAAACACTTAGCACAGTACTTGGCACATTGTAGGTGATGTATGAATGAATTCCCTTCCCTTCTCTTACTTGCTACCCCCCTATTTTAGAAAACCTGCAGAAAGATTTTCAAAGGAATCGCCCTTCCTCACTGTGAGAATGAAAATCTCATTTTGGTTTATTAATTTTTTTATATGGAAGTCATTAGTTTATTACCATTAGTAGATCAAACCAGGAAAAATCCAGAAACATAGGCAGTTAACCTGGATTAGCATGGAACTTGGATTCTCTCCCTCTTCCCTCCCACTCCCCCAAATGTTTTATATAATTATATTTGAGTATAGCAGGGTTATTTCAGAACTTTGAAGCCCCTTGATTGTAGAGGGTTGTTTATCTTTCCATTCTTTTCTAGAATATCAGTTCATAAGATATCATGCATATTTCTTGATAATTAACTTTTTGATAATTAGTCACTCTGAAATTAGATTATTATTCAAATAACAGATTAGATGTTCTATTGGGCCCTTAATTGATACCCTTTTGGTATCAGGACATGACCCTGGCTTCTTAAATGGAACACAGGACAAGGTAGGATAGATCCAATCAAGATTTAAGATAATTAGTTTAAGAAAAATATTAGAAAATATTTTTGCATATTGCTGTTGACTATTCTTGATCTAGTGGGTTATGGATATGTTATATTCTCCTTTATTCTGACTCGTTTTTCCTATTTCCTTTCTCTTCCATTTTGTTCTTATGCTTAAAAAGATACGTTCAATACATTATATAATCATCATTGAGATTCTTGCAGTTAATTTCTCAGTAGATCTGTAGAGTTGTATGGATATAAATTCACATATCCTCCAACAGATGTAAAACATCTCTATGTATTTTCCCAGCATAATGAAGTTGGACCTAGGACTCTACATTCTTATGTTGCCTGTGGCACTAATTTATCTTGTGACCTTGGAAATGATATAATCTCTTTTTCTCAGTTTCCTCATTTGTAAAATGCTTTTAAATATGTCCTAGCTCTGTCATCATCTCAGACATTTATTAAATCCTTATTATTTGCATGATTCTGTGAACATTTTAATGTTGGATACGCTTTGTATCACTTCCAAAAATTTAGACATTTTTGTTATTCCTTTCCTTTATCATGAACAACATTTTTACAAAAACTTTTCCATCATGATACTCAGATGATAAGATTGAAGTCCATATTAACATACATTTGAGTTCTTAGTGACTTCTTGAAAAGGAAAACTTTCCTTATCACCCCACTATAGAACTATTTATGGAATGAAGAATAGTTTTATTAATGTCCATTTTTCCCCCTAGATTTAACCTCATCCTTGAGTAGGTATGGTTCTGATCACTCTTAACAAGATTGCTGTTGATATTTTTGACTTTTTAAGTGAACATGTAACACATGATACTAAATCTAGCAAACTTCATAGTAAATATTGTGCAAATAATAAAATATCATTTATAGAATATTGTTTTCTTGCTGTTATTTAGCAGTCCTGCAGTTACCTCAGTACCAGCCTGTTGTAGAAAATCTAACTTGCAGTTTAAGAACCAGGTATTTGAGATAGAAGAAATGGCAGTTACAAAGTGTCTTCCATCATACAGTATTCCCATCATGGAGCAGGGATCAGAATTTACTCGTCAACTTGTTCCCAGTAGCTGTTCTGTCTTTAGGATTCTTTTTCTGGCTTGAATAAACGAAGCCAAAGTATTACTTAGCAGATCATATCTCTCGATGTAAGTGGATGGCTTTTCTGAATTATAATCCCATTTTTCTATCCCATAGTTGTTACCCACTTTAGATAAATTTTCTTTCAGCTCTGGCTGAGTCCAGGTGACACAGTGGAAAGATCCCTGGATTATGGAATTAGAGATAGTAGCTGCACTCTTAGCTTTGGTCTTAACTTCCTCAGTCCTATGATCTCATTGTTTTGGTCTTGATTTAAGACATGTTACTTAATTCATTTGGGCTTTCGCATGCTTATTTATAAAATAAGAATGTTGGATTAAGTGACCTGAAATATAATTTTCAGCCCTAAAGGATCCGTTCTAAGCTCCCTTTCATATATAAAATTTTTGGCCATCCTCATCGTGTTTAAAATGTAGTTTGGGGATCTTCTGCTCAAGCAATTCTATTATTCATTCAGGATTATTTGATATCCTGGGTGAACAATGAATAAAAATTCAACAGATAATACTCAATTGATTTCTGATTTTTGCTTTCATTTTGCTTCTTCTCTGATGACAGTGTGCCCATTTCCCCCATTAATCCTTTATTGAAAAGGTGATAGCCAAGCTCTCATCCCATTCCCTGTCTTAAGGTTCTTCATAAGAAACCATTCTTGCATTAGTGCTCCTGTTTTCTATATTGCTATGGACACTTCTGCCTTTTTGTTATTCAGTTGCAGGCTTCCAGATCCTTTCTGTCCAGTCTCTGTTTACTTCATAGAATACAATGTTTCTATGGCAACAGGTTACTTTTCAAAGGGAACATCTTGTCATTTTATTTAATCCACTGCAGCTGAAGAGGACTGAAATATTAAGTTGTTGTTGCTATGGATACTGCTTTGTTGCATCAGTTTCTTTTGTATCAGATTTCATAAATGGAGTGTTGAGACTTTTCTTTTGGGGAGGGGGGGGCACTGAATAAAAAAGCGACTTACTATTATTACTGTAATTGCTTTGTTAGCAATATAATTTGCCTTCTAGAAATGCTGAATGTTTTAATCTCCACAGCAAGATTTTGTATACATAAGGTTTCTGCTTCATCTATCAAACAAACAAACAAACAAAATCTCCTGGAGTACATTATTTACATAAGGAATAAGTACTGGACTTGTGGTTTCAATAATATAGGTCAAAGGTTTCATACTCAAAGCCTTCAAAATTGCAGTGTGGTCCATCAGATTACAATATAATTGTGAAATGCTTAACAAAATAAATTAAAATACAGTACAACATAGATAATGTTAATAATTTTCTAAATTAATAAACTGCCTACAGGGATCCTTTTCTGTTTGAATTTGGCACCACTGACGAAGAGAACTCTGATGATTTTGACCCTTTTTTTGCTTGGCTCCTCCTCTGCAAGTTTGTAGTTTTAAAGGATTACTCAAGACATGAGAGTCAGAGTGACTTGCTTGGGGTCAAAGAGCCAGAATGGGTCAGAAGCACATTGAAACTCAGGTCTTCCTGACTGTAAAGCAATTCCATAGGCTTTGTGGTCCTCCGTGACAATCCAGAGAAATACCCTTATTACCAGTTAAAGGTCTTGACATTATTCTTAACTGTACTGTTGTGACTCAAAAAAATCTTGAGTAATGACTCATCATTCATAAATAAAACAGAGACACAGACTGCAGAGAAAGAGAGAAAGAGAGAGAGAGAGGAAGAGAAGGGGGAAGGGGGAGATGCATTGACATTACTTGGATTCCTTGAAAGAACTGTGATTTCACTACTCCATTTGTGTTTTGTTCAGTTTTACATTTCTTTCTTGTTTCATGAGATGAGGATTGAAATAAAGTTTAATGATTTTAAATATATTTTAAAATCTCTTTTTCAATTAACACATTTATTTTTTCTTGCTCCTGTGGGGGGAAATGAAAAAGAAACACAGGATCCTTCTAACAAATACACATATTTAAGCAAAACAGATTAGTATGCTATGTCCAAAAATTTATGTCATATTCTGCCTCTTGAATCTGTTTCTGTAAGAAGGCAGTCTTTATTTTCAGTCTTTTTTAGTCAGTCATTATTGCATTGATCAGAATTCTTGAGATTTTAAAATTGTTTTTATAAAGTTATTGTTATGTAAATTTTTTCTTCTGATTCTGTTCATTTCATTCTGCATCATTTCATACATCTCATTTCAGATTTCTCTGAAATTTTCCCCTTCTTTTCTTCTCCCTCCTGCCTTTTCTTCCTTCCCATTAATATATCATAATTTCTTCAACCATTCCTCAATTGATGGGTACTCTTTCAGTTTACAGTTTATTACCACCATATAATGAGCTTCTATAAATATTTTTGTACATGTAGGAGCTTTCCTTTTTTTTGATCTCCTTGGGGTATGTACCTCTTAAGCATAGTTGGAAATTGGTTTACAGAATGGCTTTACCAATTCACAGCTATAGTTAGATTCTTGTTTTCCTGCTGACCCTTCTAAATTTATTATTTTTGTTTTTATTCACCAGCCTGACAGGTGTTGGACTTTAAGTTTCATTTCTCTAATTTTTAATAATTTGAAGCATTTTTTTTCCTTTTAGTTCAAATTCTTCTTTTGAAAACTGCCTGTTTGTTGCCATTGCCTGTTGATTTTATCTTCATAACATATCCCATGAAAGCTTTCCTTTTTCCTTGACCTGGCCAACACCTTAATGTAAGCCTTTAGCTTGCTGCTTGGTCTTCCTTCTTCAATTCTTTCCTCATTGTAGTCCATCTTCTATTCATTTGTCAAAAGTGATATTACAGATTTGAGCATGTCAGCGTTCCTCTAAAATTTTGAAAAGTTACCTACTCCAGGATTTACATTCAAAATCTACACCCCTTACGTCCCTCCATTGACCTAGGCTCATTGAATACTTGTCTCTTTGCTTATTCTTCAAATATTACATTCTTTCTCCTGATTTTGAGTGCTTGTTCCCTACCCTTGGAATACTTTCTTTATCTCTGCTTGCTGGCTTCCTTGATTTCCTTTAGGTCCCACTTGAAAATCCCACTTTTCTGTTATCTTTTCCACCTCCCCTTTTGTTTATTTTGTATACCTAATCTTTTCTACTGATCAATCTCCATTTTTAACAATAATAATTGAATTGGCAATGCTTCCTAGTATAAGTTGGTATATAATACTGTTTGGTATCCCCTTACTTTTTTTTTTTTTTTTCATTATTTCCCTTGAGATTCTTGAAGCTTTTAGTCCATTGTTTGTTGTACCTTAATTGAAAGCCAATTGTAGTTGCAGGATACAAAATAAACCCACATAAATCATCAGCATTCTTATATATCACTAACAAAACCCACCAGTTAAGAGTTACAAAGAGAAATTCCATTTGAAGTAACTACTGATTGTATAAAATATTTAGGAATCTATCTGCCAAGGGAAAATCAGAAACTTTATGAGCAAAACTACAAAACACTTTACACACAAATTAAGTCTGATCTAACCAACTGGAAAAATATTAAATGCTTTTGGATTGGATGAGCAAATATAATAAAGATGACAATACTACCTAAACTAATCTATTTATTTAGTGCTATACCAGACTCCCAAAAAACTATTTTGATGACCTAGAAAAAATAACAACAAAGTTTATGTGAAAAAACAAAAGGTCAAGAATTTCAAGGGAATTAATGGAAAAAAAAATCAAATAAAGGTGGCCTAGCTGTACCAGATCTAAAATTATATTATAAAGCAGCAGTTACTAAAACCATCTGGTATTGGCTAAGAAATAGACTAGTTGATCAATGGAATAGGTTAGGTTCAAAGGACAAAATAGGCAATAACTTTAATAATCTAGTGTTTGACAAACCCAAAGACCCCAGTTTTGGGGATAAGAACGCATTATTTGACAAAAATTGCTGGGAAAATTGGAAATTAGTATGGCAGAAACTAGGCATTGACCCACACTTAACATCATACACCAAGATAAGGTCAAAATGGGTTCATGACCTAGGCATAAAGAATGAGATTATAAATAAATTGGAACAGCATAGGATAGTTTACCTCTGAGACCTGTGGAAGAGGGAGGAATTTAATGACCAAAGAAGAACTAGAGAGCACTATTGACCACAAAATAGAAAATTTTGATTATATCAAATTGAAAAGTTTTTATACAAACAAAACAAATGCAGACAAGATTAGAAGGGAAACAATAAACTGGGAAAACATTTTTGCAGTCAAAGGTTCTGATAAAGGCCTCATTTCCAAATTACATAGAGAATTGACTCTAAATTTATAAGCCATTCTCCAATTGATAAATGGTCAAAGGATATGAACAGACAATTCTCAGACGAAGAAATTAAAACTATTTATAGCCATATGTGCAAATTAAGACAACTCTGAGATACCACTACACACCTGTCAGATTGGCTAGAATGACAGGGAAAGATAATGCGGAATTTGGAGGGGATGTGGGAAAACAGAGACACGGATACATTGTTGGTGGAATTGTGAACACATCCAACCATTCTGGAGAGCGATTTGGAACTATGCTCAAAAAGTTATCAAACTGTGCATACCCTTTGATCCAGCAGTGTCTCTACTGGGCTTATACCCCAAAGAGATACTAAAGAAGGGAAAGGGACCTGTATGTGCCAAAATGTTTGTGGCAGCCCTGTTTGTAGTGGCTAGAAGCTGGAAACTGAGTGGAGGCCCATCAATTGGAGAATGGCTGGATAAATTGTGGTATATGAATGTTATGGAATATTATTGTTCTGTAAGGAATGACCAGCAGGATGAATACAGAGAGGCTTGGAGAGACTTACATGAACTGATGCTAAGTGAAATGAGCAGAACCAGGAGATCATTATATACCTCAACAACGATACTGTTTGAGGATGTATTCTGATGGAAGTGGATCTCTTTGATAAAGAGAGCTAATTCAGTTTCAATTGATCAAAGATGGACAGAAGCAGCTACACCCAAAGAAAGAACACTGGGAAATGAATATAAACTGCTTGCATTTTTGTTTTTCTTCCTGGGTTATTTATACCTTCTGAATCCAATTTTCCCTGTGCAACAAGAGAACTGTTCGGTTCTGCACACATATATTGTATCTAGGATATACTGTAACCTATTTAACATGTTAAGGACTGCTTGCCATCTGGAGGGGGTGGAGGGAAGGAGGGAAAAAATCGGAACAGAAGTGAGTGCAAGGGATAATGTTGTAAAAAATTACCCTGGCATGGATTCTGTCAATAAGAAGTTATTTAAAAAAAAAAAAAAAAGCCAATTGTATTTCATTGTGGTCAGTGAAAGATATTTCTACATTTGTTTGTGAAATTTTTGTGTCGTGGTATATGATCTGTATTTGTTAATTAACTTTTACTACTGGGAAGTAAGTATACTTATTTCTATTGTCATTTAGTAATGGCTAGAGAATTTTTGCAAAACTCTAGTAATGTCTTTAACTTTTCATTTCCTTTTTCTTTCCCCTCTTCCTTCCCTTTCCTTGTCCTCTGCTCCTTTACTTCCCCTTCCCCCCCTCTTTTTTTGTTAGTAGTTCTAATCATTGTTTTTGTTTTTCATAATATTCTCATGCCTTTCTCTCCTTCATTCCTATGTCTCTCTTGTAAAGAATATTAGGGTCTGAAAGAAGTAGTGTGTTCTGTTCCAAGTAGCTCTGTGAATGACTGTAGTGTCTTCCTATCTCTCTGTTGTTCTTGATTTCTTCAATTGCCAACAAGATCTTCATCTTTTTTCACCTCTTTAAAATATGTCTTCACATTTCATCCTTCAAGGTTAGGGTTTGTTTTCCTCATGATTAATTTCTCCCAGAATCTACCCTTTCTCTTTTCTTTCCTCCCCTCCTTTTCTCTCCAGTTTTCCTGTTGAGTTTAATGTATTTATATATTGAAGTCATTGTGTTTCTGAATGCATTCTCCCCTTTGATAGTTCTGGTAAAAATGACAGTCCAAAAGTGATCTATTACTCTCACCCATTTCTTAATTAATTACTAGATATTTATTAAACACCATGTTCCAGGTAATGTGTGCAAAGCACACAAAGAAAGAAAGTTAAAAAAAAAATGGTTCTTACCCTCAGGTAGCTCATGAGTCTGGTGTTTATTCCTTGTTATAGTTTCCTACTTATATACCTATTATGAGGCATAATGTTCCCCTACTTCTCTTCCCCAATTTGTTCTCTAATATATTGTTTTTCTTCTCTCTTTTCTTGTTGTTTCATCATCAAAACATAATAAAAACACTACCTGGCTCTCTTTGTTATTTAAATCTTTCAGTGATCAATCAATTCATACTAAATAAGCACTTGTTATGTGTCAGGCACTAAGCTTAATTCTAAAAATACAAAAAGAGGCAAAAGACACCCTCTACCCTCAAGAAGCTGACAATCAATGATGATTTTAAAATATTGAGGGAATACTAATATCATTATTCCTTATTGGGATATAATCATTTTCTTTTTTGTCTTTTTTCAAAAAATGTACTCTTTGTCCTTTTATTAGATATGATGTTTTTTATTTCATTAAAAATCCATGTTTCTTTCCCTCCAACCCAAGATTTGTATTCATTTTTTTTCTTTTGCTTTTTGTACTATCACTCTTAACATTTTTGATTCTTTATTGTAGCAGCTGCCCAATTTGTGTGACTGTGGTCAGTAGTTGAATGTGGTCAGAAAGGATTCTGAAATCCTTTTCACTTTCTCTTCTTTTGGTTTCTGAGATACTACATTTTCTTGATTCTTAGCTTCCAACTTCTCTAACCATTTGACTGATTCTTCCCTTACCCCTTATTGTTTCCAATATACTGTCCAGCATTCTATCATTTGCTCTCCTTCCCCTTATCATTTCTACATAGATGATGCTTAAATTTGTGTTTTTAGTCCTCAGTTCTAGACTTCCATCTTGAACTGCCTAAAAGACTGCTACTATTATCTCAGATTCAACAACCAAAGCTGAGCTTGAGTTTCTTGTTCCCAAGTCTCATATCTGTCTGCTCTCATTTCATTTTCTCACCTTATAATATGGCCTATCTCTTGCTTGTAATACGGTAATGACGTCATGACTCAACTTAATCAGTTTCATATCTTTTATTGATGATACCTTGTTTACTATTCATCCACTTTCATAGTATTGGTGTCATCTTTGGCCTCTCACTGTCACTTCAGAAGAGCCTGGGTTACCAATTCTTATCATTTTTATTTCCACATTCTCTTGCCTATACCCCTCTTCTTTGCACACATTCCATAGAGATCTAAATGTCTCCTTTCTAAATCCAATCATACAACCAAACAGGATTTATGGCACCATTCCAAAGCAACAAGACTTTTAGAGGTGAGCACATGTTTCTCTGAAAGTTGCTGTGGTAACTTAGAGCACACTTAACGGTGTAAACTTTATATTTCACAAAGTTGCCAAAGTAAGTTTCCTTAATGAACAAGTCTGACTGTTATGATTTTCTGATCAAAAACCTTTATGATTCATTTTTTCTTTCTGGATAAAGTACTCCTTAACCTATCATTTACTTTTTCTTCAGTATGGTTCCTCTGAATTTATTAAAATTATTTCAGTGTGTTTTTCTCTTACATACCATATTCCAGCAAATAGAATGACTTGCTATTTCTTAATATTATCTGGCATTCTTTTGCCTCTGTCCATACACAGAAAAGCATTCCTTGTTTGTCCTTGAAAGTCACTGCTTTATTCCTGAAAAGACATTTCTTTCTCACTTTTTCCATCCTGAAATTCTCTCATCCTTATTAATCTAGAGCCACCTGCTATTCTTAAATTTTCTTAGATTATTTCACTTAATCTTTGCCTCTATCATTTTCTGCCACGTGTATTATTTATTCATGTTCATGAATCATTCTCTTGGCTTATAAAATCCTTCATATTATGGACCATTTTTTTTTTTTATTGCTCAGTACCTTGCAGAATGCTTAATTTGTAAAAGGAGATTGATAGATGTATGTGAAATTGAATTATGGTTGATTATAAATGCTTAATATATTCTCATTTAATGAATTTGACTATTTGTTTTATAATGTGAAGACCTGCATTCAGGTCCTCTGTTAGTCTCTTCTTCTGTAAGAATAAAATAGTAGTACTACCAACTACATAACCCACTTTGTGTTCTATAGATTGTTATGGGGAAAATAATGAAAGTATATTGCAAGTACTTAAAAAGTTTTTAGTAAATGCCAGGCACTCAGTACAAGTAAAAGGAAAAAAGTGTCCCCTTCTTTCAAGGAACTTACATAAGGAAGCTAAGTGGTACTGTAGATAGAGTGATGAACCTGGAGTCAGTTAGATTTGAATTCAGATTTAGCTCTGTATACATATTGATTGTTTGTCCCTGGGAAAAGTCCTTTAAACCCTGTCTGCTTTAGTTTCTTCATCTGTTAAATGGAGGTAATGATAGTGTCTACCTTAAAAAGTTGTCATGAGCACAAAAGTAATAATATTTATCAAGTGCTTTGCAATCCTTAAAGTAATCTGTACATGCTAGCTATTATTCTGTCAGGGTGGTTGGTTGGTGTTCTTCTTCTTCTTTTTTTTTTTTTTTAAGCTTTTTATTTACAAAACATATGCTTGGGTAATTTTTCAACATTGATCCTTGCAAAACTTTCTGTTCCACATTTTTTCCTCCTTCCCTCCATCCCCTCTCCTAAATGATAGCAAGTCCAATACATATTAAATATGTTAAAATATATGTTAAATCCAATATATGTATAGATATTTATATAGTTATCTTGCTGCACAAGAAAAATAGGATTTAGAAAGAAAAAAAATCTGAGCAGGAAAACAAAATGTAAGCAAACGATAACAAAAAGCATGAAAATATTATATTGTAGTCCACACTCAATTCCAATAGATGTTTCTCTGGGTGCATATGGCTTTCTTCATCACTGAACAATTGGAACTGGTTTATATCATCTCATTGTTGAAGATGGCCACGTCCATCAGAATTGATCATTGTATAGTCTTGTAGTTGCCGTGTATAATGATCCCCTAGTTCTGTTCATTTCACTCAGCATCAGTTCGTGTAAGTCTCCCCAGGCTTCTCTGAAATCATCCTGCTGGTCATTTCTTACAGAATAATAATATTCCATAACATTCATCTACCATAATTTATTCAGCCATTCTTCAACTGATGGGCATCCACTCAGTTTCCAATTCCTTCCCATTACACAAAGGGCTGCTACAATCCTTTCCCTCCTTTAAGATCTCTTAGGGATATAGGCCCAGTAGAAACATTGCAGGATCACAGGGTTTGATAACTTTTTGAGCATAGTTCCAAATTGCTCTCCAGAATGGTTGGATCTTTTCACAATTGCACCAACAATGTGTCAGTGTCCCAGTTTTCCCACATCCCCTCCAACATTTATCATTACCTTTCTGTCATTTTAGCCAATCTGAGGTATGTAGTGGTATCTCAAGAGTTGTCTTAATTTGCATTTCTCTGATCAATAGTGATTTGGAGCACCTTTTCATATGGGTGTCCTTTATTCTTGAAAAGATCCAAAATGACATCAATGTATTGGGGTTGAGGAACATTGTTAATAATCAAACAAGTATAATCTCTGAAGGCTCTACCATAGGTTGGACACAAGTAATAGGTGCGCTTATTTAGAATTGCGGTGTCTCTAAATTGGCACATTTTATATTTCTTTAGAGTTACTGTAGTTCTTCTTTGTTCACAGCACTTTTTTTTTTGACATACTTTGCTTGTGGTACTGTGCAAGTGTCTCCCGTGTCACACAGTTGATTCCAATAGAGAAGAAACGTGTAAATATATATGTATACAGAATATTTACAAAGAGAAATATGAAGTAGTTCAGACAAATAGCACTAACATTTGTGGACATCAGGAAGAGATTCTTGTAGAAAATGGTACTTTAGCTTCATTTCTAAGGATTCTTTGAGAAAAAGTAAGGAGTGAATAGGTTTCAGCTATTGGGACATACAAAGAAATAGAAATGGAAGTAAATTACTTATTTAAAAAAATTATGAAGGCCAGTTTGGTTGGGTCATTGAATATGGAAAGGGAAATGATTTATAGTGAAGATCAAGGATTACAATATAAGGAATTGATTCAGATTTGTAAGAAAAAAAATCCATTCATCAATTTTCAAATGATCAAATGATATGAATAAGCAGTTTTAAAGGGAAGAAATCCATACTATTAATAGCTAAATAAAAAAAAGTTCCAAGTAACAGTAAGAGAAATATAAATTAAAGCAAATCTGATGCTTTAAAAAAAAAAGGGAAGTTATAATTATTGGAGAAGCAAAAGGAAGAATCATTGAGCAAAGGTGTTCAATCTGTTCATTGCTACAGCCATTTTAGAAATCATTTTGGAACAGTGCCCCAAAAGTTACTAAATTGCAAAAACTTTTGACACCATTGTACTACTTTATTATTATTATTATTATTATTATTATTATTTTTGCTGAGGCAGTTGGGGTTAAGTGACTTGCCCAGGCTCATACAGCTAGGAAGTGTTAAGTGTCTGAGACCAGATTTGAACTCAGGTCCTCTTGACTTCAGGGCTGGTATTCTGTCCATTACACCTTGTTGCCCCTCCATTGTACTATTTCAACTGTAACTTGAACTTGTGGGAGCGAGGGAACATGGTAAATAGAAGAAATGACTCATGTTTATAAAAATATTTATAGTAGTTCTTTTTGTAGTGGTATTGAAGTGAGAAATAAAAAGGTATTCATCAATTTGGCCTTTAATAGATACTTAATAAATGCTTGTTTCTGTCAATTGCTGAATGGTAGAAAAATTATTACTTGAATGTAAAGCAATACTAATGAAGGGGATGATTTTAGAAAAATTTGGAAAGGCTTGTATAAACTTTTGCAGAGTTAAATGAACAGAACTTAGAAAACAATTTATATATACCAGCATTTTTCTAACAACTTATGAATTATGTCTCTTATGCCACTTTTTGTATGTCAGCCATCATTGGACATATGCTGTAGTCCACTTTGCTTATCATATTCCCTTTAAAAGCATTTTTTTCATCATGTATCTTTCCATTGCCCTTTGTGTTGCCTCCAGCTTTGATTCTGCAAATGTGGTGTCTCAGGATTTCTAGGCACATAGCATGCACAGCATCAGTGTGAAAAGGAAGAGATTGAATTTAATAAAGTAGTCCGAAATCTCTGTACATTCTTACATGGAGGTCAGCCCCTCTTCAGAGACCAAATCACCATACATCAGAATTACCAGGTCTGGGAGCAGCTATTTGGTGCAGTGTATAGAGCACCAGCCCTATAGTCAGGAGGACCTGAGTTCAAATTTGTCCTCAGACACTTAACACTTCCTAGCTGTGTGACCCTGGGCAAGTCACTTACCCCCAATTGCCTCAGGGGAAAAAATAGGGATCATAACATCTACCTCCCAGTGAGATCAAATGAGATAATATCAGCTGTTTCCTTCTCAAAAAAAACTCACACAGAAATACCCCTACGACTCACTCCCTTTCAACAATATATATTTAGGAAAAAATAAAATCTACTTTCTCTAAGCTTTATTCAGGAGCTCTCCATCAGGCCCAGCTGCTGTGCACCTGCCTCCCTTCTTCCTTTTCTGCTTCCTCTATTTGCTGTCTTCTTTCATTAGAATATCCTTATTCTCATCAGTTCCTTATGTTCCTCAGTTAGACAAACACTGTTTGGTGTGCGATTGTGATGAAATGGTATTGTGCTAGAAGAAATGACAGGCAGGATGGCTGCAGAAAAACCTTTGAAGACTTACATGAACTGATGCAAAATGAAATGAGCACAACCAGGAGAATGTTGTGCATAGCAACAGCCATGTTGTAATGACGCTCAAATGTGAAAGACTCGGCTATTCTGATTAGACAATGATCCCAGACAATTTCAAAGAATTCCTGATGAAAAATGTTATCTAGGGGCAGCTAGTTGTTGCATTGTATAGAGTGCCAGCCCTGAGTTCAGGGCCTGAGTTCAAATCTGGTCTCAGACACTTAATACTTCCTAGCTGTGTGACCCTGAGCAAGTCACTTAATTCCAATTGCCTCAGCAAAAACAACAACAACAACAACAAAGAATTACCAGGGTTGCCAAATCTATGCAAAGCTTTCAATTCTTCCAACCTCCCAGATAAGGAATTACTTGGCCTTGCCTCAACATGTTCTCATTCACTTTTGGATAACTCTTGGGCTAATTTTTTTTCTGTCAGAATGAAACCTTTCTTTCTGGAGTCAAGAAGAAAAAGTTGAATCTCTTTTCTACATGATTATATTGCAGATTGGAGATAGTTATATTTCCTTCTTCCTCCTATCCCCAGGTTTTGATTCTGCAGCCTACATTCTTCCCCTTGCTATATTCAGGTTCTTCAATTAGTCCATAGCATCTTGTGGCTGTTTATAATCCTGGGAATTGTAGTATAGATGTTCCCCATTATATTATACTTCCTAAAAGATTTCATTTAGACCTGGGCTCTCTCTTTATGGCACTTGAAAACAGTATATTGAGACTTAAAACTTTTTTTTCTTAGAGTTATATTTGGGAATGTATTCTCTATTCCCAATTTGCCATTGAAAAAATTTGTACTCATTAAAAGTTAATACTGTGAAATTTTCCCTTTCTGGAGTCCTATGAAACAGACAATATTAAGCTACACATTCTGATATCACTTATATTTTTTTTATGACTTAGACATAGCCTTTAATTTTACATATTTTATATAAGGCATGTTGGAAAACTCCTTAATATAAAAATATCAGAAATAATCGCCTATCTAATATCCCAGTTTCCAATTTACAAATTTAGCATTAATAAAGATACCATAATATAATTCTCTGTTTCACATGCTACTCTTATTGAATAATACATAATTTCTGTTGTCCATGGCAGTATAGATCCAGTACCAATTCTTCTCTCTGTTTTTCTCCAAAATTATCTGACATCATTTCCCCAAGTAGAAGCATTCTTCTAACTTTGCTTATGATCTTTGTGTATTGTGATTTCCCCTCTTTTCAGGTATCTTATCTATTTCATTCTACATTCACCATATTGTCTGATTTAAAATGCTTATTCCTAAGGCGTGTTTCCTTGAATAATTCAATGTAGCTGATCCATTTTCTTTTTTTCATCTTTACTTTTTTTTTGGGGGGGGGGTGCTAAGGCAATTGGAGTTAAGTGACTTGCCCAGGGTCACCCAGTTAGGAAGTGTCTGAGGCCAGATTTTGAACTCGGGTTCTTCTGACTTTATGTCTGGTACTCTATCCATTGCACCACTTAGCTTCCCCTTTTCATCTTTACTCTTACCGATCTTACTTCTCAAGTTTTGTACTTATGATAATTTTGATTCACATGGTTTTTTCCTTTCATTTTAATTTAACATTCTGTCTCCCCAGCTGAGTGCATTAGAGGACAAGAAACTATGATAATTACTTCTTTAATCAATTTTTCCAGATTGCAACAGATTACAGACACACTGATTTAGGAAATCTGTCAGTCCAAATCTTTCAGTCATGGGTCCAAAACAAAATAACTGTCCAAAGCATAAGGAAAATGTTTTTGGAGGGAACTCATGAGGGGCTATACTGGAGATGGGAGGCTGTGGTAATATAAGCAGTTAGCAAAAGCTTCGGTCCATTTCTCTAGGGCCTCCCCTTTTAGCCATTTTATCTTAATGGTTCATTTTTTGACTGAAAAGCCAATCTAGTAAGCTTTTATTAGATATCTATTATTTGCAGAAAACTAGGCACTGGGAATACAAACACTTTTTTAAAAAAGGGGAAAAACCTACAAAGTCATTCCTTTCTGGATTAATGATATTTATATATTTGTCTATTTTGATGTGAACATTCTTATTAATATTATTGTACCTTGATTGACTTTGTCTGATTTCCTTGACAGGAGACTGAACAGCACCCAGGGGGAAATCCGTGTTGGACCCAGTCATCAGGTAAAGCAAATTTCGGTATTTAGCCAATCAAACAATTATTTGTTAAGCATTTAATATTTCGTATTGTATCTAGGATATACTGCAACATATTTAACATATATAGGACTGCTTGCCATCTTGGGTGGGGGGTGGAGGGAGGGAGGGGAAAAATTGAAACATAAGCGAGTGCAAGGGATAATGTTGTAAAAAATTACCCTGGCATGGATTCTGTCAATACAAAATTATTATAAAATAAAATTTAAAAACAAAGCATTTAATATTTCCTTGGTATTAAGTATTCAAAGATTCATTAACTAGCATCTGCCCTCCATGAGTTTCTATTCTCTTTGGGATAAGAGGGTATACATTGGTAAGTGAATGCAAAAAAAAAAAAAAAAAAAAAAGAGAGAGAGGGTACTTAATTGAAAGAGGATGAAATAGGAAAACCTTTATAAAGGCTATCTCTCTTTAGCTTATGTAATTTTGAAGGTCGGTTAGAGAGAGACCTCAGCCAAGGGGACCAATTAGGATGATCTTATAATTTATCTGGGGAAGAGCTGATAAGGAATTAAAGTAGGATGTCAGTTACCTTAATAAAAAATAAAGGAAGAGATAGAAATGATTTTGTGGAGGTGAAAAAGACAAGATTTAGCAAGTGATTAAACATATGGAACATTAGAGCATGGAATTAAGACTGTTTAAAAAAAAAAAAAAAGCTTTAGTGACTGGAAGAGTAATGGTGCCCCATAGAAAGTGGAAGTTAGGAATAAGGATGGATTTGAGAGGAAACGATTGAATTCTTTTCTGTTTAAGTTTATTTTGAGATGCCTATCAGACATTCATTTTGAAATGTCTATTGGACAGTTGAAGATGTAAAACTGTTGATCAGAAAATAGCTATGCTTGAGAGACAGATTTTTAAATTATTCCAAATTATTACTTGGTGATGGTAGTTAAATCCATGAAAGCTAAAAAGGCTAGCATTTATGAAGAATAGAAAGAAAACAAAAATGGCCAGGAGAATGCATTGTTACAAAGCTTCAAAGGATAAAATATCTCAGAGAATAAAAATCATCATTGTTTTAGGCTGTAGACAAGAGATCCTTGATTCAGAGGAAGAAGATTTTATGGACTTAGACATCCTAACCAGTTGATAGGGAGAATCCAGAGAAAAAAGGGATGATTGAGAGTTCTTGTCTGATTTAAAAAAAGAGAAGGGCTTGCAATCAATGCTAGAAGAGCATAAGTCTTTTAAGGTTTATGTTGATTATCTTTTCTGATCTTGACTACAACCTGGAAGATAGGTGCTATTATCTTTCCTATTTAGCCAGTTAGGAAACTGAAGCATAGAAAACTTCCACATAAAGATAATAGATTTGAACAGGAGAAAGACCACCTCCCATTGACTCCTTTTTTGCCCAATAGTTGTGTTTCTTCAGTGGCCACAGCAAGGCTAGAGCAGTTGTGGTGAACTAGCTGATAAAATCAGTGCTTCTGTTCAAAGGAACCAGATTATAAAGCAGATTCAAAAATAGCCAGCTTATGTGAAGGCCACTGACCAAGGCAGCTTATTTTGTTGCTCTAGTTAAAACTCTCTGCTTCCCTTTTCACAGAATTTGTCTTTTGGACAATACAGATTTACTTTCTAAAGGACTTAATAATTGTACATTGTACCATTTTAAGTACCATTTCAACATTTTTCTGGTGAGCTCAAGGTTTTTTAGGGAAGCAGTACACTAATTGTCTGTCTTCTGGTATCACTCTTCTTCCTTTTACCTTCCATAATAACTCACAAGAATTCTCTTCTTTCATATCTCTTTTGGTTACTCTTTATCTCATTTTCTTCCCTCTTGACTCCATCTCTATGTTTTTCTCCTCTGCTCTCTCACTAAACATTTATTAAGTTCATACTATGTGCCACGACTGTACTAAGGACTGAGGAATCCAAGAAGAGCATATAACAGTCCCTGCCAGTAGGGAGCTTTCACTCTAATGGGGGAGACGATATACAAAATGAAGCTGAAAATCTGGTACAGGGCTGTAAAATCATGCAGCTCGGCTCTGAAAGTTTTCTAACAAAGCAAGAGTTTCAGAATTGTATTCATTTGGGGGAATTATGAGTTTCCAGTGATTATCAAAACTAGAGAATAGTTTGGTAGGAAATGATAAGATAAGTTTTCTGGGTCTTCTTTAAATGGTAGACTATACCATTATATTTCCAGTGTTATCCCCTCATCCTCTCCAGTTGGAAGGAGGGAGGATCCTTATGTCAAGGATACTAAAGAGTTAGGGGTCTTATGGGTCATCTTTGGAAACCATAAGTTTTGAAGATCAGTTCTAAACAGTTCTAGCCAGATCAGTTGCCTTTTGCCATTTCCCAGTAGCAGAATTCAAACTGCTTTCAGTTGTCCCATAGGTTGAAAAAAATTAAATCAGTGTTGTTGTGTTATAAATTTAAATTTTGAATCTTAGTTTTCTTGCAGATTACTAATTGGACAAAAATGATCTTTATCTGAGTTGATCTTTTTAAGGCACTTTGTAAGTCTTCAGTTTTGCTGATGAAACAAATTTGATTTATTAGTAATAGGTTTTTAGACCCTATATTTTCATTCTTAAAAGTATAACATTTTTATATTCTGTTTTTGATTAATATCATATCAAAATTTCCCTGTCGTGCCACTCATCACTTCTTATATTTGTTTTTTCAGTGGATAGAGCATTAACCCTGAAGTCAGGATGACCTAAGTTCAAATCTGGTCTCAAATTATTAACACTTCCTAGCTGTGTGATCTTGGGCAAGTCACTTAATCCCAATTGCCTCAGCAAAAAAGCAAAAAAAAAAAAGAAACCCTTTGTAACCTCCTTCATTGCAGAGATTATCTTTCATTTTGTATTTGTATCCAGAGAGCTTAGCATAGTGCTTAGTAAAGTGCTCCTAATTTGTGCTTTTTCATTCATTCATTAAAGAACATATACTTTTATTTTAATAAATAAGACAATGTGTGTTTTATTATAAAAAATGTTTTCTACCCTAAGAACTAAGAAATTTTTCCCTTGGATGTGTTTCCCTTTCCAAAGTCCTTTCAAATTGTATGAGTCATAACAGAGCAAAAGGTTATGACAATTTAGAGCCAGAAGAGTTCATGTGTGACCAGAAAGATTGAGGGATTTATAAGAAATCATACAGGGACCAGGTCAGTAGGGACCTCACATTAGCCTCTTAGATTCCCAAACCCGTTGTACCACATGTCCTTTTATTCTAGAAATCAAGCATGTCAGCAAATCTTTTTTCTGTTGGTCAGATGAAGAAACTGAGATCAAGGAAAATTAATTTACTTTCCTAAAATTCCATAAATACCCAGATCAAATCATAAGATTCCTGTTTCCATGTCTAAATTGTTACTAGTGATCCTGTATAAACTTGTTCTGAAGTTTCAGTTTCAGATCATAAATCTCTTTCAGTGAATTTGTACTGGATACTCAATTTAGAAAACTGCAGAAAAAAGTAGCCAGTTAGTCCTAATTAAAACTAATACCACAATTTTGCTTTAAATTTTTTAAACTGGAAGATACTGTAGTTGTTTTTTAAGAAATATTTGATAAAATTAATTATATGTCACTATATTTGCCTTTTTTCAGTGCTATTTTTTTCCCTTTAATTTGGTCTTCAGATTTAGAGGTAGAAAGTTATTTAGAGATCATCTTGTCTGTTTCATTAACTAAACTCAGAAATTAAATGACTTGTTATAGAACTCTGAAGTGAAAGAAGTTCAACAGCCATTGAGGTTAACCTACATACACATGAACAGTAATCCTCTTTGTAATATACTTGACAATTGTTTATCCAGTTTTCCTTGTAATCCTCCAATGAAGTGGCTTCCTACTTTTCCTATCCCCATTTCACAAAGCAGCTCTCTTCTTTTTTGAATAGTTTTAATTGTTAAGATCTTTTTCCTTAAAACAAGATTGAATTTTCCATTTTTCAATTTATAATTATTGTTCTCTGTTCGACTTTCTGGTGCTAGACACAGTAGATTTAATTAACCTATTACACATCTCATGACTTCTATTTTCAGGATCTTCATCCTTAATATCTTGGTCTTGACACTTCCAGTGTCTCACTCTTCTTCCTGCAATGTAAATCCCTAAACTGAAACACAATAATTTTTATATATTCTGATTAAAGGGGAGAATAGAATGCCCATTTTCCTAATTCAGAGTACTGTGCTTCTCATCACTGGAATCAGTAACAGACCCGAGATTTAAACCCATATCTTTTACTTCATAGGTTTTTTTACTAAAAATAATTTACTCATATGTTGAAAAGGTCCTTTGGAGAGCTCATTCATAATTTAAATTTTTACTTCCAGCATGAAATGTTAGAATTAATTTAGGTATGAATTTAATATATATACCATTCCCACTTTACTTCCACTGCTAGTTCCAGTCCTCCTCAAAGAGCAGTACATACATTTTTCAAAGACAAATATGTGTTCCTAGGAAAAAAAATAAAATGAGGGGCAAGGAGAGATAAGGAAACAATAAAAGTCTGTGAAGCAGTGGTTTGTGATTTTAGTTTGAGTATAAATGTATATTATTTGCCAAAAAATGTCTTGGGGTACAATTGTAAAAAGTAGTCATGACAGTTTCTTTTCCCACTTCCCACTAAGCTCTTACTCATCTTTTACTGATGCTATGAATACCTAATTATATTAATTGTATCCATTAATTTATTTTGTGTGAAGGAAATTTCCTTAAAGTATATCTGTTGTAGTTTTAATAGTTTGTTCAAGGCGTATTTTGTAAAATTGATATATTTCAATTTCATTCTTTTTATAAAATCTAGTTGTGAAAAATGAAACATACCTTCTAAAACATTAATATTTTCAAAGGTCTTCATTTATAAGAATTCATTTTTAGTTCATTCATAAATGATGATAATGATTTTCTTTTTGAAGTAGAAATAGTTTGATTCTTCCTTAAATCAAGATTAAGCAGAAGGTTTATAGAATTTTAAATTTTTTTCTATTTTATGTTTACACTGACTACATACAATAAGAGATCATTTAGATCTTCTAGCATTTCTTAAGTGACCAGTCTGTATAAGCTTATTAAATAATTTACAAATATTTCATTTGACATAAGGTGCTACTATAATTCCTTGTGTAGAATTTAATCAGTAAGTTCCATTAAAAATGATTTCTTCTTGTAAAGACTTTCCTTGTGAGATTTTTTTTTTAATTTGCATCTTCTTTTTGAAATTTGTGTCATTGTTTTCTAGGCCAAACTTCCCGAATTGCAGCCATTTCCTTCTCCAGATGGTGACACTGTGACCCAGCATGAGGAACTGGTTTGGATGCCTGGAGTTAATGATTGTGATTTACTTATGTATTTGAGGGCAGCAAGGTAATGAAAACTAAATTTCCTATTTTTTAATTTTCAGTTAAGTCTATAGTGTTGGAGCATTTTAGGGGGAGGGGTTTTGACTGACTCCATTGGAGAATTTCAGATTTAAAAGGTTTTTTTATAAGTCATGTAGTCCAATTCCTAACTGACTAAAAACCAAACTTCTATGTTGGACTTGGAGTGTCTCTGACATCATAGAGATTGTCTATAACAGAGTTTTCCATATATCCTACATTTGGGATCTTGTCTTCTTGTCTAGCCAGAAATTTTCTGTTGTCTAGAAGTAGAAATGAGTTGGGATCCATATCTGCATTTTTCTGAGTGAATTTTTTTTTAGTGTTGTGCTTCTTTTTCATAATCCTATCCCAGAACTTTCTTTCTGAAGGGAAATTCTAAAATAGAGCTACGATGGTGATATTCTTAACCTTTATGTTTACCTTCTGGGATCATTGAAGCATTTTGCTTCACTATTTAAATCTTCCTTGAAATTTAAGTAGTAAATTGGAGAGTGTTATCTCTCCAAGATGTCGTCATATATTAAGGATTAATATGATAGTATTTTGTCTTGAGAGTGTTTTTATCATTATTGACAAAGTGCAACTAATCAGCTTACACTCTCAGCTTGTAGGAGAAAGAAACCTATATTTGGAGTCAGAGGTAAAGGATTCAAATATCTGTTATTCCCTTGTATTTTCCTTTCCTTTTCCTTTATTTCCTTTTGAGTTTCATCTTCCTTATCTATGAATGAGTTGGAATAGATGATCATACTTCCTTTCTTGTTCTGTGGTCTGTGATCTTTTGAATTTCTGTGGGAAATTCCTAATATATAGAATAAGATTTTTAAACTTATTTCCACTTATCTTAGTTATCTCTCTTACCACACCCAAAAAAGAAAAGAAAATTTAAAAAATTAGTTATCCATTAACATTCTTTTCAGAGTCAGGAATTAGTACAGTTTTATTACACCTTCTAATAATGTTAAATGGTGGTGTGACTGAAGCATTATGTTCCTGTTACATGGCCCAGGATGTATGTTGGAAGTGCCCTATCTAATTGGGTGACTTTGAGTAATTCATTTTCCTTTCTGGGCCTAAGTTTCTTTATTCTTAAAAAAAAAAAAAAAAAAAAAGAGGGTTTTTACTTGGCCATTTTAAGTCATAAAAATTCTATTGTTTCATTTTCATTTAGTAATTTCTTTAGTGGGATCTGTAATTTTAATAATGTAATTTTAATGGACCTATACAGAGCCCTCTATCTGCCCTGCAACTACACAGAGATGTTGTGTGTTGGCCAAGGATATGTAACCTGTGTATCTAAAAGAAAAGACTTGAATGCAGACATTTTTAATTCTGACTAGCTCTTTATGCACAAAATCATGATCCCTATCTGATTTATTATTTATATTGAATTATATGCGATAATTAAGCAAAGTATTTATTACAGGTGGTCATAATACTGTATGTATTATGAAATTAGTTATCAATATGTGGATACACAAAGATAATGATTTCATAAAAAATATTTCAACTTCCTTAAAAATTCCATAATTCTTTTAAATATTTTGTTAGCTTATGGAGTGATCATTCAGAAAAAAATAAAAAATGATTTCAGTTGCCCTGAAGAAATATGGTTAGGAATTGCAG
Source organism: Antechinus flavipes (assembly GCF_016432865.1). Lineage (NCBI taxonomy): Eukaryota > Metazoa > Chordata > Mammalia > Dasyuromorphia > Dasyuridae > Antechinus > Antechinus flavipes. Next base: position 597,940,843 of record NC_067400.1, read on the forward strand.
CATACCAAATGTCTGTTAGATATTGCATTGCCATTTTAATAAATGACCTATATACAAAACTAGACAGGTTTACATGGCAAATATATAACTACGTGGTGGGCTGCAAAATTGAACATACATTACAAAATGAAAATAAGTCTACGAGATGACTGTGCTAGAGCAAGGAGACAAACTCAAATAAAGATGGATGTCTGCAGGCCACATATTGACTTAGAAAACCACAAATGAGCATTATCTGTATAATTCAGAAGTACATGTATTGCTTTTTTATTTATTTTGTTAACATTTTCCAATGGTGTCCTAGATCTGTTTTCTTTTTTTAACTTTTTTGCTCAGAGGTAGATAAAATTTCAGTGTCTTTAAATAAAAACTGTAAATAAATGAACTTATTTTCATAGTATTAAACTATCCACAAGCATTTATATTTGCACTTTATAAGCCTTTAATATATGCAAGGCAGTGTTCCAGGCCACAGGGATACAGTGATGAAACATGACTGATACAGTCTTTGCACTGAAGAAACTTGAATAGAGGATTAGGTTACTTAGTCACCTTGTTGATCCTATTTTTTGCATTGGTAAATATGAGTATAGTGGGAGTTGGATGTAGAATCAGAGAGAAAAGAGAGAGAGAGAATTTACTAAGTATTTTCATATTTATTAGTAAAATGCATTTTCAATACCAGGTTAGTCTTTACCCTCAAGAACCCTGTATCTTGATGGAGAAAGGACAATAAATCAGAGAATCTGGAAGGGTGAAAAGACGTGGAACTATTGGGTAGGCATGTTTGGGAGCTGGGAAGTTAGGAATAACTTTTACTTTGCTTGTTGTGAGCAAAATCTTTTGCAGATGATCCAAGATACTTTGTAAAGGTAAATTTTTGTTGTCTTTGGTCTAATAAGAATATTTGAGTGATGTTTATTAGCTTCTAGTGGAATGAATCAGAAATGTGTCCTTGGTCCTATTAAGATTTTATTTAGGAAGCAAAGAGAGCATAATTATCAAAGTTGAAGGTGACAAAAAGTTAAGAGGAGGGATGCCTGCCACATTGAATGAAATAGATGACAAGGGTCATTTCAGAAAAGATCTGAAAGGGTAGAATAGTTGGGCAGAATACAGAGAAATTTTAATAGTGATGAGTATAAAGTTTTAGATTTGTATTTGAACAATTGTCAGAAGTGTGAGATGGAATAATATATAGCTAGACAAAATATCTAAAAGAATTATGGAATTATAGTATGGAATGAAAGTTCAGTTTGAGTAAACTACATTATGGAAACCCTCAAAAAGCAAAAAAAAAAAAGCAGTAAGTTGCTTTGAGAGGCATAGTATTTAGCCCTTGAAATAGGTCTTGCTTTGCTCTCCTCTGGTGGGATCAGGGGTAGAATGTTATGCTATTATCTGGGGGCACTGCAGTGTGAGGAGCTTGAACATCCAAAGAAGCAAAAATGTACTGAAGATTCTTCCCTGTTACATGTGAATCTCAAGAACTTGGGAGGTTTGAAAATCATAATATGCCATAATTATGGCACAGAGTCAGGCTTCTTCTCTTTAGTCTCAGAGCCCAAACTAGAAGCTGTGGATCATAGGTGCTGAAAAATCAATTGCAACTTCTTTGAAAAAAATCTTTCCAACCATTGAACCTATCCAAAAAAGAATGAGGTATATATGATTAATTGGTCAGTCAGACTGAGCTATTACTATGTGCCAGACACTGTATTAAATCCTCAGGATATAGTGAGGTAAAGTGCAGTGCCTGCCCTCAAAAAGCTTACAAATTGGGGACATACTCATAAATATATACAAAGCAAGCCTATATATAGGATAAAAAGGAAATAATAGAGAAAGATCACTATAAGGAGAGTAGAGGAAGGCTTCTAAAAAAAGAGTATTTTAGCTGGGATTTGACACTATCAGGTTGAAGTGAAAAGGAAGAGCATTCTAGGTAGGAGTAAAGGCAAGAGTAAATGTTCAGAGTATCTTTTTGGAGGAACAAGTTGGAGGCCAGTTTCTTTGAATTGAAGACTACCTGTTGGGAGAATAAAGTGTAAGAAGACTGCTTAGGTTGGGAAGAGGAATGCTAGGCATTATATCAATACATAGAAGAGGAGCCTTAATAGTCAAGGAACAAGAAGTCATTTATTCATGAGAATATCAGAGAATATTTAACTTCATAGAATGACCATTGTAGAAATATTTTTAATGAACCAATGGAATTCCAGCTAAATTATAAATCTTTAGTATTAATGGACCCTTGAAAGAGAGAGCATAGATACCTCTTAAAGAAGTTCACTTTGTGTTGTGAAAGATTATCTGGCTTATATCAGAATGAGTGTTCTCCTCAAATTAATATCCACAAAAGAGTCAGAAAAGAGTTCTTGAGAACTCTAGTTAGTTTATCATGGTATCCACTTGCAGGTTGACTGATACAATGAAAATGTAGCCTGGTAATCAAAGGGTTAAAAGATCTGCCTTTTCCCTCCATTTTTTCCTATGAAGGAGCATGGCGGCTTTTGCGGGAATGTGTGATGGAGGTTCTACTGAGGATGGCTGTGTTGCTGCCTCTCGGGATGACACCACACTCAATGCGCTCAACACAGTAAGTCTCTTAAAATCAATCCCCAACAGAAAAGGGAGAGTTTATTTCTTGGATTAGAAGAGGGAGAGACTATGTATTGATTGTAGAGTGAAATAAAAATTTTCTCATTCTAAACTGCCCTTGACTGTTTAGTGTAGGTAATTTAGCCTAAAATTGCAGGAAGATTAAAGATGGGATATTTGGATTATAATCCTCCTATTAGATTCCAATGTTACCTAATCAGTCTATACTTCTGTGAACAAACTTTTCCAATGTATTTCATAGATTTTCTAAACATCAAATGAGATCATCCTTATTTATAGGCTTGGAAATTGCATAATTCTATGCAAATTTATGGTGGTGGAATTTTAAATTATTAATAGCCTAGGGCTTAGTATTCCTATTAATTTCAAGGACTGATGCAAAAATCACTTATTCTGGGTTGAATTAATGTAAATTTAATGTGATTTACATGGAGCAGATTTTCCCCCTGAAAAGCAAAATATGCATGTATGTATGTATAAATATGTGTGTATGTATATACATATTGTATGTGTTTCCGTTGTGGTTGGTCAGTCATTGCAATCCTAGTGTTGCCTAGAGCTCAGTCTTTTTGGGACACATTTAGCCTTTAATTGTATGGGGAAATAAGAGAATCTTTTCTCCAACTCTTCCAAGTTACCCAGCTTGTTTCTGTTCTGGCCAAAAACCCTGAGGGTTTCCCCCTTCTAAATTGATTTTTTTTTTTAAACTAAATTTAAAAAAGCCATTCTTTGCCTCATTTCTTTCTTACTTTGCCTTAATCATGGAATGGGTGTTGCCTCAGTCTAATTGAGACCTACTAAAGACCTTAGATTAAGAAGGCCAAGGTCTCCCACTGCATTCAAGGCCATCTCCAGTTGTCCCATTCTGTTATCTGGCCACTTGGATCCCAATGACTCTGGAAGGGAAAATGAAGCTGTTGACCTTGCCCAGCTCTCTCTCATTGAAGTCCAGTTTACTTGCATGTTAAGGCATCACCTTCCTGATGTCAGAGTTCCCTTGGAGAATGTAGGATTAAACAAGAACTGCTAAGGTGTTCCATTAGCAAATATATATCTAATCAGATTTAAACATTTTTTAAAATTATGTATTTATTTTAAAGAAAGCAAACCATTCTGTTTGACTAAGTCTTTTGCCCTGGTTCACCTCTAAAGCTAGGGCTAGCTTAAGGTCATCAATTCCTAATTTAAAAGTGATGAAAAATCTTGGCAGTGAAGTTATATATTTATGATAGATTATCAGCAAAGTTGGGAAAAGGACTTAGGCTCAGTTTCCCATCTCTCTTCTTTCTTTCATCTTGCCTTCCCTTAAAAAAAAAACTATCATACGATAGAAAAACTGCTAGATTGGAACACTTAAGTTTGTATTCCAATTCTTCCTATTCAAAGCTGTTTTAATATAACACACATCACATGACTTCTGAATCTCATTTTCCTCATCTATAAATTAATATTTGTACTACCTTCCTTACTGTGGTATTATGAATGTTACATGACTGAATATATGTAAAGCATTTTTGTAAATCCGAAAGAAATATTTAAATGTGAGGCAATAAAAACAGGAATATGCTCAAACAGCGTCAGAACTGGATACAATTAGCTTATTTTCTTGACCTTCTTCAGCAGCACTGATCAGTTTGGTACTAAGAATAGAGAAAAGGAATAGGAATTCATTGTTTAAAACATGAGGGCTATGCTGAACTGTATTATACAAGAGTAAAAATAGAAAAGTGAAGCCCTAATGAGAGCAATTGAGAAGGAATAAAGATGAAATAGAAAAACCAAACATCTCACAAAAAAAGCATAGATGGTGAAGGCAAATGTTTTTAAAGGATCATTAATGTAAATACTGACATTATTTAAGATGGTGGAGTTTGGGATTGGGAATACACTTTTGATTTATGTTTTAATGTCATGGAATATGATAGATGATTAGGTGCTGTAAACTTTCAGGTAGGATAAATTACTAAGAGAGCAATAGAAGAAAGGTTTGAAAGTAGCCTTAAGAAGCAAAGAGTATGCTGACTTTTCTTTTTTGCTTTGTGAAAAGGTTGAGTTAGTGCTAAGAAATAGTTATTCTGAAAGGAAATTTAGCAAACATTTATTAAATGTCTTCCTTATAAAAAGTGAATATTGGGAATAAGTGGTCAAAACCCAAATTCCCAACCTCGGAAAACTTATATTATTCTATAATAATTGAAGGATGAAGAGACCCTTAGTTAATAGTAAAAAGCTTGATGGTGAAGTTAAGCTAAGTGAGGTCTACAACTGGTGGATGTTTTGATTAAAAACTTAGGAAGTATTAACATGCAAAAAAAGACATTTGCCTAGAGACATAGTGAATCTAGATGAAGGTCCTTAAAGAAATACACTGGAAATTTTTAGTTGAACATTTAGTAAATTGCCCCATTTGAAGAAAATTTTAGCTAACACTATATATATCTGTCCAGACCTGGATCACTTTCCTCACAAAAAGTTTGTTTTGGAAAGGATCTCCAAGGCTAAGCAAGTACCTGCTTATACATGAACAAGACTTCCTTCCACTGCCCAGCCAACAAGTAGATTCATTTCTTTGCAATGACCATCCTGGTTTTCCTCCTGTGACCCTGAAGAACAAGTCCGAAGACAAAGTTTCCTCTTCCCCTACCCTTGCCTCAATCCTATCCATTCTTTCCATTCTCCAGAATAAATAACCCTAATTCTTTCAAGTGAATATCATTTGGCTTGAGACTCAACTATTCTAATGTAGCCATTCTCTGACTATCTTCAGCTTAACAATATTCTTAATATGTGTAATGTCCAGTTGACCACCATGTTCCCGATATAACCTGATCATCATGTTGTACATTGCAACCATTGCTTTCTTTTTCCCTTGATCCTAGTTTGCAGAAGGTAAGGGGACACTTTGTCATATAATTATTAAATGCAATTTTTCTTTTGCCTTGTCCTCTTTCCTCCTCTCCCAGTTTCTAGTTGTCTCAAAACTCATTTGGGAAAGCCACTTCAGAAAGATTACCTATCAGTGATAATGCATTCTCCATTTCCCAGATTGAGTAACTGCTTAGTTTGGATAAGGCAATAGCTCCATTCTGTCTCTTGAGATGGAGAAGCATCAAGCTCTGCCCTAGTCTTCTAAGGTCCTCCAGCCCTTTATATATGCCCCTCACCATTATCATTTGGTCTACTTGTATAACTTAAGCACCTCTAGTCTTTAAAATCCATCCCACCACTTTACACTTGGAATATTCAGATCTGCCTTGAAATTGTCCTATAGTTTATCTGTTGTTTCCACTAATTGGAGTGTGACTTCCTAAAGATAGTCTACCTCATTTTCTTCTACTTGTATTCTGAATAGTTAGCATAGTGCTTCATTCATAGTCACCTCTTGATAAATGTTTTTTCATTTATTCCCTTATATGAAGAGAGAGCTCAAAATATTTCAAACTTGAAATATTTGGGTGTATATGGGTTTTTTTTTTTTTTTCAATTATTTCATTGGCATATAAGCCCTGTGATAGAGTTTTTGGTTCAGTGGATTTGGACAATTTAGTCCCATTAATTACACAATTCCAAATTGCTTTTCAAAATGATTGTACTAGTTTACAGCTCCATCAAAAATGTTTTAATGTGACTATAATCACAAAACCCAGTCTCTGTCATTGACAATTGTCTTTTTGTCCTGTTGACAAGAATGAGCTGAAGATGATTGAGGTTGCAAACCCAGATGACAAGATTTTTGGTTACCCCAAATAAAAAGAGTTTATAGGAAAGGAAGACATAAGGGGGAAAAGATTAATTCTATTTTGTACATAGTGATTTTGAGATGCTATAGACAGTCTCATGTGGATATGTTCAGCAGATAATTTATAATGTGATGTAGTATTTGATAGGTGATAATGTGGTGTTCTCTTCTTTTTTATAATATATGATGGTTCTCTCTGGGAGCAGGTTTCTTGGGGAGGTTTTCTGGAGGTAGCCTTAGTTTTGGTTCCAAGTAATAATCACTTCAAACACAGCCAGCTGATAAAATCCAAACGTTTATTTTCTCCTTCCAAGTCCTGTCTCTTTCTTTGGGCCCAGGTAGCTTTTTTAGAGGCCTATCTTTCAGTGGAGAAGCGAAGGAGGAGAGGCTGGGATGAATGAATCTGGCTCCTCCTTCGAGAGTGGACTTCTTCTGAACTGACCCTGACTGACTCACTGAAGGTCTTTTTATGCTCAGTGTAAAAGGTTGACTCCTCCTCCAAGAGTGGGATTATGGGAAGTGTGAATTCAGAAATTTACAAAGCTAACTGTGTATCTCCCATACTTGTGAACACTTGTGAATTTTCCAAACTTGTGAACTCTCAAAGGTGTTAACTTAAACACACAAGCATTACTTCTATCAATTCCACTGAGTTATCACCTTGTTTCAAGTTCTGGCCCATAACACATTAGAATTGTTAAGTAATACAGAAATCATCTATACTGACATAATTGAAGACACTAGAGCAAAGGACATTACATGGAGAGAAGAATGAAGGACATGGGATAGACTCTTGAGATAGTTGTGCTTAAAGTCCAGAAAATGGATGGTGCTAAATCTGAACTGACTGAAAAAAATTACCTAGAAAACTTATAAGATAACTAGGAAAGCTGTGTGTCCTAGAAGTCAGATATGTAGCACAGAACCAAGCTTAGACTTACTAGGTGTCTTTTGCCATAGGGTTTCCCAGCTACTAATGACTGTTCTTATTTTCTTGTCTTTTAATTACTTTGAAATCAATTTAACCATAGGATTATCTAGCTTTGGGATTTTAAATCCTTTGGGGAAGAATGTCCCTTGACTTTAAATAAACCTTCTTATGTCAACTGTTTAATACGAATGGAAAGAAATTCTGAAGTTTATTATGCTTATGCACATAAGAAGAAACTAATTTTTATAAAGGAAACTTTTATCTTGTGTGTAATTTTTAGGATAATAAAATTATCATTTTGCTTATTGTCAGCCAATAATATTTTTTCTTAATGCAATTATTGAAAGAGATATCTACATACTATATTCAGCTTTCAGCTTTTTTTCGGATTTGTTTGAGAACAGGACTAACAGAACTTGATTCGCAGAAATCAAATCTTGTGATCACATTTAGTAAGCATGGGTCTTCAGATACATTTAAAATTATATGCTTCAGTGATTGGAAATCAATTCATAGTTTCTAATTGCTATGGAGACCTGTTAGTTCATTTTTCATTGGATCATTGTCACTGATATGTTTTCCAACTTAGTTTTAAAAGGGTTGTCATCTAAACCCCATTCTTTTGGCTCTGGTCAGTAGAAGTTTTCCCTGGATTTTTCAGAATTTTTTTTAGATGCTCCATAACAGGCTGTCTAGCCTTTTTCACATGATTCCATTTCTTCCCCTCTCAGCAACTCTTTCCAATCCACATTCACTATCATTGTTCCTTTTGCAACATTTCTACTGTTATTTACCACATATTTTCTTTAGCCATTTGACAAACTTTTCATACTTTCAAGTGGTACGTATTCCCCAGATCTAGCCCAGGTCTTCATCTTCTTCATAAGGAAAGCATGACAGACTTTATTGAAGCTTACACTGAAATGTAGATAAACCATATCTTTAAATATGTCAAGACATTGGTGGGATCTCTCAGGCTGTTGAGGCTATCAAAAAAGAAGAGAGGTAAAATTGAAGTTAGAACATTGCTAAAAACATACAGTTTTCTTTGAGTAAGTTTAAGAATTTAAATCGGGTTTTATGGTAAATTGACCATTATGCTTTGTCATGCTTCAGGTCTGTTGTATTTTCAAAATTACAGAATTTTAAAGTTGGAAAGTATTTTAGCCACTCATCTAATCAGAATCAAGGTAGAAAAAAGAATCATCACTAATAATAATAGCTAGTATTTAGAATAGTGCTTTAAAAATTCCTTTTCCTTTTATTCCCATAATTCCGAGACATGGATGTTCTTGTCCATTTTACAGATGAGGAACCTAAAGCAACTTGAGTTATTTACAGTATTGCAGCTATGAAGTATCTCAAGGCAGATTTTAACTTAAGCCTTTCTGACTCCAGACCCAGCTTTGCACCCAAGTTGCCACTCAGCTGCCTCAGTACTAGATACATAATAGCTACATTATTCAGATTCTCCCTCAAGACCCTGAGGGTATCCATGCATGTACAGTGTATATGCTTATGTTTGTCACTCTGTAATGGGGGTGAGGAGAAGAAACTTCTGCCCTCAGTAGTCATAGTTCTGATTGTTATTCTGACATCAGCCTAAACTTTCCTCTTTGTGCTTTTCACCCTCTTGCTCCTTGTCCTGCCCTCTGCAGCCAAACAGAACAAGGCTGATATGTCTTCTACATGAGAAATAATTGTTGGCATTCATCTCCAAATTTTTTCCATTATGTTTTCAGTACCTAGGTAATATTATGTAATTTTCCCTCTTTGATTGGCAGTGACCTAGAAGTGGGTAAAACATAATTTTTAATTTGACAAGACTCTTAAGGATTTTACACACCTTGAGTTAATACATTTTAGTTATTCACTTTATTTCTACACATCCAAATAGCTATTGCATATTGTATGTAGGCATGCATGTTTGAGGCATGAAGTTGATTTTTTGCATCCCTAATCAATAAAGCCTATATTTGAGCATTAAAAAATATATATATATTTGTATTTTATGTTAGTGTTGAAGCTTAAATCAGATGAGATTTTCTAGAGTTTAAGATAGCACAAGATTTTGGGATTAGAGAAATAAAAAACTGGGAATCAGCCATTTAGTTGAAGAATCTTTTTTTTTGGTTGCTTTTCTTTAAAAAAAAAAATTGAAGCTGCAATTTGAAAAACTTTCAGAAACTTCTTGTTTGTTCACTTTAAACAGACTGTACTAAAGCATCCAAGACTTGAAGTTAACACACAGTGATTTGAATAATTGATGGTAACAATTGATATGCTGTGCAATTTCTTATTTTGATAATGCTGTAAACTTTAGAGTATTACCTCATATAAATAAAAGTGACATGTTACTTTTTTGGTGTTTTTTTGGTGTTTGATAATAGGGTGATGGTACCTTCCAGTGATATTTATGGTTAATTATCTCTGATACAAGTAAAGATAAGGGAAGATGCTTGGAGTGTAGAATTTCAAGTATAATACCTTTAAGTGATTATTGTCTGAAATGGCAAAATTTCATATTTTATTCTGTGACTTAATTGTATTTTAATGCTACATTTCTCATATTTTGAAGAACATTTGGAAAACTTGCAAGCCTTCTGAATTTGAAATTTGTTGACCTCTTAATGCAGTATTTCACTTTTTACAGAAACTTGTCTTCTAGCATGTCCACATACTTCATTGAAAAATGATAGAGCTCATAAAAGAATTACTTGTTAATAATAGCTTTGTGCAAAGAGATTATTACAGTTCACCACCAGGTTGGTATACTGTGACCAAGTGGGATTTATACCAAAGTTGCAGTACTGGTTCAGTATCAGGAAAACTATTAGAATAATTGACCACATCAATAATAAAGCTAACTAATTATATTATTATCTCAATATACATAGAAAAAGCTTTTGACAAAATACTGCATCCGTTCCTGTTAAAAACACTAGAGAGCACACCTCCCAGATTAGCTAAAGTGACATGAAAAGATAATGATAAATGTTGGAGAGGATGTGGGGAAACTGGGACACCAGTGAATTGTTGGTGAATTGTGAAATGATCCAACCATTCTGGAGAGCCATCTGGAACTATGCCCAAAGGTTTGTCAAAGTACCCAGCAAGTAGCATTACTGGGGCTGTATCCCAAGGAAATAATAAAGGAGAGAAAAGAATCCAAATGTGCAAAAATATTTGTGGTAACAAGGAATTGGAAAAGGAGTAGAGATACCCATCATTTGGGAACATGATATATGAAGGTAATGGAATATTATTGTTATATAAAAATTGATGAACAAGCTGATTATAGAAAGGCCTGGAAAGATTTACATGAACAGCAGAGTGAAACAAGCAGACCAAGGAATATATTGTATACAATAATAACAAGAATGTGTAATGATCAAGTATGAAAGACTTGCTTCTTCTCAGTGGTTCAGTGATCCAAAGCAATCCCAATAGACTTTGGACAGAAAATGCCATCTGCAACCAGAGAAAGAGTAAATGTAAATCAACACATGCTGCTATGTTCACTTTTTTTTCCCTCTTCCATGGTTTTTCCCTTTTGTTCTGATTTTTCTCTACCAACATGATTCATGAAGCAATGTGTATTAAAAATAAATAAGGAGCAGTTAAGTGACACGGTGAATAGAGCACCAGCCCTGAAGTCAGGAGGACCTGAGTTCAAATGTGGCCTCAGACACTTAACACTGCTTAGCTGTATGACCCTGGACAAGTCACTTAAACCCAGTTGCCTCAGCCAAAAAACAAACAAAACCAATAAATAAATAAATAAATAAATAAATGGATGAATAAATAAATAAATAAATAAGTTTTTGAAGAAGAGGTTAAAAAAAAATAACACTAGAGATCATAGGAATAAATGGATGTTTCCTTAAAATGATAAGTATCATCTTTGTAAAACCACATCAGCAAACATAATTATACATAATAGGGATATATTAGAAGCATTTCCAGTAAGATCAGGGGTGAAACAAGGTTACCCATTATCATCACTGTTATTCAACATTGTACTAGAAATGTTAGCTTTAGCAATAATAGAAGAAAAAGAAATGGAAGGAATTAGAGTAGGCAGTGAGGAAGTAAAACTCACTCTTTGCAGGTGATGTAAAGTATATTTATAGAATTCTAGAGAATCCACTGAAGAACACAAAAAAAATAATTTTATCAAATTTTTAGTTATAAAATAAGCTCACATAAATCATTGTCATTTCTATATATTACTGAATGGAATGAGGTGAGATCTCTCAGGACAGTTGTGAAAATCAAGTAAGGCTTCATCTTTTTTAGAGTTTGAGTAGGCCTGAAGGACTTTGAGCATTGATCCAAGGGCATTCCTTCTCAATAAACTTTTGCTTTGCTCCTATAGATCTCTTCAGCTTTTTTTTTTAAATGATGACTCCTCACTATTTCTGAGCTACACATTACCAACAAAGCACAGCAGCAGGAGACAGAGAAATCCCATTTGATACAAATGTAGACAATATAGAACCTGAACAAGATCTGAATATAAATGTAGACAATATAAAATCTGTACAAGAACAGATCTGAACAATTGGAAAACCATGAATTGCTCATAAGAAGACTAAGTTAATATAAAATGACACTTATTCAATGCCATATTAATTAAACTGCCAAAAATATTTTATAGATCTAGAAAAAATAATAAAATTCATCTGGAAAAACAAAAGGGCAAGAATATCAATGGAAATCATGAAAAAAAATACAAAGGACAGTGAATCTAGCTACACCAAATCTAAAATTCTGTTGTAAGGGGATAATCATCAGAACTGTTTCATACTGCATAAGAAATAGAGTGGTATGTCAGCACAACAGGCTTTACCTTTTGATGTTTATTTAAAGTTTGAAGGGTCTTTTGTTATCTGTTTTACAGCTTTGTCTGCTTTAAACTTCAAGCTTCCTTTCTCTCTTTAAATGAGAATTAAATGCTCTAGTTAACAAAACCCCATAAAATTCATTCCTGAGTTTATTTTGAATAGACTTCTTCAGGTGATTGTCTTCATATTTAAGAGAACTGAGATACTTTATTTTGACCATGGCTTTTATTTATTTATTTATTTATTGCCAAGACAATTGGAGTTAAGTGACTTGCCCAAGGTCACACAGCTAGGAAGTGTTAAGTGTCTGAGGCCACATTTTAATCAGGTCTTCCAGACTTCAGGGTTGGTGCTCTATCCATTGCACCACCTAGCTGCCCCAACAACATTTTTTATAAAATGTCCTTTCAATTGAGCCTATTAAGTCTTTGATAAAGCCTTTTCTTAAGTATGAATCTGGAATTTTTGGGAAACCAGGCTTTAATCAGTTATTCATTTAAAACAGATATGTTGAGCACCTGTTCTATGTATGGTATTGTGAATTCTACTGAAAGGATCCAGAAATAACAAGTACCATACCTTCTGGTATTTATATTAACATCTAACTGACCAAGCATCTTAAATCCCAGATGTTGAAACTGGCACAGAAGAAAGTATCTTGGTACTTATATACAATAAACATTGACAGCCTCTAGCTCTGTGGCTATGATGTTTCTATTCTGTATTCTGTAACCAGTAGGGATAATATTTACTTGCCTTATAAAGTCTATTATTATTACCACTCAACTAAGATGTTAGTGAGTCTTCTCCCTCTGTTGTCTTTCTCTATTTTGTTCTGTCCATGCTAGATCTCCCATGAATCTGGAAATACTTAGTTTGGGCAATGCTCCTTTCTCCAGCCCTCTTCACTCATCACAAGATCATATCTTTGGAGCAGAAAGAGGGGAGGACAAGGTCTTGACTTGACTTAGGAGAAGAGGAAACCCAGGATTCTAGCCTAGCAGAAAGGCTCAGTTTGTTTTGAGATCCCTGGTCCAGCATTCTTTTCCCTGGATCATGCTGGTTCTATTTAAATCTCTACCATCTCCTCTTCTGTACTCCCTTTCCTGCCCCCACTTCCTCTTTGTAGATCCACTTTCCAGTGTTGAGGGAATCACAGAGGAGGTATCCTTTTCTCTAGACTTCTGCTATGCATGAGAAACTTGATTTTTTCAATGAGTTCTTATTCTTTGTGATTCATTTTGGGGTTGTCTTGGCAAAGATACCAGAGTGGTTTGCCATTTCCATTTCCATCAGAGAATATTGATTAAGATTTAGAGTATATGATGATCAGTTCTCTGGTGGTTGTGGCTCTTTTCAACAGTGAGGTGATTCAGGCCAGTTCCAATGGTTTTGTGATGAAGAGAAGCATCTACATCCAGAAAGAGGACTGCTGTGGAAACTGTGGATCACAACATAGTATTTTCACTTTTTTATTGTCTGCTTCATTTTGTTTTCTAATTTTTTCCCCCTTTTATTCTGTTTTTCTTGTGCAGCATGTTAATTGTGGAAATATGTATAGAAGCATTGCACGTATTTAATATACTGGTTTACTTGCCATCTAGAGAAAGGGATGGAGAGAAAGCAGGGGAAAAAATTGGAACACAAAGCGTTGCAAGGATGAATATTGAAAACTATGCATATGTTTTGAAAATAAGAAAGCCTTAATAATAAAAAAATAATAAAATTTAAAATAAATTTAATAAAAAATAATTAACCCGTGGTAGCTAGATGCCAGAGTGGATCTAGAGTCGGAGGACTTGAGTTCAAATCCAGTCTCAGATACTTAATACTTCCTAGATGTATGAAATTGGGCAAGTCACTTAACCCCAGTTGTCTCACAAAAAAAACAAAAAACAAACAGAACTAAGGCTAAGGAATTCTTCCTAAGAAGATTTTCAAGATAACTGAAGTTTACCTATTAAAGTGCCTTTTTAAAGATAACTTCTTTGCAAAACTGAACATTGCTCCAATAATTCAGGAATGAATGCTAATTATTATGGTATGCTGTACCATAGGATATTATGAGAGATACAAAAGATACTTTGCCTCTCCACTAAGTGATCATTGACTATTGAGCTTTTATTTGCTTTTTTTTTTTTTTTTGGTGTCCTTTGCTTTTACACTGTGCTTTTTAGGTTTTACATGTTCCAAATAATTAATATCCCTTTCTTTCCTTTTAACAACTTAAGGGATATTTACTGTACATCATTAGTGTCACACTCAGAAAGGATGGCCACTAATCTGAATATAAAGTTCCCTGTAAGCAGAATATTGAGTTAATTTTGTTTCTTGTATTTCTATTGTTTTATTAAATATTTCCCAATTACATTTTAATCTGGTCTCACACCCCAGTAGGGAGTGATATGGGCCACAACCAACTGTATTTGATATCTTTGTTCTGTATGATTCTATTGCAGTAAAGGGGCAATGTTAAATATGTTTAAAATGTTAAAATTTTTGTGCTTTAAAATTTTTTTTTGTAATTAAATTTTAAAAAATCTTTGTGCTTTGTTAAACATTGAAAAAAAATTTTTTTTAAATTTTAAGAGGAAAAAGAAGATAGTTAACCTTGAATTTCAGAAGTTATCAGTATATATCAGTATTTGACCTACTCTTGAGATTGAGTGGGCCCCAAGACAGTGAGTTTTTATCACCATCTTGAGATAATTAAGTTGATCACCAAACCATTGCCTATGCTTTGGGAATCCATTTTTTTTCCCTGCCCGCCCCCCCCAAAATGTCATGTATTGATGACTTATGTTTGGGATATTTGATTTGGATTAAAAAAATATGCTTTTAATTAACCTTTTTATTGTCTAGAGTAAATGAAAATATGTTCATTTACTCTGTGTCTGAGTAACACTGTATATGTCAATGTTGGATAAATGTTGAATTAAGCTAGTTTACTCTTTGAGATGCTGATAATTCCACTGAAGATACCCTCAACATGTAATTATAGTTCATAAAGATATGTAAGCAAAAACCTGATTTAGTAGTATCTTATTTTTCATAAAATTTGGGCCAGTCCTTTAACTTGCAAGTTGCATTGATCATACTGGTTATCCTTAATGTTTTCCTTAACTTGACTTAAATTTTAATGAGCCATCCTTTCCTTTGTGCTATAGAATGGAGAGAGGCTTAGTCTAGTTCAGTGGTTGCCAAGCATTTCCTATTTAAGATCCTCTTTTCATTTTGGTAACCAGGTTTTTTTTCCCCTTTATTCTGGAGAAATAAGATCTCATATTATACTTCATTCTCCAGCCTCTTAAAATCATAATTTTAATAGAAATAATCAATCAACCTTTACTCTTTCCTCCCTAAAATCTAATCTTTAAAGTATATTCTGACTAAAAATAGGATTGATTTTCATTTCTGTAGTATGCATAAAGACTAAAAATTAGTTCACTATATGAAACATTTATATAGCATATAAATTAAAAGAGGACAACTACGCACTTTCACAAAATTTCTAAAGCTAAACTTACATCCTGCCTCCTTTGTTTCTTTGCATTTTTCACTGATTTGTTCCTGGCTTAAATATTTTTTAATTTGAGAGTACTTTTTTGCTTCTAAACACCTTACTTGAATTTTTAAATTAATACCCAGAATATAGGAAATGTTTATATTAATTTTCAAGAATTGAAGTGGAAACAATCAAGACTTCCGCTGGGTGCTGTGCTATGGTACTCTGCACGTTCACTATTTAGTGTTGTCTCTTTTCTTCAGCAGATGTAAGAATGAAAAGAATACAGCCCCAGTTTTTCTTAAAAAGAAAATGTTGATCACAGGGAATGGTATTTAAATGTCTTATGAACAGAATATTTGGATGTTGCCTAGCTGTTTATTTTGAAAAATTCTCAAAACTGCTGAAATGGAGGTTTCTAAACATCAGCATTAGCAGATTTGTCCTTGCTATGCTGTAGTGTGTTGGTGTCCTATATCTGCCAATCCATAGAAAATTTCAAAGGTAATGGATGCTGAACATCATCATTTCTAGCACTGACGGAAGCTAAAGGTGACTTTCTCTCATTGATCATCTCCATGGTAGACTAAGGAGATGTGTTACTTTGGTCTTCTATTTTTTACACTATAACATTTTTCTCTCTTCCCTCAAGCATTATACCAGTAGATTTAATAATCATCCTAATAAGAACTAAGTAAAACAGCAGTGTTTATATCCATCATTTAATAGTACTTGATTAAATTACATGCTTTTATTCTAGTCCTTGTTTATAAGGAAGGAACAGTTAACTATCAGTTTGATATTCTACTTTCTGATTCTTTCAAGTCCATATCCTAAAAGGGCAGCTTCTGTTAATAGATTCTCTATGCTTGGAAGGGCTAGTATATTTATCAACCTGTTTTTTCATTTGGAATACTAGCTATCTCCACATGTGATTATTCCCTTCTTCTGAGGCTCCTTTTGTCTTTAAGAAGAAAAGATAACTCCTGCATATAAAACCCAGTTTGTTAGGATTTCAACTTTTCTCTGTAGAGAAGCAGGGAGCAGCCACCATTGCTATGATAAAACGGGGAGGTGATATAAATGGCTAAAAAATTCAGAGTTGGTCTATATCTTTAATTGATTGTTGTAGCATCTGATGATATATGCCAATTTGTGATTATTTTCCAATGCGATAGAAAACTTCTTTCTCTAAAAAACCAAGTGACTAGGTGAGATTTTCCAGGTATAAGACATATTAAGTGCTGTTTCCTTTTGCTAATAAGATTATTCTGTACTTTCAGAAAACAGTTATCATATCATTTTGAGTGACAAAGTGGCAGTTATATCAACTTTGAAAAATTCCAGTATTTGGGAGATGTCACCCTTACAAATTACTATGTATCTTAACCTGCTAGAGGAATAGATTTTCTTTTTCATTTATTACAGACAAACATGAAAACCAAAGAAAACTCTTTTAAGTATATGCTAGAGATTACTGACAAATTCTTGTGAACAAGCCCTACTTCTTGCTTAGACTTTACTGTGTCTTTAGTAGAGCAAGCTTATTCCATAAAGGGTCTTTTTTGTTATTACTATATTAGTTACAATTGACTTGCATATCTCTACTGCTAAATAAATAACAACCCAGTGAGATAAATCCTGTTCATTTTTAAATGTCTCACTGTGCCCAGGAGCCAAAAAGACTGTGATGGAGTACTTGACTGGTCCAACTTTACGGTTCTCTGAAATTGTTTAGAAAGGCAAAGCATACATTTATCTTAGAAGATTATTTTCAAGAGGATATTGTCTAGCAGTTTTGACATGCAGTTATGGAAACTATATTTCAGTCATTTCAAAGTTAGTAGGATAATTGATTAACCAGTACATTTAAATACTGTCAGAGTAAATACCCAGAGTACATACAGTGTTTCTACTGGATCTGTATCCTGTAGAGCTCTTAAAGGAGAGAAAAGGACCTACATGTGCGAAAATATTTGTGACAGCCCTTTTTGTAGTGGCAAGAAATTGATTGGATGCCCATCAGTTGGGGAATGGTTGAATGAGTTATGGTATATGAATGTTATGGAATATTATTTTTCTATAAGAAACAATCAGCAGGATGATTTCAGAGAGGCCTAATGATAAGTGAAATGCACAGAACCAGGAGATCATTGTACGTGGCAACAAGATTATATGATAATCAATTCTGACGAATGTGACTCTTTCCAACAATGAGATGATTGAGGCCAGTTTCAATGATCTCGTGATAAGAGTCATCTATACCAAGAGAGAGAACTGTGGGAACTGAGTTTGGATTATAACAGAACATTCTCACTTTTTTGGTTGGTTGTTTGCAGTTTGTTTTCTTATTCATTTTCTTTCCTTTTTGATCTGATCTTTCTTCTGCCATCAGAATAATTGTACAAATATGTTTACAAATATTGGATTTAACATATATTTTAACATGTATAACAAATATTGGATTACTTGCCATCTAAAAGAGGGGGTAAGAGGAAAGAATGGAAAATTTGGAACACAAGGCTATCCAAGGATCAATATTGAAAAATTATCTGTGCATATGTTTTCAAAATACAAAGCTTTAATTAAAAATAATAATAAAATGCTGTCAGAGATCAGTTCCTCACAGTAGCCTAAGAAATTTAGATTGAATTGTGGTAGGTGAATGAGTTTGAGTTATCTTGCAAAGACCTGAATAGATAAGAACAATTTTCTGTAGTTGGTTGGGTATTCTCCTTCTTTTTTCAGAGGACCAAAATGACATTACTGTTTTCCATAACATTATAGCCTACTATAGCTGATAGATCCATTTGAATGCAAAATGAATAGTCTGCCACAGGGCAGACATAAATCATCCCTATGAACACTTGGGGTGGATTTTCTAATTTTGCATATATGTTGTATTTCTTCTGCTCTAATTCAAATCTGCTTTACTTATAGAGCATAGCATCTTCTCTGATGAGTGCACGCCATGCTACTTTGTTGGATGATTCTGTGCCAGTGTCTCCCATGTCATATAATCAATTCTAAAGCTCTCGAAGGAGACCTTGAGAGTCCTTAAATGGCTTTTTCTGGCCACCTTGTGAAGCTTGTCTTGTATGAGTTCTCCCTAAAGTAATTTTTCTGGCAAGTGTACATTTGGCATTTGAACAAAGTGGCCAGCCCAATGAAGTTGTGCTCTCTGCAGTAGAGCCTGAATGCTCGGCAGTTTAATTCGAGAAAGGTTCTCAGTGTCTGATATCTTATCCTGCCAGGTGATTTTCAGAAACTCCCTAAGAGAATGCAAATGGAAACTATTTGATTTCTTTTTTTTTTTTTTTTAATTCAGTCATTCATTTATTTGTTTCTTTCTTTCTTTCTTTTGGGTTAAATGACTTGCCCAGAGTCACACAGCCAGGAAGTATTAAGTGTCTGAGGTCAAATTTGAACTCAGGTCCTCCTGATTTCAGGGCTGAGGCTTTATCCACTGTGCCACCTAGCTGCCCCTGCTATTTGATTTCTTGGCATGGCACTGGCAACTCTGGAAAATAATAGGCGTAGAACAGAGGTCTGGTAGACAACATTTGTAGATCTAACCAAGGCCTTTATTAGGCCTGTCAGTTGTGAGAACTTATGGAAAATTATGTCAAAATCTGGTTGCCCAGAGAAGTTCATCACTAAGTCAATTATATTATGGCATGCTTGCCTAGGTTGTGGAAATGGGCAAGCTTTCCCAATCACCAATAGAGTGAAATAAGGCTTTTTACCATGATGTTTTCAGCCATGTTGTCAAACAACTTCAATGAGGACAGTCATGGAATCAAAGCAAGCTACCACTCTTGTAACAATTAACATCAAGAAAACATAGGTCCTCCATCAGGCAGAACCACACCATCCACATGTGGAACCATCAGTCATAGTAAATGACAAAAGTTCTGAATGCTGTGGATAAGTTCATGTATCTTGGCAGTATACTTTCCAGGGATGAACACATTGATAATGAGGTTGAAACATGCATTTGCTAGAGCTAGTTCAGTGTTTCGGAGACTGCAAAGGAAAGTATGGGAGAGAAGAGAAATTAGACTGACAACCACAGTCTACAGAGATAAAGAGACACCTGTTGAAGATCTACAGAGCTATTATGCTGACTTCATTGTTGTATATCATTGGAACCTGGTCAGGAAACCAGGAAACTGAATCCCTGTAAGTTGTAGTCTTGATATGTCAGATTTTGTTGAAAAAATAATCCACTAATATATGATATATGATATATGGTTTAAAAGCTCTGGTGTAGTAGAAGGAGGGGACAGTTTCAAATATTATATTGCTTTTGTGCATCTTTTTTTTTTTGGGGGGGGGTGAATTATGTAGAGAAAAAAGTCCATATTGAAGTAAAATACAATTTTTTGATTGCTACCCACGTTAGTGTCTCTCCTGTGGACCTCTTGGACCATACTACAGATCGTGACTTTTAATCCATAAGGAAATCATTTTCACATTTATGTCAAGAAAGCTAGCATCCTGTTTCATGTTCATGCATTGAAAATATAAGATTCTTATGTTGGCTTTTACTCTCCAGTTACTGATGCAAAAGGGGAAAACGAATTCAAATTATTTTGTTCTAGTTATTAATGTGTGCAACTTAGGCAAAAAATTAATATCTTTCTGCTCATTTTTATTATTATTGAGACTAGCAATAGTATTTGATTTTTATTTAAGTTTTATGCTAAAGTGAAAAAAGTAGTTGGGTTTTGTTATGTGTCAAAGGAAACAATTCATCAACTGTTAGAATTCTTATAAGGTGTTAAGTCAGTGGAATTGATAGAGACAATGGTTGTTTAGCAGGGTGCTTAACAGTCCTCTAGATGTACTTAGTACTTACTACAGTTCTACAAGATTCACACCTTTAAGAGAACATATATAAGCTAGGAGCCTCAACCAGGATTGATTCCGGGAGATTCACAAGCCAGGATTCAGTCAAGGAGATTCATAGGCCAGCGATGGCAGTCGGGCAGAACGAAGGAAGACAGACGTGGTGGCAGGCTGTCCTGTGGAGAAAACTGAAACCAAGATCCGGAAGGCCTCCAGAAAATTAGCCAAGCCCCAAGTGAAGGAGACAAGAAGCTAGAAGAGACAAAGGACTAGCGGCAAGAGCTCTCAGAACCAAGGAGAGAGATAGGCCTCTAAGAAAACTAACTAGGCTATTTTGAAGGAGACAATAAAGGATTTGGATTTTAACTCCTGGCTGCATTTTGGGATGATTACACTGAACTGAAACTAAGGCTGCTTCCAGAAGCCCCCCAAGAAACCTGCTCTCAGAGAACATTATATTTTAGAGAAGAACATTACAATCAACAAATTAAAAAATCTGTATTTGCTGGTTTGAGAAAACCAGATTATACAGGATCTGAATAAAAATAAAAGGCTTGGATTTGGGATTAGATTAAGAAACCCTAGTTTTAATTCTAGGAAGTATTATGGAGGAATGCTGTTAGCACAAATATCTCTTTGGAAAGATCGGCCACTTGATACCTAATGAAAATAGAAGGAGGTCAGTATGTCAAATTAGAGAATTTTGCAAAATGGGATTTCCTAATTAAGTTTTAATTTTCTTTACAAAAGATTTCTTCCCTCAACCTTGTGTAACATTATTTTGAAAGTAGACATATTTTACATGTGTCCTGTCTCTCCCTTATAGTTTTTTTTCCTCCAACCAAAAAATTCATCCTGCCAGATTTTGTTCCAGTTGCCATCCTGTCTATATACTAATGATAATTATCTACATTTTTCATGAGTTTGAGGTTGTTTATACATAATCTATCATATGAAATGGAAATGATGATGGTTTTTAATGAGGACAGTGCTGTAATTAAGTACCATTTTTCATGCAGCATTTACATCATTATGGTTCAAAATTAGTTAGGCTAGGTCTTTGTTCTCCAGGAGCTTCTAATCTAAGATAGACAATTTGGATGCCCACAAGTTCAGTCCTTCTCTGGAGGGCATAAGCAAGACCTGCAGTTGATTGGGCATTTCAGGGAGGCAGGATTCACTTCAGCTTCATAAAAGACGCATTTTCTCATACTTTGAACATCTTACATTAGATCAGTTTGCTTTTGTGAAATATTGAGCCTTGACCCCCCTTGCCAATGAAAATATTTGAGCAATACCTGGTTGTCTCTAGAAAAGAGATGTTTGTATTGAGTGGGAAACCATTATCTCTAGGATTCTGTGCTTCTAGGAAAGCAGGGATTTGAGTGTAAATGACTGAACATGGATAAATTATATTTTACCTTAAATAGTGAGTGAATGAATGGAGCATTTATTTAAAATTTTAAAGTAAGATTAGATTCATTAACCAGTTCTGAAAAGCTACCTCATCAAATTGAATTGCTTTTTAGGACTGTTGCAAGAACAAGAGTTCCTTTATACTCAATAAAATGAAAGCCCACATGAAAGCATGTTTTGTATCCAAGTATTGCCACTGCTTTCCATTACTTCCTTGTACTTGTTTCCTTATACCACCATTAAAAGAATCAAATGTTCTTTACTCTCACCTTTAGAAAAAGAAAACCTATTTAGTTAGTCCAGAAGAATGTACCACTGGATGGTACTAGATGGTACCGAGATTTAATGATAAATTTCTTATGGTCATTTAAATCTGTCTGCAGCTCATCAAAGTGATAGCCTGTGTTCAGTGATTATTTAATAATATCTTCTAAAAAATTACCTTAAGTGATTTGCTTCTATTTTTCTACATGTCTCAAGGTTTGCCATTCTAGGGGCTTATTTTTGATGTTCAAATATTCACTCATAGAAATGTTTAAATAATCTTCACTTGGATATTTAAATATTTAATATTAGAAGCCTTTTTAAAAAAAAATTAGTTGGTCATAGTGAGTCAGCATTTCTTTCTCCACTAGTCATTTTTGTTTTTGTTTTTATATATAAGATTTTTTTTGGATGTCTTTTGTTTTTATATCACCATAATTTCTAGGCTATGAATGGTTCCTTCTTCTCTGTCCCTGCCCTGGAATTGAACTCTCCTTTTATAGTCAAGTTGAGGGGATGAATGAACATGTGTTGTTACTGACCCTGAAATAAGGGTTATATTGAATGTTTTTTGAGCATTGACATATTAAGGGAAAAGAAGAGAGCTTTTTCCTCAAGATAAGTGACAGGTACAGCTTAAATAGACAAAAGTTATGGGGAAGACTGCATCTTTCTTTGGTACTCCTTCCCTTGTTCTTTACCACAAAGATCCAGATGGATTTTTGGCAGTTTTTTCCAATGTATAGGAAACAAAATTTGTAGGAAAGATTGAGAAATCCAACAGTGATCTTAATGGGCTCCAGTTATTTAATATTATGCCATCTACCTCAGATAGACTTTTCTACAGCCATTCTAATGACTGTAATTGCCAAAGGATGCCTTGCTGGAGTTGAAGCTGCCAGATGCAATGCCATTTTGATCTAAAAAGGTCACAGTCAAAGGGACATTTAAATTAAGTTATAAATTACAATTGAAGAACAATATTTTGATGTGCGAGACCAGAAATGTCAGACCAGGGAGATGTAATTCATGGGTTCATTATAGAACAGAGGTGCCTGACAGCTGAGCCATGCCAAAAGGAAAATTTATTTGCAACATCACGCAGTCAAAAAACGGCAGCTCAGATGAGAAGCCAGAGCAGCAACTTGAAAACTGCTGGTAATATGCAGAGTTTATGCTAATCAGATTTTTCAAAGATTCTGAACTATTTAATGACTAATGAATGTTGTAATACAAATGAGGTGTTTGGACATGTGCTCATTCTGATTTTTATTTAAATTAGGACCTTGTGCTAGTTATATAAAAATTATACATTTTAAAAGAGGAGTTAAGGCTGATTCTTCTATATCCATGTATGTGATTCTGGATCTGCAGTCTTGAAGAATTATTTTAGTTGCAAGGTTAACAATTAATACAATGATTTCTTCCATGACAGCTCTGTAGAAAGGCAATAATTTAATGTTTATAGCAATACTGTGAAAAGTTCAATCATGAGTTAATTAAACTGTAGGCAGTCATCATTAGGTATTATTTATTCTTTTGAGTAACTTGCCAGTAAACGACTTATATATATTAAATTACTGAGAGTAATAAACAAGAGAATGATCTGTCAGGCAGAGTGAGAGAAACAGATTTAACACTGGCAATTATGAAGAAATGGTTTTTCTTCTTGTAGTAAGAGCCTTCCGTTGTACTATTCGTAGACAGGTTAGTACAGTAGTGTCAGACTCAGAAATGAGGACCACTAATCCATACATAAGGATCCATGTAGGATGCATTTTGACAGAGTAAACCATATATTAACATCTATTTTCTTGCAATTTTATTTTTTTTTAAATACTTCCCAATTACATTTTAATTTGGTTCGAACTGCATTCAGAAGAGTGGTAGGCCATTTGTTTGTTAGAATTTTCATATAAGTATATGCGAGTCATCATTCGCTACCCTCACCTCATACAGTTCCCATGGTTGTTGGAATATTCTGAGGTGATGACCCTTTATCTAAATTAAGAACATTTTAGTAATAAACGATTCTTTACATTGAAAAAGTTTTTTTTTTCCCCAAAGTGCTTTTGCCATCTAATTTTAATTTCGCAATCATCTCATAATAAAGCTAAGAAGTGTATCCATTTGATGATGAAGAAATTAAGACACAAAGGTTGTTTTAATGGATAGATAATAGTCTAGAGAATAAGATCTATGTTTTTGATTCCCATTTTTTTTCTACTTCAAATTATAGATGTCAGTTTTTCTGACTCCTGAGAAGGCAAAAATTCTCAGATCTCCCCAGTTTAATATAGTTTGCTCTAGATTGATTCGTTCAGGGGAAAAGATTGAGGGGAAAAAATGCTTACTAATGTTTTAGGCTAGCAGATAAAAATTCTCTAGCTTTTGTCATTAAGAGATTTTGTTTTGTTGTTTTTTGGGTTTGTTTTGTTTTGAGGTCTTTTTGCATAAACTATAGTACTGAATTGTCAGTAAACATCTAATTATTCCTAACAAGAAATAAATGTTTTCTGAAACACATGTGAGGGAGCTGGGTACCTGCAGCTTCTGACCCCACCCAGGCCCATTCCTACTGATTGAAGTAGTGACTGCCAGAGCATTTCTGAGCAAACAGGAACCAGAAAAGAATCTATAGGAAAGCATTTGCTCAAGCATAAGGGACAGAACAAAAGAGAGATGAGAACTTTTATTTTAGGAAATGGTTACAGATTTAGAAACCATAACGTCTGACCTGCATCCACGGGTGTGAAAGTACAGTGATAAAGCTGATGAACAACAGAAGCAGATGGTTAAGCAGATATCCTCTTGAAACACTGCAAACTTTATCTGTGATATGATGCATTTAAAAGCAATGACTTCTCCTGGGTTATGTAATATAGGTGATGTCTTTTCTTAATTTACAGCAAGACCAGGGAGGATTAATAGTGCCAGATCTTAATATATCTCTTACTTGCTGCTTGCAGAGATTAAAGGTGATGGAGTGAAGAGATGTGAGGCTTAGCTTAAGCTTTCCTATTGTAAAGTTGTTTTTCGATATCATTTCCAAATAGGAATAGTCTGTATGCCTTACTTTTAGAATATATTTAGTCTTATTTTTCAGAACTCATTTTCACTGTGAAAAGAAAACATTAATTATCTTTTCCCATAAAACATACCTGGGGAAGTGAACCTAGATAACAAATGGAGAAAATGACCTAGGAAAGTGCCAGGCACTTTATTCTGATCTGGGTAGACATAAGAAGAAACATGGACCAGCCCTAAAAGAGACACAACTAGGACAAAACATGATGGAGTGTTATACCTAAAAAATAGCAAGAGGGTCAGTATTCATGGTCAAAGAGCACCTTTCAGAGCAATAAAGTGTAAGGGAAATTAGCAAGAAGCTAGGTTGTGAACAGCTTCCAATGCCAAATAGAGGATTTTACATTTGACTGTGCAAATAATAGGGAGCCGTTGGAGGTTGTGTGTGTGTGTGTGTGTGTGTGTGTGTGTGTGTGTGTGTGTGTGTGTGTGTGTGAGAGAGAGAGAGAGAGAGAGACAGAGAGAGAGACAGAGACAGACAGACAGACAGAGACATAGGGCAAAGGCAGACTTACACTTTGGTAAGTGGGGTGGGATAGGAAGAGACTTAAGGCAAGGATTTCAACCCATAGGCTATTAATCTAGTTCACATAGGAGGTGATGTGGTCCTGTGCCTGTGTGGTGGCTGTGCGAATGGAGAGAAAAGAATCCTACATGAAGAACAACATTTGGGAATAAATTGGACATATGGAATGAAACTGGAATGAAACATAGGGGATGAGCATGGGTCTTTGCTAACTTGAACAATAACAGAGAAGTTAAGAAAGGGGAAGAGTTTCAGAGGAAAAGGATGAGTTTGATTTGAACATCGTGAGCTTTAGATTCCTTCATCTAGCTCAAGAAGTCCAGAAGGTACTTGGTGATATATGATTAGAGTAAAGCATGTGTGTAGAGGAAGAAGAGGAAAAAGACCGATGACAGAGCTTTGGAGGACAGACAAGTATTAGTCATGATAGAAGGGCTAGTCTGCTGCAGAGGACAGTATATTCTTATGTCACAGATGTTTGCCACAGCACCACTTCATGTGAAATAGGGTTGAAGGAGCAGATAAAGAGATGGCTGAGGGGTTGTGTTGAGGAAAGAAAAGAAGGAGCTCTTGGAGAATAGTCTCCGGTTTTCAGTGGTGGATGTGTATACAGATTTACAAGTTAAATGCCCAAGCTGTGTCTCCAAAGATCACCTGTTGCAGCCATTCAGTGCAATACAACAATTGAGTTTTTAATGACAATTTTTAGTTAAAATAGTTACATCTTGATTCCACAATGGAGAATAATTTTAAGAGATCTTGTCACTTCTTTACTGGTGAGGAATATATTGTAGTGTTCCAATGGGGCTCTGCTTGTATGTGGATGTTCCTCCCATGGATGTGATCATCCATCTATGCTTGCCCATCCTGTGCATCTTTCTTCCATGTTTCACTATAAGTTTGCTGTAAGGGTCCAGTCTATCTAATGTACAAGAGTACTTCCTTAGATTCTTTTGACATAGTGAGGATATTGATGAGACATATGAACTGCCCAGAACTTTTCCTCCTTCTCTTGCTATCTGACCAGTCTATATTCTCTTTTTAACCAACATGCTTATGCAACTTCTCTAGCTGAATTCCCTATTTGTAGTGGATTGAGCAGACTACTTGTGCCATATACCTTTTTATTGTCCTTTATGTGACACTCAATATTAGTTCTTCAGAGGCTATAATATTCCAAGACTCATAGCCTTGCATTATCAACAGAAAAATATTGGTATTAAATGAGTGGATTTTTCTTTTAGGGGGAAACCTGTCATCATTAAAAGTACTTGGCAATTTCCCAAAAGCAATCCAGCTCATTATCCATTCAAGATGTTCAAACCCTATGTGTTGTGCACTAAAATGTATGTCATAGTTTAGACTAGTTGTTTTTAGAATGTGGTTCTTGGTCCCTGAGACTCTTTAAGAAGGTCTGTGTGATCAAAACTATTTTTATAATAATAATAATATATTTCAGTTTCTGATACAGTAAATATCAATAGGCATAATCTACATAGATGAAAACTCTTTGAGTTCATAAGAACATTTTAAGGAATCCTGAGGTTAAAAGTTTTAAGAACTGCTGATCTAGATGAGGCATTTTTCATCTACTTAGTTTCTTCTGGATTTCCAGGTAAGCCAAGCTCTTGAGTGATTGTAGGTGTCATTGATTGTAAGTGTCATTTAGGAGGCCCACCAGTGTTCTAGGGCTTGATACATTTAGCAAACAGAACATTTGGAAAACCTCCAGTCAAACCTCTTTGACTTATACTCTGTTCTAGGTCTCCTCTCTTAGAATAGCAAACATCTCTGATAGCCAGGTATTCTCATTCTATGCCTTGATGGATACTAACAATCACAACTTCATAGAATTCAGTGTTCTATGTTATGTCTTTTTGAAAGAGCTTTGGGAGCTATATTGAAAGTATCAAATGAAATCCTTTAAGCCAACAAACATTAAAACACTAAGAAATTTCCAGTCTTTCTTTTGTTATGGTAAAGATGTTCTTTTCTGTAGCAGTTTTTTCCTTCTCCTTTTCCAACTTTGTTTTCTATAATACCATTTTCACTTCTCTTTGAAGCACTGTGATGTTATTGTAGTTAAAATGGGATGATTCCACCATCCTCATTGGTTTTTTTTTTCCAATACAAAATTCAGTTTATTAAAACAGAACATTTTCATGTCAGCTGTAAAAACACAAAAATATTTCAATGGATCTCGTATTTCTATAATAATCTGACTTTATTTAGAGAAACAGCAAAAACATGAAATTATATATCATGATTGTCTTGATCAAAACCATTTTGTAAATAGCAAAATCAGAAAACAGCTACTTTATATACAATTGCTTAATCTTAAGAATGGAAAATGTATCATTCTATGTTAAAAAAAAACAAAAGAAAAAATTAATGAATGTGGCTGTTTAAAATATTTCTTGAGGGTTTTCCTTATTTTCTTTTTTTTTTCTTCCTTTTGACTTTTTAAGTCTGGTATCCGCAAAATCAGAATTTGTAAATTCCTCTTCTCGTCTCAATTTTCTCGCAAGACTTGGTTCTTTATAACAAAAAGCAGCTCGCCTTTTTTTAGTTGACAAAATTGAAGAAACATCATTAGATGATGTACTCTGAGACTTAAAAGAAGAAACAAAACTAATGTTTCTCAAATCCTGTAGTACTTTGATATCTTTTCCAGTTGTTTCTGCTCTTCTGTCAACTAGAAATATTGTCCCTTCTCTTTTCTCTTGGAAAGCATGCTTTTGCTCAGTGTCAGTCACTTGAAAGATGGGTTCCTTCAGAGTAACATTGTCTGAAAGTTTCTGATCCCTAGCAATTGGAATGCCAGAGTTTAATAAATCCTCTTTCAAGGTTATCCTCATTGGTTTAAAAAAAATTATTATAAAAAAATCACAAGTCATACAGATTGGGATCTGAAAAGGTAATCTTAGAAGTGATAGACCAACTCCTTCACTTAAGAGAGGTGAATTCCTATAATTTCCAAAACAATGGTTTTTGTAGACTAGTGTAGTGGATAGTAGCCAGAATTTGCATAGTGTTTTAAGGTGTGCAAAAGGCTTTATAGAATTTAACTCATTTGATAGAGATCAATAGAGAGCTGTATCCAAAGTGGGGAAGACCTAAGTTCAAATCAGCCTTTGAGACTTTGTTACTTCACCTCTAGCTGCTTCAGTTTCTTTATCTGTTGTTATATGGAATACCCACCTCCCGGCATGGTTGTGATGGTCAAAGAAGATACTTGTAAAAATATTTATACTTTGCAAAACTTGATGTATATGTAAATGTTAATTTATTATTAAAAGTCTTTATGCTAATTATTATAATGCAAATCTTCAATCCTGGTAGCTCATATTCCAGTCATTGCTGGAATCCAGGGGAGAGGCCTGAACTAGGGTGTTGTGAAAATAGAAACAACAATATTTGGCAGGGATTTTAACATATGTAGAGAAAATGAACAGTCAAGGAAGATTCTGAAGGTAAGGGACCTGTTAACTGGGAAGAAGGTGTTGATCCTTTTCAATAATAAGGAAGTTTGGAAGAACTGAATGTTGTACAAATGGATGATCTGACCTAGAGGCTGACCCTCTCAGGTTGAATTTTATAAAGCATTCTGTGTAATCAAAACCACAAATTATCACTTCTTTCACCATCTTGGCTTGATGATCTACCACATTGGCACAGCCTCCATGACAAATTGAGACCTTGAAGGAGAAATGCATGTGATGATCTACCTTTAAAGTGACCACACTGATAGCATACCAGGGTGCATGTGGCATTTTGTATTGAAATGCCTGGTTTCCTATCCTGGCTGTTGCTGGCTTCTGCCACCTGGATGTCTATTTCTTCTTCATCTGTACCAAAAGTAGCATATTTTTGCAAAGGTCCTCTTATCTGTAAACCTAATACCTCATAAAATGATATGTTTTCTTTGCGTTTTAGGTTACTTTGGAGCGTGAGAAGAATATATGTTTTCTGATTTTTTTAACTTTTTTCCCCCTTACTCTTCTGCTTCTTTAAGGAAAGGTACAGTTTATACTGATAAAAGTGATGATGGCAATTTGAAATAGAAAATCTATAAAGATGAACTTCCACTGTTGTTCATTAATTTATGTTATATGATACTGCAAATGCAGGTAGCATCCCCCTATTGATTTGCCTGTAGTTTGTTAGCTTAATATAATTTGCTGACTTAAACTTTTATTTTTTATTTAGCTACATGAAAGCAACTATGATGCTGGAAAAGCCCTCCAACGCTTGGTGAAGAAGCCTGTGCCCAAACTGATTGAGAAATGCTGGACTGAAGATGAAGTGGTAAGTCATGACTTTTGGATCTTAGTGATTGGGAAGGAGGGTGTCACTCCAGTTTTCCAGAATGCAGCTAATCTGGCTCAGGGAAAAAAAGGGCTGAATAAGATTGTGACCAGCCAGGTCAACCTGATCGGAAGTGAAAAAGTACCTGGAGGCCTCCCACCTCCACAAGCAGAATGACAGTAATGGTGGGACTCCAAAATATACTGAGTGCATCTCTGGCTCAGTGCCTGGAGCGAAGACTCAGTAGGAGCTCTGGGCTTTCCTTGCTCTTGGTCCTTTTGTCATTTAAGGGTGTGCCTCCTCCTGGCTAGCTATGGCCCAGAAATAGCATTAAAAACAGAATGTAAAATTTGAATGTGGTAAAAAAAATTTGAATATAGTAAAAAAAAAATCTGTTACATATGTTAGGTTATAATAGAGAGTCAGAGGAAGAAATGAGTAGTGAGCTGAGAGGAAAAAGAGCTGCGAAGAGATATATGAGCATATATGTACCTGTGGGCACACAGGCAGAGATAAGTTAGACTTTGCTTAGGTCTTTGATATTGGAGTGTTGCTGCTCAAGACATTTTGAGGGATATTACTTATTGGTTCTTGTCCTCTTTAGTCTAGCTCAAGCAACCCTCTTCCAAAGCAGACTGAGAAGCTCCTTTTACTGTTGTCATATTATGTGAATTCTCATTCTTCATATTTTTTGATCAAAGTAGTTAAAAATTTAAGTAGATCATTTAGGATAAACCCAATTTTTCTTTTCAAAAGAAAAGATGCCTGGAGAAGATAATTGTTAAATAAAAGAAAATCTTTTAAGTTTTAACAGGGAGTAGAAGATAAAGAGTTCTGAATACAGAAATCTATGTGAAGGGCCCCAAGGTTATTCCTGAGGAGAATCTTCCTTCCTTCACTCACCCTAGCCTGAAACATAAAAAATATACCAGTTTCTTATAAGACATGTTTGTACAGTTGAGTATGCTTATCTCGTTCCTTTCTCTCTTACCTTGATGTTGCCTGCCAATTTTGCCCTCTTCCCTGAATTCCCCGTCCTCAGATACACAAACATCCTTTTTCCTCTAGAAAATCTTTTTTTTTTCCAATAGTATGTTATTTTTCCAAATACATGTAAAGATAGTTTTCAATATTTCATCTTTGTAAAAAGACTCTAGAACATCTAAAATATATACTATCAAATACGTGAATAAAAAAATAACTTCTCTGCTTTGAAATAGCACTTAGCTCTTGCCTCTGTGGTGGCAGTGCATTGACTACACTACCATTGCAGTTTGAATTAAATGATGAAAAGCAAAGCCTCACAGAACACACTCACAAAGTTAATTAAAAAAAAAAAAACATTATTCCAAATAATGAGCACCATGAGTATGGAATAATGTTCATTAACTCTATAAATCACTGTCATTTTGGTCTCATTTCATCATATTTGCTTCTTGTTCTATTCCAGCCAGCTTTTGAAAAATGTTTTAGTAGCCATCTAACCATTAATGAGCCAGAGGTCAGACTGTTCTCAGGGGGTAGGGATATGTGTGTGTGCGCGTGCACATATGTGTGTGTGTGTGTGTGTATACGTGTCCACATGCACGCAGATGTGACAGGCTGGTTTATAAGACCATGAAGGGGTAGTCTGACCCTCAACCTTTAAGTAAATAACATGAAGTCCTCTTCAACAAGACTCATCACAGGGGAAAACATTTCTTTATCTACTTAGGGAAACCACAGGAATTAGAGAAGAAATGGGTTTTAATTATGATTAATTTCATGGAGACATTAATATCTACTACCTTCCTTTTTTTCCCCTCCTAGTTTTTGCATTCTTATGACATTCTGTTTGGTCTTCGTGACTATAACTTTCTACAAATTATCCTATATAATTCTGAGAGATTGATCCCTATTAATATAATGTTCAAAGTTTCTTTGCTGTTCTTATACTCTTAGATTTTATCTTCTCTTTTCTCCCACTCTTATTTATTTTTCAAGACCCAACTCACACCCTTTTTTTTCCCATAAATCCTTCTCAGGCTAAATCAGTTGACTATATGACCTCTTCTTCCTACATTCCCATAACAATGTCTTTACTCTCCATTTGAAATTTTCATCAATTAGCACATTTTTTAATATTAGTGTATTGAATTCTACTCTTTACTCTGGTTATTTAATATGTATTTGTGTTAACTTCTCAGTAAGATTATAAATTTTTTTAAGTTAAAAATTTAAATTTTTTAAGAAATAAGTATTTCTATATCATCTAGTATTTATTTCACTATCTGGCATCAAACACATTATCCTTTTTGTTTCACTTACTGAGCTTTCTCCTTAGTAGATATTATAATTCTCAAGAATTGATTATAAAGAAAAATATATCCTAAGGAAATAATAATATTTTTGGATGTACATTGCAATTTTATAAAACTGCAGAGGAATGCATTTCTTAATGTAGCATTGAATTTGTGGCAGAAACATCATTTTTGCTCCAAACTTTTTCTTTCCTTTTTCCCCTCTTAAGTTCATTCATCTGTTAGTAAATTGAATTCTTGAGTTAGTAGGCCACAAGATTAAATAATGGGAAGGATTTTTTTCTATCTTGTTTGCCTTTCTTTTTATTTTTTATTTAAAATGTAAGGACAAATCAAATAGAAAAAGAAGAAAAAGGAAAACAAAACATTGTCATATGCCCAGCAGAACATCAGAGAGGATTCAAAATATGTTACAATAAAGTTCCACTTAGAAAGCATAAATAATAATAGAAAATATTATATTTAAGACTGTCCATCTTTTCTTGGTTTTCTTGTAGATTATTCTCTTGTTCTCTGCTGCATACTTTTTTACTTTATTCTTTTTTCCCCCTTTCATCTCCCTTACTTCCCAAGTAAGGTACAGTTAGATACGGATACACACACACACACACACACACACACACACACACAACACACACACACTCCCCCCACCCTCACAATACATATATCTACACACATATCTATTGCACATACACGTGTGTATTTACACGCATGTAGACATACATTTAAAACAATATTAAAGTGACTGACCAAAAATGTAGATTTCTGTCTTGATTGAAACGTTGTTTAACTTTGAGATTCAGTGATTACTAGCCCTTCTTTCAAATATTCTGGACATTTAACTCACAGATTTTCAGGATTTTTTTATTAAATAAACCTAAATGTAATAGAAAATTAATATATAAAAGCCTAATTTCAAGTGACTTAATAATGACTAATTTTGTTTTATATGTGGAAATGTAAACATATATCTAAGATTGACATCAGTAAGTAGGTAGTTCAAAAGAAAGATTGGGACAGAGCTGAGTATGGCCTGACTAAAAAGCAAAATTGTGTAGGAAAAAGTAAAAATGGTAATTATGCTATACAAATGAGGTGCAGAGGAAGAAATAATAAAGACATTCGTGTGTGTGTGCGCGCGCGCACATGCATGCATTGTTCCCTATATAAGTAGTTTTTCAGAACTACCATCTCTCTTCCCTCATCAAATGCCTCTGGGTTGAATGGTCATCGCTGCCTCCTCCTCCTTTTTAAAAAAAAATTTTCTGTTCAGTATTATGTTTTGTTTTGCCGGTTACTTTTTTTGCCACAAGCCTAGTTCTTTTAATTGATGATATAAAATATTATAGGACCTACAGTCATTTATTATAGCTGCTGATAAATCCTATACAATTCTAATTGTAGCTCCAGAATATTTCAATTGGTTGTTGTTGTTGTTGTTGTTGTTGTTGTTGTTGTTGTTGTTGATTTGCTTCTTGTAAAGATTTGTCTTTGATCTAGGGGTTTGAAAATTGAGCGATAATGTTCCTTATAGATTATCTTTACAGTGATGATAGATTTTTTTTTTCCTTTTTATACTTTCCCCTCTTTTTAAAAAATCATTTCAGGATAATTTTCTTTGATTATTTCTTGCATAATATATTGTGTCAAGGTTCCATTTTTGGTCATAGCCTTCAGTTATTCTTATGTTTTCTCTTCTTGATTTATTCTCCAGATCTGTTGTTTTTCTTATGTCTTAAAGTCTGTTTATTTTTTCATTCTTTATATTTTATTTTATTATTTCTTGTTTTCTTATACTTTACTGATTTCCATTGCCCAGTTCTAATCGTCAAAGAATTATTTTCTACTTTAAGACTCTGAATCTCCATTTCTAGTTGGTTGATAATCTTTTTATAATATTTTTTTGTTTTTCTTGGATTGTTCTTATTTTTTAATAAAATTTCTTTTAGTTTCTCCTTAATCTCTCACATTTGATTTTTAAAATCTTTTTTGGAGATCTATGAATTCTTCCTGGGTAGGTAGCCATTTAAAATTACTCTTTGTGGGGCATCTAGATGGCACAATTGATAGAGCATCAGCCCTGAAGTCAGGAGGACCTGAGTTCAAATCTGGACTCAGACACTTAATACTTCCTACCTATGTGACCCTGGGCAAGTCACTTAACCCCAGTTGCCTCAGGGGGAAAAATAATAATAAATAAAATTACTCTTTGAGGTTGAGAGGCTTTCTTTTTGTACTTTACTATCTTCCTCTAAAGATGAACTCCAACCTTTCTATTTCCATGAAAAGTTTGGGTTCTTTCTACATTTTTTTTAAAATGAAAACTTATTAGTGTAAGGACCTCCAATCCTGGGAGAGGGAGGGAATGATGCCTCTGGCCTCACTTGAGCTCTGCCCTAGAACCCCAAACCAAGACTTCTGCCAATGTTAGCATCTGCTGCCTGCGCCCCCATGGGGAGCTAGTTCCTCCTCACCCAGGGCAGCTGCTAAGGTTCCCCTGGCTCCCAATCATTTTGGGGGAGCAGGGGTGAAAGTTCCTAGGGTGTGTGAGGCTACTTCTGAATCCAGATAGCCCCAGAAATCCCTGCTGGCTGTTTTTATGGAATTAACTTGGAAGTGTTTACACTTTACTGCTGTGCAACCCTGGTCTTGGAGTCATTCTTTGGGTTTTCTCAGGCTGTCCCAGGATAGCCCCTGTTCTACACCAGTTCTTACTTGTTTTTCAGCAATCTGTTCACCCTGAGACATAATGTGGGGGAAATCTGGAAAGTTTGGAAATTTCTGAGCTATTCTGCCAGAATCTTCCCTTTTTTTTAAACCTTGTTTTTTCTGTTCAGTAGTTAGCTCTCATAATATATATGTGTATATGTAAAGTTTCTTAGTTTAAAAGTTGTCCTGGGACTGAGATTGTATAAACTTTGCTGAATCTTAGTCAAGTTTGTATAGATTTCCATCAAACAGGAGGTGATGTCTCCCTGTTCTTATAAATAAAAGTTTACCAGCAGCAACTTGAAAATCAGCTTTCCATCCTCTTATTCCCCCCATCAGATTAGTAGAAAATAGATCAAATTGTAGTAACCCTGCAAATGGTAGCTTATTTTTTTAACCAACACATACTTGCTTTTATTTATTTATTTATATTTAATTAAAGTGCCATGTTCTCATTCACCCATGTTAATTTGACTTAGAAATGAAGAAAAAGGAATAATTTAGATCAAAATTTTTTCAAGTCCTTAGTTTATTAGGTTTTTAATTAAATATGATGAGCACATTTAAATAACACTGAGGACCCAGGCTGAGCTGCAGCTAATCGAAACAGATTAAGTCACCCATCCACACTTGGGTAGTTATTCATTCTGCTTGTTTATGCATGTAGGCTGAAGGCAGTCTTCCTATTGCTTGGGTTGCTTGCTGCTGCCCTGGGATTCCGCTGCTGATGTGTGAGGTTGGCCTCTTTAATTATCATTCAGCTGTTGATTGTGGAAACACTAGTGATGCTAATTGAATTCTCTTTAAAATTCAAGGCCTATATTTTCCTTGCAAAATCTGCCAGTTTGCCTATGTTTCAGATTCTTGCCACTTAATTTTTAACTGAATTGCAGTTTTATGTTTTGCCCTCCATTCATGCAAGCCCATTTTGATATTTAAAATTCATTTGTTCTTGAATTAACTTGTGCAAAAGAAGCAAAAGATTAAATTTAAACTGAGATTTCTTTTTGTTTACTTTGAGTGGAGGATGTTGCATATATTTAGCTTTTCTCAAGAAATAGTCCATTCTTTAAATATTTTATGCTACTTGTGAGGTGGTGAATTTGAGGCAAATAGTCTTAGTTCAAATAACCTCTTATATTTATATTCCAAACTTGTTGGTATTGATAAACATTAATTGCCTATGTACATAGACTTGCAAGTTAATAAAAATTTAAAATATCTCAATCCTGGTTTCATTTTGAAGCATATAAATGAAATATAAATGAAAATCCTTCCAAAAATGACATGACAAAGCAAACTAATTTTTTGAATATTTGTAATCCAATGAACCTGTGTGCCTGATCAAGGGATTACTTACACAAAATGCACCCAGTTATTAGCATGGTTTCTTTCTCCAGCATCATCTTCAATTGCCTTTGTTATGCCTCTTTTGGAATATCTGCTCAGGAAAACATTGTTTTCATTGTTGATTCCTTTGAATCCAGGTGTCTGGGATGTGCTGGAAAACAGAGCTGCTTACTGGGGCAAAAATACCATGAATTTTATTTACTATTTGTGTGGCAGCTGTAGAAAATAGAATTCACAGCAAAATCGAAATATATTTCTGGTAACAGCAGGGGTTGTTCCTGGTTTGAAAGCTGTGGACAAAAAGGCAAGCGAGGGGAGACCAAAGAAGAGTTCTTCCTCGGTGAGATTTACAATACTAGTTTCCATTTGAATCATGAAGTGAGTTTTTAATATTGGAATATAAAGTAGTGTCTGCCTTTAATTCATATCATGAGTGAAGTTAACAATACTGTTTTATTCTGATGGGACTAATTGTAACAACCATGTAATACCCAGACTTCATATTTGAATCATATTACTGAATCATACTGTCAATTTCTAAGCAACATTTTAATCCGTGTGAAATGGGAGAAAATTGAAAAATACACTTAGAACCCTTGCCTGTTATCACGATTGCATCATTTTTATTGTAGAGACAGATTTTTATGAGAATGGATTAAAAAAGTAATCTTATTTTTTTCCCCTGTTATCCTCACATCTCCTTTTAAGGAAAATGTCATGCATTTTTTTTTTTTCTGTAGTCTGATAGTTAAATTTGAAAACAAGAAAAGGAGATAGTTACAAATTACCATATTTATGCAAAATAACTGAAGCATGACATAATTAGGTATTTGTTTTATATATACCAGAAGCTGATTATTGTTGACATATCATATGCATCTTTAACAGATTCCTAGTTGAAATCAGAATATTAAACTTCTCTAAAATTTGAATTTAGGTAAGATTTATCATGATACATATTTCACTATTTTTCAGTGTTTTGATTAGCTGCTATCTGAGTTTGAACTAAAACTCTGGCTTAAAGTATGAACAAAGCAGTTTATTATCGAGTTCTTTTTGGAAATAAGACAATGGATTGAAATCAATTTTATGCAAAGTTCTGAAAAGTCAGTTTTGTCAATTTGCAAAAGGAAGCTACTACTTACTAAGCTATAAAGAAAAATAAATTTTAAAAAAATCTTTACCAAATGAAATAGAGCAAGCAGCAGGAAGAGACAGAAAT
Source organism: Antechinus flavipes (assembly GCF_016432865.1). Classification (NCBI taxonomy): domain Eukaryota; kingdom Metazoa; phylum Chordata; class Mammalia; order Dasyuromorphia; family Dasyuridae; genus Antechinus; species Antechinus flavipes. The sequence goes on from NC_067400.1 coordinate 597,978,520, forward strand.
TTCAAAACAATTCATTTCAGTATTTCATGTTCAAGAGAAACTGCCTTCACAGAAATCTATATATTATATATTCAGCCAGTGACCTTAGCTTCAACAGATGTGACTTTATTGCTTTCTCAATCTTGATCTTTCTATTGCTACCAAGTAAGTGTGTTCTTTTTATTATTCTGAAACAATTTTATGATTTTTCTTACTTGCTTTAGCCAATATTTATTTTTTTTGATTCATCATCCTTACTGCCCTGTACTATTTATTAGTATTAAGTATTTAATATACTCTTTTTTAGTCCAAAGAGAAAATTTTTAAAAATATTTTAATTGGCTGGATGCCATTCTTCAGAGGGTTATTTCTGTAAAGATGCCAGGAAGCTAAATCCAAATAGAATACTATTATGCACTAAATTATTCTTAGGTGTTCCAAAGAATATTTTTAAATTAGAGAGCTATTTTATGGTACATTCTTCATTGTTGCCAAGGGGGGAAAACCTACAGCTTGAAAGATTAATAAATATTGTAGCAGTTGGTTGTTGGAATTCTGTTTTCCATCTCATTTTAGAGAGGATGTAAAAAATGGAGATGGCTTACCCTTTCAGATGCTCTCTATCATTTTTCTGTTCTCATTTAAAAAGGAGAACAAGACACAGGGGGACTTGAGAGATTGCATTTGTTCTCCCATAGGCAAAGTGCTTATTTTATACATGAGGAGGACCAGAATACCTTCTCTCTCCTTTGTAGTTTCTTAGCAACAGTACTAAAGTCAATCTTGATGTATCTATTGCATTGTACATATTCAGCAACATGAGATGTAGAGCTGGAGAGATTCACAGATGAAACTGAGATTGATCTGGAAACAAGCATCAGAAGAGCAGGGAGGGTGCAAAAAATAGAGCGCATGCAGTGTTAGAAAGGTTAGACCATCCCAGCAGTCCCTTCTTTCTTGGATTAGCTTCAGTTTAAATCAAAGATCCTCCCAAGTAAAAAACCAGCAGTGGTCCCAGAGCCTGAGAACATCTGGCTTCTAAACAATTCTGACTCACTTCTAATTAGTTGGCTGACAAATTATTCTCAAATCCTTTATTCATTGAAAAATTTTGCAGACACATTACACTTGCTTATGGTTGGCTTTAGGGATATAATTTTTTGGGAATATAATTTGGGAATGTTAATGATTCATTATTAGAACAGGAAATAATAATGACCCAGGTGAAGGGATCCTTGATCTGGAGTGAAGGTAGTGGATCTGGATTCTTATACTGGCTTAATCAATTAAGAACAGTTTAACCTTAGACCAGGTCTTTGGGTCTTTTTTTAATCTGGAAAATGAGATGATTAGAATTGATGATCTCTGAGCTCCATTATACTTCTAACAGCTTTCTTGAATTCTATCAGTATAATCCAGAAGTTTGGATTTTGGAAGTTTTAGTTTTGGAAGGGGGGCAAGTAAAATAATGAAGTCTTGACAGTATTATTTTAGAGACTTGACAAAAAGATGCCTTTTAATTACAAAGCATCTGGTCACTGCAGAGCAACACTTCAGTCACTAAAACATTTGATTGACTCTGTGATCTTCACACAAAAGCCTCTTCTGTCCTGCAAAGAATGTCCATTTGTTACATTGCATTTGTGGAAACCTATGTGTTCACCATTTCTTGTTGATAAAATTATCTGAGCATTGATTAACATCTCAGGAGAAGGATCATTTTTCTTTGATTAAATTTCATATTTCTTTTTTGATTTAAGATTCTTGATTGTAGAGGGCTGGAGATCCTCCAGAAAGCTAGTCTGGACATTACACTTGATCATAGTCCATTCCAGACTCCTACTTGATTAATATGTCAAAATTCTTTTTTGTTTCTTTTAGTTAAATTAGTGAACTGCCAATTATTGGTATTTTGTGTTTTTTTGGAGATTGTATGAAGTATTGGTGTTTCCTATGTTTTTGATTGAAAATTACTTGACTAAATCAAAATATAAGGATTTTAATAGGAATATGATGCTGGGAAAAATCATTAGGCTTCTCCTTCACCCTTCCCTTTTTTTTCCTACTAATTATATGAGGTCCAAATTCGTGGATGTGGTGGGCAGAGAAACTAAAGAATTGATAAAATTGATCTTTGAAGCAGGCAGGGAGAAGACTGATACAGATCAATCTAGCTTTGTGGGCCCCCCACTTCATGGAGGTCATGGGTAGCACCTCAGCTTTCCATTTCCAGTGGGAAATCCCAATGATGACCCATAGGTTAAATTTTTCCTTTAAGTCTACTTAGGGCCCATGCCATACTTTCTGCCCTCCTGTGGTGCCATGGCACTCTGCCTCGTGGTATCTTGCCCCTCCCCAATGCCATATGGTATCTCTTCATCTCGTGATGCCTTATGGAATCTCTTCTCTCCTGACCCCACTTCTCCTCCTTATAGTTAACAAACTCTTTCAGGGTGCTGAGTGTCTTTCAGGATTTAACCTGCCAGCTAACGGCGTCCCCCAACTTAATGGGGTGTTCCCTCTCTACTGGGTATTTGAGTTCCACTAAGAAACTTGTCTTTTATGCACTTGCACTCTATTTTGTATTTACCATTCCCAGTATCTATGTATCCCTTCATTTTGTCTGTAACCTATTCCCCCCAATAAACCTGCCTTTTGCCAAAGAGAATGGCAATTGTGAATTCTTCACATGATCTCATTCTAATATTTGGTGCTTACCTTCATCTGGAGTCTACATCAGCCATATCACTAGGTCCATTCCTAATTATTTATAGATGACCCTCTCTACAGCATTCTTCTTTCTCCAGTCTTAGTATTCTTAGTGAAGAAGTGGTGCCTTCCTTTCAAGATTTCTATTTACATTGAACACATCTTGCAGGTATATAGTTATTTGCATGCTGCCTCTCTAAATTAGAATATGAACTCTTTGAAGGTAGAGACCATTTTTTTTAAGACTGCAAAAATTAGGAATAGTTTTTTTCTAACACCTCATCATTTCTAACACCAATTTTTGTGCTGACAAAAAACTGGCAACAAAGTTGTTGACAAAGTTGTTTGTGTAGTGAATAACAAATTATGGTACATGAATATAATTGAATATTATTATCTGCAAGAAAGGATGAACTAGATGGAAAAATAGCTATTTTCTTTGATCATTCCCAACCTCTCCACATACACAAGTAAATTATGCACCACAGACAAAGTAGCTTAAGCTGCCTCAATGGTGTGGTCATCCAGTATCCAAAAGAAGGTTTTAAAAAACCTCAAACTGACATTCACTGACCTGGAGCTTACTCAGCACCCTTCACCTCACTTTGTGCTCCTAGCGCCAGGGCTGTAGGAACATACCCAAGGACATAGCATGAAGGTTGAGCCTTAAAATAAAACCTCCTGCCACCTCCAGCCTCCTTTCCTTGGAGCCCTCAGCTGTGGGTCGTAGAAATTAGCCTAGGCCACAGCCAACACCTGGGGTTAATTTTGTGGCACTTCCTTCAGGAACCAGAGTCACTTAGGAGCGCACATCCCCAAGGTCTGGCAGGCCACCTTAGGGGATGCTGTACTGGGGACGACCCCTGGGCACCCGTAGGGCAGAAATCAGAGACAGCAGGGCCAGGCCAGAGAAATGAGGAGTAGAAAGAGCATGAAAAGGCACAGGGCAGGACAGTGTTTGTGTTTGGGGCTGCGTAGCAGTCCACTAAGTCTTTGGGAAAGAGCTCGGCCTCCAGCTAGAGCCTGTTATGACTCCCCCTCCCTCCCAAATAAAGTCCTTGAGGCACAGACTCTGGCTGATAAACTCTGTACTGCCCATAGTGGGAGGAGGCTGAGCAACTTTCAGAACTAGCCCCCAGAGAAACCACTTGGAGAGAGATGGCAGGCAGGAAGTGAATGGTGGAAAACCAGGGCAGGGAGGGATGGAGAATGACTGAAATTTAGTATAAAGAATACTGAAATACCTTGAGATAAATCAGCAGGGAAAACATTTAAGAATAGAAGGAAATGTGTCCTCCAGATTTAGTAAACAAGAATAAATGCTGGAAAACAAAGGAAAATGATCGATCATTTGATGAGATAGAGGCTTCAAGAGAATAGTGTTCTTGAGTGGTTCGAATGAGAATTATTAAAATAGAATTTAGGGCCTGCACAGCAAAAATAATGGGCAGAAAAGAAATTGAAATCTGTTATGAAAAAATCTCACCAAATACTTTGGGAGTGCAAATATACTCAAGTAAAGGACAATCCAGAAAGAGAGAGACAAAAAGCAGTAGCTTTAAATAAAGATTGGCAGCTAGGAGGTACCATTGTGCATAGAATTCTGGGCCTGGAGTCAGGAAGTTCTGAATTCAAATACAACTTCAAGTACTTCTGTGGTTTTAACTTCTGTCTGCCTTATGATATCACCATGCCTCAGGATCCTTGTGAGGATCAAAAGAGATAATAATTGTAAAGCTCTTAGTATGATGCCTGGAACAAAGTAAGTGCTATATAAATATTAGCTATTAAAAATGCTCTCTATGTAAGAAAAACATACTGATCTTGAAGAGAGGGTACATAGAGACAGCCTTTGGATCACAGGTCTCTGAAAAGAATGGCAGAAGGAAAAATTGTAATAGCATAATGCAGGGAAACTGCCCAGAATATAGAAAGTGAAGTACTAGTCAAAAAATTCATAGATCACTTTAAGAAAAGCAAAAACGACTTAAGGCTGTGAATTCTAAGACACATTATTAAATTAAGACACAAGTTCTGGATCAAGACAAAGACTGTATAAATATAGAGGGAGAGGGAAAGAAATTTGAATAACAAGACAATTCTGTACTTACTCTTATATGTAGAAGGTTGTAGAATAACCTGAAGAACAATGAAGCTTAGGATGCGTGAAATAGATACCTTAAAAAAAGATATTCATTTCAGTAAAATCATTAAATGACTAAATTCATTAAGTTCTGATTATACAAAATACTGAGAATACAAATAAGAAAAGCACAGTCAAGAATCTTGTAATGAGAATAAACAACAATAAGGTGATGGTTGAAACATTTTGAGAATGAAAACCGGAACTAAAGAGAGCATTTACTTCCTGAATACTTCAAACAGCAGTAGAACTCAGAATTAACAAGGAGAAAGAGAACACTTCATGAGATTGGAGTATGCCCTTGGCTGGCAGCCAAAATCTTAGATTAGCACCCTAAAAGAGTTCATTATCTATAAGAAGAATGGTGGGGAATGATAGGAGAGACACTACTGGGCATGAGGGAGAGGTGAGAGAAAAGACACCATGAGACAAAGTGCCTGATTGGCTGTGCCCCAAAAGAGGTTCAGCAAAGATGGGGTGAGCCATGGACAGATTTATAGAGGGGAATTTAACCTCAGGGGTTTGATATAATTCATTTCTGACTGGATATAACAAAGTGGGGCTACCCATCGCCTCCACAGAGGTGGGACTCTGAGGCTAAGCTGATCGCTGCTTGCTGGAGTCAGTAATTCCATCAAACCTTCAGGCCTTTTCTACCAACTGCACCTTGTTACTCTGGACCTCATCACCCGGGCTCTACCCTTACTAGGAGATGGAAGGCAATTGGAGTTCCTGGGGGCCAAGTGAGAAAGCATGGATCTGGGCAAGACATTTTGAATAATATAGGCAAAGAAAGGTGGCCAGTGTGGGGTTTAGGCCAGTGATAGGGTAATAATCTGGGAAGCCATGGAGGAGTATCCTCTCTGACACAGACAATATCTGACCTTTTTCTAAGAGTGAGTCACTATGCAAAAGAAAAATAAGTGGGATAAGTTTCACAAGAAAATGGCCTTGGACGGGGAACTTAGATAAGCTTTGATTGCATGAAGAAAACAGAAAAAAGAGGGAAACTAGTAAATAGAGTGATTATGAATTAGAGAATGAGAGACTAGATTAGCACAATGGATGATAAAGAGAGCAAGAGGAATCCTTAGAAATGGGTGCAACAAATTGAAATTTAAAAAATAAAACTAGCTGAAAGGAGGAGCTGAAAGTGAATGTACTTGACTGAGAGAGGAAAAAAAGGGTGAAAAATTATATAACCAAATATAACTAGGAGAGAAAAAAAGGGTCAGAAATGAGAGGAGTTAGTTAATCAGAATGTGGGGAAGAGACTCAGTGGAAATAGGGCTACCTTAAAAAAGACAAATAACATAAAGTAACTGAAGGAACATAGCATTGTGTTTATAGCAGAAAAGAAAAAAAAAAACCATTAATTGTGATAAAAACCAATATCAGAGGTAGAACCTGATAACTTTATATATGAAAGAATTAAGCTCAGTCATTTTTCAGTCAAGTTGAGACTCTTTGTTGACTCAGTTTGGGGATTTCTTGGCAAAGATAATGAACAGTTTGCCATTTCCTTCTCCAAGTCATTTTGCAGATGGGGAAATTGAGGCCAACCGAGTTAAGTGACTTGCCCAGGATCACACAGCTAGAAAGTGTTTGAGGTTATATTTGTACTTGAATCTTGTTGATTTCAAGCCTAGTGCTCTATCCACTGTGCCATCTAATTGCCCATGAAAGGATTAAAACAAAATTTGACAGTATGTTGCTTATGAGAAACACATATTTAAAAAACGCAAAGATAAAATAAAACAGGGTTTTGGGGAAAAATTATGATATATCAAGTGAATTCAAAGAAGCAGAGGTTGCACTCATGCTAAACAGGGAAACTATATTGTTTTGAAAGGAACTATAAACAACAAGCTAACATCAGAAATAAATGCTTTCATATCCAAATTCATAAAGAAATGATTATCTGAGCTAAAAGAAGAAATAGTAATAATACATAGTGACAAGAGACTGATATTTCTTTCAATTTAGGATAAATCTAGCCAAAAGGAAAAATGTGGGAAATTGCTAGAGAAGTGAGTTAAAAGACTTATGACATTAAATGGGGTAAATTATAGCTATTCTTCAGTCCCATATGGAATTTTTGCAAAAAATTGACCACATACAAAGGTTACAAATATATTGCCAACAAATGTAAAAAGACAAAAATAGTTAATGTATCCTTTACAAACCATAATCCAATAAAAAATACCAGAAACAAAAGATATGAGCTGAAATAATAACTTTAACACTGGAAGCAAAGTAGTTAAAAGAATAGAAACAAATATAATATGTAAGAGAAAATAATAACAAAAATGAAGTAATATACCTAAAATTTTGGTATGCATCCAAAGTGGTATTCAGTGGGAAAATCCTATTTTTTTGCATATTAACAAAATTTATATTTTAAAAAAGGATTAATGAAATGACTATGTGTTTAAAACCTTAGAAAGTCAGTAAACCTAAGATAAACATAAAACAAAAGATATTAGAAATTAGATGGGGAAAAATAAATTGGAAACAAAAAGAATCTGTAAAAATAACGAATAAAACTCAAGGCTGGTTCTTTGAGAAAATGAGTAAAATTGCTAACTCCTTAACTAATCTGATTAAAAAAGAGAGCAGAAAAGCCTATCAAATACCAAATGAACAAAGTAAAATCACAGCAAAAGCAGAAGAAATAAAAAGTAATTAGAATATATTATTTGCAGTTATATTCTAATAAAACTGAGAACACAAAAGAAATAGAGAAATATCTTCAAAATTTTGAAATACCCAACCTGATAGAAGAATAGATAGAGATCCTATATAACCCAATCTTAGAAAATGAAATAAATCTGGCTAAGGTACTGCCATGGCAAAGAATGATAGAAGCTTGATTGTGATGGATTCAAAAGAGAATTCAACCAAACTTTTAAAGTTTCACAAACTATTTTTAAAAATTGAGAAAGAAAGCATGTTATCAGAGTCCTTTTGAAGCAAAAATTATCCTAATTGCTAAACCAAGGAATGATAGAACACAGAAAAGAAAAGCCCTCGACCTAGATTGTTAAGGAATGAATATGGATTCAGAAATTTTAAATAAGATTCTGTCAGACTGCAGTATTTACCTAAGAAGTCATTTATTATGATCAAATGTGAATTATATCAGCAATTTAAAGATGATTTAACGTTAGGAAAACCATGAGCATAATTAATCATATTAAAAACCCAAACATCTTAAACCATGTGATTATTTCAACCCAGGCAGCAGAAAGAAAAAACCTTTGACAGTGTACAATGCAATATTTATGCTAAAAACTCTACAAAGTATAGGCATAAAGTCACTTTTCAAAAATATCATTAAACATATTTGTCTAAATCCAAAAGCAAGCATAAGCATCATATGTAGCAGTAATATACTAAGTGAATCTTTTCAGTAAATGCGGGTATGAAGCAAGGAATACCCACTCTCCCTATAGGAATGTTAGCAGTAAGACAAAAGAAAAGTTATAAAGCTAATTTTTTAAAACTTGAAAATTATCCCTATTTGTTGTTATGATAGTATACTTGGAAAATCCTAGGGAATCAGCAAAGATATTAATTCAGATAGCTTCAGCAAAGTAGCAAATGCAAAATAAATTCTCAGAAATCAGTGTCATTGAGGTGGTGCAATTAGTTAGAGTATAAGCCCTGGCATCTGGAGGACCAAAGTTCAAATTTCACATCAGACACTTAACACATTTATAATTATATGACCCTGGACAAAATACTTATGTTCAATTATCTCTTCCTCCCCTTTCCTCTTCCTCCACCCCCCCCCAAAAAAAAAAAAATCAATGGCATTTCTATATAGTAGCACTAATAGAAAGGGAAATTCCATTTCAAATAACTACAAATTGCTTATAATATCTAGAGAACAATCTCTCAGTTCATATAGATTCAATTAAAAAGTGCTCCTTAGAGCAATGTAAATAGCGGGGGCGTATTCAGTGCTTATGTCTAGGCTGGGCCAATATGATAAAAATTATAATAATATTACAAAAACTGATTTATCGTTTTAATGCTATATCAATCAAGTTACCAAGAAGATACTTTATAGAATTTGATAAAATAATACCAGTGCTGGTGTTTTTCCTCTTTAAAATAATAGCAGTTTGTAAAGATTCCAACATACCAGTATTCATTTGGAGTAATAAAACATTTAGAATACCAAGAGAAAAATAAAAAGAAATAGTTATGAATGTAGAGTAATACTTCTAGAACCCAGGAAGAGGAATGGAACAAAACAAACTATACAAAAGAGATTAAAAAAGCAATTGAATTCAATGCCCATTGATGGATAAAACTGAAAATAAATTCAGTGTATATGGAAATAATTAAGTGTATTTCATTTGAAATTAGAATTAGACCAATACTTTGCACAATATTCCATAATACATTCTAAATGGACATACAGTCTTAAGATCATACTCTTAAAAACATTAGAAGAGAAACAAATCATATACTTCTCATAGTTATGGGTAGGAGATATATTCTTAATGAAACAAAAGACAAAAAAGTATTTTAAAAAGGTAAACTAGATAACTTTGATTTCTTAAGACTGAGAAGCTTCTGTACAGAAAACTTTAATGTACATATGATAAGAAAGGAAGTAGTCAAATGGTGGGAAAATTTTTTTAACAGATTTCTCTGATAAAGGTTTGGGGTCCAAAATATATAAATATGTATAAGACTAATAACCATTCTTTAACAGATAAGTGGTCAAAAAGAATATGAAGATGCAGCTAGTTTGGTATAGTAGATAGAGCACCAGCCCTGAAGTCAGGAAGATCTGAGTTCAAATGTGATCTCAGACACTTAACACTGGCAAGTCACTTTTTTTTTTTTCTAGATTGATAAAAGAGGTTTATTATTAGATAAGCAAAGTTAAAGTATAGGCGAAGGTAGAGATAAGGAGGGCACTGGACCGAGGGTCCAGTGGACAGAGGGTCCTCGCATGGTAGCCATGTTTGGAATCTCTGCAAAGAGGGGTTCCCAGCGTGGCCTTTTTATAATAGGAGACTTAGCTCGAGGGGCTTTCGGGTGTATGGGCAAGTCACTTAACCCCAATTGCCTCAGCCAAAAAAAAAGAATATGAAGAAACAGTTCTCAAGATTAGAAATGAAAAGTATTCACAGCCACATGAGAGAATTCTCCAAATCAATAATAAGAGAAATGAACATCAAAACAACCATAAGGTTTCACCTCATATATTATTACATTGACAAAGATGACCCCCAAAATGGCAAAACGTTGGAGAAGTTATGGAATGAAGGCACACTAATACATTGTTGATGGAGCTGTGAAATGCTCTACCCATTTTGGAAAGCAATTTAGAATTGTGCAAATGAAGTAGCTAAAATGCCCATACCCTTTGAACTAGAGACTCTATTATTATGGTGCTGTCAGCAGGGGGAAAGTCCCCATATATACGAAAGCATTATGTTCGCTAAAATATGGAAGTAAATATCCATTGATTTGGGAATGGCTACACAAATTGTGGTCCATGAATGTGGAGGAAGATTATTGTGCTATAAGAAATGTATGATGAATATAAAGAATATGGGAAAATCTATATGAATTGATGTGTAGTGAAGTAAAAAGAGCAATAAGATTAATACATTAACATACAACTATATAAATTAAAACAATGATGTCAAGAAATGAGAAGTGAATGCAACGTGAAGTTAAATGTAAGTAAGTATCAAGTAAGATCTGGATGAGAAGATTGGAGCTAACATCCCCATTCCAACCCTTAATGGGAATGGGAAATATACCTTGTAGTTGTAGATTTGTAACATTGTAATGCTGTCCACAGTTTTTCTATGTAATGATTAAGTGTACTGATTTTTTACCTTCTCTAAATTATTTGTGAGGGGAAAGAATCCACATGTGAAAAATGTTTGTAATAGTTCTTTTTGTGGTGGCAAAGATTTGGAAAATGAGTGGATATCCACCAATTGGGGAATGAATGAATTAAGTTATAGTATATGAAAGCAATGAGATATGATTGTTCTATAAGAAATGATGAACAGGCTGATTTCAGAAAAACCTGGAAAGATTTACATGAACTGTTGATGCTGAGTGAAGTGAGCAGAACTAAGTGCACAGCAAGAGAGAGATTGTGTGATAAATTACCTGTGGTTGACTTGGCTCTTCTCAGCAATTCAGTGATTCCAGGCAATTCCAGTAAAAGGTAGAAAATGCCATCCGTATCCAGAGGAAAAACTATAGAGATTGAATACAGATTGAAGTATCTTGTTTTCATCTTTTTTTCCCCCCTTTCTTGTAGTTTTTCCCTTTGGTTCTGATTTTTTTTTTAAATGATAAGCATGATGGACAGACACATCAGGATCTTTTCCAATGACTCCTATCTTCTCATTATATGGCTAAAGTATTTAAGCTCCAACTTCATTATTTGACTTTCCAGTGAATAGACTGAATTAATTTATTCAAATATTGACTGATTTGATCTCCTTCCTGTCCTAAGGAATTTGAGTCTTCTAGCATCAATTCTTGTGGTTTCCTTATAAAAAAAAAAGTCCAGTTCTTAACAATGTTACATTGCTACTGGAAGAACCATAACTTTGGTTATGTGGGCCTTTGTGGACAAGGTTATGTCTCTGCTTTTTAGGATGCCTAGATTTTCCGTAGCTTTCCTTCCAAGGATCATCTTTTAATATCATGGCTGCAGTCACCATCTGCAGAGATCTTTGAGCCCAAGAGTATAAAATCTCACACTGCTTCCATTTCTTCTCCCTCTTTTTGCCAGGGAATGATGGGACCAATTGTTAAATCTTAGGGTGTAACGTATTTTTGTTTGTTTGTTTATGTTAAACTATAAGCTAGTTTTTACATGTTCCTCTTTCACTCTTATTAAAAGACATCTTAATTCTTCATTTTCTGCCATCAGAGTGATATGTACTACATATCTGAGGTTGTTGAAATTTCTCCAGTAACCTTAATTCTATCTTTGGACTTATCCAGCTTTGCATTTTGCATGATGTATTCTACATATAAATTAAATAAGTTGACAATATACAGCCTTGTTGCCCTTCTTTTCCAGGATTAAAACAATCAGTTATCCCATGTCTGGTTCTAACTGTTGTTCTTAGCCCATATACAAGTTCCTCAGGAGACAAGATGATGACTCCTATCTCTTTGAGACTTTGCCAAATTTTGTCATTGTTTTTAGTGCAGGCTTTATTTTGTATTTATTATATATTGTATTTATAGCACAGGCCATATTTTATTGTAGGCTTTTTAGTATAGTTGAAGAAACAGAAATAAATGTTTTTCTGAACTTCTTTGTTTTTTACGTAATTTAGTGAATATTGGTAATTTGGTTTCTACTTTCTCTGCCTCTTCAAAAACCAGACTCTTGTTCTACGCATTCATGGGTCACATACTGCTGAAACTTGGATTTCAGAATCTTTAGTCTAACCTTGCTATTGTGTGAAATTGTTAAACATTCTTTGGCATTACCCCTTCTTTAGTATTAGGGTGTCTCTGAATCTTTTCCAATTCCATGGTCAGTGTAATGTTTTCCAAATTTGCTGGTATATTGAGTGCAGCACTTGGACGGAGTCATCTTTTAGCTTTTTAATTATTTCAGCTGTATTTTATCATCTCAACTTGTCTTATTGTTAGCAATGATTCCTAAGGCCCACTTGACTTCATTCTTTAGAATGTCTGACTTTAGCTCAGTAAGCCACCATTGTAATGTTAAGATTTGTCTCTGATATTACTTTTGTGTATTCTTGCCACCACTTCTTAATCTCTTTTGCTTCTGCTAAATCCCTACCTTTTTGTCTTATCATGTCTATTTTTGCATGAAGCTTTACCTTGATGTTTCTAATTTTCTTGAAGAGGTCTCTTCTTTCCCATTCTGTTGTCTTTTATTTTGCATTACTCATTTAAGAAAACCTTATCTGCCCTTACTGATCTCTGCAATTCTGCATTTAGTTGGATATATCTTATCCTTTATCTTTTACTTTTTGCTTTCCCTCTTTCCTCAGCTTATTTGTAAAGCCTCAAGAGGCTTTACACAGGCTTAACAATCACCCATTTTGCTTTTTTACTCTTCTTTTTCTTTACAAGTTTGTTTTTTTTTTGTTGTTGTTGCCTGCTATACAGTATTGTGAAACTCTGCCATAGTTCTTCAGGCACTTTTATTTTAAATCTATTTATCATCTCTACTTCATAAAGAATGTTATTTAAGTCATACTTATATATTCTTATGATTTTCCCTACAATTTAAGTCGGTATTTTTCAATCAGAAGCCTGAGCTGATGCAGTTAGTTGCAGTGCTGAGAGTTATGGGAATCCCCTCTGGTTGACACAGGTCCAATGTGAAAGAATTCATGAATCCAAAAAGTCTGACTGGCAAAAGGGAAGTTTATTGTTGGCTGAGAAGCCAGCTTTGCTAGGAAGATTGACTCCTCAGTTGCAAGAGGTCCTGGCAGAGAAATAACAAGAGGTTATCACTGGGAAGAAGGTCTCTTCACAGCGGGCAGGAGTCTTGGTAGGCAGCTGTGCCAAGAGGAGAGGTCCCTTGGCAAAGTATAATTTCTGCTTCAGACTTCTGCAAAAAAAATTGGTGTTTAAAATTGTCTTTTTATAAGAAATCTGAGACTGGGTTTTCTATTGAATGAAATTCCTTCAATGTTGTCACTGCCCCCAGGCCTAGATTTCCAGCTGAATGAGACCACTCAAGTTCAAGCTAAGGAAGGAGTGGTCCTGGGCTAATCTTAATGAAACCACTTAACTGCCCTGAAGGGTGGGTCTCTATCAGAAGAAAGTTTCAGAGTCCACCCCAAAAGTCAAGGAGGACAGTTTCAGGGTCCATCCCTATCATGAGCCACAGTCAGCTTCAAGTCTTGTTTTTAAATGATTGTATAGAGCTTCTATACTTTTGGCCATAAAATAAATAGTCTATCTATTTATATATTTAATATGAATATAATAAATATAAGATAGATTTATATGTTGATCATCTGCTGATGTCCATGTATTATATAATAGAGTCACCTTTTGAGTTGTTGAAAAAGAATGTTTGCTGTGACCAGGAAGTTATTTTCACTAAACTCTATTAGACTTTCCTCTGTTTTATTTTGTATTCCAAGGCCAAAATTGCCTGTTACTCCAGGTTATAGTTAGGTTATGATTTCCTACTTTAGTATTCCAATCCATTATGATAAGTATAACATCTTTTTTGGTATTCTTTCTAGATAATGGTGTAAGTCTACATAGAGTTGAGTAACTTTGGCTTTTTTGTCGTCTGTAGGTTGGAGCATAGACTTATATTACTGTGATGCTGAATGATGTGCCTTGAATTCAAACAAATGTCATTCAGTCATTTTTAAGAAGAAGCTTTTAAATGTTAAAATACTTTATAAGTGCTACATATACTCCCATCATGTATTGAGCTACCGGGCCATTGAAACCCCCAAGATCTTTTTTTTTTTTTCAAACAAATTCCTGTATCATATTACCCTTGCATTTGTAAAGTTAATTTTTTGAACTCAAAAATAAGATTTTTACATTGAATGCATTGAAGTATTGACAAGGCCTTTGAACATTAATGTATATCTTGCAAAATTCAGTGAATAAAGTCTTAACCACAGATTAACCACAGCATTTCCACTGACAGGAACAGAACCCCTCACTGAATAGGCACACTTTGGTTATTCTACTTCTTTTAATTTTGCTCTTTGAGAGCAAACGTTTTTATGGGAAATACATTAGTGATTATAGATGAAGTCCTTGAAATATATTAAGCACCTAGCATTTTGCTTGGATTTTTGCTTTTTTATATGACATGGATTCTCCTGCTCAAATTAAGGAGTGTGCCCAGAGAAGAAAACAAAACAAACTACATTGTTGACTATTCTCACTTAAAAGTTCCTGGGAAATAACTCCTTTTGATGTAGAATGATAAGGGATAAGGGAACTTGGTATTGACTATGTTTTATAATTCAGGAAGTAAGGAGATTTGTTCTATATTCATCCTTTGACTTTGTTGGCAGCTTGAATTTTTTTATTAGCTTTACTGATATACTAGCTTTCATCTTCTTCATTCTTCATTTTTTGAAAATCCTTCCCTGTAGGTATTCACTAATGGTTATTGGGCTGAGTGAGCAAGATTTTTTTTAAACATTGCTCTTTTGAATATTCCGATATTATCTAAGAGCCTGCTTTTATTTAAGAAGTAAAAAGTTGACCGAAAAAATGTAGAAGGAATAATGAAATACAGTGATACTTTGGTACTCATTGTTAATTGGTTCCAGAAGGCATGATGAGTGGTGAAAATGATGAGAACTAAAAGAATTTTTCCCATAAGGAGTGCATCTCCAGTCTGCAACCTAATCATCCCTCCCCACCCAAGTTCCCTAAAGGGATAAATGGGGCTCCCAACTATAGAGAAACAAGCCAACCCAGCCCAGGGCTGCCCAACCCAGCCACTCCCTTCTTGACCCAACACACATTCTGAGAGGAACACAGTTTTTATACTGTTTTTCTCCCTTTCCTCCCCTTCTCATGCTAGCCAAGATTACTTGGGGGGACAGGGTAGAGTTCCTGGATGTGGAGGTGGAATCTGTGGCCCTATACCCCTACTGACTGGGGCTTGGGACTGCCAGAGGTCCCATGACTTCCACTACCATTACTGTGGCCTGGGCTCCTTCCCCACTTCATACCCTGTTGCTGTTCCTGCTGCTTCTATTCCTCCTGCTATTCTTCCACAGAGCATGATGGCTGCTCTGTGATTCTTCTATTACTACTGTTTTGGGAACCCAGGAGACCATATACTGCAACTACATGGATCTGCAGGAATTGCCTTCACCCTGCCCACGTACACCTTCAGCATTGTGGGCTCCAACCTGACAGTTTTGTGCCTCCCTACTTTCACTGGAGAGGAGCTGCCCACAGCTGAGGGTAGCAGCAGCTGGTTCTGGGCATTATATCTGCCAGTCTCACATCCCTACTGCTCAGCCATGACAACAACCAAGGACAATGAGTGCTGAGCCAGCATCAAGGGCTGAAGCATGTTTTCTTGTCAAAATGCAAGGAATTACTGAATTTGACAAGTTTCAAAGCAGATGAGTGCTAAGGTACCAATGTAATTATTTTAAAAATCTTCATCATATCAAACATACACATGTTTTTCCCACTTAGCTAATATTTAATAAGGGTCCCAAATGCCATTCTGCAAGCTTGTAGACAATATTTGCATAATAAATTTTATTTTTCTATTCTTCTTACTAGCCCTGGAAACAATTTTAAATCATCTGGAGAACATGGAAGTGCATTTCAATGAATCAAATTATGTAGCTTTATCTATTCAATTAGGCTTTAAAAATGATCCTTTGTTCCATTATAAGTTATAATCAAGTGAGTGAAAAACTTGTGATCCATCACTAGTTGCTCTGTTTTGTTACTTAAATCACTTGTCATTCTGTCAGCAGGCTCTGTGTTCTCTTTGAGAGCCTTTTTAAAAGTCTATGATGTTTCATTTATTTGCTAATAAACATCTTTCTGTTTCAGGTGCTTATAGCCTAAATATTAATAATTTGTTTTGCTCTTTTTAAAGCTTCTCATTAGTTATAAGGAT
The DNA here is from genome assembly GCF_016432865.1 of Antechinus flavipes. NCBI lineage: Eukaryota > Metazoa > Chordata > Mammalia > Dasyuromorphia > Dasyuridae > Antechinus > Antechinus flavipes. Next base: position 597,994,977 of record NC_067400.1, read on the forward strand.
ATAGAGCCAACCAGGATTTAAGCTTTACATTTGAAAAAGAAGATCTTAGTTGAAGAAAAATATTTAACTCATATTCCCCTTAGTCAAGGTATTAAATGCCACCATCAGTGAGGTATTTTTTAATTTTTTAATTTTTTTTTCTTCAATGAGGTATTTAGAATTCCTTCTCCTATATACATTTCTGCTCATCTTGACTGCTCAACACTTTGGAAAAGCATTCCATGAGAGAATATTCTTCTAAAAGCTTCTTTGTAACCCAAACACTAATTTGGTGCCCTCCATTTCATTGGGTACCATATCAGTAAAATTTCCTTTGTTTTATGATAGTTACAAGATGTCCAAAACATTTTCATTCATTTCCTTTGGACCAGTGAAGGCTTTAGTTCATGTCTAAACTTCCCAAATTTTTGTCTCTAGTTGCCTCTCAGTTCAGTAATTCAAATCTTCCATAGTCAATGCTCTGCCTTAGAGTTCAGTTCACACTTGGTTTTCATTTCTTTCTATACCTGTCAAATACTGAAAGTATCTTCTTGGATTTATATAGCTTTTAGGCTACACTGGGAATGAATCAAGCAGTAGTTCATGAATTTAGAGGAGTCAATAAGCATCTCATTGTATTACCCTCCACTGAGCTGGAATAATTTCAGGCACTCAAATCAAGCATTCCATTTGTTATGAATTGGTGGAAGTGGGGAAAGTATATTTTTGTCTCACCTACTTTATAAGTGGAATTTCTCAGGTATGGAATTGAGCAGAATCTTCTTTGCCTATGCAGACAACCTTTAGAAAGCCATGGTGGGAGAGAGGAAGTTGTGTGTGTTGTGTGTTGTGTGTTGTGTGTGTGTGTGTGTGTGTGTGTGTGTGTGTGTGTGTGTGTGTGTAAACAGATAAACACACATAAATAAAATATTCTTGTGACTGCCTTTGAATCTCCCTTAAGCTGTGTTTTCATTATTATAATTCCCTTAATAGTTGGAGGGTTTTTTCTATTATTCATTTCTTTGCTTTTTAATTTTTATTCAAGTGGTCTTCTTTATATTTATATTTAATACAGTTTTAAAGAAGATGAATTTTAAAAGTAGTCTGAGACATTTATGCCAAAGGAAAGATAAAACAACAACAAAAAAAAAACATTTTTCTTTACTTTGACAGCCAAGTTCCCTTGATGAGCCAACATTACCTTCTGTAGTTGGTATGGTTTGGGAGTTTCTATCATTTTGCAGTACTCAAATGTTTTTCCTGTTTTCCAAATGTTGGAAACTGTCATTACACCCTGAAGAGGAGGGATTAGTTTTGATCTTTGGCAGAAACATATAAAAGGGACTGATGCAGCCTCTGCTCATCATGTGCATTCTTGAAGCAAAAGCTTTTACCCCTTATATAGAAGGGGACCTATATACTTCCCAAATGGTCTTCCTACTCTTTTAAAGAAAAGTCAGACAAATAATACCACTATGATTTCTGGACTCCTAAAACTGTGCAGCACCTTTTCTTCTGTGTGGTTGCAGCAGTTACAATTGGTTTAATTCCATTTGCTGACATTTTTAAGTGATTTCTCATAATAATTTATTTGATCTGACTGTAGTCCTGACAAATGACTTGAGACCTAGATAACTGCAGAGCTTAGAATGAGACACTGAATTTGACTGAAAATGTAATGATGGAGAAACTGAGCAAGATAGAGATTAGAGAACCATTTAGTAATTTATTTAATGGAGAAATTTATTGGAATCAAATGGATCCATGGTTTGGTCCCAGGGCTGAATGAGACTTATCATCTCAAAGAATCCAGCCACAAATGTCAGATACAAGATTCTTTTATGGGGTCACAAGAACAATGATATAATGGGGGAGATACCTGATTGGAGATGACCTAATAGGGGGAGGCATCTAGGATGATATAATGGGAGATATTGGAGAGGCTCCTGATATTCTAATGATGTCTAAAATGGATAAAGACCTTTATCCCATCAAACCTTAAGAAGGAATAAGTATAGCGTAAGGTCTAAGATGTAAGATCTTTATCCTATCAAACATTTAAGAGGGAATGGTTATAACCTGAGGCAGAGTAACTAAATAGGACAATTAGGGAAACTGGGTCCGGACCTTAAAAGAGAACTGTGGCACAACAAAAAGAAAGAAGAGCACTTTCCATAGGACCAAAATTCTCAGGCCTACTTTCTTTGAATTCCAAAATCCATTTTCCTGACTTAAGAATACTTGTTTTTAGAAAAGGAATAGATTTTTTAAATCTAAAAGAAGTGAAGAAAAGGATACTTACCCGGAATATTTTTGTGACCTCATTGTACATGAAGAGAAATAAAGTGAAAGTACTTTCTTGAACTTGGAACCTCAGTATTACAATTTGGGGGAAGAATTCCCTTCCTCTGCATACAATGTCTCTTGTCTGTAGGCCTTTGTATACTTTTCTCTCAGTGTTGTCTTTGCCTGTAGCACTGTAAGGAAAACGCCCTGTTTCTTGTGACCTTGCTTTCTCTTTTTCTGGATTTCTTTTCTTGGATTTTTGAATGTAAGGATAGGATTTTGCCCTTATTCTTAATTCCTTCTGTGTCTTGAGTTCTTTCTGGGTTAGATTCTGTTATTTCATATTTCTATTTTTCTTCTTAATCCTATATTATTATTTTAGTTAATCCGTTTTTTGTTTTGTTTTTTTTTTTTGCTGAGGGTTAAGTGACTTTGGCTAAAGTCACATAACTAGGAAGTATTAAGTGTCTGAGACCAGGATTGAAGGGTTTTCTCCAGTAGAACTTCTCCATAATCTAGAAGAGGACTGTGCAGGTAGCAAATGTAGCCTTTGAACTTGTCATCTCTTCAATTAAACTTTCCTTTTAAAAGTCCTGGGGTATTTTTTCTTAAAATAAATACATTTTGAATTTGATATATATTTACAAACTTATTACATAATAACATATCTACAATTTTCAGTGACGTGTGAGAATGGGTATGGCCAAGATTATTTTCTATAGATGAAGGAGTTCCAGTGCTGGTTCTGAAGGCCTTTAAAACATTTCCAGTGCTTTCTACTTAGTGTTCGGTCTTTACTGTTACTGGCCAAGTACTAGGATGATGAAGGTCTGGAGAAAAGAGCCTTGGTGTGTGCTTTCAACAGGTGATCAGACTGTCACAAGACTTAGGTGAGAACCAGCATTATTGCAGGAGAAATGAATTTACATGGGGAACCAAAGGATTCCCAGTCTTTATAGAAGTTTACATTTTTATAATAGGACAGGGAGAAGAGGGGACCCCAGGGAAGGGCATGACATAGGAGGGGAAACAGTGCAGCAAAAGTGGGAAAAAGGCAAGACCACTCCCCATGGGAAGAGCAATGTGATGGTAAAAGCTGCATTTTTTCCCCTTGGGAACTGCTGGACTATGAAGATAGGGTCTGCTTATCTGCAAAGGACCCCAGCTGCACAACTATTATCCCAGCCTAGAACAGACTGGCTGGCGCCTGTCCTGCCTCCCAAGGACATGCAGGGAATCCAACTTGGGATACAACAACAAATTATATCAGCTCTGGGAGAGCTTTGTCCTTGACATTCAGGGCTTTCTGCATGCTCTGGATCTAGTGTTTCTAGAAGGTACAACAACTCAAAAAGACAAGTTCAAGGGATCCCTTAACAATTCTAAATGGTGCCGACCAGATTTGATTGGATGGCTGGAAAGCTAGGTGAATCATGGCCAGGTTGTTGTACAAGTCATAGGATAAGTATTTTTCAATGAGAACAATAATTATAATCTAGCAGATGTGGATCCTGGTAAAGTGTCTGTTGTATAATTTTCCCTACTTCAATGACTCTACTCAACTGAATCAGTCTGAAATTTTGGGTTTCCATTGGGAGGATTCTGAGGGAAGCTGGGCAGTGTTCCAGGAATTACTGCCTGCCCTCCCTTTTCTCCCTTTTTGCCATTTTTCTGCTTCCTCCTGGGGAAACCCACACCTTTCCTCTTCCTTTGCTTAAGCTCAGAGGCAGTAATACACAGATTATTGTGACAACAGTTGGAGGTGGAGCTTCTCTAGCTGTTAGGGCAGTGTGCATTTTTTTTTAACCTTTGACAATGACAATTTTATTGTTTTACTTTCTCAGAAGGACCGGTTCAGTCTCTGTGCCTGGTCCTTGTCTTTGAAGCTACCGGGGCTGCTTTTAGATCAGTTTTCTAGCCTGCAAGTGACTTGATCTCATTTACAGGATCACATTTCTGTTGCCATACACTGTGTGATCTCAGCCTCCCCAAAGCTTTTTAACAATTAGTAATTGAGCAGGAAGTGTGTGTTTATTACAATAGCCTTTTGATTTTGATTTTACAATCATGTAGTGTTGAGCAGAGGCGGCCAAGTGGCTCTTGGTAACACGTTTTTGACAGAGAGAAGTCTGTTGTTTCAGCCGCTTGGCTCTCTGTCAGCACTTCTCAGACTTCCCTCTTGTGTTGGTTGCTTGGCAACCTGGAGTTGGAGCAATCAAACCGTGGCCAGTGCTTTTCCAAGCCCAAATTGGTAGATGATTTATTGGTGAGACTATAAGCATGGCAAGCTCAAGCAGCAGAAATGTACATTTTTTCCCCCTTTTCATTCTTCATTTTTTTAAAGGCTGGGAATTGATAGAAGTAGTAAAACAGGAAGGAAGCCTAAGTAGAAAGCTTTATCTGAGGTGCTTCATTGAAAAAAATTTAATGACAATCATTGAGGCTTACACTGAGCTTTTACTTTAAAAGACCTTTGTCCAGATGCCCATATACATTGGGTTAGGGTTAAATAATTTCCTGAAGAATGTTGTGAATATGGTATTAGAAAAGCAGTAGCACTTAAGAATACTGTTAAGTCTGAATGCATATGAAACATTTTTTACTCATCATTTTCATAATAGGATCTGAAAGAGCTTTCTGAAAGAGAAATTGGGCAGAAACAGTTAAGAGGTTTGCCTCAGATCATCTGGTTAATGGAGTGATAGATTTAGTAATAGAACTTACTTCTCTTGATTCCTTCCTCATGTAGTAACTTTACATTAACTATTATGGAATGATATCTGGCCTTAGAAATAAGGTTAGGAGCAGCATTGGATCTCAAAAGCTTTGACAAATGGAATACTTCCTCCTCCTTCCCCCTCCTTCCCCCAGCTTTTATTTTTTTAAATTCATCTGGGGGTGGAAAAACACCCTGCCAAGAAAGTGCCTTGCCTTCAATATTATGCTCTATTTTAACAGGTGTTTAAATAAGTCTTCCTTTGAGTATGTGTATAAATCAGTGTAGGTGGGAAGGGGGAAGCTGCCATTTTTGTACTGGTTAATTCTGTTTCAACACATTCTTCCTATTTTCTTCTTCTGCCTTCACTGCCCTATTCATCCTTTAATTTAATAATAATAATAATAATCTCTTACTTTACTGTTTAGATTTTCTCTTCAAAACCAAGATCCTAAAAAAGCTACATGCCCTATTATAGATCACATTTCCATAGGATTACAAATGAACAGAAGATGTCTCTGATAATATTTAAAGGATTAAAGTGAGAGGGGAAGATGTATAGATTAATTATACATTAACAATGTATCCCTTTTATAAAAATTTGTACATATTGAAACCTTAATTCTCTTTGTATGCTGACTGAGTATGAGTATGTATGAGTACTCAGCTATATGTGTAAATGTTACTAGTGTATGGATTCTGTGTAAATGTCATATAAATATATATGTATCTATCTATCTAACTATAAAACATCTGTACACAGCTTTGCTCAAGCTTAGTTAATACCAATATTTTTATTAGGAGTGAGGCATCATGGGAACAATCTTATTTGAAACAAAAAATAATAGAAAGGCTTCGTGGAGGGTCTCATTAACATCCTATGATCTTGTGATACTTCCTTTAGGGAATTTCTTTGACATATGAATATATTGCTAGATTTACTGTCATAGAGTATTCCTATTTATTCCTGGTGTGTGTGTGTGTGTGTGTGTGTGTGTGTGTGTTTGAATATTTCATGTGTACTATAGCTAGTAATGAAAAGTAGTAAATGACATTTTCTTCCCTCCCCATACCCCCCATTTTTCCTTCTTTAAACCCCCCCCCCAAGTTTTTGAAGTCCAGCAAAAGTCTTTTTATGTCTTAGGGAATCCAATGATTCCAGCAGATTTTGAAGTCCTGTAACAGTCTTATCATTTCTCAGAAAATCCAATGATTCCTGAGGGCTTTAAAGTCCTACAACAATCTTATGTCTCAGAGAATCCAATGATTTCTGAGGGTTTTGAAGTCCAATGATTTTCTATGTCCATGAGTCAAACGCCATAACTGCCACACTCTTTCAATGGTGAGCACAATCAGCAACAGAACCACCCGAAGTTTCTTGGGTCTTCTCCTTTGCTTCAAGGGTCTGCTCCGTCTCTCTGTGATGGACAAGGCGAATACGGCTCGTTGGCACCCATCTGATTCCTTCTCCACCTGTAGAGATACAAGCAAACCCTCTCCCCCAAGCAGTTAGCCTATCTGGTCCCTTCCATTCACCACTTTCTGGGTCTCTCCACATCACCTGGCGATTATCTAAAGATAGTGGAGCTGCTCGCACTGGACACTGCCCTTCCGGTGGGTTATAAAACCTGTCTGCCGGAGCCAGTGCATCTTTGTCAAAAATCAAGAAGTTAATAGTATAAAGTGCTAGATTTAGAAGCTCTCTAGGGTTACCTGTGGCTCCCCCTTTCTTTTGTTTTTGGAGCAGCGTCTTAATATCTCTGTTTCTCCTCTCTACTATTGCCTGTCCTTGAGGATTAAAGGGTATGCCAGTGGTGTGTAAAATCTTATACTGTGCACAAAAGTGTGCAAAATGTTTGGAGGTGTATGCAGGACCATTGTCTGTTTTTATTGCTTGTGGCACACCCATAATGGCAAATGCTTGCATGAGAAATTCAGTGACCACTCGGGCTGTCTCTTTTGCTGCTGGTATGGCAAAAGTGAATCCTGAAAAGGTGTCTACCACAACATGGATAAAAGACAGACGACCGAAAGATTTATAATGGGTCACATCCATTTGCCAGATTTCATTGGGTCTCAAACCACGAGGGTTCTTCCCTGGAGGCAGTGTAGGAACATGGAAAGGAAGGCAAGCCGTACAGCTTTTTACTATGCTCCTAGCTTCCTCTTTTGTAATCCCAAATTGTAAACGCAAAGCTCGAGCAGCCTGATGGTACTTAGAATGGGATTCCTGGGCCTCCTGAAATAAAGGTGTACTGGCTAACATAGTTAAAAGGCTATCTGCCTTTGAATTCCCATCAAAAATAGGGCCTGGGAGTCCACTATGTGAGTGGACATGCAAGATATAAATCTTACCTGGATGTTTTCTCACTTGCTCCTGAAGTTCCTTAAAGAGCTGATATATATTAGAAGCTGCAAATTTTATTTGGGCTGTGGCAATTCTTTGTACCACACCTACTGAATAGGCTGAATCAGATATTATATTTATGTCTCCTGGGTAATAAGTGAGAGCTAACATGATTGCATACAATTCGTTCTGCTGAGTGGACTGAAAAGGAGTTCTGACTACTCTCTTTATGGTTAAATCATGAGAGTATACAGCACAAATATTGTGTTTGGATGCATCTGTAAAGATAGTTGGTCCTTTAAGAGGAACTTTAGAAACTTTTTCTTCAAGAATCCATCGCCAATTATGTAAAAGTCTGGTTATCTTTAATGGAGACCCATGTATAAAATTAGGAGCCATGGCTAATAAAATTTGCCACTCTGGGATGGTCTCACAACACACATTAATTTGTGTATTGGTGTAAAAGGTGTATATCTTATCAGGTCTTGCCCCAGATAATTGTACTGCTCGCTTAATGGCCTTTAACAAAATTCTAGCCACAAGCACTGGGTAAGGAGTAAGGCTTTGTTCTGGTTGTGCCGGGAGGTTCACCCACTCTATCACACTGTCTCCTTGATGAAGGACTGCTGTGGGTGCCTCTTGTGTGGCAAAAACTGTTATTTCCAAAGGTTTTTGAGTGACTCTCTCAACCACATTGGATAAAGCCAGTTCAACTTCTCTCAAAGCCTCTTGAGCTTCTTTTGTAAGCTGGCGTGGTGAATTTAAAGCACTGTCTCCCCTTAAAATATCATATAATGGTTGTAACTGATAGGTAGTCAAGCCTAACACTGGTCGCATCCATTGGATATCTCCTATCAATTTCTGAAAATCATTTAAGGTGTTTAGCTTCTCTGTTCTTAAGGACAGTTTTTGTACTGTAAGCACCTTAGGGTATACTTCATATCCTAAATATTGAAAAGGAGCATGTCTTTGAATTTTCTCTTCAGCTATATATAATTTGTAGTATCTTAGTGTTTCTATGGTCTTTTGTAGACATGCTTCTAACATTTGTTCCTCAGGTGCACATCCCAATATATCATCCATATAATGTAATAGCATAACTTTTGGAAATGCTTTTCTTATTGGAGCAAGAGCAGCAGCAACATACATTTGACACATAGTGGGGCTGTTTTTCATTCCCTGTGGCAAAACTGTCCATTCATATCTTTTATAAGGCTCAGCTAAGTTAACGCTGGGCACTGAAAAGGCAAATCTTTTCATATCTTCCTTATCCAGAGGGATAGAATAGAAACAATCCTTAATATCGATGACCCAAAGAGGCCACTCTCTAGGCAATTGAGTAGGAGATGGAAGTCCAGGCTGAAGAGTTCCCATAGTTTCCATCTGTTCATTTACTTTTCTTAAATCAGTGAGCATCCTCCATTTTCCTGATTTCTTTTTTACAACGAACACTGGGGAATTCCAAGGACTTAGAGAAGGTTGTAAATGTCCTTGTTCAAGCTGTTCCTGTACTATATCTAATAAGGCCTGAATTTTATCGCTACCCAAGGGCCACTGTTCTATCCACACTGGTGTATCAGTTTTCCATTGGATAGGAACAGGTGAAAGTGTTGGCAGGCCTTCAACAGCAGCCCTGCTTAAAAAACCGAAGTACTCATTTTAAACCCTAATTGTTGTAAAACATCTCTTCCCCACAGATTGATGGGGAGTTTTTCAACTATAAAAGGAGTAAAAACTCCTGTTTTGCCTTCAAAAGTCCATCTCATAGGGGCAGCACTAACTTCAGCTGCTATTGATCCTCCTACTCCAGACATATAGGTGTCTGCTTTAATCTTTGGCCAGTGACTGGGCCAATTGGCACCTCTAATAACTGTACGATCTGCACCTGTGTCTACCAATCCTTCCAATGGTAGGCCATTTATATAGATCGTGAGCATAGGTCGGTCAGCCGTTACAGCTGCTGTCCAGTAAATTCCTGGATTTTGTGGTCTGGAGTCAGAACCTGGGTGACTATCACGAGGTTGCTTATTAGGATTCTGTATTAGTAAACCTGATGCTACTACGTCTCCTGGGTGATAAGTCACACATTGTCTACCTGTATTAGTGACTGGGATATTATCTACACATTCCCCAGTTTCCCACATCAGTGTGTGGATGGACACTGTTTTGTACATACAAGGAGGTGAAATGGTCAAGCCTACTGTGCCTGGAGGTAAGGGATCCATAGGCTGGAGAGGAACAGATTTCACCTTTCCAGGGGGTATCTCAGTTGTCCCAGCTGCATACAGCTCTATTCTCCCCAATTGTAATTCCCTTCTGCCATCAGGTTGCTTCCTGGCTGGTTGACTGTGTAATCCCCTTCTCCCATCATATGGCTTTCTGGCTGATTGGTCATGTCTGGATACTGGACTTCTAGGCCCTCCCTGGGTGCACCATTGGCTGCCATCATGCCCCAAGTGTTTTTTGCCTTGGGCCCTGGGGCTGGGCCCCTCATCCCGTTTCCCTGAATCTGTCTGCATTCTGAGGCCCAATGGAAGCCTCTGTTGCATTTTGGACATGGGGTTTGGGGTCTTGTTCTCCCACCTTGTTTTCCCATTCTATCTCTATACCAACATTGAGCTTTCAGATGCCCTACTTTTCCACACTGAAAGCATCTACGAGTCTCTCTGGAAGTCCCTTGCCAAGAGGGATTCTGTCTTCCCATGTTTGAATTTTGGGAAGTCTGCACCATAGCCTGGGTATAAAAGGCACCTGTGTCCACTGTGGCACAGCGTCTTATGATCTCCTCTAAAGGAGCATCCCTGCGCAGTCCTAGTATAATTCTTCTGCAAACCTCATTAGCATTTTCCTTAGCAAGTTGCCTTATCAAAACGTCTGTTATTGGATTTTCTCCATTTGTTCTTGTGATAGCTGTCTGCAAACGTCCCACAAAGTCAGCAAAGGGTTCATTTGGCCCTTGTGTTATTTTTGTGAAGGCCCCCCTCTTGTCGTCTTTATTGTGGAGGGAAGCCCACGCTTTGATAGCATTAACAGCAATTTGCTCATATGCTGCTACAGAATAATTAATTTGTGCTGCGACATTTGCATAAGGACCTGTACCTGTAAGTAGGTCATAGGTGATTGCAGCATGAACTCCACTTTGACTATTTTGTTGGGCTTGTATCCTACAGAGCTCACTATATTCAGAAAGCCACAAGTAGTTTTGTCCAGGTTCTAGGCATATCTTTGCTATAGATTTCCAGTCATCAGGGGTCAAGATTTCAAAAGACAAATTTTGTAATAGCATCTTAACATAAGCTGATGTAGCCCCATAAAGAGTGCAAGCTTTTTTCAGGTCTTTGAGGATATCTATATCAAAAGGAGAGTATCTTCTACTTTCTTGACCTGAAGAATCAAACTGTTGAATAACTGGAAAAATGTGGTGTTGGATTTCCAATACATTTCTCCCTTCTTCTTTGGCCTTAATTAGTCCCTTTTGCAATCTACTCAAAGGAGCAGCTGGACGCTGTGGGGGAGGTGCTGGACGCTGGGGGGGAGGTGCTGGATGCTGGGGGGGAGGTGCTGGTGCTGTCACTGCCGCCCCCACTACCCCTCCTCCCTCCATCCCGGAGGGTGGAGTTGATGGAGGAGAGTCAATTACCTGCTCCTCAGGTGGGGCTAAAGCTGCCTCAGATTCACCCCGCCCTTGAGCCTCACTTAAGTCTTCATGCCCTGTGGGGATATGGCCATTAATCTGTTCTTTGTCTTCCTCCTTTACCTCAGGCTTCCGCATTTGGCCATTCTTAGAGTTTTTTTCCTTTTCTCCTAAAACTAGTACGGTATTTTAAGGCCATCTGTATCGTATTATATAAATAGAATGCCTCGAAGGGAACTGACTGAGGGTTGTCAATGTTATAATCAGAGATCTGTTGACCAACCAATGCCCAGTTACCCAGAGAGATTTGCTCTTCCTCTAAGAACCCAGGGGAGGTAAGTTTTAATGTACTCAAAAGTTTAGCTGCGTGTTCCCAAGATACAACTAGCCCTTCCTCTTCTATCAGGTCACGCAGGCTTTTTATAACACCACTCCTGGGTGGGGCAGGGGTTGGGGGGTTTGGGGTGGGGGATGGAGAATCTTTACCTAGGATCTGTCCCATTTCAGCCAAAAAGTTACTGCTTTCGTCTTTAAGAAAATAAGTTCCCTGTTTGTCTTATACTCACCTAAGTTCCTGGTCACTGGAGACTTCTTCAGTGAAAGTAGGGTCCTTGGTTCCCACGCTTGGGCGCCAAATGTAATGACCGCGTATTTAAAGTCAGCCGGAGTCAGGAATTCAGGTTAAGGGGAAAATCTTCAATATTTATTGAAGCGAAGAGGTGAATAAAGATTGCTATAGCAAATATAGGCAAGAAAGATTGCGATAGCAAATATAGGCAGTTGCGACAGGAAGCCAGCTAAGAGAGAGCGACGCGAGCCGAGGCAACCATGGAGGCAACTGTGTCGGCAACTGTGGCAATGGCCGTCCCAAAGGTCTCTCCTCCCCTTCCTTCTCCACTCCCCTGCCTCCACCCACCAAAATCGTCATTTCCTATACAACACATCAGGACTTGCACAAAGAGTGGGTGGGGGCCATTCTCTCTCCAAGCTTATCTATTAATAGAGTATGGTCCAATTACTATTTAGCCTCATGTGCTTGGGACCTCAGTGCATCAACTCAAGCCTCAGCCCATTACACTTTGACATATGAATATATTGCTAGATTTACTGTCATAGAGTATTCCTATTTATTCCTGGTGTGTGTGTGTGTGTGTGTGTGTGTGTTTGAATATTTCATGTGTACTATAGCTAGTAATGAAAAGTAGTAAATGACATTTTCTTCCCTCCCCATACCCCCCATTTTTCCTTCTTTAAACCCCCCCCCCAAGTTTTTTTCATTGTGATTTTCGTAGTGAAGTTAAAGGGTTAAATGAGAGCAGGTTGGTACCGGACTTCCTTGTGGACAGAGGAGGAGAGTCAGTGTAGCTTTCGGTGAGGCTCTTCAGCTTCTGGATATTCTCATTTTTCCTCTTTGAAATGGAGCAAATTATAAAGACTATTAAGGCATGCTTAAATTCTTTGGAAAACCAGCTTTATTGAATATTAAACACTAAATCTTTGACTTATAATTCATTTGTTCTTTTCTTTCTTTTTTTTTTTTAATTTTGAGTTTAAACACCAAAAAGAACATTTCTATGCATATAGCAGAGCACAAAAAGGATTCTACCACAAAACCATGAACATCTATTTCCTGGCACTTTTTAAAAAAAGATCTGATAAATTCTATATGTTGCTTTCAAAATTGTACTACTTATCTGTGCTTTCTTCTGAGCTTCCTTCTGTTCTTTTTCAAAAGTGTTAAGTGGTATCTTTTCCCCAAAATCCTTCAGGAAAGAAACATGGAAACAAAGAAGTTAAACACAGTAAATCCCCACAATGGCTATCTCCAAAAATGTATATTTCTGAACCTTGAGTCCATCCTCTCTCTAAGAGCTAGACAATGTGTGTTATCATTGTTCTTCCACAGACTTGGACATTGCTTTGATCAGAGTTCTTAAACTTTTCAGAGTTGGTTTTCCTCTGCTATATGGCCATCCTCATATAAATACTTGTTTAGTTTGACTCAGCTCACTTCACTCTGCATCAGTTCATAGTACTCAAGACTATTTGAAATTTTCTCTTTCATGGTTTCTTACAGTGCCATAATATTCTCTTATTTTATATATATCATAATTTCTTCCACCATTTCCTAATTATTTAATAAGTAATCTTAGCTAATCCCTTCTCTGCCAACCCCTTTAGTACTCCTTTTAAAATCTGAAATTTTGGTTTGCATGTGGCTATTCCCTATGTAGTATTATCTGGCCTTTTAACTTTCACCTATCCCTGCCTATTTCTCTCTGGAGTTTGATGTATTTCTTCACAATTGGGTATATTTATCTATTTGTATATTTAGCACTCTTGTTTGTTTCAGATAAAAAGAGAGAGTAACACTGATGTCCATTCCCTCTACTCCTTTCTCCTATTTTGTATATTCTTCTAACCCATTTCACTAATGAGAAATTGCTAGATCTACAGCCTTCTTCCTCCTTTCCACACTAATGTATTTTACTTAATGTATCTTCTCTTTTCTTCCCCTTAGAACAGAATCAGTGCTCCTTTAGAACTTGTTTGTTTGTTTGTCATATAACTACCTCAGTTCCTTTGAAGACATTAGGGTTCTGAAGGAATCTTTCATTTTAAAATTTCCCTTTTAAAATGTCAGCACTATGTCATCACATAACTTCTTCCAAAGGCTTAAAGAAATTTATCTTTCTAGATTTCTTTGGACTCCGTGATTTGTATTTCAGAATTCTTACTCAGTTCTAGTCTTTTCCTCAGAAATGCTTGAAAGGCACTAGATTTGATAAGTTTTTCACCTTTACCATAACTTTCTACTCATCCATCGTTTCCATTCTCTCATTTAACACGAATTCCATTCCTTGGATCTTTAATTTCTCCCAGTATCTCTACCTCACTCTGGCTTAGATCCATACCCTTCATTGGTCTCCTGGTCTGCTACTTCTTTGACTTTGCACAGATTAGCTCCTATGTCTAAAATATTCTCTCTTCTTGGAATTATTAACAAAGACCTTTTCTAATTCATAGTTACTCTGTCTTCCTGTTCTCTCTCCTCCTCTCTCCTCTGTTCTCTCTCCAGTAGAATATCTGGAATTCTTTATCTGCTCACTGGAACTTTTGCTGATGCTGATCTGGGAAACCTCATTCCTAGGTTACACCCTTCTCTTCTCCTCCCCCCCCCCCCCCCCCCCCCCCAATCTAACTTCTCTATTCATCTTCTAAGCAAGATTGCTCTTACATCCAGGAAAACTCAAGAAATGCAGTTAATTCTGCTCTCTACAAATGGTACATGAATGAATGAATGTAAACAACAGCAAAAACAACTTAAGTTCTGGACACTGCTCTGGGAATATAAGACTGTCCCTGCCCTCTAAAAGCATATTAGTAGTATGGAGAACTACATATGAAGGGGTACTACCACTTCGTAGCATTGTATAGAAATGGCCAAGAAATGGTGAACTGGCCTGATTCTTAGCAAAATAAGCCAAAAGCCTATCTCTTAAAGCCAAGAGCCTCAGAGATTATATTTCATCTCCAGCAATCTCTGGCTTCCTTCAGTCTCACTTTCTTCAGCAATAAAATGAATGGGTTTGATGAGAAGACTTCTAAGATCCTTTCCAGCTCTACATTTGATTCCTAGGCATATAAAAGTTTACCATTATTGAGTCCCTTATGATTTTTATTTTATATTTTCTTTTTTATGCTTCTCTTGAATTTTTTATTTGAAAATCATCTTTTCTATTCAGCTCTGATCTTTTCATCAAGAATGCTCAAAAATTCCTATTTAATTAAATATCCATTATTCCCCTTGAAGGATATTCTCAGTTTTGCTGAGTAGGTTATTCTTGATTTTAATTCTTCTTTTGCTCTTTTGCATTCTGGCGTATCATATTCCAAGCCCTCTGCTCTTTTAATATGGTAACTATTACATTTTGTGCAATCTTTCTTCTTACTTTTTGGTATTTGAATGGCTTCTTTCTGTCCACTCAAAATATTTTCTCCTTGTCTTTGGAATTTGGCTATAATGTTCCCAGGAATTTTCATTTGGGGATCTTTTTTTAGATGATGATCAGAGGATTCTTTCTGTTTCTGTTTTATCCTCTGGTTCTAGGATATAATGGCAGTTTTCCTTGATAATTTCTTGAAATATATCTAAGCTCTTTTTTGATCATGACTTTCGGATGGTCCAATGATTCTTAAATTATGGCTTGTTAGCCTGTTTTCCATATTAGTTCTTTTTGCAATGCAATTTATTTATTTTTTCATTCTTTTGATTATAATTGCTTCTTGATGAATCATGTCGTCATTAGCTTCCATTTTCCCAATTCTAAATTTCTTTTGGGGGGGAAGAGGGAGGCACGCAAGTCATTTGGAGATTAAGTGACTCACCCAGAGTCACACAACTAAGTGTTAAATGTCTGAGATCTGATTTGAACTCAGGTTCCCCTGACTCCAGGGCTGGTTGTCTATCTCTGTCTTTGTCCACTCTATGCCATCTGTTCATCTGGCTGCACACTTCCCCTCTCTCCCCCATATTGCTTCTTTAGGGAATGGTTTTCTTCAGTGAGCTTTTATACCTCTGTTTTCTGTATGATCAGTGTAGCTTTTTAAGATGTTATTTCCTTTTTTTTTTTTTTTTTTTTTAGTGATTCTTTTACTAAGCTGTTAATTGGGGTTGAGTTTTTCCCCCCATAATTTTCATCTTTTGCCCTTGGTCTTCACCTAATTTTTTCTCTACTGTTCTTGCTTGATTTTGAAAATGATTTTTTTAACTCTTCCAGGAATTCTTGTTGAGCTTGTGTCCAATTCATCTCTCTCCTCTACCCAAAAAATTTTGCTTGTAGTTGTTTTGACTTCATTGTTTTCTTCTGAATTTATGTCAAGTTTTGTGGTGGGTTTTGCTCATTTTCCACCCTATTTTGGATTTTGAATTTTATGCTAAGTTGAGCTAAAGTTAAAGCATCAGGGTAGAAGAGGGGCACTGTGTTCAGCTTCAGGTATTTTCAGACTCTTGTTTTCAGAATTAGTTTTTGGGGTTTGGAAGTTTTCTGTGCTTTGGATGTGATCTGGGAAGAGATCTGATCACTGCTCTGCTAGTCTGTACTCTGCTTCTTCCCAGGAGGAGCCTCTGATCCCTTGGAGTTTCAGTCAGTGCTGCTTGCCTCTGCTCCCTTGGAACTGGAAATTATATTGCTCTTCAAGGGCCCTGATCCCTTGTACCCAAAGCAAAAATGGGGTCACAAAGAACTCTACATGATTGAAATAACAGCAACAAAAGAGGCAGCCAGCACAGTCATAGGACTAAGAGCTGGATGTAGTATTTGAAAAGAGCAAAAAAGTAGAATTAGCTGACCTTTAAAGAAAATGGGATAAGCAGTAACATATACTGTGATTGGAAAGGTTGATTTGGGACAGACAGTAAAGCACTTTAAAATTAAAAATGGACCTATATTTGATTCCAGAGGTGAGACAGAGCCCATTGGAGTTTTCTGAGCAGGGGAATTTTATGATAAGATCGTTACTGAAAGCTACTGACTTGGTACATGTAGAGTAGAGTGGAGTGGGAAAAATGTCTGAGGCATGAAGATCATTTTGGAATTAACTGCAGTAGTCCAGGCAAAAAGTTACAAGGTTGTGAGCTAGGAAGATGTCTGTGTTGTGAGTAAAGAGATTGTATGAGAGAAATGAAGGTTGAAATTATTGGATTTCTCCTGGGATATGTGGCATGTGACAATACAAAATAAGGAATAATGCAGTATGGTAAATCTGAGTGACTAGAAAGGATCATGTTGCTTTCAATTGAAATAGGGAAACTTGAAAATAATTGGGGTTTGGTGGAGAGATATGAATTAACTTCTACACACAGTCAATTTGAAATACTTAAGAGGCATCCATTTTGAAATGCTAAATATGCGTGTGGATCTAGGAAGAGATACACAGATATTTGCACATAGGAAGTGATGATTTCACTGAGAGAGGTTGTAAATTGAGAAACTCCTATGGGAGAGCTTCGAGGAGACACATGCAGTTCAAAGGAATGACCCAGATGAAGAATTGGCCAAGAGAACTGAGGCGACATGGTCCAATAGGTAGAAAACCCCCAGAGAAGACAGTCTCAGGAGGGAGAGAGGGGGTAGTTCAGTGTCATGACTGCAGAGAAGTTAAGAAGGATGCAGACCGAACAAACTGCTTTCACATTAATAAAGAATTGAGGAGAGAGGTCTGGGGGAGAATGAGTTATTCTTTGAAAATGCTGGGTTTGAAGTGCCTGTGAGACATTTACAAAGACCCGTCTGGCAGCATTTGTTAATATACAGTTGGAATTCAGGGAAAAATTTGGGGGTCAGAAGCATAGAGTTGATATTTGAAGCCAGTTGGTTTAGATGAACTCATACAAAGATGTATGTTTTGTGCTATATCAATGTCCTGGCCCTCATGAACGTTTCCATCTCATTTGGTAGATAGACATAAATTTGTCAAATGTGAACAGCTCAAAAGATAACAGAAGGCAGTACAGGATTCATTGCCCAAAGTGTAGTACAAATAGTGAATGTTATGAATGTTTCTTATTTGCTGACATTTGAGTAGTGCTTTAGGGTTTATAAGGTACACTTATATGGAATGTTCCATTCCAAGGAGGGGTGCAATCACAGAGGGTAAGAGTAGCCATCAAAGTAGTCATTACACCCATCTACTGTTGTGATTTTTAAAAATACCATAAATGAAGCACCTTCCTCTTTGAATATACAAAGTTTACCGTGCCAGCAACCTAAATTGCCTCCCCTACTCATGAACTCCAGTCACTTTCTACTACTTTATAAACCAAATATAAACTTCGCTGTTTAGTTTTCAAAGACCTCTCCGACCTTGCCTTATGACTACTCTGTGGCCTTGTTACATATTTTTTCTTTTACCAATCAGGTGACTTCCAAAAAAGCTTTTTCCTTCTCACATAGGTCACACCATCTTTAATCTCCTTGCCTCTATGTTACTTGACTCCTCTGCCAGCAATATGCTCCCTCCTTACTGTGGTCCCTTAGAATCAGTGGTTTCTTTCAAATTTTACTTCAAATACTTACATAAAAGTATTCTTGATTTCCCCAACTACCAGTGTCTTAAAAACAAAATTACTTTTTGCCTTGTATATACTAATAATTGAACATGCTGTCTCTCCTTTTAAAATGCAGGCTTCTTGAGGGCCGATGGGAATTATTTCATTTTCATCTTCTTTTCCTAGCACAGAGCGTGCCATGTAGCAGGAACTTCAAAAAAAATGCTTGTTAATTGATTCACAGGTATCAATTTGCTTGATTGGTTTTACTAAAATATTCTTTTATTTATTAGTGCTCATAGGGGGTAGGTGTTTGATATATCAGGAATTTTACTATGAAATAAAAACAGAAGATATTTTTAAAAGAATGAATAAGAATTTAACAGATAGTGAAGAAGGGGTATTATAGGCCTAAGGGATAATGTTAACAAAAACATGTAGATAAGAAGTCACATAGTCCATTTAGGTTTATAGACCAATAAGGTTGAAGGACTGAATATATAGAAGAAAGTAATATGTATTAAGATGGGAAATACAAAGGGAAACATGAGACTAAAAGGAGAAGGAGAATAGAATATGGATATCTGGAGAAAGATCTTTTTAAAAAACCTTCAAGGAATAGTCCAGGTTTGTACCATGAGAATTGCAAATCTTATTGATTATAGATATTAAAAAAATAGGCCACAGCACCAAATTTTTTGAGGCTTTGAGAAGAAGTGGCAGAAGTAGAGTCATTGGAATTGGCCCCAGTGGAACAAGTTATACTAGTCTGATAGTTCCTACCCAAGAATGAAAATGGACAAAACTATCAGTTTGTACCTCTCTGCATCAAGGTGTCTTAGTGTGGGCCTGGAAATGTCCTGGTAAAGGTTTAAGATCCTTCTTGCCATAGTGTAGTCTCTCTTTGAGTGTTGGATTATTCCACCTGTTCCCTGCCCAAGCTCCACCTGCAGTGTCCAGACTTGTCTCCTTATGCCAAATTGGGCTGGACAAAGGATTGATTGTGACTTCTTCTCAATTTTTCCATCATGCTTTGGTTTGCCACAACTCTTAGATCTGCTAGAAAGAATATGTGGAGAAGACTTGAGTGCATACCTTCCTGCCATTCCACCATTTTTTGTCTTCTACTGCTTAGTAGCAAATTGCAGACTTAAGATTCCTGTGTACAGCATTGGGGTTCCCAGATAGGGAAGCCCTGGACAGAAATACAGAAAAGAACAAGTTAAGAAGCCAGCTGCAGCAATAGTAACAGTGGTTTTGACACAGACCTCAAGAGCAAAGGAGGACTAAGGTCTAAGGTCTAGTTCATCCTATACAGAAATAACCAAGGGAAGATTACCAGACTGAGGCTGAGTGTACCCTGTTTGCTTTTCTGAGCTAATAAAGTTTTCCAATTGATGGATAAAGGTGCAGAGTTTGATGTTAATTTACTCTTGCCTAGTCTAAAATCCAGATCAGAACTTGAAAAATCTCAGGCTGGGGGATAATAGCACCAGACTTTTCTTTGGATTTAAATTATGATGAGGGCATTGAAAGCCTGTAGAGCCCCAGCCTGCCTCTGAGAGTGTGGAGTAAGATAACACTTAGTATTTTCCTTCCCTCTTCCCTCCCCCGCTCATCAAGAGGACCAGCCCCTACCTTTCTACCATAGAAGCACAAAGCCCAGCCCTAACATAAAATCTGAAATCAGAAAATAGACTGGAATATTGAGTAAACAAAAAAGAACCATACCATTAATAAGCCAATAGTGTGGTAGGGATGCCCAATGACTTCAAAGCATCTAGAAGTAGTGCTTCAGAGAAAAGAACAGTTTCAGGACAAATCTCAATGAAAATTTCTGAAGAGATTAAGCAAAAAAGATGTTTTTATTTTGTTTTCAAAGAGTATAAAATATTTTGTTTTGCTTTTATAAATGGAAAGAGAACACTTGAGGGAAAAAATGGAAAAGAAATAAGAGCTATGAAAGAATTGAAGAGGGAATCAACAATTTCTCTTAAGAGATACAAAACCTTGTCCAAACATCAAAATCCCTGAAAATTTAAATAGACCAAATACAAGGCAATGACTTCTTGAAGCAACTTCTGCCCCATCCCCCCAAAAAAACTAAAACTAAAAACATATCAAAAGCTGAAAAATAGAAAAAATATAAAATATCTATCTCATAGCAAAACATTTTATCTGAAAAGCAGATTAAGGATAGACATTTTAAGAATTTTTGAATTATCTGAATGCCATGACCAAAAAAAAAAAATGATCCTAGATATCATGTTTCAAGAAATCTTTTCAAAAAACTGTCCAGATCTCTTAGAACAGGAGGGCAAAGTAGAAATAGAAAGAATCTACTCATCATATCCTGAAAGAAATTCCAAGATGCAAAGTCCTAAGAATATTACAGCCAAAATTCACAGCTTTCTAGGCCAAAGAAAAACCACTGCAAACATACCTATGAAAAGAATTGAAGTAGCCACAGTCAGGATCACAGATGATTTAATAGCTGCCACTTTAAAATAATGTAGGATTTAGAATATGAAATTATGGAAGATAAATTAGAGTTGTATAGTCAAGGATAAATTACTTGGCAAAACTGAGTAGAATGCCATAGAGGACGAGTGAATCTTTGATGAAATAGAGGACTTCTAAGCATTCATAATGAAAAGGTCAAAACTGCAGAGAAAGAAAAACAGAGTAGAATAGAATAGAAATACTGGAGTGAAGAGAATTATGGAAAGTTAAACAGGAAAAAACAGTGGTAAAAGGACCAAACAATGCTTAATTTAAATCTGGAAAGTGTGCTTGCATGGAGAAATACACTTGGGAAAGAGGGGGAAGAAGAGAAAGGCCGGATAGGGAAAATTAATCTCATAATGTGATAATAATTGTATATATGAATAGCCACATAGACTGAACTTCACTTTCTTCCAAAATGGTCAAAACAATGAAGAATGCACCATGCATATATTTGGCTAAAGAAATACATTTAATACAACAATGAAATAGAAAGAAAGAGAAGGAATGAGAGGGAAGGCAGATTAAAGGAGAATTTATTCCTAATCAAAACAAATTTCTAATGATATACAGAAATATTTATAGCTCTTTTGTAGTTGACAAAGAATGATAATCTGAGGTGAGTGCTCATAAGAAATGAATGAACAACTTGTGATGTATTAAGATGATGGAATATTATTTGGTGAACTCTTTATCAATATTAGATTAACCAGATTTCCAAAGGACTAACCATGAAACCTGCTATCCAATTCCTGATAGAGAGTTGAAGGACTAAGAATGCAAAATAAGGCAATTATTTTTTAAGTAAGTGACCAATGTGGAAATTTGTTTTCATCAATTATACATAATAGTGAATTTTATTTTTCCCGTCTTCTCAAAAGGTATGGGATTAGAGTTGGGGGGATGCTGTGTTAGAATTGTAAGAAATGGAATCATGGGTAATTAAAATAAAACATAAAACAAAAGAAAGAATGCTTGAAAACTTTGATCAACATAATGACCACTATGATTCCTGAAGATTCAATGATTAACCATGTTGTCTTTGTCTTAACAGAACTGGTGGTCTCAGAGCACAGATTGAGACATATATTTTTTAGACATTGTCAGTAAGAAATGTTTCCTCACTATAATTATTTCTGTATTTGATAGTTTTACTTGTTTACTAATAAATGTTTCTGTATTTATTGCTTTACTTAACTAGATATGCTTTAGTTTTCCTAATTTCTCAATGGGGAGTGAAGGGTGGGGAAGGAGGAAAGACAGATCTCTGTTTAAAAATAAAATAGAATTTAATTTGAAAAAATTAAATTAGGGAATTGGACCAAAAAACAAAAACAAGCATAATCCATAGCTGTGAAAGCTATATGGTCTAATTCTTTTTTAATTTTTTTAAATCATGATCTTTAATATTAAAGTTGCATGTTCATTTAGAATATATTGTGCAGTAAGATATAAGCTGTTGGGCTAAGCCTAATTTCTGCTAAATAACTTTACATTTTCCCAGTTTTTAATCAAACACGTTCTTTCCTAGATAATTTATATTTTCTGGTGTATTGAACACTGGGTTTTTGAGTTCCATTGTTTCTGAGTCTCCTTTGTGTAATCAGTTTCCATATTCTGTTTCTCTAATTTTTTAATCAATTTCTGGTGGTTTCACTGACCCTTTTTTTTTTCTAATATAGTTTGAACTCTGGAAATGTTATTCTCCTTTTGTGCCTGCTTTTTTTTTTTTCTTTTTCTGAGACAATTGGTCTTAAGTGACTTGCTCAGAGTCACACAGCTAAGAAGTGTTACATATGTGTCTGAGGTCAGATTTGAACTCAGGTCCTCCTAACTAAAGGACTGGTGATTTATCCAATGCACTAACTAGCTGCCCTATCTACCTTTTTTTAAAAAATTTTTTCCCTTGATACTTTAGATCTTTGGCTTTTTCAAATCTATCTTGTTATTTCATGAAATTTTATAAAATTTCTCCTTGGTAATTGGATTGGTATATCATTAAATTAATAAATACTAAGCAAATCATAAATCATAAACTAATTTTGATAGTACCATCATTTTTTATTATATCGGCACAGTCCAATCATGAGGACTGAATATTCTTCCACTTATTTAAGTTCTTTATTTTCATATACAAGTCTTTTGTGTACTAAGATAGATTTATGCATTAGAGATAAAGCAATTCTATTTATATCCCATCATATGAGACACAACGGCCTAATTCAAGTATACTCAGAAACCTCTAAACCCACTGCCTACCTTCAGGCTGTACTAACCAACTAGAGAAAGTAAGGAAAAGGGAATAAAAATTTATATCATGTCTACAATGTACCAGGTCCTGTAGTCCACTTTACAGATATCTTATTTGCTCCTCATAAAAACCCTAATTCTGAGGTGCTGTTTTATAGTTGAGGAAACTAAGGCAGACAGAGCTTGAAAGACTTGCCCACAATTAAAAAGCTAGTAAATGTCTGAGGCTGGATTTTAGCTGTAATGTTCCTGCTGCTTTCCAGCACCTTATCCGTTGGACTAGGACTTTTTCTATTCGTGACCACTTTTCCACCCAAGAAACTTTTTTGTGACCCCTGGGATATATAAGTACATAAAATATGTATCACAAATTATTTATTGGTGATGTCATTAAACAAGTTTATTTTAAAAACCATTCATTGGTATACAAATAATTTTACCATTTATTAAAGATGAAAGCAAATGAGATAGATATGCTTGTTTATTTTACATAAAGAATTAAATGTTAGCCAAATCTTTGCTGCCTTTTACTGTTGCCAGGTTTTGTTTTTTGTTTTTTGTTTTTTTCTGATTCCCACATTGAGTTACATGACCCAATATGCGCTTATTATCCATAGTTTTAGAAGCTTTGCCCCATACCATCTAGCTGCTGCAGCCAGACCTTTAGGCATGCAAAATAATGCAGTCCCACATGCAAACTAATGTTTCTTCTTTCTAATGCCATGAAGATCCAGTTTCCAAACTCTGACATTTACTGAATCCAAGATAGCCGATACCATAGCAGTACTTGGTGTGCTGCAACAGAGCCCAGGAGAGAAAAGAACAGAGTAGTGCATATATGCCTGGCTTATAATAGAGCTCAACCTTTCACCCAAGTCCTCATCTTAGCCCCCCATATTACCAGTACATCAGAGAGTCAAACTCAAAATGGCAGAATTTTTCCCACACGTCAGTAGGAGCATGGCAATAATTTGTGCTGCTGAGCAGAGAACTTTTGGGATCCTGAAAGGAAGGATCAGGATGCCATTTATGGAGGGTTTGGGGCTATTTGTTGCTCTACTAGGCAGAGATCAAAGCTGATGATCTGTGAACTATGCTGTGGGAGGACAATGAGAGAGTTTGACATCCAGTCCCCAGAGAAATCATCATTCATGGGGAGGGAATCAGAAAATGATTAGCAGGGCAAAATAAAGGGGGAAATAGCACTGAAATTACCAGAGTCTCAGGAGGAAGAAATCTCATTATTCTGATGCATGCAATCCATTCCCACCTTCCACCCAGTTTATACAATTCCTTTTTTTCTTCAAGACATAATTTTACTCACAAACTTTCGCATGATTTTGATAAGTGTTAATACCCTCTCTCAAGTTGCCTTATATATAACTACATTATATTTAACTGTATTTATTCAATTAATATTTATTTCATACAGAACAAACCATAAGTCTTAGTGTAGGTGTTTCAAATGTCTTAGTACAGTTTTAAACTTGGGTGTGTGTGTCATCCCTCCCATATCCACTCAGTGGTTCATGCATCCATAAATTAAAGTTTTTGTATCTGTCTCTTTGTTGTCTTTCACATTGAAATGTCAGCTTCCTGTGGGTAGGGATTGTATAATTTGTCACATTGGCCGCCTATAACCCAGTACAATGTGTGACATATAGTACATACTTCATAAATACTTAGTGATTTACAAAGTTTTATAAAAAACATTCTTATAAGAGAAATCCATCTTCCAAAATCAGTTTAATTAAAAGTTCTTATGGTTCTTAACTAGCGATCTATATCCATTTCAGGGAATCCACGAATGTGAATGAGAATAAAATTACATCTCTATTTTTACTACTCTATAACTAAAATTTATAATTTCCTTCAATTACTTAACACATTATTCTTAGAAAGATTATATAGATTTCATTCACCAATTGCCAAAAGGATTAATGATACAGAATAGGTTAAGATTCTCTGAATTAAAGATAATAAATCCTGTCTTGCACCCTGAATATTTTCACTGCTTTCTACTCTTTAATCCTTTATTTTCCTGTGCTCTGTCCAGTGGTCCCTTGCTAAACTGAATTTGTGGCTTATTCTTCTTATCTATATTCCCCTTCTATCTAATTGAATGTTCCGTGAAGGGACTTATTTAAATATATTGACTTGCTCACCTAAAAATTTATGTTACATAATCTCAGTTGCACTCCTACGTACTACATGATGATTTTATTCTTCATAAATTGACTCTTTTTTTTACACTTCCCACAGTAGCTGCTCCAAACCTTTTTTCTTCTGTATTTCAATAACCATTCTCCCCTTTACAGAAGATGACTTCTCCAACTTCCCTGAGAAATGAGACCATTCATTGTGAGTTCCTTCATTGTCAGTGTCTCAATCCCTCTTTGCTGCCTTGTTCCAGTGTTCTATCTCCTTCCATTTATTTTCCCTGGTTTTTCTTCTTATCCTCTTTCACCTTTTTTTTCCTTTTCCACTTAAAATCTGTCATCTGAGGACTCTTCTTCCTTAGTAGCTACATGCATATCTCTCCTTCATCCTTAAAAAGTCTTCACTTGACCGAAGTTATGAAAAAGTCATGTGTAGTCACTCTTCCATTTCACCTCCTACTCATTTTTCAGTCTTTTACAAATCGGCCTTCTAACTGTGGGTGTGCTTCTGTCTTCAGCATCCATCCTATCCCCACTTTTCTCTTTCTCTATTCTTTTACTTAATGACCTCCTCTGCTCCCGGGTTTTTAGTATCATCTCTGTGTATTTTCTAAATCTATATGTCCAGCCCCAGACTCCCTCATCTTCTCCAATCACCAGCTGCCTCTTGCACATTTCAAACTAGATGATATCGTAGGCATCTCAAATTCAAAATAGAGGGCCAAACTCACTCCTCTTCTGAATTTCTGTTTCTGCCAAGAGCTGCTCCATGTTTTTCTGTCATCCAGTTTGCACCTTTAATGTTACCCAAAAGACCTTACTTTTACTTACTTCATGTATTCCATTAGTTACCATCTTACCATTTCTAGCTCCACAACATCTCTTGGTCATGTGCCCTTTTTTCCACTCATGCACATATTTTAGTCCTTCATCATTTCTCACTTTGCAATAGCCTTCTAATTGGTCTCCTTGCTTCAAGTAAAGCATATTCCGTGTAGCTACCAAAGTGATATTCCCAAAATAGAGATCTTACCATGTCATTTCTCTACCTAATAAAATGTAATATTTTTTTCTTACCTCTGGCTTCTAATACAAAATCCTTTGTGTACCATGAAAAACCTTTCACAGCCTGGCTTCAGCCAGCTTCACCAGACATCTTATTCATTATTCCTATTCATAAACTCTTACTTTCCAGCCAAATTGGACTCGTTACTTTTCTTTTCAGTCCACCATCTCCTATTCTCCATGTGCCTGGAATGTGCCCTCCACAATCTGTACCTTTTAAAATCCTTACTTTCAAGACTTAACTCAGACTTCATCTTCAAGTGAAGCATTTTCTAAAGCCTTGATTAGCTAATACTTTCTCCCTGAAAATCACCTTTTGTAGAATGTTGTAATTGTTAGCATTCACATAGTAATTTAAAGTTTACAAGGGCATTACATGTGTTATCTTACTTGATCCTTAGAGCAACCCTGTTAGGAAGTAATTAACCAAAAAAAATTATTTTTTTTAAGCTTAAATTTAAATGAAAAAAGGAAAAAAAATCATCATGTGCACACCAGAACATGAGAGGATTCAATATAAAACAATAAATTTCTATTTCAAGAGAGCCTTACTTTTTTTTGCTTCCTTATAGGTTTTCTTTTATTCTCTGCTCTCCCCAGTTTCCTGCATTCCTTCTATCTTTGGCTGCATATATTTTATTTTTACAAGAATATTTTAATGTAATCAAAATTATCTATACTTCAATAATGCTGTCATAATATAGTTTAAGATTGGTTACTGCTCTATCATAATTTTCTTGGATTGTACTTTTTAAAGTTCTTCCAAGAATTCTTTTTATGTTTGAGACAATTAATCATTTCTCATTGAAAAAGGAATGGCTATTGATAAGAAGAATGCAATTAAAATAACTCTGATGTACCAATTACCATCTCTCAGATTAGCTAAGATGACAGGAAAAGATAATGATAAATATTGGAGAGGATGTGGAAAAACTAAAGCATTGTTGGTGAAATTATAAAATGATCCAGCTGTTTTGGAGAGCAATCTGGAATTATGCCCAAAGGGCTATAAAACTGCAATACCCTTTCATCCAGCATTGCCATTACAACGGGGTCTTTATCCCAAAGAAATCACAAAGGAGGGAAAAGGACCCCTATGTGCAAAATGTTTGTAGCAGCTCTTATTCTGATGGCAAAGAATTGGAAAATGAGCCCATTAGTTGGGAAATGGCTGAATAGGTTATGGTATGTGAAAGTAATGGAATATTATTGGTTTATAAAAATAATGTGCAAGCTGATTTTTTAAAGGCCTGGAAAGATTTACATGAACTGATGGCTGGGGGAAACAAGCAGAACCAGGAAAACATTGTACACAGCAATAGCAATAGTGTGATCAACTATTTCAGACTTGGCTTTTATCAGTAGTTTAGTGATCCAAGACACTCTTAGTAAACTTTGGATAGAAAACACTGTCTACATTCTAGATAGAGAACTGTGAAGACTTTTTTTTTCCTTCATAGTTTTTCCCTTTTGTTCTGATTTTTCTCTCCCAATATGATTCATAAGGAAATGTTTTTTTTTTTTTTAAATGTACACGAACAACCCAAAAAAAAAAAAAAAAGATGTTTTTTACATGTAACTGGGGAAAGTAAAAATGAAAAAGAAAGAAAGAAAGAAAGAGGTCCTTCATCTTCCTGTGAGTATGAACCCAGATCTTCTCTATTACCATTATGGCTATGAATGATTGAACTCTTTCTCCTTTGCTTACTCATTGTTATTTATTTATTTTTGTTTTTTGTTTTTTTTTAGCAATTGCTTGTTGGTGTGCTCAAGTTCTAGTTCTGAGGTTTGGGGAATGATGCCCCAAACCTCATTTCCTTCTCTTTGTTATTTTCTGAGGTCTATTCCAGGGTTCCATTTCTCCACAATTAAGCCACAACAAGAGTCCCCAATATGCTGTTCTGCAAATTATCTTGCTCCTTGCAGGCCTCCAGTGGTTGCAAACTACAGGTATCCTCTGCTCCAGAATTAAATCAGGGACTCTGCTCACCTGCCTATCGCCAATAACATGCTCATTCCTCTTGCTACTACACTTCCCAGGTTTGTGCAAGTTTCTTCTCCCCCCACAGTGGGCAGTCCAGCCTAGGATGTATCTGGTTAGCACAGCTGGGCTTGATGTCCTTTGACAGTAGAAGATCCTGCTCAGACTCCTATACTTAGACTTTTGTAAGGTGAAAGTTTCTAAGACTGAGGCTGCCTCCCAACCCAGCTGTCCCTAGGGCTTGTTGTTTATTGATTCCACTGAATTGGCCTGAAAGTATCTCTCTCAGGCAGAACCTGGAAGTCAGGTTTTTGATAGGTTCTTCTCAAGTTGTCTTAGGAGAACTTCTTTCCCTGACTTTGTGAATTTCTACTGTTCTATGTTCCCTCTGAGGTAATGTTCTGCCTTTTTGACCCTACCATTGAGTGAAACCATTTTTCTAAGATTACAATCAATATCTTAATTATTATCTCTGTGCAAATGGCATCCAAATTTATATCCCCAGTTTCTTCTGAACTTTGCTATATGATCAGTTTCCTTTGGACATCTCAAACCCAACACATCTAACATAGTACTTATTACCTCCAGACCTTACTATCTGTGCTGCTGTCATCTTTCTAGTTACCCATGTTTGTAGCCTCCAAGCCGTTCTTGTGTCTTTTGTCTCCTTATCCTGTTGGATACCTGTTCTCTTTAGTTCTGCTTTCAAAGTACCTCTCATCTCTGTAATTTTCTCTGACCTTATGTGGACATCTTGGTTCAGGTTTTCATGATCTCTTAAATTATTGTAATACCTTTTTAAGTGGTCTATCAGGTTCTAGGCTTTGCATTTTAAAATTCTTCCTCTATATGGCTACCAAACACATCTAAAACATCATTCTGAACAGGTTATTCCCTTGCTCAAGATTCTTCCATTGAAGATAAACTATGAATCCTAAGCTCTGCATAGAAAGTCCTTTAGTATGGCCCCAAATTACCTTTCTAGACTTTTCCTTTAACTCCTTCATAGACACTACATTCCAAATACATAGACCTCCTTTTTTCCAAAGCTCAATGTTTCATCTCCTGCCTCCGGCACTTTACTAGAGCCTGCCTTATATCCCTGCTTCAGAATCAAATCTAAATCATCTCTCCTAATACATGAACATAATAATGAGACTTCACAAGTTTTTGTTTGTTTTTAAGGGAAGAGAGGATTGGAATAATAGGCTCATAGATTTAAAGTTGAAAGGAGCCTCAGAGTATACTCCTTCATCTTTCCAGCTCAAGGAAAGGTAAAGCATCTTGTCCAAGGTCTCACTGTAGAGCTTGGATTCTCTGGCTCCATACTGAACCATGCTATTTTTTATCATCTGTCCCTGCATCTATTCTTCTTCCCCTCTCCTCCTTTTTTAAATGAAGGCAGGATTTTTGCTAAAAATCTTTGAATATGAATGGAAGGAAAATCATCATTTTTTTCACTATTTTTAAAAAAAATTTATTTAATAATAACTTTATATTGATAGAATCCATGCCAGGGTAATTTTTTTTACAACATTATCCCTTGCACTCATTTCTGTTCCGATTTTTCCCCTCCCTCCCTTCTCCCCCTCCCCTAGATGGCAAGCAGTCCTATATATGTTAGATATGTTACAGTATATCCTAGATACAATATATGTTTGCAGAACTGAACAGTTCTCTTTGTTGTACAGGGAGAATTGGATTCAGAAGGTAAAAATAACCCGGGATTTTTTCACTAAATTGATACTGAAACATTGTTAGCATTTCTTTCACTTATTTAAAAACATGATGCCCCAAAGGTTATAGAACAGTAAAAAGTTAAAAATGCTTCCCCTAATGCATCAAAAGCTTTTTTATAGTCAACAAAAACTAAACTTGATGTCAGTGGTATTTTTATTCTCTTCTAGTGACATGTGTGATGCTAAAGGTGGGTTAGTCTGCTCTGGAAAGGTCTCACAAAAGTTCTCTTTCCTCTTCTCATCAAAATGCTCTCAATGCATACTTTCAGTCCCACTTTTTAAAAATATATTTAAAGGTATGCATTTCCCTCCTCACCTCCATTGATGTGATTCTAGAAGATAGTATAATTATACAATTTAAATATGTTTTAAGTAATTTTCCCTCTCCCCACAACAATGTATTAATTAGTTTAAGAACATCATAGGAGTCTTAGCCATTGGATGAAAATGATTGGCACTATACAGGAATATTATATATTTTGTATATTAAATGTAATATTGTAAATTAAACTTGTGTATTAAAGAAACAAGTTATTAAAAAGTTGAATAATCTTGTCTTACAGCATTTTGTGTTAGAGGCTTGTAGAGGGCAGGAGAGGAAGGACTTTCAGATCATACAGCACTTAGAGGTTACAAATTACCCCCTTCTACACCAGTCTATTTATTTATGTCTCTTACCACCAGTGTATGCCACATTTGAATCTACTTTATATATTCACACTTTGTGGTATACTATATATATTTGCTATTTTTCCCAACTTTATTTTCTCCAGTTCTATTTCTTCTTCCTTCCTTGGGACTATTGATAATAAAATGACAGAGAAAAGTTTATTATTAAAATCTTTGTATAGATTTTCTATCTCTTCTAGTTTTTCTCCCTTGTCTTCAAAATGACCTTGCTTAACTGGATCTTTATGTTTTAATTTTTAATAATAGCTTCTTGTTTTCATAACACATGCAAAAATTGTTTTTGACATTCACCCTTGTATAACCTTGCATTCCAAATTTTTCTTCCTCCTTTTTTTCCCCCCATCCTACTCCCCTCAACAGCAAGTAATCCAATATAGGTTAAACATGTGTAATTCTTCTAAATATGTTTCCACATTTATTATGCTGCACAAGAAAAATCAAATTAAAAAGGAAAAAAAAACGAGTAAGAAAAAAACAAGAACGCAAACAATAATAACCAAAAAGGTGAAAATTCTATGTTGTGATCCACCCTCAGTTCCCACAGTCCTCTCTCTGGATTCAGATAGCTCTGTCCATCACAAGTCTATTGGAATTGGCCTGAATCATCTCATTGTTGAAAAGAGCCAAGTCTATCACATAATTTTGTAGTATGTACAATGTTGTCTTGATGTTGTACTCACTTTACTTAGCATCACTTCATGTAAGTCTCTCCAGGCCTTTCTGAAATCAGCCTGCTGATCGTTTCCTATAGAACAATAATATTCCACAACATTCATATACCATAATTGATTTAGCCATTTCCCAATTGATGGGCATCCATTTAGTTTCCATTTCCTTGCCACTACAAAAAGAGCTTTAGCTGGGTCTTTTACAAAGGTTTTTTTTTAAATGATTTTTCCCTCTGCTTTTTTGTTTTATAAAATTATGCTTTTTATTATCTCTCACCAAACTTTTCACATCATATTTTACAAATTAATTTCTATTCAAACTACTGTTGTCTTTGGCTTGCTATATCTTTCCATTAGAGGAATGTCTAATGTTTACTAACCCAGATAGTTTTTAGGCTCTGTTGTTTGTTCTCCCCATGATAACTTACAACCTGTGTTTATAAATCTTCTGAAATTGTTGTAATGAGCATCTATACTTTTCTTCATTCGTGTCCCTTTTATTTCTATTTATATTCTTTAAGCTTTTTAATGTTTTGTTTTTCTTCATAGGAATCAATTAATTGTGACTATACATAAACTACTGATTCTAGAATTATTTCAATCAATTAGAGGCAAGTGTTAGGGGGAGAGTAGTAGGATGGGGAAGCAGAGAGAGAGGGAGAGAGAAATATTTGGTGATCACCATGTGTAGATCCTTTCTAGTTCTCTTCTCATTTAGATGTAATGTGTTTTTTAAAATATTTATATCTTTGAGTTTTCATTTCTTGCTCCTAAATCATATTTTAAGCAAGAAATGAAACATTTGCATTGAAGCTACTCATATTAAAGTATATGTTAAACTAATTTTGAGGTTCTCAAGTTCTTTATGGAATTATTTTTGCTAATTCATCCTCTGCAATAAATAATATAAAGGTATTTATTAAACATTTACTCTGACAAGGCATTCTGTTAGAAGCTGCGTATATCAATAAAAAAATAAGACTGTAGGAATATAGCATCTTTACAAATAAATTTCTTCAAGATATAGACAAAATAAATATATTGTGACGTGGGAGCAGGGTAGGGAGCCAACATGAGAATCAAAAAAGGACTCTTTTAGAAAGGGATGACTTGAGCTAACTATTGAAGAAAGGGCAGGAAAGCCACCTTTTCGTGAGCAAACACCCTATGCAAAGACATGGAGTCTTGAGATGAAATGTCAGATACAGACTGCTGAGGTTGGAATATAGAGTGCTTTGGGAGAGTAATGTTTAATTAGATCAGCAAGATCTAGATTATGAAAGATTTTTAATGTCTAATAAATGATTAAGTATTTTTAATCTAAAAACATTGGAAAGCTGCCTAAGCTCCATGAGCAATATGACATAGTCAGATATTTGTTCTAAGAATAGCAGTTTGGCATTTGTGTGAGGGACATAAGGCAAAATAAAGAAACTAGAGGAAGCAAGATCAGTGCAGTCTATTATAGTAGTCCAGATGTGCTGACATGATTCTAGGCTAGGGCATGTGCACAGTGTGAATAGAAATACGAGAATATATAAAAGAGATGTTTGGGGGTGGGATCGACAACACTTATCAACTTGTTGAATATGATGGGGGCAATGGATGACTGAAAATAAAGAATTCAGGTTGTCACCTGTGTTGTGACCTTGTGGAATGGTCAGGAAAGTCTCCCTCTTTCCCCCAACAGAAATAGGTGAATTAGAAGCACTGAGAAAAAAAAAAAAACTTAACTTTTATAAAATTGACTTTTATTACCATTTGATAAATGATAAAGCCAACTCCATCAACTAATTCAAGTCCTACTCACATTTAACTACAACTTTCTTATGGTTTTATTGATGATAGAAACATTAAGACTGATGTTCAGATCAGTTCAAATCTTCTAATAGTATATTAATTCATTGGTCATTGTTCAAAAATTTCATTTAGCTAAATGAACTAAACAGTATAAGAAATATAATAGGGATGTAGGGAGGAAAGAAGAAAAGAAGGGAGAAAGGAAGGAGATTATATATAGCACCTATTGTATGTCAGGAACTGTGCTGAGAACTTTTTATTATCTTATTTAATCTTCACAATAATCCTACAAGGTACATATTACTTTCTCATTTTTCAATAGAAAAAAACCGAAGCAAACAGAAGTTAAAAGATTTACTCAGGTCACATAGCTATTAAGTATTAAGAAGCTGCATTTGAACTCAACTCTTCCTGATCCAAGCCTAGCACTCTATTATCCAAAGCATCTTAAAATTGTGCATCACCACCCTCATATCTGGTCATGTAACTTAATGTGGCAGTCATGAAATTATGGTTTATTATCAGTAAAATGTTTGATTCGTATTCCTATTTTATATACCTCTGTATCCAGGATCATGTAAAAATTTCTTGGGTGAAAAGGGGTCAGGAGTGGAAAAAGTTTAAGAAATCCTATATTACAATACCTAGCCCTATATGTACTTTTTTCACTGCTTTGTGCTAAAGGCAAAAAGCATATCGTAAGAATAAGAATCATTTCATATTTTCCCTTTTTAGTAGGTTGCAGTGACCAAACAATTTAGTGTTTGAATTAATATTAGAATATAAATTTCAAAAAGAATTTTATCACAAAGAGCTAAAGCAAACACCAATTAAAAGTGGCTATATATATTATGTAACAGATTTCATTGTCATTTAACAAAGCCTTTCCAAAATATTCTTTAGGACAATATAGAGACATGAGGGCTATTCACAAATCAGTGTTCATATACATTCAACAGGTACTTATTCTTCATTTATTAAGCATGCTAGGCATTGTGCTATGTACTAGAGATACAAAAGTCAAAAACAGACACCTCCTTCTTTCAAGGAGCACATATTCTACTGATAGAAAAGGGAAAGGGATACGGGAGTGTGATTTTTCCTGAAGAAGCATCATCTTTATTAAAATCTAACCATCAAATTGCTTACAATTTTAAAAATTAATGTTCTGACCTTATTAAGGTTAACCATCAAAAAGCCAGGAAAATTAAAATTCTGGCCTAGTTTGGCCTAGGTCAATAGAGAGAGAGGTCTACAAAATCTGACAAGAAGTAGGCCACATGCTTGGCAAGGAGAGGTTCCTGCAGTGACCCCTACTGGGGCCACTGTGAAAGAAATGCAGGCACTTTTTTTTGATGCCCAGTACCAGTGAAAATTTATTAAAATACCTGCTATGTACCTTCTAGGCATGTTGCTAATTGATATAAAGAAAGGCAAATGACATTCCCTATCTTTGCAGAGCCCACAATCTCATGATGACTAAAAAAACCCAAATATGTACAAACTGTATGCTATATTAATAGATGATATTTAACAGAGGGAAGAATTTAGAGGAATTAGGAGAGGTTTCTTGAAGAAAGTGGGATTTTAGCTGGCACTTGAAGAAAGCCAGGTAGTTCAGTAGATACATAAAAGAGGACATTCCAGGCATGGAAGACAGCCAGAGAAAATAATGGAATTGGGACATGGAGTATTTTGTTGGAGGAACAGCAAGGTGGCCATTGTCATTGGATTTCAGAATATTGGGGAGGGGAAATGGGGGGAGAATGTGATGTATAAGAAAACTGGAAAGGTTTAGAAGAAGGGGAATAGGTAATGAAGGAAAAACTATCAAACAAAATTTTGCATTTCATTATTTAGGTGATAGGAAGTTACTGAAGTTTACAGAGATTGGAGGTGGTGTGTTTACACCACTGCTTTAGGAAAATCACTAGTAGCTGAATGAAGGCTGAAAGGGAGTGGGGGATACCAGAGATAGTATTCTGGAGCAAGGAGCAGTTGTGGTCCTGGCCTGTTAGGGGAGGTTCTCAGAGGAATGGAATGGAATGGAATCTCAGTTCCCAAATAATAACTAGAGTTAGGATTTAAAGGGAAGAATGAAGATTGTCACTCCAAACCAGTTTAGTTTCTTAGATGACTGTTGGTATGACTAAGTCCAGCAAGTAATCTGCTGTTTCTTTGACTAAAATCCAGATCAGGAACTTGTAGAACTGAGACAAGGAGGCTATGGATGGAATTTTGACCTGGAATCACTCAGGGCTTGAGATTTTGGTATAATACAACACTCAGGAACACCTACCACCACCACCACCCAAAAAAAAAAAAAAAAAGCTGAAGGTAGAACAATCCAGACTTTTTTCTTCCAGAAATGTGCACAGCCTAGCCCTAATATCAATTCTGGTAAGCTAAAACAGTGAACAAACAAATAAAAAAATTTTAAATCATAAAAAAATCCATCATATTACCAGGGAATTTATAGGACACAAACATAGGGCAGAATCACTTCAAAATTTTTTAAGCAAAGCCTCAAAGAAAAACCTGCCTTGTGCACAAATTCAGTTAGAATTTCTCAAAAAGATAACCAAAAGGTTGGTTTTTTAATAATAAAAATTTAAAATGTTTTACAGTTGAAGCTAGAGTACTGTTTCTTTAGAAAAGAAATGTGAGCTATAGAAGAAAATTTTTTAAAAATTACATACACACATACACGTTATAACAAAACGACCTACAAAGATGAAGATAAAATGGACAGTTTTGATGACATAAAATTTAAAAGTTTTTTCACTTAAATAATATGACCAGAACTAGAAGAATATCATATATGGTAACAGCAATATTATAACAACGATCCACTAAGATCTTTAGGTATTCTGATCAATACATTAATCCATGTCATTACTAAAGGACTTCTGATGAAAAATACTGTCCACCTTCAAAGAGAACTGATGAAATCTGAATATAAAATGAAATTGGTTTTTTATTTTCTTGACTTTTTTGGGTTTATTTGTTTTGACAACATAATTAATATGGAGGTATGTTTTGCATGATTTTTGTAATGGGACTCATATTGCTTGCCTTCTCAATGAGTCGTGAAAGGTCTAGGAGAAGAAAATTTGGAAGTCAATATAAAATTTTCTAATGAAAAAGTTGTTTTTGCACAAATATCAATAGAACTAAAATTGAAAGCAGACATTATTGGGATGAACGTCTTTGAAGCAACTATCTCAAATCTAAGATATCTATGGAATTGATTCAAATGTATAAGAGCCACCATCCAATTGTTAAACTGTCAAAATATATAAATGGGCAATTTCATAACTATCAATAGCCACATGAAAAATACTCTAAATCACTACAAATTAGAGAAATAACTTGTACATTTTTACAATATTTTAAGTTTTTTGTAAAGCAAAATGATCAAATGAAATACTAGAATTTCACTTGATTCTCACAATTCTGGAAAGTTGTTGCTATCCATTCATTTCAGTTGTGTCCAAAACTTCATGACTCCATTTGAGGTTTTATTGGCAGAGTTATTTGCTGTTTCTTTCTCAGTTCATTTTACAGTTAAGGAAACTGAGGCATATAGGGTAAAGTGATTTGCCCAGCATCATAATGCTGGTGTCTGAAACTGGATTTGAACTCAGGTCTTCCTGACTACAGATCTGGTGCTCTATATCCTCTGCCCTACCTAGCTACCCTCCATGTGAGGTAGATAGTATTATTGTTATCTCCATTTTAAAAATGAGAAAAATGAGAGATTAAGAGATTGAGATGCTTGTCTATGTTCATACAATTAGTAAATCTTTAAAATGTATTTTGAATTCAGATTCTCATGACTCTAGGTCAATTAGTCTATCTACACCATCTTTTTGCTGCAAGAAATGCAAATTAAAACAACTCTAAAGTGGTTCTTCATGCCAGTTTGAAGTTCAAAGTTGACCAAAAAGAAAAATGTCAAATTTTAGAGGGACTGTAGAAAAATAGGAACCCTATTTGAATCAGTACTCTTGATGCAGCTGTGAATTGGGCTAGCTATTTTGGAAAGCAATTTGGATCTATGTTGAAAAAGTCTTTTAACTGTGTATATTCTTTGATTCAGGACTGTGCCTGTACTCACTGAAGCATTTAAAAAAAAAAAAAAAAAGCACTGAAGAGAATAGAAGAATATCCAAAAAGAAACATAGATGAGCACAATTTTTATAGTAATATGGTGAATTTATTACATATCTTCAAATAAAAATAAGCTATATGTAATAGATTCATAAATTCATCAACAGTCTTTTCTGTTCTTTATATATTGAAATGCTGGGTATTTATTTTCTTTTGGTGTTTAAGTATTGAATTAAATTTTTTTTTCAAAATTTCTGCACAGACAATAAAGGAGAAAAAATTTAAAATAACTATGCTGTTCAACTGGAGTGACTTAGCAAGAACACCTTTAACCAAAAAAAAAAAAAAAAAAAAAAAGAATCAGGAGGATCTCTTTTAGAGTGGTAAATTGATGAAAGTTAAGGGAGAATATGAGGATTTTGGAACAACTTAGTGCATTTGGCAAATTTTAGACTAGAAATTGGGTGAGAGATTCAGGAAGAACAGGAAAAATATGAGAATGTAAGAGTCATACCTGTATTTAAGCAGCACATTCATATTTTGCTTTTTGTACATTCTGAATAGCATAGTTTAGCAAGCTCAAGCTTCTCTGTGTGAAGTATAGGAATAGCACGTGTCTTTGGAGTTTGTTTTGTGTATGTGTGGTAGTGTTTATCATGGTTTATCAAAATCATATAGCCAAAGCATTACCTATGAATCCCAAATCTGCCACTGTTTACGAGTGATAGAACGAGGCTCACAAATGTCAGTCGTCAAGTCTCTGCCAGTTCACAGTGCAGCAATGACTAGAGTCAAGACTCTATGATAACGGGCTTAGAGTTATTATTAAAACTCCACACTGGCCAGTGTTCATTCACGTCAAGCTTCTATTCTGTTAGGTCTTCAGAGTATCTAATCACCAACTAATCCAAACTCTTTTTCATAAAGTGAGAAAACCGATTACCAGAGAGCATAAAATCTTGCCCAGAATCAAACAATTAGCTATTCAGTAACAAACCCGTGTCCTTTCCACCACACTGAATTAAAAACAAATAAATAAATAAATAAAAGATTAAGTCCCTATTATGTACTAAGTGTAAAGGATACACATTGTTGTTGTCCTTCATTTTTGAAGAGGACCAAAATGACATCACTGTGTTGGACACAATGTGTCCCACTGTGGCTGATCAGATCAATGCAAGCTCAGAATGCTCTGCCATAGGTTGGACAAGTCCATATGAACATGGGGGGGCGGTTAGCTTCTCTAATTTTATATATTTCAAGTTTCCTGTAAGCTAATTCAATTCTGTTTTGCTCATAGAACCCATCACCTTCTCTGATGAAGGCACACTGTTCTGGGTCTCGTACAACTGATTCTGAAGTTGAGATCTTGAGAGTGTCATTGTCTCTTTTTCTGACCACTTTGTCTTTAACTCTTGTTCTCTTGGTTTTACTCATTTTACTTAGTAGCAGTACATGTAAGTCTCTCCAGGCCTCTCTGAAATCATCCTGCTGATTGTTTCTTAGAGAAAATAATATTCCACAACATTCATATATCATAACATTACATTCATATACCATAACTTATTTGGCCATTCTCCAACTGATGGGCACCCACTCAGTTTCCAGTTCTTTGCCATTATAAAAAGGGCTGCACATGTGGGTCCCTTTCCCTTCTTTTATGATCTGGAAGCTGCTAGTCTTCAATGGAATAAGAAAATAGATCAGCAAAACCATCAGGTGAAAGTTCATCCCATAAGATTTGGAGAAATAAGTTCTTGTAATTAGCAGCTCCTTAGCTTAAGGGTCATACTGACGTAGCTATTTTTCATCTGATGATGGAAATAAAAATGTATGTTGTCTTTATGAGCATGTCATGCCTCAATATAGGATAAATGTTGAGAACTTTTCAAAACAAGTCAATCCTGATGATTCACACAGAAACACTCCTGGTGATTCACATAGGGGACAAATTATATTGAAATTAGAAACCTGGAAAATAGTACTAAAGATTGTGAAGTATTGGGCATGAGACTGAACACCACAAGGAATGCAACTCACATCATCTTTACTTTCTACAAATGGCAGGAGATGCAAGGGAAAAAACATGATTAGGAATGTAAAGAATGTTGGGAAGATATGAGAGAATTGCGTTTTTTTTAATTTGAATATGTGTTAGAATGGCATTCTCCTAGCCAATGAAGGAATATGTCTATGGGAGAATTCTTTATTTGACAAGAATTGTTGTGAAAACTAGAAAGTAATTTAGTAGAAATTAGTTTTATACAAATATTTTACCCTAAATATCATTGTACCCTCAATTGAATAAATTATCTGGGTATTAAAAATCACATTAATAAAAATAATAACAAAGAAAAGATCAGAGCTGGTACTTTTCAGAAATGAATAAAGAAAGAATTGTTAACCAAACAAGTAACAGATATGATCACAAAAGGCAAAATAGATAATTTCAGTTACATGAAATTTTTTGAAGCTTTTACAAGAACAAAATCTGTGTAGCCCCAATTAAGAAGCATTTGTTTTCTGGAATTCTCATTTCTTCCATCACATTTGAGAAGGGGAACAAACTGTCCATTGGAGGGGGAAAATCGATCAGACATTTCCGATAAAAGTTCATTTATCCAAGATACACAGGGAACTAACACAAGTATCTAAGTTTTCAATAATTATGTAGTCATGCACACATGTGGCTTCAGAAAGATGGAAAACTATTGAAAAGAAAATTGTTCCATATGCCAAACAAATGAGAATTCAAATCAAAATTATCCTAATGTTTCACCTTATCCCTAAATTGATAAAGATAGAAATAGTTAGAAATGGAAAATAGCCATATTAATACACTATTGGGGGACCTTTGCATGGGCCCAACTATTCAGAAAAGAAATTTGTAAGACAAGGATTCTGGGACTGAAGAGTAGTAAAAGACTTCCAGAAATTCACAGGAGACAAAAGAAAGATGCTATATATGGTGTCATATGTCTTACACACGAATGGGTGCACTTTATTTATTTAGAGATCCTAGCACAAAGAAGCTAATTTGACATGATAGAAGTCCCTGAGACCTGTAAATATAGAATCCAGGGTTGTTAAGACAGGGCTTTGAAAGGTTATCATTAGAAGGTGCTTGTAGGGTGGTACCCTTTGTTAAGAATACATGCTCTTGAGGAGAACCAGAAATTGGGGGTGAGGAGGGAGATGAAGGCGTACTAGAAAGTGTTTTGGTAACCATCAGGGGGTCAGAAACAAGTAATAGCATCATCAAAGTATATGCAGTAGACCATCTGTACGAAAGAGGAAATAGAGTTCAGAAAAGAGACAATAAATCTGGCCCACAAGTGTAATGGGAGATTTCATTTAGCTGTATATTTGTGGGAACTGTCTCCCTGCCAAAAGAAGAACAGCAACACTTTCTTCATTTGCCTTAGTAATAATTTAGTCTTTCAAAGGTTTAAAAAAAAAAAAAAAAACAATGAGGGGAACATCTGTTCACATCCTATTTAGCAATAATTTTGCTGTTGTTGCAATAATAGAAAGTGTGGGGAAAATGACCTTCCTACTATAGAATTTGTGATGAAGAAAAGATTGGCATATTCTGACATGGGATTAAGATTTTGGAAGAGTAGATTTCAAATGCTTTGGAATATAAATAATTACGATCTTATGGCCTAAAATTCTATAGAGGAAATCAGCCTACAACAGATATGAAACTCGCAAGAATAAAATTCTGAAGACACAAATAGAAATAGTTCTTATGAGAAGGGAATAAAGTAGTTTTCCAAACAGACCAATACCAACCACCATATAAAACTCATTCAATCCCTTAAGCATATGTCTAAAAGATGAATGGAAGGACAAGTAATAGAGAATGAGCATAAAAGAGTGGCATGATTTTATTAAAATAATGCCAGCAATACTAAATCTGGTATGAGCTCAGCTTGATATACAAAACCCAGGGCTAAAAGGGCTTTTTATGCCATCTTTGGGGTAGCAAAGGATTTACAGCACAGGTAAAGCTACTCTTTGAAGGGGATACAAAAATAATAATGAACAGTGAAGAGAAGATACAGTGACTCCACTTTCTGGTAAGAAGAAGGAAGTATCCCTGTGTAAAAGAAGTGGTAGAAGTGAAATGTTATTGTTATTACTTGTCATTTGTTCTGGTAGAGAACCATGACATCAGAGTGATGATTTAAGTGCAAGTAATTTGGATTTAAGTCAGGGTAGTGTGTGCAAAGTCACCTGCCTTCCTGAGCCATCAGGGTCCAGATTTGGCCAGGGTAAATACTGCACTCATTCTACCACTCAAGGTAGCTTCCAGTTTTGGATACGAAAAAAAATTGTCTTATCTGACTATTGATCCATTGTCAACAAATGGTTCCTTACAGTTCTGCTGAGTCCCTAATGGCAGAGTGAAGAGCAAATGAGTGGTTGTTACTGAGAGGTATATTTTTGTTCAAAGAGAAAAAAAGTTCCTTTAGGAACCTGGTCATATGATGCACAATGGTTGCTTTATATAACCCTCTGCAACCTAAAAACCTCAGAAAAATGAATTATGTGCCATTTATAGTGTAACTTGAATAGATAAAGACCAAAAAAAAAAAAAAAAAAAAAAACCAAAATACCGCAAAACCAAAACATACTCATGAAATAAATAAATCTTCATCACAAGATTTACATCCTTTGAGCTCTTACTCAGTGTCCTTATAGTCTTTACCCACTAGATGTAGCAGGTGGAGAAGGGACACACAAACTTGTAATCTAGTATTTTTCTGATCAATCCACTTCCTGAAAATAAGCAAGTGTCCTTGAAACAAAGAAAGAACCATTGGATAGAGGAGTCAAGAAAACAAAAATCTAAAAACAGCAAAGATCTCTAGAAAGGATAACAGGATCTAGCAAGAACCAGGGGAAAGGGACAGGAAACTCAGCTGAGAACTGTCTTCTCTTCTTAGAAATTAATATCCATAGAAATCCTTGTTTTCTTTCTTTCTCTCCCTTCCACCCCCCAATTAAGAAGCATTTGTTTTCTGGAATTCTCATTTCTTCCATCCCATTTGAGAAGGGGAAAAAAAAATGCACTCACATTTGCTTTCTGCAAAAATGTGCATTACATCTTCCATAGCAATGTAAATTCCATGTAAATCCAGGAGAAGGGTAGATTCTTCATTATGTCTTCTGGAATCGTGGTTGATAATTATACTGAAAAGAGTTTGCAAGTTTTTAAATCTTCAGAGTTGTTCCTCATTGCAGTCATTGTTAGTATAAAGTTCACTTTGCATCAATTCATATATATCTTTCACAGTTCTCTGATATCATCCTTTTTGTTTTTTCTTAGGAGCATACTAGTATTAAATTATGTTAACATACTATAATTTGTTCAACTATAACCTAATTGATAGACAATCCTTTTTATGTTTTATGTCTTTGCCACCACCAAAAGAACTGCTATAAATATTTACATTTTATATAACAAAAAGTATTCATTGTATATTTCTCTACCCATAGTTTTCCAAGCGTTATTTCCTTATTCTCTTCTCCAATTTATGATATGAACTTTATATTGAAACCATGTATATAATTGGAGCTTATATTGATGGGCTTAATATTGCAGTGTTTAATCTATGGTAGTTGTCTCTTTCCTCACAGCCCTTGTGAAATTTGTCATTTTCCATTTTGGTTAACTTAAAGAGAAAACTAAAATGCCCAATCTTAGAGAATCTATGAAGCTGTAAAATTGATGAGGGAATGATGCTATCAAAGAGCAAGGAGTGAAACCAAAGGAAAGTGTCTTGGATCATAAGAACTTGGAAGATTTCCAGTCTTCCAAAAGAACAATATCTCATCTTACACAACATCAGTTAAGCCAATAAGGAGAAGTATAAAGAAGGATGAAAAAGTAAAACCAAACTAAGTTAATATGTGAATAGTGCCATATCATTACTCTAAACAACAGGGCTTACTAAAAAAAAATTTTTTTCTTTTGTCCTCTTCCTTTTACCATCTGTTGAAGCCTACAGACTGCTTTTCAAAATAATGTTTTTAAAATACATAAAGTCAAATAATAAAGTTTCAAAGGAAAATAATTGTTACCAAAAGACATTTTTTTTAAAAGTTCACAAATCCCAAGTTAAGAATCCTCTTTATGAAGCTAAAAAAAAAACAACAGTTCATCTTCAATTAGAAAAGATCAAGCAAAACTTAATTGAAATACTGAAAGTGGGAAAGAACGATGCTAAGAAGTACCATGTATCAAACTATACTGCAAAGCAGTAGTCATCAAAACATTATGATACTGGTTAAGAAATAGGTCATGTAGCATAATAAATTTGTTATACTACGTACAGAGCCAAATGAACACAGTATAGAATGTTTGGTAAACCCAGAAACCTCAAATCCTTGAATAAAACATGATTAGACAATAACTATTGAGAAAACCGAAAAGTGTGCTGGCAAAAATTAGATATTGCCATAGAGCACAGAGCATTGGGCCTACAGTCAGAAAGATCTGAGTTCAGATGTGGCAGTAGCAAAGCACCTCAGTATCTGTGCTAAGAAAACCTCACATGGGTTCATCCACATGCCATGGTAAGCTTCAAATGGATATATAACTTAGATATGGGTGATTACATCATCAAGTAGAAAAATAAGGAAGCAATCACTTTTGAAGCAATCACTTTTTATCACAACATTGAGAAAGAGTTCAGGACCAAACAAGAAGTGAAGAAAAATGCAAAGTAAAGACTCTGTAAATGACTCTGAGGTTCTACTTCATCCTGATCAGATTGGCAAAGCTGGCTAAAAATAAAAATGACAGACAATAGTGGGACAGATGCAAAACAAACAAATTTTTTGCACTGTTGGTGCATCTGTGAATTGATTAAGAATTCAGTTAAGTATTTTGAACTATGCCTCCAAAACTCTGTACTATTTATATATCTTGCAATGCTACTATCAGAACTAATAAAAGTAGATATAAAAGAAAGAGAAAAAAAAACCTCACATGTAAACTGCCCTCTCCCCCAGATCATTTATAACAGCTTTTTGTAGTGTCACAAATCAGAAAACTAAAGAAATGTCCACCACTTTGGAATTGGCTAAATAAATTATGCTATGTGAATATAATTCATTCTTCATGTGCTATATATAGCTAGAGTGTGGTTTTCTTTTAGAGAAACCTTGGAAGATTTACATAAAGTGTTAGTTAGCATGGATTGAGAAGAATTGACAGAACAGTTTATTCAATAATCACAACAATTATAAAGATAAACCTCTGAAAGACTAAGAACCATTAAAATGATCAACTGTGACTCCCAAGGACCTGTGATGAATCATGCTGGCTCTCTCCTGACAGAAAAGATTAGACTTGGGGTTGAATGAGATATGAGTTTATATTAGTCGCTATATAGGACACCTTTGAAAAAATACAAATACCTATTTATACTGAAATTGCTACAAATTGTAGGCATAGGA
Source organism: Antechinus flavipes (assembly GCF_016432865.1). NCBI lineage: Eukaryota > Metazoa > Chordata > Mammalia > Dasyuromorphia > Dasyuridae > Antechinus > Antechinus flavipes. Next base: position 598,039,430 of record NC_067400.1, read on the forward strand.
GGCCTATTTTAATTTTTTAAAAAAAGTCTAAAACCAAAAGTAATATTATTTACAGTGTGGAAATACTATATAAGCTTTTCATTTGAACATAGGAGTAAAATAAATATGCCCCTTAACCTCACTGTTACTTGGTATAATTTTTTAAATGTTAGACATAGCAGTAAGATGAAAATAAATCTAATAATAAAAAAGATATAAACATGAGCCGCAAAGACTCCAAATTATGCTTTTTTTTTTTTTTTTGACAACTTGGCTGTTTACTTAGAAAACCTCAAGAGAATCAATTTAAAAAAAATTCTTTACAAATACTGTATTATAGTTTTTAAAAATCCAGAAAAATTATCAAACAAGATACAAGAGCAAATAGTAGGAAAATCATGTTCAAAAAGAGGAAATCAGCTAGCATTTTTGAGTACCTTTTATGTGCCAAAGCCCTATTTTAGGCATTAGGATTCCAAGAAAAATAAATGTCAATCTCTGTTCTCAAGGACCTCGCTTCTAGTGGATGAGACAAGAAACAAATACATACAGTTCAATCTTCAATTCGAGAAATATTTAGTAAGAGCCTACTATGTGCCGAGCACTGTTAAATTCTAGAGAATACAAATAGAAAACGAGTCTCTGATCTAAAGGAGCTTATAGTCTAATGGGGAAGGTAACACATAAAAAAAGAGGTAGGGTAACTTGACTTTTATGAAAATGTTTTGCATAATTTCACATGTAGTTTTTTAATTGTGAATGGGGATAAAGCAGAGAACCTAGAACTCAAAAATTTCAAAAACAAATGTAATTTTTTTTTTGTTCTGATTATAACTGGGGGGAACATATTAAATAAAAGAATAGAAAAGTTAGGAGAAGGGGAGGAAGAATCAGCATCCCACTTGGACTCTGCCTCTCCAAGACAGATGAATAGAATTTTTCTTAGTGGTTCCAGAAGCATAGCCTGAATGAAGGCAAAAGAAGTAGAAGTGGCAAGACACTATGATTTAGTTCGATGTCAGTCCATTGATAGCACAATGCCTGGTGCATAATAGGCAATTAAGTAAGTACTAAGGATATAAAAAAGTGAAACACTAGTTCCTATCTTCTTTGAAGATAGTCCAAAGGGGAAAGACAATTTGCAAATAATTAAATATAAAGTAACCAATATACTTAGAATAAGTTGAAGATGGTATCAGAAGACATTAAGATGAAGAAGGACTTGCAAATTCTTCTTGAAAAAGATGAGACTTTAGCTGAGACTTGAAGGAAGCCAGAAGGCAAAATTGAAGAACAGTTCTAGGTATGGGCAACAATCAGTGAAAATGCCAGGAGTGGGGAGATTGCATGCCATGCATGAAGAATAGCAAGTACATCAGTGTCTAAATCACAAGAGTATCTGGAGGCGCTTATAAGACCAGAAAAGTCATAATGGCCCATATTATAAAGGGCTTTGAAATCTGAACTAAGGATTTTTGATCTTGGAGGTGTTAGAGGTGCCATAGAATTTGCTGACGAGGGCAATGATAGGGTTATATCTGTGTTCTAAGATGATATGATCCATTTGACCTTCACAATGATGCCTGAGTTGGATTGGGGAAGATTTTAGGGGCAGGATTTGCCATTAACTAGAATTATTATGTAATCATTATATAATGTTCAGATAAGAAAACTAAGAAGTAGTGACTCAGAAGACTCAAGAGATGAGTATAACCCAGAGTAGAATGTGATCCATAGTTTCAAAGGCTGTAGAAAGGTACGACTGAAAAAAGACCATTGAATTTAGCAGTAAAGAAACTGTTGGTGACTTTGGAGAGCTTGATTTTGGTTGAATGATGAGGTCAGAAGCCACCCTGCAGAAAGTTAAGGGAATTAAAGACAAGGAATTGGAACTACCTGTTGGAGAGGCCCTTCTCAGGGTGTTTAACCACAAAAGGAAAGATAGACTGATGGTTAGTGGAGATGGAGAGATTAAGTGAAGGGAGTTTGAGGATGGTACACACAGGAGCAGGCTTGTAGACATTAGGGAAGCAGCCAGGAGACAGAAAATAGTACATAATAAAGTCGAGTTCATAGAGGGATACTCAGCTGGAGAAGATGGCTCAGCATCACTTGTGCATGTAGACAAGTTGGCCTCTGCAAGGAGAAAGGTCACTTCTCCATGGGAGACAGTAAAGGAAGAAACACTTGCAGAAGGCATCTAAGAAGTGTTGTCATTCAGTCTAATCCAACTTTTGGGTCCCCATGAACACCAGTGTTGTCCATGGGGCTTTTGTGGCACTTTTCCTTCTCTAGTGGATTGATTCAGAGATTAAATGACTAGCCTCAGGTGTGAGGCTGGATTTGAACTTTTCCTGACTCCAAGCATAGTAAGCATAAGTAACCAATAGCATTTTTTTCAGTGCCTACTATCTGCCAAGGGGACAATTAGATGGCACGGTGGAAAAACTGCTGAGTCTAAAGTCAAGAAGATCTTCCTGAGTTCACATCTGACCTCAGACACTTACTAGCTATGTAACCCTGGGCAAGTCACTTAACCCTGTCTGCCTCAGTTTCCTCATTAGATTGTGATCACTTGGAGGGCAGGGTCTAGCTAGCTTTTGCTTCTTTTTGTGCACTTTGTGCAGTGTCTAGCTAAAAAATGTTTTATTGATTTATTTGTTGTATGATCTTGGACAAGAAATTTAGCATTTCAATGCCTTAGTTTCCTTATATGTAAAAAGGAGATAAAATATCTCCAATCACACACATTTCTTGTGAGGATTAAATGAGATTATAAATCGAAGGTACTTTATCAAATTTAAAGACCTATGCAAATATCAACTATGGCGTTTGATGTTATGTTGGGTCAGGCAACATATAGTTTCAAATGCTAAGATAGATTGAGCTTTATTCTGTAGTTTTTAGGGAGTGGTCAGAATGAGGGAAGGGATTTTGTGTTGTGAGGGAGAGTTTTAACTTGTTGAAATTGATTTTTTTCAAACATTTTATTTTGATGCAAGATATTTTTTTGAGAAACAATCAAATATTTCCTCAGAGTCTATTTCCCTGAAAATAATTAGGCAAAACAATCAATAGCTTGATTATTACTGATAAATGGAATTTTCCTTTTACCAACTATTAAGAGAAAAGATATGTATTTTTAACTTTGAAAGTGTATCACTGATTTCATCTGTTGTATTCAACTGGAGTTTTGGTTTTGTGTTTTTTTGTTTTTTTTTTAAGTGTTGTCTTTAATTGTACTATATTTTTTGTGGATATTTTTATGGCTATTATTCACTCTCTGTCTTTTCAAATAAGGCTACTTTCTATATTTACCTGAAATCTTCATAATCATAATTCTTTGTAGTATACTAATATTTCATTATATTCATGTTCTAAAGTTTGTTCATCCATTCCCTTCCTTGGGCACCTTGTGTTTTCATCTTTTACCATAAATAATTAACACATTTCTCCAAAATATGTCATATACATTACAATTTGAATAATTGTGTATAATTCCTTTCTGGAGGAAGTATGATCAGCTAGAAATCTTGAAATCAGAGCGCTTAGGTTCAAGCCTTGCCTTTTGTCACTTACTACTTGTGTTACCTTGTATTCTGACTATTGCTACCCATCATTTATATATGTATGTACATATGTAAATGTAAATAGGTGATATAGTGGATAGAGTATTGGCCTGGAGTCAGAAAGACATCTTCCTGAGTTCAAATCTGGCCTCAGACATTTAAATACTAGTTGTATGACTTTGGACAAGTCACTTAATTCTGTTTGCTTCAGTTTCCTCTTTTGTAAAACGAGCTGGAGAAGCAAACTGCTCCAGAATTTTTGTCAAGAAAAATCCAAATGGGTTCACAAAGTTGGGCATGACTGAAAATGACACACATATATGCATATGTCCTGTCTCCTCCACTGACTTCAGTTTTCTTATAAAGTGAGGACTTATGTCCTATAAAGTTGTTGCTGTTTAACCTTAGATTCAGAGGGCATGAAAAATTTAATAACTTTGTTTGCATAATTCCAAATTTTTTCTAGAATAATTGGAAGTCAGCCAGCAGTGAGTTAGAAAATGCCTGTTTTCTCACAACCCCTTTATCATTGAATTTTGCATCGTTTGCCATTTTTGCTAACTTAATGGGTATTGATAATACTTAAGAGTTGTTGTTTGTATGTTTGCTTATTAGTGATTTTAGAAAATTTTTTCTGATAACTGTACATTGAAGTTCTTTAAAAAAATTTTTTTTTGATGTCCTTTAATCACTTTTCTGTCAGACATTGGTTTATAATCTTATGGATTATTATAGATTTCTGTCAATTCCCTATAGATTCTGGATGTCAGCTATTAAAGAGCCTGAATTGTTGGACTGAAAGCCAAGGCATGATTTGGAGAAACATTTTGGAAGAAAAATAGGCAGGACTTTGTGACTGATTTTAGTTTGGAAATAAAAATAGAGAATGACCAGGGAAGAATTATAGATGAGTGTGAATTTGAATTCTGGTTTCCTGGAGGATTATATATCTATTAAAACATAGTTGATGTTTTGAGGTCATTTTCTTTTATCCCACACAAGGCTAAACACACAATTATCATTCAATTAACGTTTATGATTTCAGAAGAGTCAGTTTTATTGACAGGGTTTGAATTGCCTTAAAAACTAGCTTTAACCCTTTTCTCAGATTTTGCTCCCTTTCATAATTTTCCTTCCTTCAAATTTTGTCTGCAGCTTTTTTATGTTCTCTGCTCAGGGTAGGTGCCCCACCTTCTCTCCCTACTGAATATGAATTGTGTTGGAAGTGAAAGTAATTTCTACCCCGATTGGGAGTAATCTGAATATACAGAATTTTGGATAATTATGTTCTGAGTTGGATCTGTTTCATAATCAAAGGTTAAGCCTACTTTCTTAATTCTAGCCTGGCTTGGATCTGTGGGATCTTGAATGAACAACAAATTAATGAGAACATTAAGAACATTATGCTTATAAGGAATACAAATACAAAAGAAAGATATTTCCTGCCTTCTAGGGTTTTTTGTCCTAATTAGAAACCCCATTTTAGTGGGAGTGGGGCCCCGCCCCAAGGAGGGGGTCAGGGAGGGAATTAGGGATTGGTGTTTGGGCCTGGAAAGTAGCTGGAGTTGCTGAACAGAATGGTAGGTTTAATTGATTGACGTATCTTATCCAGCTGCGTTGGTCATGCTATCTCCTTATAGGTTCCAAAACATGAGATGTAAAGTGATCGCAGGGTAGGGGAGGACCAGGGTGAGGAAGGTGTTCTAGGGGAGTTTTAGAGTCAGTCTGATGGGGTTGGGGGAGAGGGCAGAAGCTTAGAATTTTAAAAGTGCTAGGGATATAAAAGGGGTTGGGGGGAATGGGTTGAAAAAGTCCTTGCTTTCAAAGAGCTTTACATCTCATTGAAGAAATACAAGTATGTACCTGGCTAAGTAAATACAAATTACATGCAAAGTTAGTTCCGTTGGGAAATCTCGGAACAACCGAGAAGATTGGGAAAGACTTCTTCCAGACTTAAGAAACCATGGTTGCAGTTGATTAGAGATGATTTTCTTGTCCATCAGATGGGACAGGCCCTAGTATTGTTTTCCACTAGCCTCATATTATTCGCTGGGAGGCAATCTTTCAATCTTTTCACTTCCTCTTTTAGGGAAACTTCCATACTTAAAAGGGTAAATGGAGGCCCATCACAAATTAGGATGATCCTTTTTCAAAGCATTCTGTGAGGGATAACCCACCCCCATCCCATAAGAGGAAAGTTGGGCTGAAGTGTCCGAGTTCAGAAAATAATTGGCCTCCATCCCAGTGCCACATTCCCTGGTGACTAACCTTGACTCCCTGTTTTTTGCAGTGTTTCCCCAGGGGAGCTGCAGCCAGGGTTAGCTTTCCCCTCTGGTGGTGAATCGGATTAGGATGGGGCCGGGGGATCCAGGCCACCTTTTGCAGGGAGCTGATTGACTGTCTTGGAGCAGCCCAGCCCAGCCCAGCCCTGCCCAGCCCTGCCCAGCCGGGATCACATGCTAAGCAGCCGCTGCCGCCACCTCCAAGCTGCCTCCTCCTCCCCTTTCCTCCTCTTCCTCCCTCCCCTTTGTAGTGTCAGAGCCCCCAGTGACAAGCGGGTTTGGTTTGCCACCGCAGTGGCGGTGGCGGCGACGATTGCTCCCCACCTCTGGAGACTTGTGTAGGGCACCTGGCTGGGCTTACCTGTGGCTGGGGGTGGGGGGACTTGGAGGGAGGGGTATGGGGCCTTCCTTCCTCCCTTTTGCCTTCCATCCCTCCTTCTTTTTCTCCCTCCCTTCCTCCCTCCCTCTCTCCAGTTGCTGCCTGCAAAAGATGGGAAGCGCTCCGGGAGAGGTGCAGCCCCTGCTTGCCCCCTGCCTGCCCTGTACGGGCCCTCCGGCAAGGGGGAGAGGACTGGGCTGCTCTGGGAATGGGGGGAAAGGGATGGGGTGCTCGAGGGCAGCCCCCAGGCCCTGCAGGGAGGCCCCGGAGCTGCCCCGGGCAGCTTCTCTGGGCTGAGTTCCTCTCCAGCTCTGGGGAACCCAGCTGGAGGAAAAGTCCCGGGGCCCGATCTGTGCCGCGGCTCTGCTGCTCCCTCTCCTTGGAAGAAGATCCCCCTCTCCTTGGGAAGCGGCTCGCTTCCGCCTTGCTTTGATGAAACGCGGAAAGCGTTTAGGAGAGCGTTTGTGCTTCCAACCCCACGGAGAGACGAGCAGCCTGCGGGCTCTGGCCGGCCCGTGCCTGGCCCTGGGCAGACAGATTGTAGGGAGCTGCAAATGCCCCAAGTTTCTTCCCGAAATGCTAGAGCCCAACGTAGTCTGAGGGCCATTGCTTGTGTTTGGGCGAAGGTTTTACTGATCCTCCTTCGGTACTGGTTGGTCCCAGTCCCTGGAGGAGGGGGGAGGGGGGAGACGGACCGACCCTGCTGTGACTGAGCTCTCGCTAACTGGAATCTTTATTCTTTGGGGGGGAGTGGGGGGAGTTACTGAGTAAAAGGATTTTTGCTTTGCTGACATCCTGTTTGCTTTTTATTGTTTTTATTTTTAATTTTTACATCTCATTTGTTTCCTTTAACGCAGAAACGCTTCATTAAGGGGCTCCGACAGTACGGCAAGAACTTCTTTAGGATCCGAAAGGAGCTGCTTCCCAATAAGGAAACGGTGAGTACTGAGAGGTTCTGGCGAGCTGAAGCTTGGGGGGGGGGGGGGGAAGTGGACGGGACTTGGAGCGCTGGGGACTGGGGGGGTGGGGTGGGGATTGATGAGCAGTGGCCGTGTAGCGAGTTGGGGGGATCCGTGCCTTGGGGTGCTTGGGGAATTGCTCGACCCTCCCGGAATGGGGGAAGAGGGAGGTTCTCCATGTTGGGGGAGAGCTGGGGGTGGGGCTGAACATACGGGGAGCAAGGGGAAGCTGGGGGGGGGGAAGGGGAAGAGGGGAGGAGGAGGAGGAGGGAAGGATTGGCGCCCTGCGCTGTGCCTCTCCTCTCCGCCGTTCACCCTTGGATCGGACTAAGAAATTATTTCCTTCAAAAAGAAATTTTAGCCCTGGACTGTGTTTAGAGTACGCCACTGGAAAAAGAGCTCTTGCTAACGTAATGATTCTCCTTTTAAAAAATCAACTTTTGATTTTATATCATGAGTCTAGATTGCAAGTGGTTTAATAAAACGAATCAATACTTATATCCTTGAAGAAAATAAAGTTATTTTGTAATCATAAGAAATGGACTTTGTGAAGGAGATGGCTAAGCGAGCATTGTGGAATTCAAATCTAATTTTTTAAAAAAGTCGATGATGTAGGATAATTCATTTATGTCGCCGTTTAAACTTAGTAATTAGCCAAAGCCTAAAACAAACAAAATAGAATTAAAAGGAGGCTCATAGTTAAATTATAAATATCTGTTCAATTCTGCTGGTTTTTCTATGAAATGCTGCCCTTGTTTGGGAGTTATTTTAACTCTTTAGCATCCCTGCCTGGAAATACTGTTCTTTCAATCAAATCATACCTTAGAATTTCATAAAATTGGGGATCAATTCATCTCCCATTCCTGCCAAACATTAAGGTAGAAGGACTCATTAGGGAATAAAAATGTTCTGTACTTTTTAAAAGTGCAGTTACATAAAGGAAATGCCAGGAGAAATCAAGCATTATTTTACACATCATTGCCTGCCTTCCCTCAAAGCTTTCGCAGGTGGTATCTTCTTATGGGTGAAAACCTTCCTGTGCAATCCAGGAAGGAATGTGACACAGGGGCTTTTTGCTTGGAGCCACATTTTCTATATAGTATGTCTATGTCAAAATTACTATTGTATTTTAGTATGGTATGAGAATTTAGCTATGTGATGGTTGATTATTTTTTTATTTTTTTAATATGAGTTTTGATTTATTTAATTTCATTTCTCCTCCATTCTGCCACATAGAATGGACCTTCTGTGGACATAGGTAGGTTTTCTAGAGCAGGATAGGACTTTAGGAATTATTTAGTTCAACTCCTTCATTGTATAGAATAGAAAACTGAGGCTCAGAAAAGTAATTTGCCTAGTTTATCCAAAAAATTAGTAGAGATAGGGCTCTTTTCTTTCTCCAACTTATTATAGCCTTATTATCAAAACAGTGACCTCACATAATGGCAATTTCAACAAAAGAATGTGGCTGTTTCATTGAAATTCAAAGCATAGAAGTGTCTGTTTTGATAGTTGGTATTAATCAGGATAAATTAGGAAATCATGGAGTTTTAGTATTAAGAGAGGCCTGTGGAGAGAATATGGTTTATTACCTTTTACCGATGAGCATCCTGAGACCTGGAGAGGTTAACAATTTAATTACAAAACTATTTAGTGACATAGTCAAGAGCAGAACTCAGATCTCCTGATTCCTAGTCAAGAGCTCTTTTTCCCATGGCCAAATTATATATTCAGTATATTTTGTGTGTCTGAAAATGCTGAGAAAAGAATGTTCCAGAAGCACAGGGAAAAGGAAAGAACTAGTATTTTTGTAGTACTTCCTGTGTACCAAGCCCCATACTAAGCACTTTTTACAAATATTCTCCCCTTTGATCTTCCAATCTTCTGAGAATAAAAGGTTTCTTCTTATCCTCATTTTTCAGTTCAGGAAACCAAGGCAAACAAGTTGTTACTTGCCCAGAATCACAAAGTTTGGCTTGAGGCCAAATTTGAACTTGAATTTTCTTCATTCCAAGCTCAATGCTATATCCTCTGTTCCCACCTATCTCTCATCACATATCTAGAAGAAATGACTGAAAGACTAGATTCAGAATCAAGTTTGTGACCTTAGCTCTTACTCTCGCACTGGTGATAGCTTACAAGCTCTGCGCCTTTGAACAAGTCAACTTCTTTGTGCCTCAGTTTCTTTTTCTATAAAATGGAAATGAAATACTTTTTGAAATAAAGTTTTAAAAGGTAACCTAAAGCATAATACTGTGCAGGCCAGTGCCATCAATTTATTCCTTAAAATCTCATCACAACTGTTGGACTTGAGCAATTGTTAATGTGGAAAACAGCCTTTCTGGTAATTCCAGCTTTTTAAAGTTTGAAATAATTTTATAATGAGTGAATCAAAGCTTACACATTTGTGATTAGTGATAGTATAAAAAAGAAGTTTCATTAAGGAATGTTAGGCTCTGATTCATTGAGGTCCATGTTCTGCTGGAAGGAGCTTTGTTTTAGGAGCTTAAACATTTAGTGCAAGTCCTCCTTCTTGCTTGATAACTCTAAACAAGTCATTTAATCAAGCTATGCCTTAGCTTCCTCAACTGCAAGATGGGCACATTCATTATTTGATAAAGTTAACAGTATTGTAAGGAGTTGTAACATTTGTAAGGAGTAAGTAACTCCCTAGATCTCCCCAAGTTTCTAAGTTCCTGGGTCTCTATATGTACTTTTGAGTGAATATCAGATCAGGCATAGTACGTACTTTATACAGGCAAGCTTTTACTTATGAATTTTAATTTAGGGTACTGCAAAATTAGAAAAAAATGCAAACCCTATACAATATGATACAAGATATGTAGTATTAACTAAAATTTTAGTAACAAAATTTAACAACAATTTCAAGAGCTGTTAATGTATCCACTGGAAGCTGGTATTATCTGTTTTGGTGTAAGTGGGATAATCTTTGACCTAGAAAAGTTTGCTTAATTTCACTTAGGATCATAGATTTAGAGCTGGAAGGGGGACTTAAAAGTCATGTAGTACAACATTTTACAATTGGAGGAACTGTGATATTCAGTCTAGTGAAGTGACTTATCTTAGGTCATACATAGGTATTAAGTTGTAGGACTAGAATTTAAATCTAATCCAAATTCAGGGCCCTTTCCTCTGTGCCATACTTCATCTTCTGGCTTTTGGCAGTCCCTAATCTTGCTGATGAATCACTTAACAAAGCTTTAGCTCTTTTCTTTTACTCCTCTAGTGACTGAGTGTGAATACATGGCAACAAGACTCATCACTGGAACCTCTCCTCTTAATCTCATCATCTTCTTTGTTAACCCATAATTTGTTGATTTAAAAAAAAAAAAAACAAAAAAAAAAAAAACCTCTCTGTTGTCTACATCTTTTGACCATTCCAGCTTAGTTTTTCTCATGTAGTTTTTTCTCATGCTATTTCCAAACTTTTCACCAGGATATGGTTGTTGAAAAAGAGAAGCAAAAATAAATTTGGAAAAGCTATTTCCACTAAAGGGGAAAGGGGTGGTAGGGATAGGGGAGACGGGGGGGGGGGGGGGGGAGGGAGGGAAAGGGAGAGGGAGAGGAAGAAATGGATGGATGGAACTGATGGATGGAACTGGCATCTTAAAGGTCTTAGTGCAGTCTTGTTTCCAATAGCTTAAAACTGCACTAAGACTTTTGGAAGACTCTCTGTTGTATAACATTTTAATACCTTATCTCTGCTACATGTAATCAGAAGCAGAATAATGTGGAGTCCTGCCTTTGGCACCTTCTGTCTAGATGACCCTTGGCTGGCAGGTCATTTAACCTTTCAATGTCCCAAGCAACTTTCTTAAGTCTTGAAGTTGCAAAATAATTGCTGATTTGCCCTGGTGGGGTGAATATTTTTATAAGAGTTCCCTCTATCAATGAAATCACAGGTCTGCACTCAAAAAATCCCTCTGTACATCTCTGCCTCAATTTGATGAGCAGTGTGGTAAACCATAAGCATCCTGGCCTCCAGGCGCCATCTTTTTTTCTCTTTTATTTGTCAGTACATCCCAGCTAATCATTCACAGCCCACAAGAGGAAGGACAAAGGTTATTTCTCTCCTGGTACAGAAGATGAAGGAAATTTGTAAGCAGCCAGCTTTGCTTGTTTAAGAATTTGCTTATGAGTGAATTACTTTTTGAAGATTATTTATTAAAAAGCACACCACTTTTTCACACCAAATCTTCACTCTTGTAGGCACTTAAAAGTATTTCCCTTCTCTTTATTAGGATCACTAATCTTAATGATTTGAAGAATCAGAATGGTATAAACAGACAACTGAAGAACCTGTTTTTTCAGATTGAGCGTTAGCAGACCCGTGTGCTATTCTTAGAAAGAACCATAGTACCTTTTGATATCTTTGTGGGTTCAGACATCTCCTTTGTACAAGACAGATCAGATCCTGTCAAAGACTGGTAAATTACTTTGTTACCCAGAGTGCCCGTTCTGACATTTGTTGCCCTCAGGGGTGAAATATAGGAAATGGTGCTACGTCACAAGAGCCAGAAGCTCTTCAGCCCAAGGTGTACATGAGGACTTGATGGTTCTTCAGGGGTTATAGTAACACAAACAAAAACTCATCCTATGACTAGGACTGCATTCTGCCTCCTTTTCCTCACTCATCATTTACTGAGCATATCTCAAAATGTAGTACTTTACTTTGTTGAATGTTCCATTTTGGCTTTGTAAAAATCTCTTCTAGTCTTTCTCATATACTAAAGGAAATGATATGGAGAGAGATGCTAAGCTGTTAGAAGCTAAAGTTCTGGTGAGAGAAGGCTCTAATGTTAACCAGTTTGTTTTGATGTAGAGACATTTGAGAGATTCTTAGGGAGTGTGTGCATACCCAGTCGCCTTATTCTTTTTTAGGTTTCTATATTGGTTTTATAGGACCTAAAACCTGGCTCTTAAGAGTGTGTCCCCTGCTGAAATGGGGCTGCTGGTCTTGATTAAGGAAAACCAACATGGTTCTAGAGGTTTGAGTTGAATTGGTATTGTGTTAACCTCATCATACCCAAGAGAATATATATGCAAGTAAAACCTCATGTAGCCCCTTAGCATTGTGGTTGTGTATGTGCCCTATGTGTTCAGTCTTTGTCTTGCTCTGTATCCTTTCAACCGTCTTTCTCTTGCCTTTTGTCTCTCATACTCTTTTACTCTCTCAGATTCCCTCATTCATTCTTCTCTCTCTCTCTCTCTCTCTCTCTCTCTCTCTCTCTCTTCTCTCTCTCTCTATCTATATATATATATATATATATATATATATATATATATATATATATATATGAATGATAGACAAAGGCATTTAATTTTTTGTTGTTAAATGTAGAAACCTTGGCAGAGCATTCCAGATTTACTTTAGCTATTGGCCCTCTCTTTCCAGACACTACTTGGCCCAAACCACATCAGAGGCCACAGTGTTAAGTGCATTTGTATAAATCAAAATAAATGTCCTGTGATCTGGGCTTCTGAGAAAGAGATTGGAAACTATGTCCCTTGGGTTTGCGTTTTTTTCGAGCTCTGTTACAGAGTCATATTTGGATTTTATAGGATTTGTATAACTACTCTTGATTAGTTTACTTTCCTGCAAAAATAGAACTATTTCTACTGTCATTTTTAGATTATTTGCCTTGGAACATTAAATGAATAGTCCAAAAGGGTAAATAATCCTCAAATCATTTTGTTTTGGCTTTGAAATGCCTTACAGTTTGTCAAAAATTGGTGAAATAGATCCTATCAGCTAACAAACAAAACTCATCCATCTCCAGAAATTCCTTTGGAAACTGTAAGGTTTTCAGTGTCTGGCATTTGGATTTTAAGAAATAAAATAAAATAAATCTTGCTTTGTGTTCAAGTTATTTTCCCAGTTGATGAGATTATGTGAACCTTATACAGTGAACTCTGTGGGTCAGCATCATGATCCTTGTCTTGGAAACAAACTGAGTTTAGAAAAAAGACAATATCTCTTCCTTCTGGCTTATTTAGAGTAAGGCAGTGTCATGAAACTAATACTCTTAGTCTCTGGAGGCATACAGGAGGAGAAAGCAGACATGCCCTTGAACCTCTCCCACCCTCTGCTCTCATTTGTGTAGCACCTCACCCAGCAGTCCTTAGATTGGGGCTATCTGTGTCCTGGGATGAACTCTCCTGGAAATCTCTTCTGTTTTCAGAGTTAAGGAATCTGCAGACACAGTGCTTGTTCTTTCTAAAAAGCCAAATTAGTGGGATAAGAAGACATAAATCTTACTTTCATCTTGATTCCCCCCCCTCCCCCCCACCTCGTTGGAAATGTGTCTTTCTGTCCCTTGGCCTCTTTTCTTTGCAGATGTGGGAAATTGTGGCTGTGGCTGTGGAGCACTACAAATAACACTTGGTTAATGTGCTGGTTACGCTTTTTTGAACTGCTTCTTCTCTTGTTTTTTGTTAAAAGAGTGGCTCTTTTGGGAGGAAGAACAGAGAGGAGAACAAATTGGGAAATAAAGGAGATGCAAATATAATATATATTGATCAAATTTCATTTTTAAAAGAATAAGAAAAGTATATCAGTATTTGATTGTTGGAACAGTTGCAAGAGCTCACTGAGTAAAATGATAGCTGTTTTTAGTTTTAAATCAGGGTTAAAAGACTGCCAAGGATCTGAAATTTAAAATTTCAATTCAGGAAACAATATGAAAATCAGCCACCTGTGTTTTAGTTATATTTTTGGGAATGTATTTTCTGAAATATGTACCTAACTACTGAATATGCATTGTTCTTTTCTTTAGGCAAAATAACTCTTTCAGGCAGCAGATTCCTTTAGTTTTAAAGAAAAATGAATTCTATTGGGAAAAACACAGGAACTAATAACTAAGCCAAATTCTGTTAATATTGGGAGGCAGGATGACTCCAGTATGAGATTGCAGCAAAAAGGTTTATATAACTTCGGCTTATGGTCTTAGATAAACAATCTTAATTCTGGCTTCAGTAGTGCTTAATCTCTTGTTACCTAATCTACGGTATGGGATTCCTGAACAGGTGGGTGATTTGAAGAGCTTATATCTTATATCTGTGGCATAGCACTGGAGAAGGTCATTGGATTTAAAACCCAGTCCTCTCCTGCCAAAACTGCCTACGATTCTGCTAAAGCAGTCCAGCACATTCAGAAGCAAAAGCCAGTGGATTCTTTCTTCCCTTTTGTTCTGTTGATATAAATTATCATGACCAACTTTGGAGTTTCTTAACATAACCTCTTCTCTTCCTTGCTCCCCAGGATTTTGGTTTCACTGTAATCATCTTGAACTCTGACCTGGACTTATATATGATTTATACCAGGCTAAACACTGTCTTACTTTTTTATAAGAAAACCTTTATTTGAATGATGATCTTCCTCTTAATGAGGTGACCAGTGGTGGCTGTAGCAGCTGCAATAAACTGACATTTTTATAGTGTTTTAAAGTGTGCAAAGTACTTTACATAGATCTGGTTTCATCTGATTTTGTAGAATCATAGCTTTAGAAGTAAAAGGGACCTCAGAGACCTTCTAGTCCAAACCTTTTATTTTCCATTTATATTCCATGAGGAAACTGAAGTGATTTCTCAGGGTTACGTGGATGATCCGCATTAGAGGGGGTGTTTGAATCCAAGTTTTCTGGCTTTATCAGCCATCATACTGTGTAGCCCCTCATAACGATTCTGTGAGGCAGGTACTATAGAAACAATTGTTAATTCTCTGGCATGTCTTACAGATGATGAAGTTGAAGCCCTTCATTTTGCAGATGAGGAACTTGGGGTCTAGAGACAGATAGTAAACAACCAAAGGTGATGAATGACAGAATTGGGAGTTAAGACAAGTTTTTCCATTTTTAGATCCCTGGATTTATCATCCCATGCTGCCTTCATTTCCTTTTCTGGCCTTTTGTTCCTTCTCCTATAAAGTGAGAGGATTGCATAAGATGATCTATGGACCACTAAATCTGATCCGTCCTGTTACTTGCAGTTTTGTGTTGGCACAAGATTTCTTGACTAATTTCTTTCATTATCTATATCTGGAGAAACTGCATGAGCACTTTAAAAGGCTGTCAGGTTGGGGGAGGGAAAGGGAGAAGGCATTTGTACCTTTTCTTTTCCTTAATAATTTGGTCCAGCATTAATACAGACAGCACTGAAATTTTCCATTAGAAATACAAATGGCTGCCAACATAAACAGGCACTACTTCTTGGCAGCAAGGATAGCGATTCTATAGCCATTTCAGTGTAGAAAAGTTTATTGCTGTTCAACACAGGAACTAAATCTATTAAGTCTAATGGCCTAAAACCCATTTTTGGTTATCCTAAAGGATCAGTGAGTGGCTTAAAGTTCAATTGGAAGCAAGAACACTGGGGAAAAGCTTTGTTGTTGGCTTTTGGTTTGTTTGTTTGTTTGTTTTTTCTTCTTTTGCACATTAAGCCCAACTGGACAATTTTCATAACTGAAATACTTAGTGTGGGTGTTGGGAGAGGCTGCACCGGGGGCGCAGGGAGGAGTCTGGTTTTTATTTGTGACTGAGTACTTACTTAGTTGACTGGGCCTTACTATCTGATCTCCTAACAACCTTATATCTAATCAGAACATCACAGACTTTCTTTGTGTATCAGAAATAGTGTAGCTGAGAAAATAACTTACTTTTATGAAATACTTAAGCTGTAAAAACTATATTCAAATGAAGAACACCATGGACTTTTTAAGTAGAATTGAGCATAAAACTGTTTGCAAGGGAAAGATATTTATTTACTGTTGGTCTTCAACAACCTGTATTCCTAATGATTTGACTGGATTGTAGGTACCCATATTACTTGTGGATGAAAACATTTATGGCCCTTGGGCCTATGCAGACTGCCTCTTTATAGGGTAGTAAAACAAATGGAAGGGTTGAAATGGTCTTTAAAAAGACTTACAAGTTGTGATTACTTTCATGCTTTTTGTTATATTTATCTACTCAGAGCTCAGTCAAGATTTTATGCCATAAATAAGTGATTTTTCAACTTTTTCAACTCCATAGAACAATTTCTACTTTCAAGTGCTAATCGTAAGTTTTTTCAAAATAAACACACGTGAGATCAAAATATTACTCTTAAAGGGTGTGTGTGTGTGTGTGTGTGTGTGTGCGCTCGCGTGTGCGCACCTGTGTGCATGCATGCATATTTTAAGGAAGTTAGGCTTTACAAATTTTTTTTTGCCTAAGATTTTCCAAACAGAATTTTGTACACAATTTATTTTATTTGCTAGGGAAGATAAAAAAGTAAAAAGAATTGTTTGTATACTAAGCCTTCATTAATTAGTATTTTATCTAAAATGATGGTACTCACTACGTTTGTTGAGTAAGCCAGAAATTACTGAGGTATAGGTTTTTTTGTTTTTTCTTTAACTCTTTTCTGACTTAGTTTTCCAATAGTCATCAAGCCCTGGTTTCTGTGACCTCAAAAGAAGGATCATTTCACAGGTATCCAAAGGAGGCCTAGCTCTCCTGGGGTAAGCATAGCAAGTACTCCCACTGTGATCAGTTTTTCTTATAGTTTAATTCTCCTTTCAGTTTTCTCATTCCTTGGAGGCCCTTGTCATTTCTTTCTGCTTTGGCAATATATTTCCAATAGGAGTCTTAGTCTCTCTGATATGCTACTATTCCTAAGGATCAAGATTATGGCTTTGTGGTCTCCAAAAACACCAGTATTATCATAGAAGGGAACTGCAAACCACCTATTTATTTTATACTTTTGGTCTTTTTCTGGATGCAAAGTGTCTTGTTCTCTATAAAAGACACATATGTAGGGTGATTTTTCTTAAAGATTTGCCAAGTCTTGAGCCATTCCATTTCAGTTTATTTGCATGATAGCAACTGTGTAAGTTTAACTTTAGTCTTGTACTTTGGGTTCAGGTCCCTGCCATTTTAATTCATGTTCCTAGTTAATATGAAGAAGAGGACTCTGTCCTGTATGTCTTTGAATTTCCAATGGTACCTTGTATTGTAGGCATTCTGACAATGACTACAGTCTTAATGGGGAGACTCTAAGTGAGACACTCAATTCTTTCAAGGCTGATTCCTTATCCCTAAAGCAAATGAAGTGTGTAAACTAGAATTATTATAAGAATAAAGTAAGATGATTTGTAAAAACATTTTGCATATAAATGAAAGTAATTGGGGGAAGGGAGGATATCATGGTATATGTAATTAAGAGCCCTCTGTATGGGCTCAGATCCCTTGGTTTTCAATGCAGATTCTCCGTCCTGGGTTTTGGAGATGTATTTGTTTGTTTTATCTTGTTTCTGCTTTCTGTGAGTTCATTCTCTTTTCTGTAGCTTAGTCTGCTAAAATGCCATTTCTTGAAAGCCTTAGAAACTTTGCCTGTGCCATAGACAGCTTACTTGAGTAAAAAAAGGAAGAAGAAGAAAGTTTTTGAGAGAAAAACTTTATTAGCAATGGCATCCAGAAAAAGAACTAGGGCTTTGGTATGTGATAGCAGATCTGGACTTTCTTGGTCTCTTTTATTGTGCCCATCATTTGTGCCACGGTTCTATCTTCTAGGTTACTTATAAGATTGAGATCCATTATTTATTTTTCTCAGCAGGTTTAGTGAGCTAACTGAGGATAACGTTGTCAGAAAAACACAGAACCATTAGCCAATTGCAACTTGTCCAGTGAGGCAAATCTTTAGTGTAAAAAATGCCCATTGGAGATTTGAGCTAAGGGATTTGTATAAAGGATTTGGTTTTATAAGGTACTTCTCTCATGTTTTCAATGAGTTTACACTATTCAAATAGCCATTTATGGATTTCCTCCCCTTTCCATCTGTTAGAAATTTATCCTCATAGTCTGTTTTATTATCTTGGTAATGTATTCTCTGGAATTGTCTGCCTGGTTGAAATGAAGGTTCAATGAAGAAATCTTGGACCTTAAAGTTTACACGCTCTGGTGGTTTATTGTGATAGTTCTGAATTTACCCAAAAGAAAAGATACTGGGTACAACTGTCCATCTTAATGTCTAACCTTTCCCCCTATATAATGTTTGGAGAAACTCACTCAAGAATGGTCAGTGCTTTATTGTAGCATGAACAGTTAATTATTTGATGATGTAGGAGTATAGTATAAAAACCTGCCTTCCCTTTGGGAACTTGTGGATTATTGACTTAGACATTTTCTTCAAGTTTGAGAAATAATTCAGGCAGGCCTCCTTCATTTCTTGGTTCTGAAGGCAATTAGAAAGTGGACCAGAGATTTGAATGACATTGGGGTATTGTAAATAGTTAATGTTGAGAATCAGGTTGTAAAAGTTAACTTCTGCCTCAATTCTTCAAATTTGATTTTAATGCATCTAACAAATCAAACGCAAATTTTTCTTCTTCCCCATCCTAGATTTATTTTCATAGATAGTGAGATGATGATAGCACAGAAGGGAACTTAGTATCTACAAGAAAATAGGTGCTCTGAATTCCATGGATAAAATGGTGGTTCCAGTTGATTTCTATTTTATAAAAAATAAACAAAGATCTGTTTGGCAAATAATAATATCAACTCATTAGTCTGGTTTATTTATTTTGAACCCTAAACTTCATTTATTCATTTATTTATTTATTTGTTTGAAATAGCTTTTTATTGACAGAACCCATGCCAGGGTAATTTTTTACAGCATTATCCCTTGCACTCATTTCTGTTTCGATTTTTCCCCTCCTTCCCTCCACCCCTCCCCCAGATGGCAAGCAGTCCTTTACATGTTAAATAGGTTACAGTATATCCTAGATACAATATACGTGTGCAGAACCGAACAGTTTTCTTGTTGCACAGGGAGAATTGGATTCAGAAGGTATAAATAACTTGGGAAGAAAAACAAAAATGCAAGCAGTTTATATTCCTGTCCCAGTGTTCTTTCTTTGGGTGTAGTTGCTTCTGTCCTTCCTTGATCAATTGAAACTGAATTAGCTCTCTTTATCGAAGAGATCCACTTCCATCAGAATACATCCTCAAACAGTATCGTTGTTGAGGTATATAATGATCTCCTGGTTCTGCTCATTTCACTTAGCATCAGTTCATGTAAATCTCACCAGTCCTCTCTGTATTCATCCTGCTGAACCCTAAACTTTAAAGAGGGATCATGATTTAGTGGAAGGATCTCAGGCTATTTCTCCCATCCTGGCCCCAATATTTATTTAACTATAGGATTATGAGCAAGTCATTAAATTTTTTTTCTCATAATGTAAAATTGGAGGATTCATACTACCTGTTTTTACTTCTTGCTTGAATGGCTATTTGGAGGATGGTCCATTCCCTATGTCCCATCCTGTTTTGTAGAAGTGAAGGCTGAAGCATTAGAATGTAAGTTATGACTGTTAAAGTTTATATATTTCTTTGACAACATACTTAGAATCTTATTTAAGTTTGACTAGTATAGTACTAGCTATATAGAGAAAATTTACACTTTGTGTCCGTATCTTGGAAATCATTCGTTGAGTTAGCTTGTCTAGTTCACTTGAACTGGTGTGGGTGAAGCTAATTTCAGATTCATTAAGTATCATATCACATTAGTGCTCAACAACATGGCCAATTTTAGAAGCAAAAAATAGTATAATGCCACAAAAGCACTTGAGTAATAAAATTGCTGTATTATTGTCTCATTCGTCCGATAAATATTCATTCAATGCCAACTCTGTGCACTGAACTGTTCAACATCTTTTGGTTCTGTTGGTTGGTTTAGGCTATATGAACTGAACTGGCCAATGTATGACCAGGAAAGGAACCCAATAGACCATATTTCCTTTATAAACTGAATTGCTTACAGTTTCCTGCCTCAACGAACCCAGTCTATTTACAGAAAGGAATTTAAACTATTGTAAAATACATAAGAAAATAAGAGTAAGTGCTAGAGTTGTGTGGTACAGAGAAGTCAGAGGAACTAGAAGTTAGTGAAGGCTGAATGTCATGGAGAAAGTGAAATTTGAACTAGGCTTTGAAAGATAGTCAGAATGTTAATTGAGCTTGCCACTTTGGATTGTAGCAGGGATTCTTAATCATTTTTGTGTCATAGAACCCTATGACAGTTTGGAAAAGCCATTTTTTTTTTTTAAGCTCACAGACCCCAGGTTTAGAAACCCTTGGACTCGAGAGACCCAAACCACATGAAGCAAAAATCTATGTGTCTGGAATTATAAATAGTTTAATTTTGAATGTGATCAGTAAAAGAATTTATTTTGATTATTTATATTTGTTACAAGGATTTGTTGTTGTTTTAATGAAGAATGTAATGGGAAGGATATAAAAATTTTAAACTTTTAACAAGTGAGCCAAAAAAAGGAAGGCAGTTAAAAAGGAAACACAGGCAAGCTTTGAAAGTAACATGTGGAATTTGTTATATACGTTTACAAAAATAAACTGTATATGAGATTTATGATTTCACACAGTGAAACAGGAGCATCATGAAGAACATGAAGTTTACAGAGAAGATAAGATTATCTGTTGCACAGTTATCCGTCTTTATTGTACATCAGGGTCATCTGTATTTCTTTCTGCCCTGGCCAGATGCTACCCACTTCTCTCAGACCCTGAAGGCTGCCTCCCCAAGCCCAAGACCTGAACAACCAGGTTGGGGGTGCTTTCACTTCTCCCCACATCAAAAGAGTTAAGAGTTTGCAGTTCTAGACTGAGGATGGGATATGTCTCTTCTTCCAACACTTTTAAACTGATGTTAAACCTCCCTCCCCTGTTGGGTTCTATTTGTCAATAGTCCATATTTGGGAAAGATCTCTAGTATTCTGAAAATTGAGCTCTGCCCTTGGAAGTGTCTCTCCCATCATTATATACCTCAACAATGATACTGTATGAGGATGTATTCTGATGGAAGTGGATCTCTTCGATAAAGAGAGCTAATTCAGTTTCAATTGATCAAAGATGGGCAGAAGCAGCTACACCCAGAGAAAGAACACTGGGAAATGAATATAAACTGCTTGCATTTTTGTTTTTCTTCCCGGATTATTTTTACCTTCTGAATTCAATTCTCCCTGTGCAACAAGAAAACTGTAGGGTTCTGCACACATATATTGTATCCGGGATATACTGTAACCTATTCAACATGCAAAGGATTGCTTGCCATCTGGGGGAGGGGGTGAAGGGAGGGAGGGGAAAAATCGGAACAGAAGTGAATGCAAGGGATAATGTTGTAAAAAAATTACCCTGGCATGAGTTCTATCAATAAAAAGTTATTTAAAAAAAAAAAAAAAAGGAAGTGTCTCTCCCTTTAGACTGGGAGTTCCTTAAGAGTAGGGACTTATCTTTCTTTGTATCCCCAGCATCTTAACACAATGCCTGGCACACAGTAAGTACTAAATGCTTGTTGACCTAACTTCACTTCCTGGTGAAGGCCACTCCCCTATCCATTATTCTAGCCTTCCTCTAATATGCTCATGATGCCAGTAATCATAATCTGCATAAGCAATATAACAGCAAAATGAAAGATTTTTCAGAAATTATTCTAATAATTCTTACCTTTAAAAAAAGGGACTTTTCTAAAAAGAATAATGCAAGTGTTCATTATCTTACTTTGTTTTATTGAACAAATATTTTTTAGAATGCCTTCTTTGTCCATTGCACTGTGCTAATAACTGATGGAAATAGAAAAGTGAATGAAATGTGGACCCTGTCTTCAAGAAGCTTAGCTGTCTAATTAGAAAGATTTAAGACCATACACAGATTAATAAAAATTATGTAAGAAGGCAATGATATGTTTTTAGGTGAGATGAAGTAGAAATGATTTTTAATTACTTGTGCCTCTTTGGGGCCACATACTCAGCTTAGGCATGTAGCATTTGAAATCTTAGCAGATAGAATAACTAGTGTAGCAGTAGATCCAAGGTTGAGAATCCCAGCATCCAAAGTGGATGATCTAAGATTGCTAGTGACCAGACTAACCTCTATTTTTTTTTGTTCAGAATACAACCATGCATGAAATAAATGTTCTTTCTTCATGGAACACACCATTGGCTTTAATTGCTGCTTTCTAAATCAAACTCTCGCCAGGAATAATATCCACAGTCTTGGCACTTAATCAGTGCTCAATCCCATTATTTCTATATGTTTCTATAACTGTAGTTGATATTAAAATAAGGATAATCTAATGCATAGATTTTTTCCTTTGTGCTTGAGGCCTTGGCTTCAAATCAGCTAAATTTATTTTTCTTTTAAACAGACTCAGGAAATCTGTAGCACTTAAAAGAAGGATCAGTGGATTTCATCATGAGAGTAACAAAGCGGGATGTGTACATTTCCCAGTGTCAGAGAATCTACTTTAAACTCTGTCCCTCCAAGCACTTCCCAAAACAACACTTAATAGAACAGTTAGTGTATTAAGTCTGTGGTCATACTTTCTACCATCAGCAGTCCCTACTGGAAATAGATTTAGTTGAATTGATTAGAATGTTGGGCCAGGGAACTCAAGTTCTAGAACTTCCCTCAGGAGCAAACACGAGCAGGGTCAGAGAAGATTATCGATCCCAATTTGGTGCTGGTGCTCTGGATACAAACAAAGCTGGTTTATCTTTCCAATTTTCTAATCTAGGCCTCCCTCTGCTGGTTCTGTAACAGTTTTGAATTACTTCAGAAATGTGTTCTATATTGGTTATACATTTAAGCCTTTTCCCCTAGCTTTCCATGTGTTCAATTGCAAATGCAATTGAGCTATGCTTTAGTATTGAAATATTTTCATGTATTGAGAAAGGATGTGGTTAAAATGTACTCCAGAAGAACAGCCATTATGCTTTATCTCAGTATTTGTATCTCCCCCCGCACCTAACAGAGTTACCCCCACCAGAAGCCATTTAATAAATGTTTGTTGAATTGAAGTAATGGAAAAATATGTCACAAATTGTGTCATTGCCTCTTTAACTCCCAGTTGAATTTTCTGTTTCATTTTGTGCTTATTTAGAGTTCTTTTCCTCCAGCTCCCAGCAGGAATGGAATCATCATATATAATAAGTCTAACCTCTAAACCAGGAAGAAAATGTTTGACTCATAATAAAATGAGAAATCGTTTTCTTCTATTTTGAAAAGTCTTTCCTTTTGTTTAACATGGAGACTATTTTTGCCCTAAAACCTGGTCCAAGTAAGCATTTGTACATCCCAGAGGAACTTTTGATTTACTTTCCCAACTGTGCCTTTCTTTCTCCTTTAATGATCTATGAAGCTCTGAGACTTCAGAAGAGAACAGTAGTCATGTTTAAAAACTACTCCAACTGCATAAAGGTTCTAACTCATTCCACATGCTGGGTTTTTGACTTCCGCAAAGACTGACCTCCCACAAATTTTGGTTGTACTATAAGATATTCTCAGCTAGGACATTGATAACACTATTGTCAAATTTCTTTTTCTTAGAAAAATTGCAATAAAAATTCTGGGCTCTTGGCCAGTGTGGACTGTGATAAAATAATAATGTTTCTCTTGCTCTTTGTAGCTATTCAGAGTTTGATTAGGTTTGTTTGCCATAAGTCTAATTTTGTTCCCCGTTTTTATGGCTTTAAAGAGAAACCTTGCCAAAATTTCTTGATACAAGCTGTTCCATTTTGTAAGATCCCACTGTGCTTTGCTTTTTCCGGTAGGGAGAGGAAGATGAAAAGACACACAAATAACTAACTACACCTTTGTATTCTTGCTTTTCTTGTCTTTCTTTCATGGGATTGTAAACCTAGAGTTGTAAGGACCTTCAAGACTATCTTGTCTGCATGTTAGTGAAGAGTTCTATTTTCTCATGTTTGCAGTTATCAGGGGTCCCAAGATCATTTTCTGATTCTTGACCACTCTAACAAAATGGCATCTGTAACTACTGCTTTTACATTAAAGGATAAGAACAACCAGGACATCAAGGTTTTGGTTCTGAGCCAATGTCACTTTGAGCAAGATGAAGCATTTTGTCACTGGAGAGGATGAGGCAACAGCCTCCAGAAAGAACTCCATCACTGTCAAAGTGCCTTGTGCCAGCTAGCTAGTCCACAAGCATTATGGTGAATGCTTCTGCAGGTTGCATTGTTTCACTTAGGGCTTTTTTATGATGACCAAAGGATAGACTCCCAACGCCTAAAGCTTTTTCATCTTTTCTATTCTGTCTCATTTTTATTGAACGAACAGTTTTAGTGTGTAATGTTCGGACTAGCTTTCTGGAGGCCCTCCGGATGGACCTTCGTTTCAGCCAGATAGACACCACGAGAATGGTCAGGAATAGAGTCTAGAGTCTTTATTATCCCTTTCACAGTCTGTGTCTGTCACAGTCTGACCCAGTCTCGATCTTAGTGGAGGAGTGCAGGAGGCAGGAGAGCCACAAGGAGGATGGTCAAAGATGGAATATCTCATTTCCAGTCCTTTCAGCCTTTAAATACCCTATTACAATTATATCATTACAGCATACGGAGTATGTGTGAACTAGAGAACTATTATATCACCATGCTAAGTACTAAGCATATGTATACTAAAGAACCATCATCTCATCAATTCCACTGAGTTAACATCTTGTAAGTATCTTTGTTTCAAATATACTTCTCCAGAGTTCCGGCCCTCTAAACTGGTGCTCATAATTCTTGGTCATTTTATACAGTATATTCTTACTCAGTTTTCATATTTGTAGTAATAGTGGTAGTTTCCATAAAATAATTTTTTCTTCCTTTCTGATTTGAGCTTTTTAGGGGAAAAAAGAGAGAGAGAGAGAATAAATTGGTAAATAAAGAGTTGTGTTCTTTAGTCTAATCAAGCAAAAATTATTCCCAGCTGTTGATAGACAGTAGCAATCTTTAATATACGGAGCATATGTTGGTAATTTTAAGGTTAAGTCATTAGTTACACATTTATACTTTGACTCCCTGATTCATCACAAGACTGAATGATTCATCCAGACCCATAATTACTGCTGTAAAAACTCTGTGATCTTTTGATCTTTGTCTCCAAGGCCACACCTCTTTGTTCTGATGCTAATTAAATATGTGTTTTGGTGGGCAGTTACCTAACACGTTTAATAAATTGGGAAGTGATGTAGTTGCATCAACAATTAGCAAGTAAGGACTAGGCTTACTAATAGTTCTAGTGCCAAATATTTATGTGTCTTTAGTTAAAAATCATGGGGTTGTAGTAAGTATCCTACTTCTCTCATTTCTCAAGTGGCAAGGACTCACAGGAGTGTATATATTTAAATATTTTTGAAGTACATTTTTCTTTATTTTGTTAAATAGTTTCCAGTTACATGTAAAAAATTTTAACAATTAAATTTTTTTGACATCTAAATTCTCAGAAGGCAAGCAATTTGAGATTGATTTTATGTATATGAAGTCATACAAAACATTTCCATGTTCCATATGTTGCAAAAGAAAATACAGGCAAAAAAGAAAAAAATATTTTTAAAAGTATGCTTCAGTCCACATTCAGAGTTCCTCATTTCCTTTCTGGAAATGTTTAGCATTTCTCTTCATGGGTCTTTTGGCTCTTTTGGAATCGTCTTGGATCATTGTCCTGATCAGAGTAGCTAAGTCTTTCACAATTAATCATTCTTTATGTGAAAAATTGAATAATGCTCACACATGATTTTACTGAACAAGTAAAATATATACCAACATGTACCACTTACTCTGTAAGTAAAATTTAATACCAAAAAGTTAGTGTTGGTTTCATAAACATGAGCTCAAATAGAAAACTATAGGCAAGTGCAATATAACAATGCTGGGAAAATCGCACTTACAAGAGGCAGTTAGTTCCATAGGCCTAATGTTACAGACAAGCAATGCTCAGAGCATTCTTAAAGTGCATTTGATTCTTGTGTATTAATGGTATTATTATGAAATGATTTTTAGAGTGAAATATGTCTGGGTAAATAATCATTGATATATACAAGATGGTATGGGGGTTATAAAGAAGTTTAGCACTTGTGAGATGTCTAATATAAAATAAGACATTCTTCTAGTAACTGTCAAATGACCCACTTTTTTTTAAGGTCTGAATTTAAACATCAAATAAAATGAGCATTTCTATATATAAAGTAGAATAAAAAGGAATTATAAATGAAGTTATATGTAACTTGATTTTCCTTTTAAATATAATGTATTTAACATGTAACTTGCAAAAGCTTTGTGTTTCCTTTTGACTTTAATTTTTTCTGTAATTTTTCAAAAAATTCTTCATGTAAACTCTTATTTTTCTTTCTTTTCTTGCAGTCTTCCTCTTCCTCCAACAAACCCTTGCATCATATATGCCAGGGGTCTTCAAACTTTTTAAATAGGGGGCCAGTTCACTGTCTCTCATACTGTTGGAGGGCTGGACTATAGTAAAAACAAAAAACAGTTTTGTGGGCCTTTAAATAAAGAAACTTCATAGCTCTGGGTGAGGGAGATAAACGTCCTCAGCTGCTGCATCTGGCCCGCGGGCTGTAGTTTGAGGCACCCTGATATATGCAGTCAAAATTTCATATTGTCCATGTCCAAAAATGCATATCTGATTCTGTACCTTTTGAGTTCATCATATCTCTGTCAAGCTTCATCATTATTTGTCCAGAATTGTGTTTGGTCGTAATTAGATCAGTTGACACAGATTGAAGCCCCTTTACTTTTTGTAGATACTCTTGGAGAAATAATATAGCCAGATTTTAATCAAATTAACCTTGTAATGAGACACTTCATATTCAGCAATTCATATTGCTGCCCCATCCTTGGCCCATACTTGAAGTCTTTGTAACTTTGTAGGATCTGTCAGATCTTGTACTTTATAATCTTAGCCTTAATGGACTCAGAGTCACCCCTGTACTATATGGTGAGACATCTGGAGAGGACTTAAATAGAGGAGAAATAAGATTTAAATTCTAATTCAATGCAACAGCAGAAAGAATATAGGGCAGTAAATGATTCATATCTAAAGTAACTTTATAACTCCTGGATCATACAATCAAGTTGGAACACTAGGCCTCTTCTCTGTTCCTCATGACTTATTAAAACTCTTCAAAACAGGAATTATGCAAATCAGAAAAAAATCTGTTTCAGCTCTCTCCCATGGGTACAGAACACCAAGAATCCAAACAAGACGAATCAATCAATCAATAGCCCCATGTCCCCAAATGTGCTCACTCGGCATTCCTTTCCTTGCTGCCTACCACTCACTACTCTGCCTTCTCAGGTTTGCAAGGGGTTTCAGTTCTGGAGCACCATACTTTCTCAATGCCCAAGGAATACAAAGGGTACAGAAGCTTTCTCAGCCTGGGTTAGCAGCTTCTGTAGCACAGTGGAGTCCAGTCAGTGAACAGAAGAACAGATGGAAGGAGGCCATGATCCAGGTGGCTCTCTACTGAGCCTGAGAGAAAGAGTCCAATATCCAGTTTGAGTCAGTTCCATTCCCAGAGAAGTCATTTGGAGCAGATAAGGCTAAGAAAGGAAGGTTGGAGCTAAGTTATAGTGAGCCTTGTCTCTTAATTTAAGGGATTTTAATTTTATTCTGTGATCACTGTTGATCTTGAGCTGAGAAGTAGCTCAAAATAACTGGTTTAAGAACAAATCTGAAGCCAATACATGCCTTGGGGCAAGGTTGTAGGGAATACTAGTTATATAAAGTCAGTTAGTAAACATTTATTAAGTCCTTACTTTGTGCTTAAGCTCTGTTCCAAGGGCTGGAGATATAAAAAGAGGCATGAGATAGGCGGAAAAAAAAAAAAAAACCCACAAACAAGCCAACTATAGGCAAGTTAAGTAGGAAATAATTAAGAGAGAAGAGAGGCAGGCACTAGGCTGCCTGGAGGAGATGGAATTTTAGTTGGAACTGAAGAAGGCTAGGATATGGAGATAAGGCTTGGGAGAAGCCTGAGAAAATGTCCTGAGTTGAGATGGAGGAACTTCAAGGAGACCAATGTCAATTGGATCAAAAAAATAAAGTTACTGTGATAATAGTCATGGTTTTATAAATAGTTGGACCATGATAGTAGAGAGAAAAGGGAAAAACAAGATGGATCTTTTAGTAGAGTGTTGGAATCTTTACAAACTGCTAACTCATCAGAGTTGATAGATTATTGATCTGATCTTATAAGAAAATGTTTTGGGCCAGAACCTGAAACAAGGTACTAAGTAGAACTAATTGATAAAATGCTTGTGTTCACACCTTTATTCATTGGAGTTCACACATTTCGGAAATTTCAGGGTTAAGGAAATAAACTTTGCTACTTGAATTTTGGGTGGATTGTGAGAAAGTTACTGTATCAATTCTGGATATTATTACCTTTGGTGTTGGGTTACTTGAGTTTAATTTTGACCTTTTCAGGTGTATTTGCTGAAAGAAACAATGAAAGACTTTATGTAATTAAAATTAAATTGGATTCATTTCTTGCTCAGTGTCTACATTGTTACCCAAAGCTAAAAAGGAAGCAAAGTCCTTTTGATTGTAGCTGAAGAAGGCTTAGGACAATGTTTCATCTCTCTATTCACTATGCCTTTTTCTAGGTCAGATTAGGAGAGCTTGAAAACTAGGAGGTGGTTCCTTATGTCTTTTCACTTTTCTGTCTGGTGGACTTGCCTCTCTGAATTCATCATTTTTCTCTTTGAACCTTTCCCCTCTTTCATACAACCTTACTATTGTCAAGGACATCATCATTCTTCTAATCCCAGTCTCCCAATTTAAGTGTCCCCCTCCATTCTTCACTTTACCCCCTGTATTCAGTCCCTTGTCAGGGTTTGTCAATTTCACCTTTGCAAAAATCTTTCCAGTGTGTTGTTCCCATCTCTTCTTTGATACTACTGAGGTTCACTTTCCTTTCTTGCTATTTCTTGTACATATCCCCCAGAGTCAGAAATATGTATGTTGCCTCATAAGACCTTTCGTCTTTTTGGACATTTGTTATTTGATGACACAATGTTGAATTCAAATCTCATGACAGCTTTGGTATACTCAGCTAAATATACACCTAATCTAAAAAGGATGACTTTTTTTAAGTGGCATCTAAATGATTATCATTGCTGAAGTCTCAAAGGAGCCAAGTATTATTCCAAATCTCTTTTGTAAGGGCTCCAGCCCCAAACCCCTTCCCTGAGACGGTCTTCCCAATCCCTTCCAGTTACCAGTAGAATTACACCTGCCAGAATTTCTATTTTGTCTCATTGAACTGCCCTTGAAGGAGGCAAAAAAAACTTATTTCATACTAGATGATTGTGTCTATTTGGGTGTTTCCCTACTTCCCTTTAATTATTATTAACGTTATTTGAAGGCATTTGACTAGAGACATTTGCTAAATTTGTCTGGCAGATTTTATTTGGGTCTCTAATCAAGATAGAAATACATTATAAAATGAAGTCAAATGTGTATGTACAGGTCCAGGCTTATGTAGAAATGAGTGTTTTTATATTCATAGTGGTTTTGTAAATCTTGTTAAATTGAAATTAGGTTCATTAATGAGCTAACTGTTCTCCTTAAGAAACTTTTAATGCTTTATGTTCCCATCTCCATGACCTTTGACTGTGGTTTTCCATAAAAGACTTTCCAGTAAATCTCAGGAACCTTACCTTCAAGTAATTCCATTATTTTGTTTATTTAAATGTGGAAATCTAAAAGTTTTCCACTTACTTGAGAGAATTTAAGAAATGTCATATATTAAAAAAAAATCCAGTGTGTTATTTTGACATCTCTTTTGAAGCTATATGTGTATGTTTGCTTTTGCTGAATCACCCTTCTTTTCCCCTCTGTTACCTTTTTCTCTCAATCCCCTTTTCTAGCTACCATCTATTTCCCATTGCCTCAGATACTTAGACAGCTGTGCAGGAAATAAGGTTATTTCCCCAAGCCAGTAATGTGGTCAGAGATCAAGGAGGAAATCATCCATTCTTTGGAGGTGTTATTTTTAATTTTCATTCCTTAACACAATAAAGTGTTGCTGATTCCCCCTGTTAGGTCCTATACTTCCTCCCTCTCATACAGCAAATCAAGACATGCTTCTCTGGAAGGTAGACAGATGTTAGCCCAAGGGGACTTAAGGTTTGCTCTTTGTGTTCAATGCTTTTGGGGGCTCTTTCAGAGACTTTAAAATATATTGCCTTTTTTCCTTTTATATGGTGTGTTAACATAATTTTTTTACAGGGTTTCCCCTGATAAGGTTTAGGCTTGATTGGTATTATTTCTCTTTCCTCAAGTGATCTTCAGTGACTCACTTTTTTCCAAGGCTATATTATACCTTTCTCTTCCTCATGTAAAATTGTTGGAAAACAGGAACGTTGATCTCTTTCTTCTTCTTTCCATTGAGACCTACTGAGGAGACCCCTTGTAATATTTATCAGCAACATCCCATCTCTAAAGTGCAGGGCTTTCTATTATTAAATACCATGATTAGAAATGGTGTATTATGTGTTTGATTTGTTTGACGAAGAGATTTGTCTAAACTTAGTGAGGAAATCAAGTGATCAAGAAATATTAGAGCTTTCTAAAATCACTTCTCCAAGCTGAAAGGTGAATTTTACAGTATCCGAACACACATATTTTTACTGATGTCAGGGCATCAGAATGCAAAATAAATTTAGAAAGTAAAACCAAAAGATAATAGGAGAAATGCCTGGTATTTGAATACTCCCATTATTGTCTTTGATGTTGAGTAGACATTTTAAACTCTTTTTGTCCAAAACCAAATTCATCATCTTTTCTTTTGAACCAACTTAGGTGTCACCCTCCATTCTTCACTTTCTTACCCTTATAATCCAGTTCCTTGCCAAGGTTTCTCATTTCACCTTTGCAGCATTTCTCCAATGTGGCCCCTTCTCTTTGATACTGCCACCTGCTAGTACAGACTCTTATCTCTTCACTCCTGGATTATTACAGTAACCAGTTGGCTGATCCACCTGCCACAAGTCCATCTCCCATCCATACTCTAGACCATCCTCCATTCAACTGCCAAGGTGATTTTCCTAAAGCATCTGTTCTACCTGGCATCCTCTTCTTACTCGGTAAAACTAAGGATTTCTTATTGCTTCCAGAAACAAATATAAAATCCTTTGGCATTTAGAGCCCTTTATAGTCCCTATTTCCCTTCCAATTTTTCTTATACTCTTATGCCTTCCTACCTCTTATATTCTTCCATTCAGTGACAGTAGCATCCTCATTATTCTTCAGAAAAAAATAATCTATCTCCTAACTCCAGACAAATTTTCTCAGAAGGGGACCCTCCTCCCCCATTTTTGGAAACCAAGAAGAAATGATAGTTACTCATTCAGGTATCTTTTCTTTTTTGGCATGAAAACTATTAAGTAAATAAAGTATCCTTATTATATACGAAAGCAAATATTTCATACAAAGGTATTAACAGGTTAAAGGTGAAGCTTTGGCCACCTAATTGTCATTGAAAATGAACTTGGATAAAAGAAAACATGTTCTTTGTATCACAAACAAAATTATCCTTTCTTTTAAAGGATAAAACCTTGTGCAATATTGTTGTGATTTTCTGTGTAACATCAAGACATATTTATTGTTACCATTTGAACCGATTTCATTTGTCATAATCGTATACTTTTGTTAAGTTATATGGCACCTGATTTCACAGAAAATTGAAGGTTAAAAGAATCACTAGTGATGTTTTTAATTTAGTTAAATCCCTTTGTCTTTTACTAAATCTCTAATAATCTAGATCTGGCCATCCTGAGGCCTCACAGGGCAGCTTATACAAATATAAGAATTTGGGCATCAAGAAATGCAATTTGCCTTAGTCAACATAGAAACCAGAACCCCTACACCTAGAGTCCTTGGGATATGTTTTGGCTGTATAAGATGTTGTGCCAGTCTTTGAATCACTGAACCAAAAAAACAGTTAAATATGGAAGACTTATTCCTAACTCCATTTGTGGTGGAGAGGTGGTTTGGGAAGAGCATCTGTGGACTTTCTTCGTTTTAATGGAATGGAAGAAAGGGAGAGATTTTTAGAGTTTTATAGAAAGTATTTCTGAACTTCCCAGAGAGGAGACAAGGCCAGAAAATGTTAAAATTGTCCTGGAAGCTAAATTAAGATTAAAATGGAAATTTTCTGAGTAAAAGAAAATACACTCCAGTGAAACCTTTCAAAATCCACAAAATGGGCACTGTAGAAAATAAGGAAGAGCTTCTTTGGATTAGAAGAATGGGAAGGATGCTGTTTTTGGAGACCTGGGTTCTGGTCCCAGCTCTGCCAGGGGCTTCCCCTCTCCTTCCTTGCCTCCAAGGGTTTTGAATTAAATTATATCTAAGGTTTCTGCTAATTCTAAAATTCTGTGATTCTGCTAGCCCTCCAGCCCCTTATAAATATAAGCTCCCATGCCTTTTAGACTGAAGTTGAATGGATTTGTACATTAATATTCTTTCTAGTAGCTTCTTGGTTCCTTTTCTTTTAAAATCAGTACCCGTCCTTGAATACTAACCTCATTTTTGTCTGTAGCATGCATAGAATAGAATTTGTCATCTTGCTTTAGGAAGTACAGAAATCCTTGAAAATGCCTCCTAAAATGGTACAGAATATTCATTGCTGCAGTGTTATTCTATGTGTGTCACTTGCATCAGTCAGAGTGCTGCTCTCTGAATGGCTGAAACTTTAATAGCAAACATCCCTTCAGGGTTTGTAATTTTCCAGACAAGATGGCCGAGTTGATAGAAATGTTTTCAACACAGCCTTGTAGCAGATGTTTGCCCTAATGCTAGCTTAACAAATGTTGAACATAATTCATTACTGCCTTCTCATCTCTTTTAGATGGATGCAATGGCTAGTGAGATTTATAAATATTTTGTTTCAGGCAGTAATTAAAGCTACTAAAAGGAAGGATGGAAGTGGGGGTAGACTGTGTATAGTCATAGCAGCTGTCCTGTGTTGACAGAAAAGATCAATTATTTCATGATGGCAGTTTCTGTAAAGCCAAGAAAACAGCGATGTGGGGTTAGGGGAGAAAAGAGGCAATACTGTGTGTGTGTGTGTGTGTGTGTATGTGTGTATATATATATGAGCTTGCATTTAGATATTTTCGTCTAATGGGTAGCTTTTATCAGAGAGAAGGAAAAAAGAATTGTTTAGCCAGCTGTAAATAATACTTTTAAAATAATCAGAATCAATATGAGTTTTTTAAAATAGCTATTCCTTAAAAGGTCCCTGAATAGCTTAAGAATCTCATGTCTATGTTATATCATTGAAGATGAAACGACATTTTAGTAATATTTCAGGACATTGTATTTCAAAACATTTGCCTTGTAGGTTATATGTTTACCTTAGATTACCTTTTCCTTTTTCCCCATTTCTCTGAGTAATGCTGTGATTTATTTAATTTCTGACTAGTAGTTTTCAGGATATTGACACTAGTTATCTCTGGAGATTTTAATCCTCAAAGACTTGTACAAACTCGAGCTATGAATTTTGATTTCATATTCAATCCCTTTTCAATCAGAATAGAAACCTCAGCACTATGTATGTTCTATAGAGTTTGGAGTTTTTTGTATGGATGTGTTTGTATTACTTGGGCTAGTTTTTTGTTATCAGAATTAATAGTCCTACCTACTTTATTTGCAATTTATAATCTGTATGATAGAATTTAACTCATTACCTTCCCAGCAGAAACCTTCCATGTCTCTCCCCTCACCCCAAATTAAGAGGGTTTGAAATATTCAGTAAGCTATTATTATTGACATTCATTCCTTAAAATAATTTCTTATACCAGATTTTAAAGGTTTATAATTTATTTCTATAGATAATGAATTCTGATATGCTACCTCTTGAAGAAAACATTTTGCAAAGAAACTTTTCTCTTAATTTTTATATAATTATCTTTTTTCCCTTGTTATTTGCCTATGTTTCCGCTTCTTGTAAATATTTATGAGGTAGCTTTTTTTTTTTTAATAGTCAGTAGCATGTATTAGGCCCCTACATGTCACATGGGAAGATAAAGCTTAAGGGATGTTCCTGAAATACCTAGAAATTTGAACACACAAGGAACAGCCCATGCCCCAATTTTTTGATTTTTTAAAAATAGAACTCGCATTATTCAGAATTACTTGATTTTTTTATTGCTTAAAAGAATCAAAAATGTGAGTTCTGCTTATTCTTCTCCAGTTAGTAACCACATGTAGGAAATCAGCAAGGAATTAAAAGCAGAAAACTCTTTAGTAAAGAAATCACTTTCCTGTATTCTATCCCTAGTAGAGTCTTTATTTTACAAAAGGAAAGCTAGAATATGATGCATTCTCGCAATCTAACCATAAAGGAAATACTACTAAAGAATTAAGGTACCAATCTTAGATACTATTTAATTGGATAGGTAATGTCATCATTGCTGTCATTTTAAGGAAATGACAAAAAGGAAAAGCACATACAAAATGGCCTGGGAATACTTAACTATCCTTCCATAAATACCTTCCTGTTTATTCTTTTTATCCTTGCTGTTATTCTTGAGGCAGAGACCTGTTACTGCCTGCACTAACAGTCTGAAAGAGAGTGGTATTGGTTGTATCCATGCTTTTAGTTCCTAATTTGGGGATCCTTTGTTGGATTCTTATCCAGATCACTCCCACTCCCAGGCTCTGTCCTGGGCTCTTTTTCTTCTCTTCTTTCTCTGTATTATTTCACTTGATAATGTTGTCAGTTTTCATAGTTTCAATATATGACTCTAGAGATGACTTTATTCTATTTGTCTACTCTTTTTGTTTTTTCCTGACTTGCAGTCTTATATCTTCCATGATCTGTTGGACATCTCAAACTGGGCATCCAGATATCTTAAACTCAAGAGGCTAAAATGGAACTCAATATCCCTCACTCCAAACCCTTTCTTCCTCCTGACTTCCTATTACTACTATCCAAAAAACCACCATCTTCCCAGTCACCCATATATGCAGCCAAGGTGTTGTTGCCTCATTCTCACCCCCATAGTTCATCAGTGGTCGAGTCTTGTCATTTCTACCTTTATATTATTTCTTATGCATCTTCCCCTCTCTCTTTTGACAACTATCTGTCCTCTAGTATAGAACCTCAGCCCTTCATGTCTAGACTATTATTGTAACCTTCTGGTATGTCTCTCTTCTTCAAGTGTACCTCCACTCAACTGTCAAGTTGATTTTCCTAAAGCAGAAGTCTAATCATGTCATCTTTCTATTTTATCAACTCCTCAGGAAGAAAGAGCAAATCCTCTATTGACTTGTTAAGCCCTACCTAACCTATATCATCCCACTTTCCTAGTCTGTTCTACAAAAGTAGTGACACTGGCCGCCTTATTGTTCCTCACTCCATGTGCCTTTTCACGGGTTTTTGTTTTGTTTTGTTTTGTTTTTTTATTGCAAAAACATACAGAAATTTGAATGTCAATTCACAATATAATACATTATGGCTCTTTTTTCTTTAAAAGGAAATTGATAGATACCATTGGACAAGCAACAATACTGCATTGTGAGGAAAAGGCTTAAAGTTCATCTGTATTACTAGTACATCACTTTTTTTCCTTTTTTGCATATTTTTGAAGTTTCCTTTCTAATGAAAATTTATTATAGAGACTTTCTTAGACATGAGATGTTCTGTGTGTAACTAGTTAACTAGTGTACTAAAAAAACTTAGTAACTAGTTACTAATTTACTGTTTACAATATCAAACATTTTCTTAAAGTAAAATTCTAACTACATGATGAAAAAGATCTGAACTCATGTGAAACTTTAAAAAGCACATTTAAAGTGTTAAATAAATTCCATTTATTGTTGTGAATCAAAGGAAGAATTGACAAGACATCCATTGGATTATCTCAAACTGTATTTTCCATAGACATCTTAAACTCAATATATCCTAAATTGAATTTCTTTATTTTTTCTTCCAAATGTTCCCTCCTTTTCAAGCTTCCCTCTTACTGTTCAGGATACCATAGTCCTCCCAGTCTCCCAGACCCATTATCTGGGCACCATCTTTGCAAGCTATCACCATCTCTCCGCAGCCTCAAGTAGCCACTCTTGCCAAGACCTGTCGATTTCCTGTTTCACTGGTCACTTTAAATACTTTTCTCCCCTGACACTGACACCTCCCTGATGTAGACTCGCCTCACCTCATGCTGAGCTATAAAATAGTCTGCCTTACAAATCTGTTATGACTTTTAAAGTTTTTCTTAAGCTGGTTACTTCCTATGTTTTCAGTCTTATATCTTCTGAGTACCACTGACATTGGCCTTCTTGTTCTTCCTTCCACAAGATACTCCATTTCCTACATTTTCACTGGCTGCTTCTCATGCCTGGAATTCTCTTCCTCCTCATCACTGCCTCTTGGCATCTCGGACTTCCTTCAAGTTTCACCTTTGACAAGAAATCTTTCTTGATCTCTCTTGGGGCAAGTTCTTCAATCTGAAATATTCTCCAGCTTATCTGATTTATATATTTATATATTTTATCAGATATGTAATATCTGATATATAAAAAAAGATATATAAAATCATACATTTTATATGTACATAGTTGTTTGCATGTTGTCTTCCCCATAGAGAGCGGCAGCTTCCTGAGAACAGAGAATAGCCTTTCTGTATCTCTGGTGTCTGGCACATAATAGGTACTGAATAAATGCTTCTTGGATTGTTAGATTAGTTAGATGTAGGAGAGCAAGAAAAGAGTCAGAGGACACAGATAGGAACCTCAGTGACCAGGAAGAATGATCATGCATCAAAAATTCAGGAGGTAATGCTGGTTTAGGGCGAAAGATGATAAATTTTGTTTTTAGACAAGTTGAGTTTAAGGTCGAGGTGACATCTGAAAGGGAGTGTTTAGAGGAAACAGGGCTAAGAAGTTGTTCCTGCCATTTACACAAGCTAAAAAGGCATTTTGCTTTTGTTGTCTTTCCTCATTGCAATCATTCCAGGATGATTGTACTGTGACCAATGGTTTTTGGTTTTTATTTTTTTAACTTTTGTTCTTTAGATTTTTTTTACTTTAAATTGACTTTTTATTGATGCTTTTAATTCTTTACACTCCAGATTCTCAAATAGTGGGTTGATATCCCATGTGAAATCATGATTTATTATTGTTAATGTCTGATCTATATACCTGCTTTATATACCTATATACCCAGGATCACATAAAAATTCCTCAGATGAAAAGGGTTCATAAGTGAAAAATGTTGAAGAAACCCCACTTTACACCATAGCCATTTCCAGAAATTCTTCTCCCTTTCCACAGAAACTTTCTTTGTAATAAGGAACAGAGTCTGCCACCTTATATAACTGCTGCTACCTTTTAGTTACCATCTTCTTCTCACCTAAAAGGAAACAAATGAGTTTCTCCTCTGTCCCTGTAGATTAGAGCTAAGGTCTTTCAGTGCCTTTGACCAATATTACCTATTCTCTGGGTTATTTATTGGACTGGTTTCTAGACACTTCCTTCTATAAGACAGTCTTTTCCCCCCCAGTTTTATTTTGAAATGTAGCTGTGATTGTTTTAAATTGGTTGCGATAAATTTGATACAAAATGTTGGGACACCTTGATATGATGTCTTTCCATGTCAGCTCCTTTTCTATATATCCAGTTTGCTCTAAATGTTATATGTGAGTTGTTTTTGTTTTGTTTTGAACACTTGAAAGCACAATTGTCCAATAAAAACCTCTTTGGGTGAAGTTATAGAATTCACTTAGACAAGTATATTTTGGGAAAACTCAGATTTGAAATGCACATTCAAAACTGAAGAAAGTGGCAGTTATGTGCCATGAAATTCCTTTTTATTGTGTCTGAAGGACCATATCTTTTGAATGTCAAATTCCATGAAAACGTTTTTGTAGAGTTTCTGACTGAAACTTTAAAAAAAAAAAAAAAAGAAAAGAAAAGAAAAGAAAAATTCAACTATGAAAAGTATTGGAAGAACTATAGGAAGATAAACACACTCATGCATTGTTAGTGAAGTTGGTGAAACAGTGTAGCCATTTTTGGAAAGCAACTTAGAATTACACAGTAATTAATACAATAATTAAAATCTTCCTTTAATTAGGCCCAAAAAAGTTTATTGATAGAAAGTTCCCTTATGCACCAGAATGAATATGAATTTATATATATATATAGTCAATACTTTCTTGTGTGAGCAAGAACTGGAAAACAAATGATTAAACATACCATAGTTCATGAATGTCATGGAATGTGACTGTGTTATAAGAAACAAAGATGCACACAGAGAAGTAAAAAAACAAAACAAAACAAAATATATAGACAGTAGAAATACAAAGAAACCACAAAATATCAAAAATGAAGATTGCAAAATTGCAAAGCATAAGCATGATCCAAAAGAAAAGATATGGAACCTACTCTTTTGCATGGTGGAAAGTCTACAGCTGTTGAGCATTACATAGCTTATGAATCATTTTTCCCCCAACATATTGATTTGTGTTGATGATTTTTTTTCTTTACCTTTTTTTTTTTAAACTACTTAAAATTCTTTTTTATTGATGGCTTTTGGAGAGTGAAAACAAGAACCAATATAAGGGAAAGTTTAAGCAGTATGAAAACAAGACATAATTTTTTAAATTACAGACAGTGCTTAATAAAACTTTGCCATTCAGAAATAAGAATGTAAAGTGATTGAGTGGGCAGAGCTTTTTCGTGGAAGGATGGACAGTCTAGGCTATGAGAACAAGTTGAGTAATAATATAAAGGTGGAAAATATCTTCACTGGAGGGAGGGAAAGTAAGGATCTAGTTTGGCAGGGGTCCTCAAACTACGGTCCACGGGCCAGATGCAGCAGCTGAGGACATTTTATCCCCCTCACGCAGGGCTATGAAGTTTTTTTATTTAAAGGCCCACAAAACAAAGTTTTTGTTTTTACTATAGTCCAGCCCTGCAACAGTCTGAGGGACAGTGAACTGGCCCCCTATTTAAAAAGTTTGAGGACCCCTGGCTAGAGCATCAGAGTAGGAGGAAATTGCCTTGGTAAGATAGGTAAGAAGCTGGCACAGAGATCCCTCAATGCCACAAGCACTGAGGCTAGGTTGGTGGGGTGAGTTTAGGTTTGTTTTATTTATGGCCTTTATGCCTTTGAACAGATTACTTCACATTTGGACTTGTATTTTCTTCCATCCAAAAAATGAAGAAATCATATTAGAGCATTACAAAATCTTTTGCTGTTCCGAATCTTCAGAGATTGTTATTGAAAGTTTTAAAAGAAATTCAAGATTAAAGTTGTGTTTTATAAAGATTAATCTGTGAAGAGAGAGAGAGAAACTGGTTTTGATCTATCTTAGTAGGGGGGATCCTTATACCAGGAGTTCCATACTAATAAGATTTTTTTTTTTTAAGTTTTTACAGCATAGGAAACATTTGGAGAGAGTAGAAACATCAATGAGGATTCAAAGATTTTTGTAATTGTTCCTAAAAGAGGTAATGCATCATGAAATAGAATGTCTACAATGGGAGTAGAGCAGAGAATGTTTTAGACTTAAGGATTAATTTGATGCAAAATACAAAGAAAGGAAAGAGTCTTACTGGACTCATGAGTTTAATTCTGGGTGACTAAGATCATTCATGGTATAAAGACTATTAACTGAAAAAAGGAGGTTAAATGAACGAATTTGTTATGCAGATGATAGTGAGGTATCTGTATGTGTCTATTTTGATATGTGGGCAGGACAACCCCATGGAAATAGCTGACAGGCAGTTGGAAATGAAAGTGTGAAGTTTGGACAGAAGGTTGAGCTGGAAATACAGATTTAGGAGTTATCAGCCAGAGGGGTTGAAGCCACGGAAATTGAGAAGATTCCCTACCATTAGGGTTTTGAAAGATAAGACCATTTTGGGGTGGAATGAGAAAGATAAGAAAGAGATAAGAACCCCATAGGGGTAGGAGGAAAACCTGGAGGATTCAGTATCAAGTGAAGAAGAGAGAAAAGAGAATTTCTAGAAGAGCAGTTTGGGTGCCAAGTAAATAAGAAATCTTTTCCCTATACCATTAAGATTTCTTTCAACATTTCTGAGATTCATGGTGTTCTCTTTGTGTACTGATAACAGATTAGTTTTGGATGTTTTGTTTGGTCCAGGAAGATATTGGGGTTTGTTGTAAGGCACCCAAGAGGCCTACTTTACTTTGGGTTCATATGAAACCATAAATGGAATCATTAGATTAGTCCAAGAATTGACCTTAGGGCAAAAGTGTTAGTCTAAACGATGGTAGGGATCAGAATTTATCTGTATTCTTAAGAAAAAAGAGGAATTTTTTAAAAAGTTAATACTTAATACATTTATTATATTTAGCATATTGATAATATCATTCATTCATTGAATATCATTGTATCATTCCTTTATTTATACTTGAAATGTTTTAGTTTAGCATTAGAAAATAATATTTAGTTACAACAAAATATGGTCAACGTAGAGATGCAATACTTAGTACTGGAAACATGTTTGTGGCCCCGAGATGGCTCTAGGTATTGGGCACAAATGTTTCTTTACAACTTCTCTTTCCTTAAATAGTTGGAGAGCAGCAAAGTCGGTAAAGGGCCTTGCTTTCATGCCATCTTCTTTCTAGTGCCTTTCTGTTGTTAGTTTATTTTTCCTGTATAACTTGTGTGTATGTATGTGTTTTCTTCCAGTAGACTGAGCTCCTTGAGGGACCATATTCTCTCTTGCCTCCAGCAAATACTTTACACAGTCTCCAACCCCTATCAGGCATTTTATAAATGTTTTTCAACTGCCTGATTAATGTGATGATCAGTTGAAAAAACTGAATATTTACCCTGGAAAAACATACCTGGGTACTTCACATATTTGAAGGGCTTTGTTATGGAAGAGAGATGGCCTGAGGAAAAAGCCAAGAAGAATGAGTAGAAAATGAGCTGGTAAACATCCTAAACATGAATTACCCCATGGTCATACAGGCTGCTTCTAGAGCGCAGCATCTTCCCCTCTATTTCTGTCCTGCATTCCCTGGCCAGTCTGATGAAGCTAATGGGCTCCATGTCTTTAAATTTAATTAAATTACAATTACAAAGGAACTGTAAGCATGGTGAAATAGTTAACAAGGTAATTTTTAAAAAAAAATTCATTGCCTTCAAGTTAAGATCCTCTACTCTAGAACTAATGGATCTCCCTCCTTAGTAAGGACTGACTACCCCACTTGTCAGACATGTTATAGTGAAGATTCCTCTTGGTGTAAATTAATAACTGCTTTGGACCTAATTTTCCCCTCTGAACCAGAGAGGAAATTGTTCAGAAACGTTGGGTGGCCATAGCAAGAGTTTGGATTTCTTCATAGTGTTCTGTGGTATTTATACCTCCGATTTATGGATGTCAGGGTTTTACCAGCTTGTACTTCCTTAGAGCAATACAGTAACTCCTGTATTCCTACCAAGGATTATCTTTTACATTCTAGGTTTAACTTAATTACATAGAGAGACTCTGCTGAATTGTCATTGGAAGTTGTCTTAAAAAAGGCAGAGATGGGGGGCAGCAGGAAGTATTAAATGTTGTGTCTGAGGTCAGATTTGAACTCAGATCCTCCTGACTTCAGGGCTGGTGCTCTATCCACTGTGCCACCTAGCTGCCCCTTCCCAACTCTTCTTAATCCTAGTTAATCAATTCACTTAATTCTAGCTTGTTGATTCTAATCAGTTGGGTTACTTTTTATTGATCCTGTCTATATCTTGTTTGTACCTGTTGGTTTGTTGTTTCCCCCATTAAATCATGAACTCCTTGAAGATGGGAAGACTGTCTTTTGTTTCTTCTAGGGGCTCATGGCCACAGATCTCTACATCCACATTAAGTCTATCTCTAACTCAACATGTTCTAAACAGAATTTATTAGCTTCCCTAAATAAAAATGAATTCATCTTCTGAATTTTCATTTTTCTTTTCAGGGTACAACCATCCTTCTAGTAACCTAGGTCTGAAACCACAGTGTTATCTCCAACTCAGTTGCCAAATCTTTCCTCACAGCTTCTCTCATGCACAACGTCTTGTCTAGACTAGTGCAACTTTATTTTCATCATCCATATAGCCAAGCACAAGAATGCCTATTATGTGCTAAGCACAAAGTGTCCAAAAAGAAAAAGCAAAGTGGATTTTCTTGAAATATAGGTCTAACCCTATCACCTCTGTCTGCTCAGTAAACGATTTGGACTCCCTAGTACCTCTAGAATCAAATGTAAATTTAGCATTTAAAATTTTTCACAATCCAATCCCATCCTACTTTTCCAATCTGTCTTACTTTCCTTATTTTAGACTTGACACTACAATAATTCCCCTAGCCAAATTAGGACGAGGAATAAGTACAAGAATTTTGTACATTAGTCTTAAATGGGCCTTGAATGTCCATTGATGGCAAACTAAAACTGGAAAGGGAAAAATGTATTATAATTCATTCCCATCACTTCACTGCAGTGTGATTTTGGAATTAGAGGATATTTGGTTTCATGCACTCATTCCTTGCCTTGTAGAGCTTATAACTTAATTAGAAACTAAAGCTTTTCACATAAACAATAGTCTCTAGGCCTCTGTTTTCTCATCTGCAGAATTTCCAGGAATATGATATACTGACTGTTGACAATCTGTACTGCTTATCCACTGGCATCTTTATCTTGGAGAGTTACTGTAAATAGAGTCAGAATTGGACAGAAGAGAACCTCAGTTTGCCTTTGGAAGACTGTAAAATTGTGAGGATCTCAGCCTTTTTAAGAAAATCATAATTCAGTTTTTTCATGCTAATATTCTTTTGAGTTTGTCTCCATAGAAATGTCAGTGGAAAGAAAGGTAACCTGGTCATGGACAGATCAAGACACAACTGATGTTATTTTGTTTTATTGGTATTCATGATATAGTAAGAAAAATTAAGATAAGCTCCTGGAATATTAGGTTGACCCCTTGAAATAAATTTCTGGTCAGATTTGGCCTGGGATGAGTGGTAATTTGCATTGTTGAAAGGAGAGACCACATCAGCAAGACCACAAATCCATTATTAAAATGCAGTATCAAAGGGGGCTAACCCACGTGTTCTCTAAGGTTCCTTCCAGTTCTAAATCCTATTATTTATAATCCCTCCTTAAAATAACCCTCTGGATAGCCAGGGGGTATAGAGGATAAAGCATTGGGCTGGGAATCAGAGACTTCCTCATGAGTGGCCTTAAATACTTACTAACTGTATGACTCTGGGTAACTCACTTAGCCTTGTTTGCCTCAGTTTCCTAATTTGTAAAATGAGCTGGAAGGGGAAATAATAAAGTTCTACAATATCTTTGCCAAGAAAACCTCAAACAGGGTCACAAAAAGTTAAATACAGCTGAAAATATAACCATAAAATACCATTGGATGCGGGGGAGGGGTGTGTGCCAAGTGCTTTGCCTAGAAGCAATATGCTTTCAGCAAATTCAGGGGCTGTCCTAAGCTCTGCACCTGTACCAGAGTGTACCAACACTTGTGATGGAGAGAAGGAGAAGACTGACAGCTATGATAGCAGCTGGCCTGCATGCATATATCTGTTTTATCCAAAGAAATGCACGGATTTCTGTGTAAGGGAATATTAGCTTGATATAGTCTTCTTGTCAACAGCTAAGCCTCTGAATAACTCCAGCAACTCTTTAATATGGCATGATGAGGCAGCATGCATACCAGTTGGAAAAGTAAAGGGAATTTTTTTTTTTTAAAAGAAGAAACAAAAGTCCTAATACTTTGCCCACAGGCCTGGAAGAGAAACAACTTTTTCTAGAGTGTATTTACCTCTGTCTGTCTGTGATTCAGAGATCTCTGATTACCTAATGCAGAACCTCATCAGGACCAGGCAAAAAGCAGCAACCAATCCTAGCCTAATACAGTGCTGATTGCTGTAATGATTACTGAGGAAGGAAGAATTTAGTTTTTCACATGTGACTTTGGGTGTACTGTGAACGGCAGTTAATTTAGACTGATATTAATTGGCACAGGAAGGAAGATAGAACATTACACAAGTCAAAAGTTCTCCTTGCCCAGTTCCTTGCTCCTGGGTTATTAGTGAAGCAAAAGATTGAATAAGACAGCCAAAGTCAGCTTCATGATTCTGTTTTAATAAGTCAAATTTTAAGTCTCTTCTTCTTCCAGAGATATGATCTGAGTATCTAACCCCACTGAATTATTTTTTCCATCACATCTTCCAATAAATTATAGGTTGTTTACCTATAACTATAAGACAAGAGACTGTTGAAGACTTCAGAAAAGTAAGTAAGCAAGTCTCACTGTCTCACCCGGAAAAAGAGCTTTGACTGATAATACCTGAGAATTATAGATTAATGGTGATTTTAGTCAGTAGTCATAATCTTAGTCACCACCACTACCGTGTGTGTGTGTATACACACACAAGACATGATATTAGCAGAAAGCAACTCAAAACTAGCCAGAATAAAACTTTCTACTCTGATAATTTCTTTTGTCAAAACACCATAAATGTGAACACTCCCATGGCACATTATAATGAA
Organism: Antechinus flavipes; assembly: GCF_016432865.1. NCBI lineage: Eukaryota > Metazoa > Chordata > Mammalia > Dasyuromorphia > Dasyuridae > Antechinus > Antechinus flavipes. Next base: position 598,083,993 of record NC_067400.1, read on the forward strand.
ATATATGATGATAAATGTGTGTACTATGTACAAATGCCATACCAAGCTGGTTTACAGCTTTCTTTTCTTTTTGAAGTCATAGTGTTAGTAAAAGAAGTAGTAGTCGTAGTCGCCAAAGCAGCAGCAGCAACTAACATTTATATAACACTTGAAAGTTCGCAATATGTTTTACAAGTATTACTGCACTTTATCTTCATCGTGAAAATATCATCCCCCAGAAAATAGATACTATTATTATCCCCATTTTATAGATGAGAAAACTGATGATGATAGAAGTTTAATGAATTGGGCAGGACCACACAGCTACTAAATATAGGAGGCAGGATTTGGTCTCTGGTCTTCCTGAGTCCAGATTCAGTGCTGTATCCATTGTACCACATAGCTGCCTCTACACACTTAACTATTACACATTGGTCTATATGCTTAAGTCAACAATGTTCTACTTTTTTAGAAGTATGATAAACTTATTACTATTTCACTTTATAAGCATTTTATAACACTTTATAACCATTATTTGGTTATTTGGAGAATTTTTACAACACCCCTTGAGGTAACTAGAGACATTAGGTTTAAAAATTCTATAGAATTCTAAGCTGGAAAGAAGTGGATTATTTGTTGTTGTCTGAAGCAAAACAAAATATTGTATAGTTCACTCACATAGCATTAAGTCTGCTTTGGTTCCATTGATTTCAAAGGAGTATTGCCCATAGTCTTTATCTCCAGGTGTATTTCCTCCCAAACTCCCATTCAGAAATATACCTTCCCACTTTATCAGGTGCATATGTAAAGTAGTTAAAGTATGCTTGAAAATGCATTCATTCTGTTACTGTTGTACACTATTTTTTGTATTATAAAGCTCTGTACATATTAGCTTTATATGATATGATATAAACAGTAATATGTCGTCACCTTGGGGTCAGGAGATTGTGCTAATCACATTAAGAAAATCAGTCTGCTGCTTGAAATTAAAAGCAATATAAAGTACAAGTAAAAATGTATTAAGGTAACTCTTATGACAAAAATATTAAGAAAGAGACTTTAAGAGTTTAATTGATCATTTCATTGTGACATGGATATAGGGAACAAATAAAGGCACAAATGTTGGCTCCTAAGGTACTCATGGAAATAATAGTCATCCCTTAACATCAGATGAGAAATGAATCCGCCTGGGCAAGTGACATTTTAGGATAATTGTGACAGCACCTGATCTTCCCAGAAAGACTTCGCTGCCACAGCCTGACCTTTCTAGACATTCTTCCTTGTTTCCTTTAGGTAAAGGAGATAATGTGACAGTTAATGGAATAGCCATAGGATTCTTCATTTTGATTTTATTTTTTTTCCCCAGCATCTCCTCTCCAATAATAAGGATGTCAGGAGCTTCTATTTTTCAGTCTTCTCTCTCATTCTCCTGTGTGCAGTGGCAACTCCATGATGAGGATGGCAATTCTGAATCTGCAGCATGGAATGATTTCATTACACCGTTAGATGAATTTATAAATTAGCTATGGAAGCTAACTTTTTTCTCCCCAAGTCCAGAGGAAAAAAATGAGATTCACTTTTGCTTCAGGGAAAAAGACTGGATGTGTGAAGCATGGGGTACTTATTCTCCTGACCCAATTTTTGCTTTGTGAATATATATATGTAACAGACTTTTGTTGTGCTGGAATTCAGTGGTATCAACTATTGCTTAAAATAGTCTATAAATTATGGTTAGACTTCAAAATGTTTTTGCTAAGGAATAGAAATCCCAGATTCCAGATTATTTTATAGAACAACAATCATCTAAACTACTAGGTACCAATCTTAAAATGGGATAGACTAGATAAAGAAAGAATGCAAAACAAATAAACTCAATGCTTCATTGTTTGACAGAGCCAAGAATACAAATGACTTGGTGGAAAACTTAGTAAGAATTTCTTGGATAACTGGAACGCAGTTTGGCAGCAATTAAGGTTAGACCCACCATATACTACAGTAAGCTCAAGATAAAGAATGTGACAAGAGTACGTGAATGAATAGTTCTACAATAGCAAGTAACTAACAACAATATTTAGATCAATCTAACTAATTAGAAAAATATAAATTAAAACAATATTAAGGCTGTATCTCCTCCTTAACAAATTTGCATAGTAGACAAAAAGATACTAGTAATCATTGTTGGAAGGTTTATAGAAAATTGGACAAGCCAAAGCATTCTTGATGGAGATGTGACATTTTTTCAATTATGCCTCATTTTTTGTTGACCCCTTTTGGGGTTTTCGTGGCAAAGATACTTGAGTGTTTCCTTTTCTAGCTCATTTTATAGATGAAAAAACTGAGATAAACACAGTTAAAAGAGGCAGGTTCTATTTATAGAAGAAATAAATAGTGGGAATCTGGTACCTACATTTACATATTCATAATCTTTTGAAATAAATTCCTACACACACTTATCCCCAAAAACCATTGTAATTTTTGTTTTTTAACGCTTATATTTTGATCACTGTTAATGTGCACTAGTGATTAGTACAGAAGGTTCCAATAATGTGATAGGGAAAAACACCTTGCTATAGAAAATAGTAGTGGAGAAAATAGCCTGCCATATTGTCAAGCTGAAGCTTGTGTAGATCATCATATCATATCAGAAGAGATGGGAAGTCAATACTTAAAAAGATCTGGAGACTCAATAGCTGAGCCAGCAGAAAAGTGAACCTAGACATTTCTTCACTTGGACAGTCCAAGCAGGAATTTGCCAATTGGAGCCATAGGTGAAGAGACATCTTGAGGGTGGAAAAAGCATCCAGGGCCAAACAGAAAAGACCTGAGAATAAAGCTTGGTGTAAATCAGTCATTAGTTCCGACAATGGCTAATCAATAGATTCCTTGATTTTCTTGTGAATTGACCTGGACTAGAGAGTGAGAGCATTCTTTAATTTCTAAGGACAAAAAACTTTGTTTTCTCTTCTGTTCTTTGTCACTTCTGAGAGCTCTCATATGCAACAGACCAAGATGCATAACAGATTTTTGAGGTTTTACTGAGCTTTTGACTTTTTACAGTAACACAAAGTATACTTTGTGTACTTTTTTCCCCTCTCTTGATTTATTCATTTTTTTTATTCTGCCCATGAAAATGCAGAATTCATTAATGCCCCTGGCTAGTGTACATTTGAAGAGAACCAAAGCTGCAGCAAAAAGTAGAAACAGATCTTAAATCTCTTGGTCAACAAAGCCCCAAAACAGTCACATGAAAGAAAGACAAAGGAAAACTGTCTCCTGCTGTCTTTTTTCCTCCCCAATATATTCTTTCCTAACAGTGCCCTTTCAATGTGACTAACAGTTAAAGATTTCTCAAAGTGGAATGAGTTGTCATAGAAGGATCTGCATTTTATTAGAAAGGTCTTCAAACTGAGGCTAGCTGACCACTTGTCATCTAGGGCTTAGTGGGGCTTCCTTTTTGATAGAGCCTGGACTATATGATCATTGAGATCCTACTAACTCAAAATCCATGTTCCTTATGCCTGATAATGAATGGTGGGAATATTATCATGAACAGTAGAAAAATGTGGTCATCACTGAGAAGTGAAGTAAGTAAGGAGTCAAGTCCAGACAGTCTCCTTCCTCCTTCTTGCTTTCTCTTCTGCCCCCACCCTCTTCCCCAGCAGTCCTTGGAAATCTACCCTCAACAAATGTACATCTGTCCTTGCCTTTGGTATCTTCTCTGAGAAGACCCCATTACATCTGGCTCTTTTCAACGTATTTCTTTTTGTGAAGAAGCCTCATAGCTACCATATAGACTTATATGGACTCTGTTTTTAATGGGGCTGCCCTCTCTCAAATGTGATTGGGTGCCAGAAATAATATAAAACACTACGATTTAACTGGAATATCCTGGGGGAGTTTCTAGGATTGAAGCAAAATGAGGCAGCTGCTGCTTTTGCTTTCTCTCCCTCTCTCTTGTCTGTCTGTCTCTCCTTCTCTTCTCCTCCCCCTTCCCCCGCCCCCTCATTTCCCACCTCATTTATCGCAGGACTAGGAAAATAAGTCTGTCATTCATGTGTACACATGCCACATTACACTTTGCAGGGGAAGTTAACCAAAATACCTTAGCTTTACCTAGCATATTCTCAATCCTTTGTGAGGTTAGGTTGAATTGACTTAATGTTACGATGTGGGGAAAGGGGAATGATAATGTCAGCTATTTCATAGCCAGAAAGACAGACTGACTCTGAAGTTGACATTCTGCTGTGCCTGTATTCTTATACCATTTATTGTATTGCGTGCAGCAACATTAAATACTTTAAAGGTCCGTTCTTGGTCATAAGCAGTCTGTCCTTGATTCTTACATTTGACTCTCAAAAACTGGTGATGGCTGATCATTTGCAGTGAGTACATAAAAGCCATAAATCTCAGGAGCAGTCTGACGAGGAGTCAGGCAGCCATTACATGCCTCCAATACAAACCCCTTTTTCTCCTGACAATCCTTTCTTGAGCTCAAAGATGGATTTCCCTCTAGCCCCTGTCATTCAATTATCACCTCGGGAAATGCACGGATAGAACTGATGATCCCTTTCATATGTCCTGCAGTATTCTACGCTCTCTCATCCTTCGTCCGTCTTCTGCTCTTGTCATTAAGTGTAACATTGCCAATGTATATTTTATAGGGTGACCCTGACGGATGTCACTTTGATGCTGAGCAGAGATAATAAGATTGCACATGTAATGAAGGGCAGATAAATAGAAAAATGTTTACGAGATGGAGAAGGGTGTAATAACAGCTTTATAGCTCTTTCTTTTTCTCCTCTCTTCTCCTCTTTTACTGGTAAAATTGTAGGTTAGTTACAGGAACTAGAAAAGAGTGAGAAAGGTAGTGTATTAGTGATAGAAGCTTGCAACAGTGAAATCCCACTTGCCCTGTTCCTGAACTCTAATAAAATGAATTCAAGAAATAATGAAATACTTGGCTTATGGAGAAGAAAAGTGGTTTCAGCAAATGGGGGGGGGGAGGGCATGGAAACACTTGAGAAAACATGTATAGCTTTGCTGTAAAAATCAAAACTAACCCCCCCTCCCACCCCCAAGATTTAAGTGATCTTGTTTTAAGTCGTCTTTGTTTTCTAAGTGCTGATACTAAAGAATTCCTTTATTGCTGTAGAAGACTTTGCCTAAATATAGCAGTTGTTAAGGGTCAATATCTGACTAATGGCAGTGTTGAGGAGAATTTCTTTTTGATAAATTCATATTGGATATTGGGGTGGAGGAATACAAGGAAAGAGAAACAGCTTCTCCACCCCCATTGCCCTGGTTCTAGCAAAGCTTTAAGCATATCCTCCCATTGCTACATCCATGCTCTTGTTATGTAAGATGTTGTAATATTGTAGAAGGGACTCATGTATGTATACCAGTTGAACCATATGACATTTCAGGGCCCTTTCAACTCTTAAAATTCTGTTAGTTTTTTAGTTATCAATTTTTAAATTTTTATTTATTTTTGCTGAGGCAATTGGGGTTAAATGACTTGCTTAGGGTCACATAGCTAGGAAGTGTCTGAGGCCAGATTTGAACTCAAGTCCTCTTGACTTCTGGGCTGATGCTCTAATCACAGCGCCACTTAATTGCCCCTATCTGTTAATTTATTAAACATAATCAAAATGACTCCCTGTTTTAGAGCCATTTTCTCTGTTGAGCCTCACCTCTCTCCTTTGAGGGATTCTACTTTCCCTGGAGCACTATGTCCTTCTCTAGGAATAGCCATCCCTATTTTGGGGATGGGCAAGGAAAGCCCAGATAATTCCATGTGCATGATTCCATAGCATAGCTCTGTCAGATCTAGAAATAAACTGGAGGATTTCTCTGTCTTAGCAAATGCCTTCTTAAGCAAGCCATTTCTAGGTATAGCAATCAATTAGGTGAGAAATCTGATTATTTGATCTGCTTATGTTGATTGTGACATTTCATGTGATGATTGAAACAATTGGGAGCAAGTAGTAATAAAATGTTTTCCCTTTAACTTGTGTGTGTCTGTGGATGTATGCTAATTCATGAGTGTGTGCATATGCAATATAACTCCTGAGTCTTTACTTAAATGTGCCTCTGACATAATTTCAACCCAGTGGTAGGGTACATCTATCTGCTCCTGCTTTCAATCTTATGTCATCCTCATGAAAGAAATGTTTGCTGATTTTTTTTTTTTAATTGGACAGGACCTTAGCTTTTGAAGATTGCGATATAAATTTAATTAGAGAACATTTCATTCTCTTCAGAGGATGATAGCCTACAATTGTGGCTGCTAGATGGCACATTGGGCCTGAATCAGGAAGGACCAGAGTTGAAATTCAACTTTAGGTATTACCTAAGCTGTGGGACCCCACAAGCAAGACACTTCACTGAAGTCTACCTCTATCTATATTTGGCCTCTGTCAGATTGGGACATGTACCTTCCACTACCTTCCTGGGTTATTGTGAGAATCAAATGAAGTCATATTTTTAAAGTGATTTAAACAAGGGGATATTTAAGGGAGTGTTTTTTCTTATCCCAGATTAGACTTGGGAACAATATTATGGAAACATAAAGGAAACTGGGAAGGAACAAATGAAGTTAGCTTCTTTTGAGTTTAAGGGTTCTTGCTTTCTGTGTCTCTTGAATAAAAGAAAGAGGTTTGTCTCATGTCTGATTTATTTATACTTTAGAGACTTTTTTTCCTTAATTAACATGAGGTAGAACTTTGTAAAAGCCCAGCACAACAGGTTGAAGGGCATCTCTGTGGGAGTCTTAGCCAGTCCTCTCTAAGAAGGATGGTCCTATGACCTAACACTTTGGAAAGTGACTTTTCACAAGTGTAGGATACTGGTGAACCACTAAGAACACATTTGTGTTACATCATCATATTCACGTAAAAAAAAAAAAATTGCAGATGCAGTCAGTTGTTGTTCTTCCAGGTTACTTCCTACACTACCTGCCTCAAGTAGACATAAAGGTGATTGGTTGTGTAGGAAGTGAAGCAGTGTTATAGTAGACACAGTTTCTTGATAGCAGCCTCCTCCACAATGGCCCTTTCTAGGTACAGCTGCTATTGTTCAGGAAGCTCAGGTACACTATGGCAGGCTCATGCCAACATCATACAATCAAATGTGGACAAATATTCTTCTTGGCTTACTTCTATTCAGTGTTGGACCACCAAGCTAACTCTGAGATGGTGGAATATTTGGCCTCAGTTTCCCCAAATATGAAATGAAGTTAATAATACTTGTACATGTAGTACACAGAGAAATTGAGAGAAAACTTTGCAAACCATAGAATGCCATTCGAATGTGAGCAAACCAGCAGTGTCTTAGGTTTCTTTAGGGATTAGATGATTTGCTTAGTGGACTGAAAGAACTTTAATTACCTGAGTCATCCTTCCATGCAAGCCTTGTGCAACTAGAAGATAGTTTCCTGCTGGCCTGATCTAGAAACAGACAGCTGCCCCTCCATGCTGGCAGTGATATTTCACAGTATGATTCAAGCCTGTCCAATGTCTGACCCACAGTCTGCCTTCAGACTTGATAGTTTCCTTTTAAAGTTCATTTCTTTCTTCTCCAAAGAGTAAAAGAGAAGAATGATTTGCCTAAGATTAGATACAAGTACATTTTTGATAATAGAGTACTAAAAACTCAGGAAACTCAGATCTCACCTCAGATACTTAATACCTCTTTATATGCAAGTGCCCATGTATAAGAGTCTCAATTTCCCCCTGAGGTTACTAGTACTTGCAGCACAATCTTATGGAGTGGTTGAGAAAAGGATACTTTGCAAACTACATCATCCCAAATGTGAATCACGCTATTAGATTAGAATTTTGTCAGAAATAAAGAGATAGTTCTCTTTTCAGTGAGAATTCTGTTGAGGCTTTGTAAACATAGAAATGGAGGAGGGGAGGAGAAGGAGAGGTGTCTCAGACTTATTCCTGGATTAGAGTAGCGTATACTATTGGAAAGTTGACTTAGACATTATCTATAGGCACTTTTCTCTTTGTTTTGGCTTTTTCTTGCTCTCCCATGAATAATATGCTCATCTGTCTCTTTTAAGACAACCCAAATCTCTCCTACTTCTGTAGGAAATTTTTTTGGGTATTTCTCCACTCCTAATGTGTCTCCCACTCCATTATTTATAAAGAATATTTGTACCCAACCTGCACTAGAGCCTTCCAACTTTGTATTGATCTGATGAGCAATAATCAGACACATTGCACTCTGATTTCAAGTCTTCTTCCAGCACCAAGGACAACAGCCAATCCATGCTCAATTCTTTCCCACCCTGTATCACTTTCAGAATCATCTTCCATTTGTGCTGTATATCTCTATAGGGCACAGTTGTTTGTATGTTGTCTTCCTCATTGGAATTTGCACATAGTAAGCAGCTAATAAATGCTTGTTAACTGGTTGTTTAATTAATATGTGTCCACAAATTTGGGGAGGGGAGGAATGTGTCTGTAGCACAGGAATAATTCATTTTTATTTATAAGTAAAAAGCAAAATTTCTACTGAATTATTTTATTTCCAACACCAGTGATTTGGGAACATCAGGGTTTTAAGTCACATTGTTGGTTAATCAGTACTGCTGCACAATCTGCCCTGTTTGCTTGATTACAATATGCACGTGCCTCTTTGTCAAAATTCACATTAGTGAGTGGCTTGGGGGTCATAAGATTAAAATTGTTATGGTTAAAAATCTCAAATAACATGTAAAAAGGAAAAGGCTGCTTTAATAGCAAACTCTGTTGATCTAGGCTTCCATGCTCCTTATTTCCTTCCTTCCCTTCCTCCACCTCCCCACCCCCCCAAGGAGTTTGCACACTTGGGCTGCCTAGTTCTGTTGTTTCCTGGTCAAAGAAAGTTGTCAGATTGAGCCTTCATCCCTCAACATTTCCTTGTTGGTAGTGTAGAATTTACCTGGGTGCTATTAAATACCATGCCAGGGCATTTTGTGTGTCTTCTGTTGTCAGTATGTAATGAAAATTTGAAAAATGCTTTCAAGAAGGAATTTTGCAGTTTCAATACAAAGGTCTCTAGACTGTATTCAGTTACAAGAATCAAGATTTTATCCCTTAGGTAGATTTGCTGTATGTTGCTGATGCCTTCAGTCAGTCAATTGCATGTTTTTCCTGACCTGTAGAATGTTCTAATCTTTACAGATTTGGGGAGAATACAAATTTTAATAACAGTTTCTTTAAGTACTTGGTTCCTCAGATGCAAGTGCTGTTAATTCATTAGAATTTAGGATGTTACATCCTGATAAAGATGGGAGTTGATCCCCATAGGATTGGGGCACTTGATTCATGAATAGCAGCTGTTTTCCTTTGCAGAGGTTCCTATTCTGTGTGTTAGAAATTAGATCATTAGTAATTTTAAAACATTGTTCCACCTACTTACAGCCTTTATTTCCAGGGTGCCATGGTTTGTTTGGAAATAATGAAGGTATAATAAGAGCCAGTTTGGAAGTTGTAATACATACCCTGGATGAGTTACCATCAAAAGAGTTGATTTCAGTCCCTTCCAAACTTCTCCTACTTATGCTAATTTTCATTCATTTTTAAATACAAGGAAGCTAGAGCAAGAGAAACTATTTGCTATGAACTTAGATAATTTTAGAAACTTCCTGCCATAGAATTATAGGGTTGTTCCCAGATCTCCTTATTCCTGGAATCCTTTGTAGGACCACCTTTACATTCTTACTCCCCTGTCACTTAATCTGAGGGAGAAGGAGGAATTGTGGCTTAGTTTTCATTAATTTTTTTCCCACATCAGATAGATCGAGTTACTGCATTTCCTTCCCCTGGCAGAGTACTGCCCAGGAGAAATTAAAGAACAATTTTGGTGTTTCCCTCTGACTGTTTTACCATAACAGACATTCTAAAGGAAAGTGATAAGATATATGCTGGTCATCCCCAAAACAACTAGTTTTTCCTAGGACCATCAGAAGCCTGGGGCTATATACACCAGCAAGCACAGCTTGTACTTTTTGTTGTCCATTTAAAAAACATCTAGGCATGGCCACTGTGTGTGTGTGTGTGTGTCTGTATCTGTCTGTCTGTCTTGGCCCCAGCATTTTATGATGTGTTAGCAATCTTGATTGAGTTGCAGGAGAACACAGTGGGATAGAGAAATGAAAATAGGGCCAGAGGAGAGTTGATGCCTTGTGTCAAGGAAACATTTCCTCTCTTCCCACTCACCCCCATCTCTCAGCCAATTATTACATATGCTTTAGGCCTCTTAGCAGTGATGCTTTGATGCAGAAGGTATTTGAAAATTGAGTGTTCTTCCAATGTCTGAATTTATTATTTTGACTTATTATAATATCCTATAGGAGAGAGCCCCTCATTTCTCTTTGGTGTATGATATTTTAATTTTTATTGTTATTTCCTACCTACCCATTCCAAATTATCTTTCTGCTTCCCACCTTCTTTTTAGGAAAACCAGGAAAAGTTCATTTCTGAGGCTTTGATTGCTTGCTGGATAGGATATTTTGGGAAAAGGAGAGATACACCGTTGAGAGAATTGATAACTCAGAATGTGAACAAAATATTTTAATTATTGGTGACTTTTTGTGGATGAACTGATAGAAAAACCCATCCCAGACACTAGAGAGAGAGAGAGTGTGTGAGTGTGTGAGTGAGTGTGTGTGTGTGTGTGTTTAAACATTTGCTAAAGATAGACTAATTGGTAAGGAGCACTTCTCTTGGCAAGAATTGCTGCCCAGAATACTGAGGATTCAAAATGACTTTCCCTTCTCTCCCCCTCCCCCACTGGGCACTAAACCAGTTTGGTTCTTCATGCTGTTAGCAATTATAGCCCAAAGATGTAAGATGTGTTGACTAGAAGACCTTGTTGTGAGATGAGGTGAGATCACCAGGAACAAAATGATCATTACGGGCCATTCATGTCGACAGCATTTATGCCTCTATGTTTGCTTGTGAGCAAAAGCAGAAGCTAATTTGCAAGGCTGCCTTTGTAAAGCAAGCTTTTGATCAATGATTGCCTGTGTTAATGTTTCAGTAGACTATTGATTTCTGCAGCAGCTTTTGTTCCCTGAATTTATGTGCAATGGGTCTTTGCAGCATACACTATGCATGTTTGATGAAAGTTGAATTGACTTTACTCCCAGAGAGGCCAGGAGCTCTTTCGTTCCCTATTTGTAGAACTAGAGTTTTCCCGACATGTTCTTTTGTTTGTGTTCAAGACCCCGCCACCCATGTAGTCACCAATATGCTGTTTCTAATCCCCCAGATTCACTCCATTCTAATGTGTTTAATCTCTTAGGTAGACATTACAGCATTTAAAGTCAGACTGCTAATAAAATCTGGCCTGGAATTTTTATTTATATTGTTGTACTTTCTCATCAACTTTCATCTTAAACTTGAGTTTCTTCTTCAAAGTCTGTTTTATCAGTTCCAGTCAGTAGTAGTCAGATTGTTAAACCCGTCAAGAATGCTTTGTTGGCTATTTTTAAAACTACTCCTGTGATATTGATGGCATTGATTTCTGTCCACTATTAAGTTCATTTCTTTCCTTCTAGAATTTTGTTTGTTGTTGTTGCTGCTGTTGTTGTGTTTTGGGTTTTTAATCAGCAGAGAATACAGTTGGGGGTTAGGATTCAAGGCTTCTTCATCCTTTAACTTTTCCATTAACTTACAATATGTACTTAGAATCATCTAACCTCTGTGAATATCATTCTCCCTTTTTTGTAGTCTATAGATAAAACTTATTTTATAAAACCCTTAGAGAATTTTGCAAAATCTGACTTATTTGGATAACTTTACTAATTGTTTCTGACTTCACATAGTCATTTTCTTGCTGTGGCCAAAAGTACCTTGGTGCCATTTCTGTTGTATTTGTGGGATCCTCAATCTAGTACTAGAAGGAGTTTCAGAGGTCCTCGGGTCCACCCCTGTGTTTTTAAAAGTAGGGAAACTGAGGCACAATCAGGTGATAAACAGTGTACCAATGCTAGGCTGGCCCTGTTGTATCACAGGCCTAATGTGAATATGAAATTCATCAAAACTTTCCTTTTCATTCAGAATGAGAGAATAGTTATTAAAAGTACTTAATACAGTGTCTTGCACATAAGCAGGGCTATATCAATGATTATTCTCTTCTCCACTGCATTTCCCCTTCCCCTCTCTTCCTTTGTCCTTCCCTTCTCTCCCTTTTATCCTTTCATATTTCTCTCATCCCTTCACTACCACCTGGTTTTCATCTCTTCTCTCCCAGCCCTGAACTCTTAATTCAAATCTTCCCTAATAATAACAGTTCTACTTGGGGAGGACAAAGGAGTCTTGGTCTTTTCATTTTTCCTTATTGAACAGAACTTTAAAATATAGGATTAAGAGGCTGAGGTTTTGCTTTACTGGCACAATGAGAGGAGCAGTCGCTGTAGTGCCATGTGGCTTTTTTTAGCCTGTTTACTTTTTCAGCTGTAGTGAGGGACACAGCGTCCTTTGAAAGTTTTGGATGGTTTGAGAGGGTAACTGCTCTGAGGCGAATTTTCGCACACAATTTCTGACAGAAGAAAAATGGATCTTTTTCTTATTTCTCTTTACATGTTTACAGTTTTTAGTCTCTTCAGTTTCCAAGGCAAGGGGGAAAGAAGTAGGAAAGAAAACCAGAGGTTCAGCAGCTATGGCTGTAAGATACCTATAGTTGACCATCCACCCACTGTGGCCACACTTGTCTGCCTTGAGCGGAAAAGGAAGCGGCACAGTGTACATGCTTGTAAATGTGTGCATATGGAACTCCAGACACTCTTACATGGTGAGAGTCAGGAGGAGAGGGGTCTGCCTTCAGGTACCAAAGATTATTTTTGAAGTTCCATTCTCATTTCTGAAATGTATGTGGACCACAGAAAGCTGATTCAAATAAAAGTCAGTGCTATTCGGACAGCACCCCTTACCACAGAACTCTGTAGATGAAAAAACTGAACTGAACCCTGAGAGGTACAATGACTTCTCTAATCTCCCACAACAGAGAATCTAAGCCTGACATAGTCTTTAGAAGAATCTCTTCTAGTTTAATTCTCTCATGCACAAAAGGAAGTTGAAATCCAGAAAGGTGGTATTTCTTGTCCACAGAGACAAATATCTCAACGCAGGCTCCCTGACTTTGTCTCCTCCATGACTTTGCCTTGCTCTGCTAGGAGCACAGTCAGGCTCTAGCCTGGATTTAGTTCTCTGTGGATTTTGCTCCTTGGACACATTGCTTACATTACCTAGAACTGTTGATTATTGTTGCTGCTGCTATTACAGTTCTTTCTATCTTTCCTCCTCATTTGACTTATAGATCTAAAAATCATGGACTAGATTTTTTTTATTTCTATGTATCAACTTTGTTCAGGGAATCCAGTATTTCTGATGGTAGTTATTCATCATTCATTTGCTAGAAATACTCATTTAGGTCTTCTATGGAGTCTTTTAGGTCTTCTATTTTTGTGCCCAAAAGCAACTTAAGCATCTTAATGGAAGGAGTGGACTGATGGCAGTGACGGTAGTCTATTTCCTGACAGTTGGATTGGAAAAAGAGTTGGCATGTGTGCATGTGTTTACCTCTGTATACCCCAAAATGCAGACACCTGTGCTCACAGATTTGCTTGGGCTCTAACACTTACTTCCACTGTGATTTTACTGAGGCATTCATTCCATCCTGGATCTCTGCTTCCCTAAGCCCCATTAGTAGATCATCTTTGGAAATTGCTGTAGTCAAAGAGTTTTTCACCTGTCAGCTTATCTGGTGATGAACCTCTCCACAATAGGGGAACATGCATGCCGTTTTGTACTCGCCTGCTACGACCCTAGCAGAGCCTTTGAGAACCCAGATTCACCCCCATGCCAGCATCAGAGTAGGACTCTTCTTTGAGCATGCGCACATACATATTTTTGGATGAGTAGATTATTATGAAGATTAAAGGGATAAAGGGCAAAAAAGCAGAGCAACCAGACACTCTGAAGTGAGTTGCTAGTTGACATCACGGTGCATAGAGCTGGGCCTGGAGTCAGGAAGACCGAAGTTCAAATCTTGTCTCAGACACTTAATAGTTGTGGGTTCCTGGGCAAATCTCTGCCTCGGTTTCCTCATCTGTAAAATGGGGACAATAATAGCACATATCTCCCAGGGTTATTGTGAGGTCCAAATGAGATAACATGTAAATCACTTAGAAAACTTCAGTGAATTTAATGGAAGTAGAAGGCATTGTAGAAGATGGTAGAAAAGTGAGAGTAAAGCAGAGCTGGTATAGGTGATAACAGCACTGAAATGAAGAGATAAACCCAAGAGGTGGAGAGCTGGAAGGGCAAGACTTTAGAATAATATTGTAGCCTCTACCTTCTGTTTTGCGATGTCTCCTTTCAGTATATAGCCTTTGGGATATAGTTGCCATTTCCCAAGGTCAAAGGAATCTTTGTAAATCATTTTCTTGGGGAAGTATAAGATGTTTTTAGGCTACTTTATTAAAACCAAAATGTCTTTATCAAGCATGTATTTCCTTCATGAAAAAAGAAAATCAAAGCCCTTGTAACAAATATGCATAGTCAAGCAAAACAAATTCACACATTGACTATGCTCCAAAATGTGCCTCATTGTTCATATTAGTTCATGATTTCTCTGCTGAAATGTAGAAAGTAAGAGTCATAGCAAGATTGTGTGATGTTTGACAGTGATAGATTTACCTCTTCTCAGCAATGCAGTGACCCAAGGCAATTCCAATGGATTTAGGATGGAAAATGCCATCTTTATCCAGACAGTGAACTGTAGAGACTGAATATGGATCAACGCATACGGTTTTCATCTTTTTGTTTATTTGTTTTTCTTTTTATTCTGATTTTTCCTTTACAACATGAATATGTTTAAAATGATCCTACATGTATGATGTCCTTGTGGCAATGGTTGGGAGAAAAAATATGGAACTCAAAATCTTACAAAGATGAATGAATTTGCTTGTAATTGAAAAAACAATATTATTGAGGAAAAAAAATTTAAAAGGTGGAGGTTGTATGCCTCATTGTAAGTTTCTCTGGAACTATTGCCTTGATCAGAATTTTTGAGTATTTTAAAATTGTTTTTACAGTTTTGTTGTAATAATAATAGTATTTCCCTGATTTTGATCACTTTATGTTGTATTAATCTTACCAGACTTCTTTTCAACTGTCTTTTTTTCTCATTCCTAGCAGCACAGCGACATTCTGTTTTATTCATAGAACATAATTTGCCTTGGCTATTCCTCATTTGGTGTCCCTCTTAAATTTAAGTTCTTTTCTACCACCAAAAACTAAGATAATATTTTTACTTTCAAGTTCTTTAGGGTATAGGCCTTCATAGCAGTATCATTGGATAAAAAAAGATATGCACAGTTTATTAACTTCCTGGCCATAGTCCCAAATTGCTTTTCAGATCAGCAAGGAATTTGCAACTTTACCTAATGTGCCTCATTGTGGAACATGGCTCTTTTCTTGCTGTGACATTGGAAAGTTTTCTTGTTGGACATATAGGAATGGATTTTCAGACTAGAATTTTTTCTTGATATTTTGACTCACTTTTTAAGCTATGGACTCAAATATTCAGAAAGGGAGGAAGTAACAGATTTATATTGGATAATGCTGAAAAGCCTTTCTTGGGCTAGTCTGAAAGACTAGATGGGACATTGTGCCATTTTTTAGTAATATTTTCTTAAGAACTTATAAGGGCAAAACATTTTGGAACTCAGAGGCTGCCTAATTGTAAATGTTTTCTTATTTTAAACCAGAATATGAGCCAGATTTTGAGTCACCTGACTCCATATTCATGATGAAATTCTAATATTTATAAAAAGGCTCTTATAGTGGGGGTAATATTTCTTTAGCTTGAAACAAAAACATCAGTACTCTTGATGTGAAGCTTAATAAAATTAATTTCACCTACTAATGTTAGTAAGCTCTCTCATCCAAGCCATGGTATGTTTTCCCACACATTCTGCTTTTTTCTTTTCTACACCTTTGCCTTGATATTCCCCTCACCTGGAATGCTTTCTGATCATATTTATAACTTTTTTTTTTAAATAAAAGGATAAGCAATAACTCCATATGTGGGGAGCAGCATATATACCTACACACACACACACACACACAGAGTAATTCTTAGAGAGCTATGTTTGGAGCTAGGAAGATGACATGTGAGACCATGGTCAGGAATTACTTAATCAGACCTCAGGTAACTCTAGGAATCTCTCTAAGACTCTAAATTACAAAGAAGTTACCCATCTTGCATTGGTACAGGAGTGGTTACTAAGAGGTAAAGGAAGTGAAATCCTAAATCAGTCATTCATGTTTTTTCTTTTAAAACCACTCACAGTGGGTTGGTTGATAGAAGGCATACACATTATTCCAAGAGACATACTAACTGATTACTCATAGAGTCTGTAAAGTTTCCTGTGGTAACTTCATTTATTCCCATTCCTTTTTTCTTCCTAAAAGATTGGTCTGTCTCCCTTCTTTGTATAATATAAAAGAAATGGCAACATCTAGTCTGGAGAAGGCCCAGAGCTCTAAGAAGTATCTAGATTTAAAAACTGGTTTTGGAAAAAAAAAAAATGATGGCTCAGAATTCCTATATGTTAGCCTCTTCACAGTTCCCTAGGTTTCTCATTTTTCTTTTAGGTAGTCAAACCCAGGTCTTCTTTTTAGGCTAAGTCTTTGAGATATGAGTAAATGAGATATTTAACTACTTGACTTGTATTGGCTTTGTTAATCAAATGACAATTTTAGGTGGATTCCATTGCTTTGTGCTGTTCTTCACTAAATCCAACTATTTGCCTCTTTCTAGTATATCTATTTGACTTACTTCACCAATTACAATATTTGTTTCCATACTGTAATTTCTCCCGTACATCCCCTGTCCTGGTGATTTGTGTCTATAAAATGTTTATTTGAAAGATTGTCAAATTAGCCAGATTCCTTTTGGGAGATTCTCATACTTGTATTTCCTCATACTTTATCTTGTTTGAGCTAACATTTAAGAGGCATTTTCCATCAGTAGAATGAGTTTAGTTTAACTAAAACCGTTGGAAAGAACATACTTGACTCTCGCTTTTTCTTCATTTTTTTTTAAATTGGCAAAAATCTGCCTTTTCCCCTTCCTAGCCTAACCCGCTCTCCCTTCATCTCCCCCCAATTGAAAACCAAGTAAATCCTTGTTACAAATCAAACAAAACAGATTTCAACTTTGGCCACAACCAAAATGACTGGAATCCTTTACCTCTCTATCAAGAAGTAGGTAGGCTATTTTATCATTCTCTTGAATTAATCTAGCTAAATCTAATATGTATGTATACGCATGTTATAAGCTACTTTTTTCATTTTCATTTGTTTTTAACATTCCTTTTTTTTTTTTTAAGTTTTGAATTCCAAATCCCCTCCCTCCCAGTCCTCACCCATTGAGAAGGCAAAAAAAAAATCAGTTTATACATGTGAAGGCATGTAAAACATTTCCATATTAGCTATGTTGCAAAAAGTAAAAATAAGAAGGAAGAAATATATATATATGTATATATTTTAATTATGCTTCAGTCTGCATTCAGTTCATCAGTTCTCTCTAGAAGTGGATAGCATTTTTCATCACAGGTCCTTTGGAATTGTCTTGATCAGAGAAGCTAAGTCTTCAATGGTTAATCATCATTACAATATTGCTGTTACATATATAGTGCTGTCCTGGTTCTGTTTTACTTTGTATCAGTTAATATAAGTCTTCTGAGGTTTTTCTGTAGCCATCCTCCTTGTCATTTCTTAATTATTTTCTTTCACAATTTATTTAGCCATCCCCAATTGATGGACATCTTCTCAGTTTCTAATTCTTTGCTATCACAAAAAGTACTCCTATAAATATTTTGTACAAATAGATCTTTTCCCTTTTCTTTGGTTTACTAGTTTGATATCTCTTTGGGCATAGTTCCAGCTTGTTCTTCAGGTTGAACAAAACACAAGTCTAATGATCTTTTTTCAATCCTGATTCTCTTTAACTTCTCTGCAGTCTTTGACTCTGTTAATCACTCTCTCCTCTTTACCTCTACTTGCTACCCTCTTCTTTCTAGGTTTCTGGGACTCCCTTCTCTCTTCTAAAGACTACTTCTCAATCTCCTTTACTGACTCCTCAGATCATATTCTCTAAGTTTAGGTGTCCCACAGGATTCTGCTCTGAAGCCTTCCTCTATGTTACTTTACTATACTATACTATACTTTACTATAAAATTTCACTATTTCCATGCAGGTGATTCTCAGAGCTACCTACCCTGCTCTGATCTCTCTACTGACCTCCACTTTTGCATCTCCAGTTGCCTTTCATACTTCTCACTTGGAATATCTAGGAGACTACTTAAATTCAGCCTGTCTTAAACTGAACTCATAATCTTTCCTGGTAAACCCATCCCCTCCAATTGGGCAAACCGCATTTTACCAGTCCCTCAGGTTTCCAGCTTGTCATACTCAAGTCTTCACTGTCTCTCACCCTCATAATCTATGGCTACATTCAGGCAATTTCCTTTTGTAACATCTCTTGAAAATACCCCCCCTTTTCTCCCCTGATATTGCTACCATTCTGATATAGATTTCTTCCCCTCCCCACCCCCAACCTGGATTATTGCAATAACCTGCTAGATGGTCTGACTGCCTTAGTCACTCCCCACTTCATTCCATTCTCCATTTAATCACCAAAGTGATTTTCCTTAAGAGCAACTCTGACCATGTAAACTCTAGGGGCATTCTATATTGCCTCCAGAATCAAATACAGAATCCTTTTTGGCATTCAAATATATAACCTAGCCTTTCCAGGCTTCTTATTCCCTGCCATATACTCTTCAGTGCAGTGACAAGAGAGACACTCAGCCCTGGGCACTTTATTTGGTTATCCCCATGCCTGGAATGAACTTCCTCCTCAACTCTGCCTCCTGGATGCCTTCAAATCCTCACTTAAAATCCCATTTTCTTCAGGAAGCCTTATGCCTTCCCTCCCTTAATTATTTCCTAATTATCCAGACTGTGGCTTGTTTGTACATGTTTGTTGTCTTCCCCATTAGATTGTGAACGCCTTAATAAATCCTTATTGACTGATTTCAGCCCTCAATTGTATATGTGCATATATGTTGTTCCCAATTCATGTGAGAGTCAGCTTTTCTGCCGTACTTTGTTTGTAGGTGTTTGTGTAAGGCCCTGTATTTTCTTTGATCCACATGACTGCCTCAGACCCAGTGGTCTCAGGGGACAAGCTGGTGACCAGAACTCAAGGTTGGCTTGTTGGCTGACAGTGTGAACAGAAGCAGCTCTTTCTCAAAGCGCTCGAGACCAACCATACTCTGACCCCCTTTGTATATGTATCAGAATGTTTTGTGTCCTTCCTCTGTGTAAGAGACTTTGTCAGAGACCAGCACGAAGTTATGTCAAGCAAACTGAGGATCGCACATCCGGGCCACCCTCCCAGGGCTCATCCCTGCCATTAGGAAAGCAGTTGCTGTGACTTGAACCCAATATTAAGCCGTATTATCCACTTCCAGCAGAAAGAGGAAGCTCTTTGAAGAGGTGTTCCTTCACCATTGTCCCAATTGACACTGGATTTTTCTGTTTTGCAGGGAGAGTTAATCACCTTTTATTACTATTGGAAGAAAACCCCAGAAGCTGCCAGCTCCCGGGCTCACCGGAGGCACCGTCGGCAGGCTGTGTTTCGAAGGATTAAAACTCGAACAGCTTCTACTCCTGTCAACACTCCATCCAGGCCCCCCTCCAGTGAATTCTGTAAGTACAAGCAGTGTGGGGTGGGGGCTTGTACATGGCTGTAGAACTGGACAGAGAAATCCCCAGCAAAGCCGAGGGCCCCCTCAGTTATCTCTCTGACTGGAGAGAGGACGGGCATCCTCGTGATGGTGGGATTGTCGGGATAAGGTCTCCTGGGTTTCCCGTCGGCCTCTGAGTCCGCCAGGAGCACTCCTGAGGCCTCGGGGCAGGATGACCGGAGTCTCTGGCTCTGACTCCACAGAGCGGCGGCTCACTGCGCTCCCCTTGTGACCAAGGTCCAAGAGCCATCTTGGCCTGAACATGTGTGCCAGGGCACGACCTTTTACCCACATGAGCAAAGCTCCTATTTCAATCCCTCAGGGCCAGAGCCTGCTCCTGCCGGGCTCTCACATTCTGCAGCTGTGGCTGTCTGGGTTGGGGGGCACAGCCTGCCACTGCTCGGGCCCCTCCCCGTGCAGCACCCGGGAGAGTCCTCGGGGGCTTTCCCCTGAAGGGAGCCTTCCTGCCCCAGCCTAGGAGGAGGACTCCCGGCGCAGCGGGGCTCTCACCCTTAGTCGGGCCTCTAATCGGAATGTTCCTATTCTCTCCTGCCCCTCCCCCATGCTCTGCTTGCTTTCCTCAGTGGACTTGAGCTCGGCCAGTGAAGATGACTTTGACAGCGAGGACAGCGAGCAGGAGCTGAAAGGTTACGCTTGTCGTCACTGCTTCACAACTAGTACGTGCGCGTGACAGAGGCCGGGCCTGCTTTGTGCCGGTGCCGGCTTTCTCTGGGCCGATTCCCTAGCCTGGGCTGCTCTAGACTGTCAGGGCCTTAACAGCTGATGAATTGGAACGGGTGATGAGACGTTGGGGGTGGAGACAGCAATTTATTCTGACTGAATTCCAACTTAAGTGAGAAGTTGAGGAAGGAATGCAACAGACTCTTCCTGGCCCGTAGAGCTTTGAATGACAGGTCCAGGGAATCTGCCCTTAATCCTCCAGTGTGGCGTTAAAGGCCTTCGTTCCTGACCCTGTGCTACCTTCTCATTCCTGAGCAGAGAGAGGAGCAAAAGGGGTGGGGGGTGGGGGGATGGAAACCTAGAGGAGACAGGCAACAGAGGCGGCCTGCCACCCTCTGCTTGGATGGGCTACCAGACACCTTGAAGAGACAGTTGGCTCTGGGAGCCCCTTGTAAGGGTCTCTTCCGAACCCAGAAATAAGCAGTCCTGGTCCTAGAACCTAGAAGCTTTGGTCATGTCCCAGTGAGACAGCAGCTTGAGTAGGTGTGATGTTTGGGGTCTGGGTGACTGGCTCCAGGTGGTCATTCCTTCTGGTAAGGGACATGCTGACTCTGTTTTACTCCTTCCCCTGACCCTTTGTGAAGCCTCCAAAGACTGGCACCACGGCGGCCGAGAAAACATCCTATTGTGCACTGACTGTCGCATCCACTTCAAGAAGTACGGTGAGCTCCCCCCAATTGAGAAGCCAGTGGACCCACCACCCTTTATGTTCAAACCTGTCAAAGAGGAAGAGGATGGGCTCAGCGGAAAGCATAGCATGAGGACCCGACGCAGTCGTGGCTCGGTATGGCCTGAGGGCATTGTGGTGTCCTACCAGTCCCACCATCTTGGTACCTTGGCCACCTCCAGTGCTCTCCTGGAACATTTGTTCCCCTTGATCTCCATCATTCTCTGATCTGTTCCCCATGGTAGCTATCATCCACTTAGGCAAAATTAACATGCCATTTCATTATTCATCATAATTATCCTAATACATATTTATATAATTCTTTCAAGCTTACAGAAAACTTTTCTTAACTTTCTTTACTGCCATCAAAATGTTCAAAGTCCTAAAAGATTTTTAAGGCATAATACAAGGATTCATCTAAAAATACATTCCTTTCTGGGTGATACAATTTTATTCTTTCTTGCCTTTGTATCCTCTTCATTTCCAAATGTATCCTTCTCAGAGAATCATTTTATAACAATAATAAAAGAGAAGGAGGAAGGGAAAAGTTGAGCAAAACTAGCCCATACATCCACCAAGTTCCTTCCCAGTAGCCCTCCACATCTGCAGAAAGGAAAGAAGGACTTTCTCATAAACTTTTATTGAAGCCAGGCTTGGGAAAAACTTCATTTCTCTTACATGGGGAAACTTTAAGAAGACCCTCAAAGGTAAAATAATTTGCTCAGAATAATGGAAATAGTTGAGAAAAGCACTCTTCTTGGCTTCCACTTCAGGGCTTCTTGCCCAGGTCACTGCCCCTCTGGCCTTCCCTGCTTCTTCCCCAGGTAGCTTGACAAGTTTCCCCCCATTCCACCTCTATCCCCCCCTCATTTTCTTTCTTTTTTTTCTTCCTTCCTTTCTTTTCTTCTTTCTTTCTTTCTTTCTTTCTTTCTTTCTTTCTTTCTTTCTTTCTTTCTGTCTGTCTGTCTGTCTGTCTCTCTGTCTGTCTGTCTCTCTGTCTGTCTTTCTGTCTTCATATGTTTTTGAAGACTTTTGACATGTTTTGGTTTGGGTTTTTTCCTATCCCTCTGCCTACCTCCCTTATCTTCTGGGAGTTAGTAGATCCTTTCTTCTGGTCCTGTCATTACAGCTTGTTCTTTCTCTAAGCCTCTGTCTTCAGAGTGACCTGTTTGCACTCCTGCCTGGCCCTGAGCACAACCCTTCCCTACTCCTTCATCTTGATGTGTTTCCCTTCTAGCTTAGCTTTCCTGGTGGTCAGACGGCCATGCAGCCACAAAGGAAACATAGGGAACTTCCTTAATGCTCCATAATAATTGAAAACAAAAACAGACTTCACATGAGGATTTGATTGATGTGTCTCATGGCATGCAGGCTGGAGACAAGCTTAGCATCTTCTTGATAAAAGCATTCTCCCTTTTAGCAGTGTATTGAGTGAAATTCACTGGGGCTGATGCTTCTCATCAGAGCTTAAGGATCACTGTGCTTTCTGTGTAAACCTCACTGGCCCTTCTGGAACAGGTTGTTCCCCATTTTCCATTTTTTAACCTTAAATTAGGTGGACCTGAGAGAATGTTATTTTATGATGAGGATACAGAACGAAAGGAAAAGAACTGACAATGATATATTATATAAAATATCCCTTAGGGTCCTTGTCCTCCCAATATATATTTCCCTATCTGTAAAATGTCTATATATAATATAACCACTCTCCCCTTTCCCCCCAAGGTGATAGGGATTATTTAATAAGAAAGAGAAAATAATCTTGCGCTGTTAACAATTGCTGCCTGTATTGACTACTCCCTGAGTTTCATGGTCACTTCACTAAAATAGAGGCTAGCAGGGACTGCAAGGTCATTCTAACCTTAATGGTTTCTTTGGGGTTTGTTTTGGGCAATGCTAGATGTCTACACTACGTAGTGGCCGCAAGAAGCAACCTGCTAGCCCTGATGGTAGAGCCTCGCCCATCAACGAAGACATCCGATCCAGTGGCCGTAACTCTCCTAGCGCAGCCAGCACCTCAAGCAATGACAGCAAAGCAGATTCAGTGAAGAAATCCACTAAGGTGAGAGCCGGTCGAGGCAACGCCACCTGGGATTTGAATGGCCCCTACTTACCTATTTAGGTCTTTGGGTGGGAGGGAGCTGGTGACGTGACTTAGCTTAGCATAGCCCCTTCTGCCCTTTCTGCCTCCTCCCTGTCAATTGTTTCTGTTGTAATGAAAGGTTCCAATCTAGTTCCCATCAGCTCATTCTCTCTTCTCTCCAATACTTTCTTCACACAGTTGCCAAATAGCCAGAAACCTAACTTTGTCAAATAATACACCAGCCTTACTCCTCTTTTCAAAAACCTTCAGTGGATTGCTGTTGCCTCTGGGATTAAATAGATACTCCCCAACCTTGCCTTTAAGATTCCCTGTCAAGGATCCTTTTTTGGGAGCATAGGATCAAAGATTGAAAACTACAAGGGAATTGGGGGCCATCTAGTCCAGTACCCTCATTTTGGAAATGAGAAATTTGAGGTCTAGAGTGATTTGCCCAAAGTCACATAGTTATCAAGTAATAAACCTTGGTCTTTGAATCAAATGTAGTGCTATTACCAACTGCCCTGCTGTTTTCCTCATTCCTATTAATATTGTGGTGGTGATGATGATGATGTGTGGGTGATGACACCTTATTTTTTATTATTCCCCTTCATTCATTTCCATCTAAAGTGGGCTCTTGGCTATTCTCCAAACTCAGCATACCTCTGCCACTTCAGTTAGACTATCCCACAGTGTCCTCCTGCCTGAAATTCTCCCATGAGAGTCACAGATTCTCCAAATAAGAAGGGACTTGCAGAATCTGGGCCTGAGCAGTGACATATCCCCAGAGTTGGTCATTCAGTCTTTGATTGGAAGACTTCCAGGGAAGGGGTCATGGCCACTCAGTGCATTTTGGAGAGTTCTGTTTGAGATCGTTCTCCTCTTGTTGAGCCTGGATATGTCTCATTGCAACCACTACTCTGAGAGTCTCTTTAGATTTACTTTCTATCATAATTAAAATGGTGGCTTAAAAGATTATTTCAAGCACTGCTATCAGCTTTCCATTTCATGATTCTTTATGTAGAAGATAAAGGAAGAAGCTTCTTCACCTCTCAAAAGCACCAAGCGTCAGCGAGAAAAGGCAGCGTCTGACACCGAGGAGCCCGAGAGGACCAGTGCCAAGAAGTCTAAAACCCACAGCCCCCAGGTGAGGCTCTGGGAGCAGTGGGCCCCACTCTGCACTGACTGCTTTCTCAGGGGACAGACTCACTCCCGAGCTGTGCCCAAGAAGTATTCGGGCACCAGACGTAGTCTTGCTGGTAGTAATGTGCAAGGAGCACATCATCTCTTCCTTTCACTTAGAGCAGAGTTTTCCAGCCCAGATAATATGGTTGACCAGTAAATTTACTGTCTGGTCCTACTCTGCTAATTCCAGCCTCAGCCTGGCAGCTCAGGGTTGGTGGGGAGGGGGAGGAGGAACATACTGGGAGCTAGGAATGAAAAGACCAGCCTGCAAGAGTAGAGGAAGAGAAAGAAGGGAACTTTCGAAGGAATTTTGCTAGCAAACATTTTGCAAGCCGGTAGAAATGTGTTGCAGAGAAGCAGTTTGCTCCTGAGGGGGTGGGCTTGGGGGCTTTGAGATACAGCCTAGCTGAACAAGTTGAGAGGGCCGCCAAGCAGGGATGCGAGAATCTTGGTGAGCTCAAGCTAGAAGGGGAGCATCATCAGGAAGGATGTCCCCGCCCCTACGTCCAGCTGCACATCTCCCTTTTTCTCTGTCCTCTAGGAGATCAGCCGGCCCAACTCTCCGTCGGAGGGTGAGGGAGAAGGAGAGAGTTCGGATAGTCGCAGCGTTAATGATGAAGGGAGCAGTGACCCCAAAGACATTGACCAAGACAATCGCAGCACCTCCCCAAGCATCCCCAGTCCTCAGGACAATGAGAGTGACTCAGACTCCTCTGCCCAACAGCAAGTGGTGCAGGCTCCCGGTGGCCCTGCCCAGGCTGCCCCTTCCACCCCCCCGGGGGCAACCCAGCTCCCAGCCCCGGTGCCCACGGCAGCCAGCGCTCCCTCAGCCCCTCCTCAGGTTTCGCCCTCAGTAGCTCAGCCACCTGGCCAGCCTCAGGCTCCTGTTCCATCTCCAGCCCACTCCCACATCCAGCAGGCCCCCGCCCTGCATCCACAAAGACTTCCTTCCCCACACCCACCTTTGCAGCCCTTGAGCGTGGCACAGAACCCTCCTCAGGCTCCCGCCTCGTCCCAGTCTCACCCGCAGCCCCCCCTCCACAGCCAGGTGCCCCCGGGCCCTCACGGCCTGCAGGCACAGCCTCTCTTGCCACACCCCGGACCGCCACAACCTTTCCCTCTTGCCCCGCAGTCCTCTCAGTCTCAGGTTCCACTCCCAGCAACACAAGCTCCTGCTCATCCTCATGGCTCCTTACAGGTCCAGGGCTCCCAGCCATCTCTGCAGCCTCCTCAGCCCCCCCGGGAGCAGCCGCTTCCTCCCGCTCCCATGGCAATGCCTCACATCAAGCCCCCTCCCACTACCCCTATCCCACAGCTGCCCACCCCACAGTCCCACAAGCACCCGCCTCATCTCTCAGGACCTTCTCCGTTCTCCATGAACTCC
Organism: Antechinus flavipes; assembly: GCF_016432865.1. NCBI lineage: Eukaryota > Metazoa > Chordata > Mammalia > Dasyuromorphia > Dasyuridae > Antechinus > Antechinus flavipes. Next base: position 598,109,845 of record NC_067400.1, read on the forward strand.
AACCTGCCGCCGCCTCCTGCTTTGAAACCGCTGAGTTCGCTGTCGACACATCACCCGCCCTCGGCTCACCCACCCCCTCTACAGCTGATGCCCCAGAGTCAGCCCTTACAGTCATCTCCAGCTCAGCCCCCAGTGCTGACTCAAAGCCAGAGCCTCCCACCAGTTGCCAGCCATCCCCCTTCAGGCCTTCACCAGGTTCCCCCTCAGCCTCCATTTTCTCAGCACCCCTTTGTGCCTGGGGGACCCCCTCCCATCACTCCTCCATCCTGCCCTTCCACCTCCACCCCCCCATCTGGGCCAAACGCTCCCTCCCAGCCATCCTGTTCCACGCCTGGGACTTCTAGCGGAAGTGTCCCTGTAGTGACCTCCTGCGCCATCCCACCCATCCAGATCAAGGAGGAGGCGCCTGATGAAACGGAGGAGCCTGAAAGTCCCCCTCCGCCACCCCGCAGCCCTTCCCCCGAGCCCACCGTCGTGGACACGCCGAGCCACGCCAGCCAGTCCGCAAGGTAAGGGCCCTGCGAGAAGGCGGGTTCTGCTGGCCGGCGAGGCTAGCCCCGTGTGACCAGGTCAAGGTCAGCCCTGGGACGGCCTTGTTCAATGTTCCACCTGACCTTTGGTCCCCAGGGAGGCGTCCTGAGCTCGGGCTGAGCCCAGAGGGCCGGGTAGGCCGCAGGCTGGGCCCCTCACAGAGCTTTCTGTCCTTCTCTCTAAGGAGTCTTTGGTCTTTTCCAGGTTCTACAAACACTTGGACCGGGGCTACAACTCATGTGCACGAACTGACCTTTACTTCATGCCCTTGTCGGGGTCCAAGCTCGCCAAGAAGAGGGAGGAGGCGATTGAAAAGGCCAAACGAGAAGCGGAGCAGAAGGCGCGAGAAGAGAGGGAGCGAGAGAAGGAGAAGGAAAAGGAGCGGGAGCGCGAGCGCGAGCGCGAGCGAGAGGCGGAGCGAGCCGCCGTGAGTGCTCTTAGCTGGCAGTCCCACCTGGCCAAAGTGGGCAGAGGCCGCCAGGGCAACAGCCCGGGGTTTTTGCCTTCACACAGACAGCCTGCAGGGACAGGAGGCGGGGGCCCCAACTTTCTTTTAATAGCCACAGAAAGATTTGCTGCCCTTAAAGTTCTGTTCTGGCTTTGGAGCATTGATGGTCCATCAAATGCACCTCTCTGAGGTGCTGCCGATCACAAGTGTGCGCCCAGGCCTGCATCGCAGCTCACCCGCCCTGGTGGAGGGGACCCGGATAGCCCCTGGGGAGATCTCTTATCCAGGAGCCGTGGGGTTCAGATGAAGCCAGACCCGGAAAGGCCTTTGTCTAAAAGGCAGCTGGGATTGTCGGCATCCTCAGTATTGTTTGGAGAGAGCCTAGACGCTCCCGGGCTGTTCTAGTCGTTCCAGCTTTAGCTAGTAGTGCGGTTCAGGGCCGATGGCGGGGCGGGGGGCCTGAAGCAGAGCGGCTGTCCCGGGAGCTGCTCCTCTGCCTGCTCCTGGGCCCGGGCCTAGGTTACCTTGCTCCCCACAGACACGCCAGCCCCTCCAGGCGTGGCAGGAGAGGTTCCTTGACCTCTCCCAGGCACTGTTACCTGGCTTCCTGTCTAGGTGACTGGCAGGGAAGCTTCCAAACCAAGAGGAGGAGGCTGTGGGCATGGGCAGAGCATGTTCTGGGCGAGCTCCCTGTGCTTGGGTTGGTTTTGGGCATGCTCCACGCGCTTTATGTCAATTAAGCTCCTCCTCCCTTCTCCTGTAGCAGAAGGCGTCCAGCTCCTCCCACGAAAGCCGACTCAGCGACTCTCAGCTTAGTGGACCTGCCCACATGCGGCCCTCCTTTGAACCACCCCCAACCACCATTGCTGCTGTTCCCCCGTACATTGGGCCTGACACACCTGCTCTTCGAACTCTTAGTGAATACGCACGGCCCCACGTGATGTCACCCACCAACCGCAACCATCCTTTCTTTGTTCCCCTCAACCCCACCGATCCCCTCCTGGCCTACCACATGCCCGGCCTCTACAACGTGGATCCCACGATCCGGGAGCGGGAGCTCCGAGAGCGCGAGATCCGGGAGCGCGAGATCCGGGAGCGGGAGCTCCGGGAGAGGATGAAGCCCGGCTTTGAGGTGAAGCCTCCTGAGTTGGATGCCCTGCACCCCGCCACCAACCCTATGGAGCACTTTGCTCGGCACGGTGCCCTCACGATACCTCCCACTGCAGGACCTCACCCTTTTGCTTCCTTCCACCCGGGGCTGAACCCCTTGGAGAGGGAGAGACTTGCTCTGGCTGGTCCCCAGCTGCGGCCTGAAATGAGCTACCCTGATAGACTGGCAGCCGAGAGAATCCATGCTGAGCGGATGGCCTCACTGACTAATGACCCCCTTGCACGGCTCCAGATGTTTAATGTGACCCCCCATCATCACCAACACTCTCACATACACTCGCATCTTCATCTCCATCAGCAGGATCCTTTACATCAAGGTGAGCCTCTGAGGGGAAATAGGCCAGCAGTGGGCAAAGGGGATTGGCCTCTGAGAGCATCAGAAGTTGAGAAAGGATCCTTGGGTGACCTGCCTCTAACGGGCCTGCTCGAACGATACACTTGCTCCCCAAGGAGCCGGGGTACCGAAGGAGAAATCAGTCCTGTGACCTGGAGTCCCATAGCACCCAGGGAGAAAAGGAGTGAGACAGGACCCCCTGAGATCTGGCTCCAAAAGTTAGACTTGGAGCAGACTGGGTAGCACTGGGAGAAGTGAAAGAGACAAGTGCAGGCTCTGAGAGCAAAGTGTGACTATGAGAAAGCTCCCCGATGTGCATAAGCTCATGTCATATAGGGGCCGTTCTCCATGAGCTGTTGTAGAGGAAAGAGCACTTATAGGGACCCTGCCAACTTAGTCTGTAAATATTCACTAGAAAGTGCTTGTGGCCGCGCAGGACAAGGTTGGCCAGCTTGACCAGGCAGAGGAGCCAGCACTCACCAGGGTCACTGGGAAGAAACCCCCAAAGAGCCAATAACTGATAGGTGGACTCTTCAGAGATGGTCTCTCTGAAGAGAACTGAGCAAAGGCATCAATACCCTTGAAGCTCATTCAGTTTTTACCTTTCCGTTATAGAAGAATAGGACCTGGCTGTAGCACACATTCAGACAAGCTCAGGGCTGTTCTCCAGCCCCAGTGGGTATCTGGTGGGGACAAAATGGGACCTTTAGGGATGTATGGAAAGGGTTCTCTTTGTTCAGTCTCCTCCACCCCCATTCCCAGTTTTTGGGCTATGAGACACCAAGAGAGATGCAAGGCAGCTTTGATCCTTGGCTTGTGTATGGAGCGAGCTCCCCTTATTAAAGATTGAGGAAAAACCTATTGTTGGCCCCCTCTGCAACCAGATAGAATAAGGGGCTCAGAGCTCAGAAGTGCTGGTTGTGAGTCCTGTCTCATTGTGTGACATGTGCAAAGGAATAAGCATTTATGGAACATCTACTGTGGAGCAGAAGCGTGCTAAATGTTTGCTAATTTTTGTCTTACTTGAACCCTATGTGGTAGAGACTGGAAACCAAGGCAGACAGAAGTTCGGTGATGTGCTCCAAGTCAGCAGCTGGGAAGTGTCTGAGGTTTGATCTGAACTCAGAGTTTCCCCGCTTCTCAGTCTGGCAGTCTGTGCACTATGACATCCCCCATCCCCAATCACCCCACTTTGCTGAGTTTGCCAACTTAGTCGTATGATAGAGTTATCCCATTTTGACCCCTACCTCATAACTTGACATGATGTAAATGCCTGCTTTGTGCAGAGCCCGGACCTCGAGCATGGGGAAGATAGGACGCTCAGGCTGGCCCCTGCCTTCTTTGCACCTAAGTAAATATGTTACAAATGGCCTTCCTCTCCCTTGGAATTGGAAGTACCCTATTGTGTAAAACACTGGAAACAATGGAAATGAGCATGTGGCCTTGTATCTGTGGCCATCAATGCACATTAATAAGCACTTACTGTGTGCTGGGCCCCAGAGAATACAAGGAAGGCAGAAGACAAGCCCTATTTTCAGGGAGTTCACACAGCCATGTGAGAGAAACAATATGCAAACTATGTACTAATGAACTGGAGATGGGATGAATTGGAGATAATTAACAAAGTGCTTTCAAATGAAGAGGTGGGGTTGGAGTCAACCCCAGGTAGCTTTAGGATGTGGGATCTTTGTAGGACTTGGAATGAAACAGAATGGTCTGTCTCTCCTAAATCTCAGGGAAAGCTTTAGAAGGATTTCATGGGTTTATTAACTTGTTGATCACAGTGGGGTGACTTGGAGATTTAGGCCTTTTTCCTGCAGGCTACAGTAACATCAGAATAGGAAAAGGATCTTTCGTAGACCAGAAAGAGTCATAGGTGTCCCAGAGGAGAAGAAGAGGTGTTAGAGACCCAGGTGGGATTTGGAGACAACAGGTTGAATTCTGGGAAACCTCTTCAGCAAAAGTACACACAAAACGTGGGACGGGACTTGGTGTTAGCTGTGGAAAATGCACAGGGGAAAGTGACTGGAAGAGAAGAGAGGAGGAAGCAAGGGCCCACAAGCCTCTGGCCGCCATGCTCCCCCAGGGGGAAGCTCTGGTGCGCAGTGGGGCTGAGCCGAGGCTGGGGCAGCCAGCGTGTTTGTTGGCTTTGTGCAGCTCAGCTTCCCCAGGGGCAGCTGGCAAAAGAGCCAGAGATGAGCAGAGAACTGCCCTTGAGTTTACACTCCCCGCTGTCTGCCTGGCAGGAGGGGCAGCAGGGTCTCTGCAGCCTGATGGTTTTCCCAAAGTCAGCACCCCTTTGTTAGTCACTGCTGACATGTCGGATCTCCTAAGGTCACCTTAACCCCACTCCACAGTCCCAATATCTTGACTACAGCCAGCACCAATGTTAGACCTTAGAGACAGCAGATAGGTGATCGGACTGACCAAAACGAGAGGCAGGCTGGGCAGTTCTGGACTTTGGTCACCTCAGGAGGACCTTGGAAGTGGGTCGATCCAGGTCTTTGAACTGGAGACTGCTTCTCCCTCCCCACCCAAACAAGCACCACCAGAAAGTTCAGATGAGCCGCTCTCCTTATTGGCTAGGTGGGCCAGGGGCCCCGGAGGGGGCTCCTGCTGTTCATCATGTGACTGATATTTCTCCCTCCTACATAATTCTCCTTACTGAATGAACTTGGATGTTAGAGATTGTTGCATTTTGGGGCAAGCAGATATCATTTCCAAGAGAAATGACAGAGGAGACATGGTTTTAGGAGGGACTGAATCTTCAGAGTAAAATGGCCATTCAGTGCAAATGCTGCTTATTTGTGACATAAGAAGAACAAGACCAAATGCTGATGAAGTGTCTTTGCTAAATGAGACACATCACCTTCTGGTTTTTCTGTTTTCCAGGTTCAGCAGGGCCTGTGCATCCACTGGTAGACCCTTTGGCAGCTGGCCCTCACCTGGCCCGGTTCCCTTATCCCCCTGGCACCCTTCCCAACCCTCTGCTTGGACAGCCACCTCATGAGCATGAGATGCTTCGACATCCCGTTTTCGGTGAGAACTCTCATCTGTACGCATTTGCCGAAAGACTTGTTTAAAGGTTATGTTAAACATGCTGATCGGCAGGGTGCTCTTCATGACCCTGCAAGGCGGAATCGTGAGGCTTGAGTTCTAGTGCTCATTTTAGGGCTGGCTTGTGATTTAATATTCTTGTTCAGAAAGGATATGGAGGTGGTCAGAATGATTCTGTCCCCTATCCTCTGAGGCCCCAATCGTTCTCAAACTTTTGTTCTCAGTACCTTTAGACTATTAGAAATGATTGGGAAGCTCTCCAAAGAGTTTTTGCTTTTTGTGGATTATAATTAACAGATATTTACCATGTTAGAAATAAAAAACTAATTTGAAATTTTTAGACCCTCTCAAAGGGTTTCAAAGACCTCCAGGATTCTCAGGACCATATTCTGAAATTCATTACTCAACAGCATCAGGAAATGGATTTCAACAATTTTGGAGAATTCCTTCTTCCTCTCTCCCCCCCCCCCCCCCTTTTTTTTTTTTTTTTTTTTTTTTGTCCTCTGCTTTTACAGGCTTTTTTTCTTTGTTATTTCATTTACTGATCTTAAAAGATTGATTTATTGGTTTTTAGTTTTGTAAAAATTTGGTGAATTTTACATTTATTGATCTTCCACTTATTAAGCATGGAATTTTTATTTCTGTACTTCTATGTTCTCAGATATATTTTTCTAGCCCTAACCTCTGTGACCTCCAATTTCCATCCTCCAACTATCTTTTGAATACCTTGAATTCAGATCCTACCTTGTGCACCAAGTCTTAATGCTACTACCTTCCATTTGTAATTCTCCTGCTTATCCTATGTACCTGTGTCTCTTGTTTTCATTTTGTCTTTCCCCTTAGATTGTAAGCTCCTTGAGAGCAGGGACAAGTTTTGCCCTTTTTTTTTTTTTTTTTTTTTTTTAAAAACTGAGCCATGTACTGTCCTGGTAGAAAAATGAAGGAGATGGATTTTTCTTTTCTTTCTTTCTTTCTTTTTTTTTTTTTTTTAAATAACTCACTGACTGTTCTTTTGTGGCAGGTACCCCATATCCCCGTGACCTGCCTGGTGCCATCCCGCCTCCAATGTCAGCCGCCCACCAACTGCAGGCCATGCATGCTCAGTCTGCCGAGCTGCAGAGACTGGCAATGGAGCAGCAGTGGCTGCACGGCCACCCCCACATGCATGGCGGGCACTTACCAAGTCAGGAAGATTACTACAGGTGAGCTGCGCGCAGCCCAGCGCAATGCTACTGCTGTGAGCCTTTGAATTGCACCCTAAACCCCACTAAAAGGACTTGAGGTTCCTGTTGTCTTAATTAGAAAGGGGTCTTGTGTTTCTAAATGATTCTCCCTCCACCCCTCCTTACACTTCATTGGCTTGGGTGGAATTAACATTGCACATGTTGGCTCTGGACCTGATTGGTCATTAACTTAGAGGCTTTTGTGACTGCTTGGGGGCTCCCAGCACCACTCATCCCATCGGGTGGAGCCCTCCCAGGTGCCTCAAAAACTCGGGAATGGAGAAGCCACAAGGTCTCCTCAGAAAGGCCTGGGGGTTTCTGTGCTGGAGAAGTCATCCTGTGGAGTCTTGACAGTCTGGCCTCCAGGCCAGGTCCAGTCTCTTATAAGGTCTCCACTTAGCCTGACCAGACCAAAGACTAAGATGTTCTCTTTCTCTCTCTCTCTCTCTCTCTCTCTTTTTTTAGTCGACTGAAGAAAGAAGGTGATAAGCAGTTATAAGAAGTTATTTATTTGTAACAGCAGAAATCCCAGGTCATGGGGGAAGAGATGGGATTTTTTACATACAATAGGAGCTGCAAAAGCAAAGAGAATATCTTCTGAAGATTTCTTCATCTATTTAAAAAACCCGCAACTGAAGACTTCCCAGCATACTAGTGTTCATTGGTAGAGAGGATGCCTCCGGGCTAATTCAGGTCTCCCTGCATGACAGCCTCCTCAGGAGCTGAGTGAGTCCTGGACTAGGCAGAACGTTCAGAAATCTTGCCTGCAATCTTGGCGTTTGGTTTCATGTTTTCTTTTCCTTCCTCGATTTCACAGTAGGTGCTAGAATCCAGCTCACACCCGTCACTGTGCGTGCAGAGACCGTTAGACATATTCTTTAAAAACAAAAAACAAAAACAAAAAAAAAAAAAAAAAAACAGGATTGCAGATAGGTGGTGGCATATGAGTTTGGAACCCAAGAACTATAATAAAAATCTACTTTTATTTTAATACATTGTAGGAAATCTTCATAATTTGACAGAGAGCTCAGTTCTGCAGCATGGCTTTTTAAGTCTGTAAATATAATAATTTTAAAACAGAAACAACCATTTTTTTCTTCCACAAACTACTATTCTGATATATTTTTTTTCCAGCCACGTCACTAATCGTGAATTCCTACCAGCTATTGACAAGAGTTGATTTTTTAATAAAAAAAAATATATATATATAAAATTATCCCTTTAATTAAAGGGAAAAGATGGGTGTTACTAATTTAAAATGGGCAAAAGCTTGGAATTTGATGGCAGCAGTGAGCATCACAGGGTTTGCAGGGATAACGTCACAAGCTGTTTCTTCATGTTTTTCCTTGATTGTATTTTGGTTTGGTTTGGTATGGGGAGTGTAGTTGGTTAATGGTGCAGACATCCACTGAATGAACCTCTTCCCTTTTCACCAGGAATGCAGGAATTAAATCCACTTTTTTTGCCTTGGTGTTAATGGTTGTTCATCTCTTTCTCTGAGGGATAAGGGGTATATGTTTGTGTGTGTTTGTGTGTGTGTGTGTGTGTGTGTGTGTGTGTGTGTGTGTGTAGGCTCAAGAACTTGGCACACACATATATTACGTTAAATAAACTAATTTTTCTAGAATTTCCCCTTGAAGTTTATAAAGTGTGGGATTTGGTACCAAAAAATTTGTGTGTGTGTGTGTGTGTGTGTGTGTGTGTGTGTGTGTGTGTGTGCATACACACATATACATACACACACACACACACATATATATATATATATATATATACATACACACATACATATATATGTGTGTATGCACATATTTATAATCCAAATATATATCTATGTGTGGTATGTACATATATATAATTCAAATAACTTAGTATTTGAAAGATAGGCTGTATGTTTGAGTTTTTATGTGTTTTTTTTTTTTTAGGAAGGTTACACACTAATTAAAATGCCAACACATTGGAATTTTAAAGGCTAGACCTAAATTGCCACTCCCACATTCCTTGGGAACAGCCTTATTGCCATAGTTGTGGATTACATTTAGGTGAGTTAGGACCTTGACTTTAAGATGAAGGGATAGTGGGCAACATTGCATTTTTTGATTCAGGAGCAGCTGACCTATATGGGATAATCCAGACCTGAGAGCCTTTTGTGGCTTCTCTTATCTCTGGGCAATCAAAAGGTCAGATGATCCAGCTTTTTGAAGCAAAACTCTATGGAATCACCTCCCTGCATTTGTATCTTTTTGCCCATATGATGCACTTTTACTGAAGCCCAGGGTTCAGTTGGTGAGGTCCAGGGGATGTCTGCATCTGCTGACCATGTTTCTCCACTGGTGCAAAACTTGTTCCGTTCTTTTTCTCTCAAACTCTTGAGGGCTATATCTCTGCCGTTTAAACTGTTCTATGTGGTGGTCATATCATAAGACTCTCTTGGACCATGGTAGATGAACTCATAGTTAATCGCTCAGACTTTTAAGGAATACACGACATGCCCAGTGCTCAGGCCACTATGACCGGCAGGAAGAAAAGCCAGTGTTCTGACGCAGAAACCAGCAACACCGTTGGGTAGAGTGATCTCCAATTCAGTTCTGGATTAAACCTGCATCAGGGGCGATTCCAGCTTTTTTCTACCCATGTGTTTATAGCCTGGATTTCAGTTGGGCTTTAATGGGTTGTTTCTGTTGAAGGAATTTTTTGCTTTTCTTTTGTCTCATTCCATGCCTGCCTTAACCCACAGCTGCTTAGTAGTAGATGTTCCATGGCTAAGTCATTCAGATTCAAAAGTGGCCAGTCAGGAACAGGGCCTTTGGGGGCTAATCTGATGATAACATCAGAATGTCTTGACCTGCTGTGCACACATTTTATCCTAAATTTTTAATGGAGCAAGTCCACCTCAAAATCTAGGGGAAATTAACAACACTGGACTGCCACCTCTTTCATCCCTCATTTCACATGTCTTTTTTTCCTTTGGGATCTAAGATGGTGACTATTAAATTAATTCTTTCTCTCCCCTCCCCCCAAAAAAACACCCTCCTCCCAATTCCCATTCTCCCAAAGAAAAGAGAGTTAAGTGATTAAGTGATTTTTTTAATCTTTTTTTTTTTAAGATGTCATGAGTTTCCTTTTTCAGTTCAGCATTTTATTAATTGTGTGTGGGTCTCCATGCTGCCAGCATCCCAAGGTGAAGCACTGAGATTTAGTCTAATAAATCAGCTGATTAACTACATTTTCTTGACAATGGCCCTAGGAGTCATCTTGGTGTGTTGGATGCCCTTTTAGAGTGACCCAGACACATGGTTTCCTTTGAGATTCATTCACCCTTTTTTCTTTTCAGTTGAAGTTTCAGGTTTGTTTTTTGTTTTGTTTTGTGTTTCAAACGTATCTTGTTCAATGTTGTCAAGGTCGAGCTTCTTGTTTTGCGGCCTCACATTCAGTGTCCACTCTGATTTGCTACATCTATATATATCTGGAAGCTTAATGTACATATGAGTAGTTTGCCATGAGATAACACAGTGTAAACAGAGTAGAAACCCAGAAATCGTGACTTCTGTGTTCTCTCCATTTGAGTATTTTGTAATTTTTTTGAAATATTTGTGGACAAATAAAACCAAGCTACACTACAGACTCCAGGCATTAGCCAGTGGAATGTGTCTCTTTACTTGGGGATGTAAAGGTCGGGAGAGTGTGAGATGAAAAAACAAGATGCTTCCTTCAGAGCCAGTCTGGTTTTCATTGCCCTGCTATCCTTGCTTTTAACCTGCTTGCTTTCTCCATCTGCTGGATTTGGGAAAGGGGCCATCTCCTTTAAGGGAGGGAGGGGGAGAGGGGAGAGGAGCAGGGCAGCTCAGGACATAGGAGCCAAGGCTTCAAGGGACGTGAGAGTTTTTAGGTTGGATCCACATTTTTTCCAAAGTCCTTGGTCTTTCCCAAAAAAGGAGAGTCGGTTCTATTGAAAACAAGTTCTCGATGTGTCTCCAAAATATTAGCATGGTTACTGTCTTTATAAACATTTAATTATAGATGCTTGTCTGGACTTCCAGAGCAGTCTATGAACTTTAAAAATCTGTTTTAATCACTTTCAGTATAATTGCTTCCCTTGTAATTCTCTCTTTTATTCTATGCACTTAAAACATTATTCTGAGGAGACAATAGAACTCCCGTACCCTGCCAAAGAGCTCACAGCTGAGAAGGAGAAGAACCCCCCTCTTCCCCCCAACCCCCTGAGCTAGGGAGAAATTTCCCCGGACATGGAGAGTGGAGCTGCCTCCTGCTTTCCTCTCCAGTGCCCTGTCCAGAAGGTAGAGAGGCTGTGATTCCTGCCTTCCTAGAAAAGAAAAACCTCAATCTCCGCCCTCCCCCCAATAAAATACAAATAGAAATCTAATGCAGGGTTAGAAGCGGTCCTGGTTCCAGTCTGTCCCCCTCCCACCCACCGTGTTTGTTTCTTGGCACTTCTCGCTAGCTCCCTTTCAGACCACGGCCCAGCTCCCACAGCTGTTACTCACTTAGCTGGCCCCTGGCTAACAAAGGGGGCCAAGTAGGAACGATGGGTCATCCATTAAAGGCATGAAAGCAACCACAGGAGGGCAGCAGTGGCACACGCCACAGGGATCCTACAGTCCTTTACAGAGGCTGCTGTCCCAGACTGGGGAAAGCTGGAAGTACAGTAGCTCCTCACAGCTCCGTCGGCTGCTGATGGGCAAGGGCCTCGGTATCTGCGCAGTGTCCGACCTGGGCCGGTTTATCCTGGTCCCCACTTCCAGGGACTCGCCATATCGAGGCCATCCTTTGCACAGGCACCCAGTTGGCTCAACTCACAGCTGCTTAGAATTCTCAAGATCAAGAACGAGGCCAGCCTCAGCCTGCCAGGTAGCTCAGTTTACAGGTACCACCATGTCTAGTTCAGCCATTGTTTAAAAAAATCAAGTGAGGGAAAACTCACTAGCTCCTGAGAAGGTCAATATTCATTTTGGTGGGGGTAAGTCTTAGGATAGTTTTTTTTATTTCGAGCCTAAATTTGGTCTTTCCCCTCCCCCAAGGGAACCAGACTGATTCCTCTTACCAAGGTAACCTTTCAGATACTTCAGGCAGCTACCATCCTTGCATCTACTCCATCAAGTCTCCTTCCAAGCCAAACATTCCTTCTAGTACTAGCAATACTGGAGACCCGAACCTGATAGAGCTTGTCAGTCACCATAGAAAATAACTTTGGGTTTTTTTTTTTAAATTAAATGCCATCATTTGATGAAACAAAACTGTGTTCTAACCAAGAGCTAAGGTAACTGACTTGGTTTTCCTAATGTGGATATGTAAATTTTATTTATCATTTAAAAGTTATAACTACAGACACATTTCTAGCGAGTTAAAGTCCTTTCAACAAACTGTGTTCTGTTTTTATAGTATTTGTGTACAAAAGCAATATGATACGACCTACCTGTATCTACTCCTGTAATTTGTATGTTGAAAAGGTGCCTTTTTCTTCCTAACTTCATTTCTGTGTGGTTTTTTTAAATGTAATTCTAGTCTCCCAAGTTGCTATTTCAGGATTAAAGGATTTCCTTCTGCACAAACTTGATTTGCCCTAAATATTATCTGTGCTCCTCCCTACCCCTTCTCCACCTTTATATGCCAAGTTCTTCAGACTTAGGGGTGCCAGAGTCCAAAATACCTCGAGTGTGGACATAACCAAAGGAGCATTGGGAATTCTACCTGCAATATGTCTGACTTGGTAAATTGAGTAGAACACATGGAACAGCAGACCTTGTAAGGTTTGTAAGCCCTCCCTTCTGCCAAAGGCTGTCTTCATCTCTCTAAGCCTGTTTGCTCATCTCTATGATGTAGGGGTGTCCCAAATGTCTTCTCCTGGTGACTGGAGATATACAGATTGTGAGCCACCCCAAATCACCAGGCTAATGTTCCACTGGGATTTGGGCCCTGTATTTTAGGCCTTACACGATGCATCCTTGGAATACTATAAATTCTCTTTGCACGCCAAGGCCTTTGAGAATGTTACTAAATAAGGAATTTTATATCGCGAGTCTTGCCACTTTTCTCACAAATGCTGATACTTAGGTCTACTCAGGCTCTGCCATTATTTTCTTCCAACACGATGTTTAAACACTGATGTATTCAGGACAATAATAAACCATGCTAGTTTGTCAAGTCCTAAGAATTAGGGGGATTTGGAGAAGGCTTCCAATTTAAAAAAAAAAAAGTTTCAATTGAGACTCGATTGAAGTAGGGAATTAAGGTAAAAGTGAGGAGATGGTGGAGAGATGTGTAATAGTCAGGGAGCCCTTGTCACTGGATAAAATCCAGGGAAAGATAAGGTGGGGACTAGGTTATAAAGGACTTTGCATGCCAGACAGGATTTTGTATTCCATCCTGGAGTTACTAGGGAACCACTAGAGTTTTGTCAGGGGGAATGGTGGTGACCTGATCTTAGGAAAATCACTTTTTTGTCCGAATGGAAGCTGGAATGGAGTGTTGAGTGAGGGTGGCAGACCCACCATCAGCTTTTACAAAAGGGGATAAGCTATGTCTGTACCAGAATGGTGGCAGTGTCAGGACAGAAGGACCAGTATTGGGGAGATGTTACCAAAGTAAAATCAATAGGTCTTGGCAACAGATAACTGGGGAGAGCAGCAAGAGACAGGAGTATCCTACATTGTGAACCTGAGGGACTAGGGGAATGGTGTTTGCCTTCTACCATAATAAGGAAATTAAGAGAGGGGAGGGAGGACTTGAGGGAGAAGATAATGAGTTCGGTTTTGGACACCCCGAGTTTAAGATGTCTATTGGTTATCCAAGTTTGAGATGTGCGAAGAGGCATTTGTGAGATTGAAGGTAAGCAGACAAGTTAGTATAGCATAAGTAGGTTGGAGAATCACACATAATTAAATCCATGGCAGCTGATTGAAGTTCATCAAAAGAAAAAGTAAAAAGAGAGCCCCAGTCAGAGCTCCAGTTTAGTGAGTGTGATCTGGGAAAGGATCCATAAGACAGAAGGAGCAAAGGGATGTCCTGAAAATTTGAGAGGAAAAACTATCGAGGCTGCAGAGGAGAAGGAGAATGAGGATTGAGACAAGACCACTGGATTTGGCAGCTAAGAGATCAGCAATTTTGGAGAAAGCAGTTTCAGTGGAATGATAAAGTGGAAGCTGGATTGTAAGGGCTTGGAGGCATCTGTGGTAGACAGCCTTTTTGAGGAGTTTAGCTACAAAGGGCAGGAGAAAAATAGGACAGTAATTATGGAAGGATCAGGTGATGGCTTATTCAGGATGGGCAGACATAAGCATATTTGTAGGCAACTGAGAGCAATTGAAGATGTGAGAGAGGGGATGACAGAGGAGGTAGTCTGTTGGAGAAGATGCCATGGAATGGTATCATTTGTAAAGGTAGAAAGGTTAGCCTGGCTAAGAGTAAGCCCTCTTCTTCATGTGAAATAGGTGAAGTAGATTAGTGGCATTTTGAGTGATAGAGGAAGAGGGAGTTCACAGCCAATAGCCTTATTTAATTTTTTCTGTAAAACACAAAAAATGATTCTCTGCCAAGAAGATGGGGAAGGGGAAAAGGACAGACCATAGGAAATTTGAGGGGAGAAAAAGTTTGATGGAGGGTGGGTTAGTGAGTTGATGTCTACTATGATTTCTAGTAGAAGTGAGCATTTGGTTGAGACGTAAACCAAATTTGTAGTGGATTCAGTCAGTGATTGTGTGATTTTCTTCAACTTAATTCAATATGTATGTGAGAATGAAAGTGGAATGATCCAAAGCTGAGATATGGAAAGGCAAAATGATAAGGGAGTTAGGGACTCGGCAACAGTGTAGAATTGAATTGGGTCACCAAGTGGTTATGGTAGGGAAAAGAGTAATGTCCTGGGAGACAACAAAGGGGGTCAAGGATTTGGGGTCATGGTGTGGAGGAGTAGAGTTTGGTGAGGGAAGGCAAAGAGTCAGATTTGGGAAATTTTGAACATGGAGTGATGGCAAGATCATGGAGTAAAAATATCTTTTCTGTGTACACCTGAGGTGGGGTGAAAGCTCATGTGAGATGAGGAGGGAATTAAAGAAACTGAAACTTTAGAATTTTGAAAGAAAATCAATCCTATGGTAAAATTCACTAGTGTGAGAGTAGGAGTTGAGGGAAAGAGAAAAATGGTGAATCAGTTGCTAAACTCATAGAGGAAGGGAGTGACCTGAAGGTTTGTAGCCAACTATAAGGATTTAGAAATTGCTTTAACCCCAAAGGAAAATGTGTTTATTGAGTAATAAATAGAAGGCCGGGAGACAACCCAGAAGTGGCAGTGGGGAGCAAAGAGTATTCCATCTCCCCTCCTTGACCAGTGAGCCTAGCAGAAGGAGAAAACAGCCAGTATTGGAAATGATGGACAATGAGGATGTATCATCGGGGATCAGGTTTCAGTGATTTCTAGGAGATGGAAGCAGTGGGAGAGGAAAAGGGGATGCAGGGAAGTTTGTTGCCAATGGAACAAGCATTGTGAAGTGCACAGTGGAAGGTCTGGTAGAATTGGATGGGGTTTTGGAGTGAGGATTTCAGAGGATGGGAATAAAGCATGGAGTAGTGGAATATGGAGAATGGGGTTTGAATGATGACCTACAGGAGTTCAGAAGCACCGAATTAGGTAAGGTATGACCAGCTGTGAGAATGCGTATTATCACAGAGTAGAAGGCTCCATTCTTCCCCGAGGAAATCAGGCAGGAGACAAGGGCAGCATGAGATGGAAGGCACATGGTCAGGTAGGAGACCCCTTTTCCCTACCCCTCTGTTCTCTGGCCCAGCAGGAAGTGTTGCTCCCCACCAACTTTCCACTTCCTCTTTCTTCTGGGTACAGCAGGAGATAGAAGGTAAATGTTTCCTGCTCTTCAAGGGCTTTTACTAGGGGATTTTCACATATAGTACTGACCCTCCCTCAAATCCTAATCTTGGGGCAGAATAGGTGGCGCAGTGGATAGAGCAGCAGCCCTGAAGTCAGGAGGACCTGAGTTCAAATTTGACCTCACACACTTAACACTTCCTAGCTGTGTGACCCTGGGCAAGTCAACTCCAATTGTCTCAGAAAAAAAAATCCTAATCTCACATGATCTTCATCTCACTTTAGCTACACAAGTAAATGGTCACCTTGACCTTGTCATCACCCACAAACACATCACTTCCAAGTTCACAAAATGAAATTCCCTCATCTAACCACATTTTATTGTCAGCCCACCTTTTCCTCCTGCCTTTCATCTCCTAACTCAGTTTTTTGTCCTCATAATGAAGTCCAATTTCTCCATCCCTCAATTATTTTCCCCAAGCTATCGCTCTTGAATTAGTCATTCCCCTTTCCCCCATTTTGACCCCATGTGAATTGGCTTAACTCTACATTGTCCTTGAGTCTCTTTCCTCCTTGTTACATGATAAGCCTCAGCCATGGATCACTCCTACCATCCATGGTCTTCACTCCTACCCACCCATAGCTGAATGAAGCCGGAGAAAACCATAAAATCCTGCCGACTGGATCCACTACAAATTTTTGTCAGATACTTCAACTGGACCCTTACTGCTGAAAGGCAATCCATTTACATCTTCCTAATTAACTCACTATCCCACTTTCCACAGTGACCTTATGAACTTTTTCATTACTCCTCAAACCTCTTCCCATGGTTCTCCTTTTCCCTCTCCTTCTCAGCTGAGAACCGGGCCTCTTGATTCACTGGAGAAAAAAAAAATTTGGAACCCTCTCCTCTCCACCTCATTTCGTATTACCCCAGTGCCTTCTCCCATTATTTTTCACCATTATCTCACAGGAAGAGCTGATGCTTCTCACCAACACAGACCCCTTTACGCGTGCAAGGGATCCCCTTCCATCTCATTTTCTCCAGCAGACTGCCCCTAATATATCTCATTCACTTCAGTCTCTCCTTGCTTACTGGCTGCTCCCTACAAATGTGGCCATATCTCCCCATCCTCAAAAAACTCCAACTTGATCCATCCATTCCCATCAATTATTTTCCCATATCCTCCCTTTTCTGGCCAATCTTGAGAAAGCAGAATATAATTAATGCTTTTATTTCCTTTCCTCTCTTCTATTTTCTGACTTCATCTTTCACCACATTTGTGCTCTCCAAACTTCTCTAATATCCTAATTATCAAATCTAAGGACTTTTTTTTTTAGTTTTCATCATTTTTTACCTCGCTATAGTCATCCCCTACTCCCTGAAAGCCTACCTCTAGGTTTCTGTGACGTTCCTCTATCATGTGTCTCATGATTCCTTCTCAATCACATTTGCTGGATCTTCATTTAAGGCACAGGCTGGGATTGTCCTGAGTTCTTTCCTCTTTTCCCTCTATACCAGTTCACTTGGGGACTCATTAGTTCCCCAGTCATCTCTGCACATGGTTAAGAGCTACTCTTTAGGGGCAGCTAGGATAGAGCATCAGCCATGAAGTCAGGAGGACCTGAGTTCAAATCTGATCTCAGACACTTAAGACTTCCCAGCTGGGTGACCCTGGCAAATCATTTAACCCCAAATGGCTCAGCAAAAAAAAAAAAAAAAAAAAAAAAGACTATTGTTTAAAACCTAACCCCTCTCCTGAGCTCCTATTAGATATCCTCACAAAATACTTTTCACACAAAGTTATATTTAAACAATTGAAAGACTATCAAGTGCTTATGGGTAGGCCCAGCTAATATAATGACAATTTTACCTAAATTAACCTATTTATTCAGTACCATACCAATCCAACTGAAAGAAATTACTTTATAGAACTAGAAAAAAAATAACAAAATTCATCTGGAAGAACAAAAGGTCAAAAATTTCAAGGGAATTAATGAAAAAAAAATGCAAACAACCTAAAAAATAAAATGACACTAAAACCATTTGGTACTGAGCAAGAAATAAAATAGATTAGTTTAATAGGTTAGGTTCACAAGACCTTATTAGATTAGATCTGCCTTTTAAGATAGTTCAAGACAAATTCCTTGTAGACATCTTAAATTCTGCTAACCTCAACATATCCTAAACTGAGTCCAATCTTTCCCCTCTCTCTGCTATTGTCAAGGGCACACCATTCCTCCTAAACTTCCTTTCCCCCATCCTGCATACCCAGTCTGTTTGCAGTGCATGTCACTTTGACCTTCCTATCATTTCTCATGCATCCACCCCCTACACGCTCTGACGTGCCCCTCAATGCAGGTTCTCTCATTCCTGGACTGTTCCACCGACCTTCTGGTTGGTCTCTTTCCTTCATCTCCCCCAATCCTTAAGTGACACCTGCTCAAGATGGAATCGAGGGGATATGGGAGATGCGGGCACAAACCTCCCGGGGAGCTGTGCCCTCAGTAGAAAAGTAGCAAAGCAGAATGGAAGTAGCCCAAAAGAAATGCAAAATGCACAGATTTAAAGAATCCTCTCGAGCGTTCACAAGGATTATTTGTGGTCCTCTGTGAGAAGAAAGGACTACCACCAATTCCATCCTTGACTCAACTTCCAAATTGGTCTTCCTAACGTGCAGATCTGCCCACATCATCCATCTCTTCAATCAGCCTTGGTGGCTCCCTCTCACTTCTAGGAACAAATAAAAAATATGGCATTTGAAGCCTTTCACAATCTCACCTTCTTACCTTTCCAGTCTTCTTACTCTCACCTGATCCACTTACTCTGCAGTCCAGGGACATTGCGCTCCTTGAGGTTTCTCCAACAAAATATTCCATTTCCCATCTCCAGGTATTTTTTACTGACTGACCCCCACCCACCCATCCCTTGCCTAAATGTTCTCCCTCATCTCTACTTTCTCATTTCTCTGGCTTCCTTCAGGTCCCCCATCTGAATCCCACCTTCTACAAGAAGCCTTTCCTGATCCCCCTCAATGCTAATGCTTTTTTTCTATTGGTTATTTCCAATTTGCTTTCTCTATAACTTACTTGAATATTTTCACATTTTCTCCCCTATTTTACTATGAAATCCTTGAAAGCAGAGACTGCTTTTCTTTATATTCCTGATGCTGAGCACAGTGCCTGACAGATACATAGGGATTTAATAAATGCTTATTGACTGTTAACTAAATGAATGAGCAAAAGGGTAATACCCAGCTTGGAAGTGCTATTTCAAAGGAGATTAATTTTTTTAAAGATTAGATTTGAAAATTGCTTTATTCAGACAAGAACTGATTTGACCCAAACTCCCAAACTCATTTTAGACTCTTATTTGCCATGCTGATATCGCTAGCTCTTCAACTCCTGATTGTTTTCGTTTCCCTCAAGCCAAGTCTTTGCTCTTGTACTCTCTCACCCCAACTAGATCCCACATTTGCCTGTGGCTGATATTTGTGTCACCAAATGGCAGCATTAGAGGAAGAGAAAGCTTTTGTCTTCTAAACACATTATAGGCTCATAGCATTTTTTTTTTCTTAACCAGAGCTATGATTTCATTGGTAAAAGGAACTCCCGTTGAGGAAACTCCCGATGCCAGTACTAATTGCACTGACTGCAATTTAGGAATTTGCTTGGGACCATCAAGAAAAAGTCAAAGATGGGATTTGAACCTTGGTCCAAGTGTCACAGACTCCCAAGATGGCACTTTTATCTGCTACAGTAAACTGCGTCTCATTCACTATCCACTGAATGTTATTGTGCTACCTACCTACTGTGTAGAAAACTGGAGGTTGTGTACTTAGGGCTGGAGGGAGATTTCAAAAACCATCTAATCCAAGTTTTACAGATAATGAAACTGAGGCCCAAAGACTTGCACAAGATCACACAGGATTAAGAGGCAGAATCAGAACCCAGGACCTCTGACTTCAAATCCAAAATCCATTTCATATTTGAAAATTATTTGATTGGAGACTATTGGGGGATAAAATAACCCTAATCTTGCTAATTTTTTTTTCCCTGAGGCAATTAGGGTTAAGTGACTTGCCCAGGATCACACAGGTAGGAAATGTTAAGTGTCTGAGGTCAGATTTGAATTCAGGTTCTCCTGACTTCAGGGCTGGTGCCCTATTCCCTAACCCCACCTAGCTTCCCCTCTATCTTGCCAATTTTGAGTGTCTTAAACTAGCATCTGTCTTAAGACTCAAAAAGGAGCTCAGACATTGGTTGTTTTATCTAATTCCCCTATTTTATAAAACTTATTCCTTGAAAGGAAAAGTGACTTGCCTATAGTCACAGTGACTGAGCCAGAATTCAAACTTGAGTTCTGTGACTCCTAACTCAACACTCCAGACTGAGAAATTTAGACTTAATTATTCAGAAGACAAAAGGACTTTGGTGTAGATTTTCTAATCAGAGCAGCAACTAGCTGTGGACCCTTAAATACCTTGAGAAATTTCCCCAGATCAGCCTGATAACCTTTGGCCAATTCCACCCTGGATAGATGAAGCAATGGCTTTTATTAAAAACTCTCCAAATTCTTGGATTCTGTTTGTTGACTAAGAATCAACAAGGACCTACTGTGTGCCATATTTTCTGTCAGTTGATCAGATATAGGGAGATAAGGCTGGCAGCTTTGTTCTGGGGAGAGAGACTCTCCTGCATTAGTCCAAGACAGGGCATGTTGATTTAGTCTAGCCTTTAACCAGATGAATGGTGATAGAATATGTGAAGGATACTTTGAAGGTGTAGTTTATTTGCCCCAATGTTGCTTCACCCTCTGCTATCACCACCACTGCAATGGTTCAGCCTTTAATTTGTCCTTGGCAATGTAGTTGGGCAAAATTATGACATTCCAAAGTCCAAAAAGCTTAAATAGATTTAGGGTTTTTGGGGTTTTTTTTTTTGCTGAGGCAATTGGGGTTAAGTGACTTGCCCAGGGTCACACAGCTAGGAAGTGTTAAGTGTCAGGCTAGATTTGAACTCAGGTCCTCCTGAGATTGGGTGACTTTACCCTGGGACATGCTGAACTGCCTCTGAGCTGAAATGTAGCCTCAACACCAAAAGAACCCTTTATTGCCCCCTTGGGACTCCCCTAACCTTCTACCTGCTTGGGAGATCCTGAGATTTGCACCATGTTGCTCAACCAGCAAATGTAAGTTCTGATAGATGGTCTCTCTCCTTCTCTAAGTGGGGGTTCTTTTGGTGGTTCACAAAAATGGCAGATTACAAAGCAAAGACAATGGAGCAAACAGTGGATCGGAGGTCAGGAAGCCATCCTACATTTACTTTTAGTCTTAGTCAACTTTACTTTCCTTTTATTTACCCTCAATCTTCTTTTTTATAAAATGAAGGAATTGGATTCTGATCTCTATGGCCTCTTCCAGTTCAGTGATCCAATTCTACTGTATATTTATGTAAGAATCTTAGGGCTAAAACAAGGCCTTCTGGCCAGGAAATACACATCTCGAGGGAAATTCGAAACTCTCCTTTGCTACCTAAAATGAAACCAGACTCGGGCCTCACAAAATATCTTACAAGAATTAACTTTATATTGAATGATGAATGCTGGGATCCATAAGGTCTCTTGTATCAGTAAATGACAGGAGAAACACAATCAGTATTCTTCCTTGTAGTCCATGCTCACGGCTTCTTCCACCTCAGGATCCATAGAGGCGTTAGTTCCCCTAACTCACCCTGCTGGAATGACCCATCACCATGAGAAGGAGCAGACTTGCTTTTTTAAAATTTTTTTTTTTTGCTTTTTTTTTTGCTATTATTTATTGTCTTGTCACATATTTACATTCCAATAGGAAATCTTTCCACTTGTACACAGGTTGAGGAGGCTGGTCAAGGCAATCCAGTCATTCTATTGGTCAGCTCTTAACTAGCCCTTTTTCAAAATGCCGGTGTTACAAGTGTTAGTCCCAAATTGGAGGTCCTCAGGGCGCTAGATGTTCAGCAGAAGTGGCTGGTGTTCCTCTTCTAACTCCTCGCTGGGAGGAATTTCATAAATGACAAAAAGGGAGGAGTATAAACACCCCACAAAAGATACAAGGCTGGAGAAGTACATTACCCCATTGGCACTGCCCACCACTGAGGTTAATGGTCCCATGATGATGGAGACGAGAATCTGAGCTAAAAAGTACTGACAGCTCAGGAGGGAGATGTCCACCCCCATTCCTCGCTTGGTGCCATCCACAGTCGACCCTGAAAACTAATCAAAAAGGAAGAAAAATGTGAGGGGAGAAAAGCATGATGAACAAAACAATGCATAACCCATCGCACTGACTTTTTAAACTATAAAACCCTTTCTGAATCTGCCACAGAAGGACCTCTAATTCATCTACACAAATGTTAAGACCATCAGGAAGTCCCCATGGGACATTTTCAGATTTTCTACTGCCAGCCTCAAGCAGGGAAATAGCCCAAGAGTTCTATATTTGTCTCCAGAGTGAGGAAAGCACCCCAAAGAATCTGGGCCACAAAACAGTTTAGAAAAGCACAAGCTGCTTGTCTCCTTCCAAACTGAAACTGTGGGCTAGGGCATGGTGACATTCATGAAATAATTCAAAAAAACAAAGAGCTCGGGTATCATTTTCTTTTCACTTAAAAAAAAAAAACTATCTGGTAGAAACTAGCTGGCAGAAAGAAATCTGAAAGAGAAATTCCCTATAATTATAATAAGCACCTTCCTTTTTAAAGGATTAAAGTCATGTATAGTATGATTAACTCAATTTGCTTTCTTTCTAATGCCTCCCAAGAATTTATAGCATGGAGGAACTGAGCCTTCCAATAGAAGAGGAAGATAATTCTGTATTTTGGTAAGCCACAGGTGTGTGTGTGTATTTACAGAGGAGGAGGAGGAGGAGGAGGATGAGGGGCTAGCCTGGAGAATCTGGAGAAAGGGGCACCTGGGAGTAAAAAGGTCTCACAAACTCAACCTCTTTCACCCCTGATTCTGTTTCTAGAACAGAAATTCTTAACTTTTTTGATGGTTCTTGGACCTCTTTGGACACAGTCATTCTGATAAAGTCTAGGGACCCCTTCTCAAAAGGATATTTTTCAATACACCAAATAAAATCATAATGAAAAAGAAAATCAATTGCATTGAAATGGTTATCAAAAAGTAAAAACAAACCAAAAACCCAACTTCACAAGCCCCCCTTCTACAAGTTTAAGAACCTCCAACTAAAAAAGTCATACATGCTCTTTTCTAAACCAATGGCGCTATCACTGCTAGAGCTTAGACACATCATGGGTCCATATGTCTCATGGATCTAGGGCACATAAAAAAGGTCATGAATCCCTGGGTTTAATAGATTTCTGTGCAGTGACTGGGGGAGTCAATCACCATTTATCAATTTGTTTCTTTGGGAAAATGCAATTCACGTTTCAAATGAGCTAAGTTGGAGACTGCCTGAAACCCCTTCTCTGACGCCAAGCCCCAGCGGCCCGGTTGTCCTGGGACAAGAGTCACTGAATCCACCTCCTAAAGAAGCCCTTAATTTTTAATCATGTGCAGTATTGCCCCAGAAGCCGTCCTAGCCAAGAGCCCTTTGGATGTAGAAGAAACCTTTCCTGGGAGCTGACGTGCACTTACAAAGGGCTTCCCTACCTCATTTCCTCCAATAGCCACTTTTCTCCACATCCCTTAACATAACACGTGCACGATTAAGGACACATGTCAGAGCAGCCGTGAATCTCTGCCTCCAAGGGGCAGGATCATAACCTCTTACCCCGGGAATGGGCTCAAACCAGAAGCCTCCGCCGCTGCTGCTGGGGCCATTACAGACTAGAAATCAAATTGTCCTCGAGCCTTTCTTCTATCAGATAGATCCCTTGCCCCATTCATTCCGTGACCAGGTCAATACAGTAACGTTCTATGGGAAGAAAACAGCCCTGGCTTCCCGTGGGGAAAGGGCTGGAAGACTTCCAACGTGTTTCTAGGAAACCCAGGATCATTAGCAGAAGAATCCGAGCTGCCGATCCCTGGAGGAGGGGGCCTGCCAGCCACAGCCCAGACAGAGCCTTGCTGCCTGTTAAGGCCGGGCACATCCATCTAAATCCAAGGGTTAAGTGACGAGGACTTCTGGGTACTCACATTAATTAAAACTACAGGGGAGAGAGTCACAACTACTCTGTGTGCCGGAGTCTCTTGAAGACAGCCGTGTTCCTTTAACAGGAGGGGGGCTGCAGTGTCACCTGGGCTAGGGGCAATGCTCAGGAGGAGGTCAGCGCCCACCTGACCCGGCTCTCTCGGGAAGAAAGCGCTTGGATGTTGCCAACTGTGGCCTCACTGAAGAAATCAAGCCAAAAAGCAGGGTGATTAGAAGGGCTTCACTCACACATGCCAGCAGCCATCACACACAGCCTGGGCACCCCTTCGGCCGAGCCGGCCCCATGGGGCTGGTTTCTAGTCAAAGGTAACTTGGCCGCTGAGACTGGGACTGCCAAGAGTGGTGCGAAAAAGGAAAAAAGGGGCCTTTTCTCGTGGTGCTGAAGCTCGCGCAATTTCCCCGGGCGCGCCAAGGGGCTGGGCCCGCCAGGTGTGAGGAAGGCCTCTGTCTTAACTGACCATGTGGCTTAGTGAAATGGAACCTGCCTGCCCGGTGCTGGACCCGCTTTTATATAGGTGTCCCACACGCTCACTGCCAGGCCAGGCCTTCCTAGGCAAGGGCATCTGAGCCCCTTTCCAGGGGGGTGCAGATGGCAATACCTAAGGATGCTTCGGCCTCCTATATATTGTGATTGTGGGTAGGCAACAGCCTGGAGGAGAAAGTGGAGGGGAGAGGGAAGGAGGAAGGAAGGAAGGCAAAAAAGAAGGAAGAAAGGGGGGAAGAAGGGAAGGAAGAAGGAAAGGAAAGGGACGGGAAGGGAAGGAAAGGAAAGGACGGGAAGAGAAAGAAAGGGAAAGGAAGGGAAGGGAAAGGAAGGAAGGGAAGGGAAGGGAAGGGAAGGGAAGGGAAGGGAAGAGAAGGCAAAGAAAGAGAAGGGAAGGGAAGAAAAGGAAGGGAAGGAAGGGAAGGGAAGGGAAGGGAAGGAAAAGAAAGGGAAGGGAGGAAGGGAAAAAAAGGGAAGGGAAGGAAGGAAGGGAAAGGAAGGAAGGAAGACAAGGGAAGGGAAGGTGAAAGGGAAGGGAAGGTGAAAGGGAAGGCAGAAGGGAAGGCGGAAGGGAAGGTGGAAGGGAAGGCAAGGAAAAGAAGGAAGAAAAGAAGGATGAAAGAAAAGGAAGGATCGAGAGAAAGAAAAAGGGAACCAAAGGAAAAAGGGAAGAAAAGAGGGTTGAGAGAAAAGGAAGGGAGTGGGGAAAAGGAAAGGAAAGGATGGAGGGAAGAAAAAAGAGGAAGGGAGGAAGGAAGGAAGAAGGGAAGGAAAGAAAAGAGGGATGAAAAGGGAAGGAAGGATGGATGGAAGAAAAGAAGGGAGGAAGGGAAACAAGGATGAATGAAAGTAAGGAAGGAGGAAGGGAGAAATGGAGTGAAAAAATAAGGAAAGGAAAGGAAAGAAAGAGAAGTAGGAAGGAAGGGGAGGGAAGGGATTTACTTTTCTTTTAACCCCACTCAACCCAATCTTTAATACAAATATGGGAGCAACCACACTGGGATTGAAAACAAACCAAAAAAAAAGACCTGAAAACAATGGCTAGAGAGAAAGGGAAAGGCAAAACTGATTTAGTGTCATCTCTCCTAGAAAGCTTGTATAGTATAGTAACAGCTACTGTTTATATAGCACTTTAAGGAACACAAAGCATATTTTGTATGTTATTCCATTTGGTGTAGTGGGTAAAGTGCTCTACTTGGAACCAGGAAGGAAGACTTAGGTTCAGATTCTGCTTTGGGCCTTGCTGTACAACTAAGGTCGTAACCAGTTTGACCTCTCTGAGCCCAGTCCACCTCCAGGACTCGGTGTATTGACGGATCCTAAAAGGCGGCAGAAACTGAAGCTGGCCTAAGTAAAGCAAGGTTCCATTTTAAGATTGTTTTTCATGAACATGAAGTGGGGTAGGGCACCACCTACCTTTTTACTCTGGTAGTAATCACACAACAGAGAATAGGGGAGGGTGCAGAGGGTAGAAAATAATATCCCATATGTTATGCATAGTGATAAAACCACATAGATATTCCTGGAGAGCGTGGCAAGACCTGTCCCCAATCCAAAGGCAAGATAGGCAATGAAATACAGGGTGCGAATGCTGAAGTATTCTTCTAGCTTTTCTAGCATTGCTATAAAACAGAGAAAGATAGTGAGCCATCACAGAGATCGCCAAACATCCTACAAACTTCTCAGCCTGGCTCCCACTTACCTTCCCACCTTCTGACTCTGTCACTTAAACTGGCTTGCTGTTTCCCTCCTTTGCACCTTTGCAAACTTCTATCTCTATGCTATTGCTGTGTGATTTTGTTACCTAACAAGGGAATTTTCAGAAGAACCTGTGTCTTCTCCAAATGGTCTGGAACATTTCATAAAAGGCACAAATAGACCTATTGTTAAAGTATCTCAGTGCCCCGCTAAATTTTATACAGAATTTCAAAGAATATCAAAGATTTGGAGGCTTTGGAGGGAAGGGAGGGAGGGAAGGAAGAAAAGAAGAAGGAAAGGAAAGGAAAAAGGGAAGAAAGGAGGCCTGAGAGAAAAGGAAGGGAGGGAGAGAGGAGGGAGAAGGGAAGGAAAGGAAAGGGGGGAGGGAAGAAAAGAGGCATGAGAGAAAAGGAAGGGAGGGAGAGAGGGAGAAGAAGGGAAGGAAAGGAAAGAGAGAAGAAAAGAGGCATGAGAGAAAAGGAAGGGAGGGAGAGAGGGGGGAGAAGGGAAGAAAAGGAAAGGGGGGAGGGAAGAAAAGAGACATGAGAGAAAAGGAAGGGAGGGAGAGAGGAGAAGGGAAGGAAAGGAAAGAGAGAAGAAAAGAGGCATGAGAGAAAAGGAAGGGAGGGAGAGAGGGGGGAGAAGGGAAGGAAAGGAAAGGAGGGAGGGAAGAAAGGAGGCATGAGAGAAAAGGAAGGGAGGGAGAGAGGGAGAAAGACGAATTCAAATCCCAGACTCGTTAGCTGTATCATCTTGGACTAGTCTCATTTGTAAAAGGATAAAAACGATAACATCTAATTCCCAGGGTTGTGAAGATCAAATGAGATGTATTTGGAAAGCACTTAAAGCTCTCTGTAAATGTAGTCATTATTTCCTCCTGAATACATATCTGTAGAACTATCTTTCTACCTATCAGCCTATCTATCGATATGCCATCCCTGTTTTGCCTGTTTGGCATTTAAAGCCTTTTGGAATAAGGTTCTAACCCATGTTTTCAGACTGACTCCTTGTCCTCCAACATCGCATTCCCATCAGTCTGGCACACTTGCTACTCCCTACACCCTTCGGTCAACTTTCAATCTACCATCACCGTACCTTTGCACGTGGCTTCCATACCTAGAGTATTCTCTTTGTTCAGCTCTACCTTTCGGGTCTCATTAGCTCCTGTCCAGACTCAAGCTTAAAGCTACCTCTCCTAAGAGTCTCTCCCAAACCCCTCTCCCATTCCCAGTTACGAGGGTTTCACCCACCTCCCCAAACCTTTACATATTGGCTTTTCTGCATGTTTTTCTATCCACGAGAATTCTTGAGAGCAGGATCTCCCATCACCCACCACAGGACCTGGCCCTTAGCAGGTAACAGCAAGCCCTGGTTGGGTCCCACGGTTGAAGTGGATACCTGAATACAATGCAGCGCTGAATGCATAGATACACATCCCCCAGCATCCCATGGTGACTCCAGCATTATATTTCTGATAGTCTTCTGAAGTGTGAGGGGCTTTGGGGTTTCCTTGGAAGACCACCTCACCCATAAAGTCCGTGTAGAAAAGCAGCATCCCCTCAAATGAGAGCCATCCTATATGAACAGACACAAGTAGAAAAAACATCTAATAAAGGAATCCTAATCACACCCTATGGCTAGGTAGAGTCATTAATTGAGCAGGGTCTGGAATCAGGAAGTCTGAGTTTAAATCTGGCTTTAGATACTTCTGTTTGCCTCAGTTTCCTCAACTGTAAAATGGGAATAATAACAATACCTACCTCTTAGGATTGTTGTGAGGATTAATTATGATAATATTTGTAGCGTGCTTAGCACAATTCATGGCACATAGTAGGCCTTCCCCACAACCACACACAGAGAATGGCTTCTATGCCTAGCTGTGTATCATTAATTGCATAGCACTTCTTTATCTAATATCTTCATTTCAAAATATGCAAATGATGAAAGTCTATGAGGATCTGTGCAGGAAATAAGATATATTTATCCAAAATAAGGAAAAAGGAAATAGGGAGAAACCACTATTTCAAATACTTGAAAAACTGTCCCATAGAAGAGGGATTCAACAAATATGTAATCATTGCACGTAAGATACTGTTATGAGAAATTCTCCATTTCCTTTTATTTGGTTTTATTATACATTTCTCTTGGAATCTCTGGCTAACTGAATCCTTTCTCCGGTTAATATTAACCTCACCTGGCTAAAAATCTGACTCATAGGATAATCATATTAAAAGAAAACTTTGATATTTCTAGATAAGAAGCCAAAAAGGAATAGCAGCTTCCTAAAGTGACTTATGTACCTATTTGTGGAAGGATTCTCCTGGCTCCACTTTGGCTATCTTTGTGACATGTGAATCTTCTTTCAATAAGCCAATTGTGAACTCTAAATATAGTTTAATCTGTAATCTGATTTAGTTTCCCTATAGAGTATCTTTAATAAGATTTGTTTCCTTCAGATATGTATGAGATTATGATTAACTAAGTTTGTTCAAATTTATGGTCCAAGAATTGTGGTCTAAGTATTAAATTGCTATATATCAAAACTTATTTCTCTATTGTAATTTTTGTCAATAAAAAACCTTGTTAGAATCATGATCTTGATTAAGATCCCTGAACCTGTACTTAAGCATAAAAACCTAGGTTTTCACCTGTAAAATTTCTGCATTGTAACCCACCATGAAAACCTGAAGGAGATATTTTTCTATAAGAATATACATATACATAAAACCCTGCCATTTGCTATATATGTACTTCTAAACATATATACAATTTGATTGACTATTTGCTGCAACTATACATATATACACACACATTTATTTGTATATACATGTATACATGTTTGGGTATTTATTTGCATATTTATTTGTTTATTTTTATTTGTTTCAACTGTGAATATTTAGGCTGAAGACGAGAACACATATTCTCCCACTGGAAAAATGAACATAACCTCAGAGTTGGAAGAGATCAGTCTGAGGTTCAGTATGACTTGCCCATGGTAGGAGAAACTGGTGAAGGGACATGATAGTTGTCTTTAAGCAGATGAAGAATAGTCAAATGAGATAATATTTGTAAAAAGCACATAGTAGGTGCTATATAAATGCTTAAGCCCTTCCTTTCCCAAGCAAATGGAAGGAAGGCTCAGGTTTATTCTGCTTGACCCCAGAAGAAACGATGAGTAGACACAAAAAGGAGCAATTGTTTAGGTTTGATGGCAGAGGGGAAAGACAAACTTACTTCAAACTAGGAAGAGAGCTATCAGAAAAGGGAATGGACTTCCTGAATATAAAGTATTAGGGTCTAATTCCCTGGAAGTTTTGAGTAAAGGTCATATGATTTGTCTGGGATGATACAAGGAGGCTGCATGGCTTGAATGAAAGGACTTTTGATATCCCTTACAACTCTGAGATTCTTAACAATGAAAAATTTTCAAATGCTAGGCAACTGATATTTTCAGTGGAAAAGAACCAGGAGTCAGGAAGACAGAATCCAAATCCAGTCTCAGACATTTACTAGCTGTGTGAGTCTGGACAAGTCACTTCACTTGTGTCTGCCTCAATTATGAATGAAAATGAAAAAGTTAGGGATAATAACTCCTGCCTCCTAGGATTGTTGTAAAGAACAAATTAAATAACACCTGTAAATCCCTTTTCAATCCTTAAAAGGCTATATAAATGCTGCTCTTATTAAGTGACTTGCCGAAAGCCATATAGGAAGCAAGTGTAGGTATTTAACTAATTTAATCTGTAAGTCGCCAAAACGTCCATTTATGTAACTTTTAATCTTGAATGTCTTGGGTACGTACTTGCATTAACTTAACCCTGTCACAAATTAAAGCCATAGCTCCCTCGCCCATCTATAATTATTTAATATTGTTTTGGCCCAAAGCAAAAGTGAAAAATAAACAATTATCATTGCTTCCTACATGTTCTACTAATCAACTTGGGGACAGCTGGAGACTTAGAAGGGGCAGGAGAACTTGGAGATAGAGTTGTATTGGTTTCAGACTCCCTTTGTTCTTAATTTTTTCATTATCTTGCCAAGCAACAATGACCTTGTACCACAGTTTTAACTACTTTGATAAATTAGCAATAATAATAATAATTGTTTTTATATCAGGATTTAAGATTTACAAAATGCTTTAACTATATTCTTTATTACACATATCCTTTGAAACAAGATAAAGGTAGATGGGATTATTATTATTCTCATTTTATATAAGAGGAAACTAAGGCAAGTAGAGGTTAAATGGTCACACAACTAGTTAGTGACTGAGGCAGGATTAGAATTCAGATCTTTCTGATTCCAAGTCCAATATTCTATACCACTATGTCAGCTAGGTGTCAAAAATTAATTAAAGGGGATCTTCTAGAGACTGAGCCTTAGGAATGCTGTATTCAAAACCAGAAGACCTGGATTCAAATTCCAACTCTGCCATCTGTTACGTGTGTAACTCTGCACAAGGTACATTCTTCATCCGTCAAATGAGATTGGATCAGATGGGCCCTGAGGTTTTTCTAGCTCTAAATCTATGAATTTCTGAAGTTTCTTCCAGATCCAAATTCCATGAGCTCAAAAGAATAATTTTAATGGTAGAACTTTCCACGGGAGAACCTCTTTAAACATCATTTTTGTTGTTAGGACTTTCCCTTTTTTCCTTAGCCACGATATCATTAGCACTTACCCAGGAAATGGTTGATACAGAGATTTCTAAGAGCTTTTGGCATATGGCAGATGGTAGAACAGAGACGCCGCATGGAAAGGGACTGCTCGGAGACCTCCCCAGAGCCATTCAATTCACTCTCATATTTGACACCATTGAGTAAAATATTAGCAACCTGTAAAGGATAAGATCACAAAAATCAAGCTAGTGACAACTGTCAATCATCATCACAGCAAAAGGATTGACTCATCTGAAGTAAATCAGGAGAAAATAGAGAATGAGGCCAGAATCTCAAGGCTGGGCAGAATGTCTGGAGTCCCTGTTTCCAGTATTGCCTCCTGGAGGCAAAGGCTGGTGGACCACTTGAGCGTGGGAGATCTGAGCCATAGGATGACAAGAGTGGAGCGAGCCAAGGAAGAATGAACCTGCTCAAGCCAGAAAGAGAGCAGGTTAAAGCTTCCTTGCCACACATGTGGGAAGGATACAGGATACTTAAATCCTGTGAACTTATTGCTTACAGTTTCCAAGATTTGGAGCAAATAGATTGAAGATGAGAAAATGGAAGCCAGGTGATGGCTCTAGCCAGCAGCCCAGTACTCTTTTGGTAGCTGGAAAACTACCAAGACTTAGTATGGAAGGATTTAGAATTGCAAGGGACCCTATTGTCCAGCAGTATTACTCCATCATTTTACAGAAGAGGAAACAAAGTGAATTATTCAAGGTCACACCACCTGTAAACAGGAGAGGTAGAATTTGGACTCAGGTCTTGAGGTTAAGTGACCTTGAGTATTACCAAAAATTGAGGAGGAAGAGAGACATTTTAAGTCATCATCATGGTGAAGAGACTGGATTCTATGCTGTATGAAAATCAGTTGAAGGAAGGGTTAAGCCTCAAGAGGAGAATCACCATGTTGTTGTTGTCATCCAGTCATTTCAATCATGTCCAACTCTTCATGACCCCATTTGGGGTTTTCTTGGCAGAGACACTGAAGTGGTTTGCCATTCCTTCTCCAGCTCATTTTACACATGAGAAAATGGAGGCAGACAGGATGGATTGATTTGCCCAGCCACACAGCTATTCCTTCTCTAGCTAATTTTACAAATAAGGAAATTGAGGCAAACAGGGGTAAGCAACTTGCCCAGGGTCTTTCTGGTTCCAGGTCCAGCATGGTATCCCCCGTATCACTTAGCTGTCTTTAAAATTTTTTAATCTTGTCACAGGAAAGATTTTAAATTCTGAAGATTAAATTAGGTGCTTTAATAAGGGAGGGGGGAAGAGAGAGAAATAAATGCAAAGAGAACAATTTAGGCTTTTGTTATGAGGGAAGAAGCTGTCTACCAATGGGAGCCACCTAATAGTGGAGTCAGTGAGTTTCCCTCACTGGAGGGCTCCACGCAGAATTTAGTTGACCTCTTCTTCTTGGAAAAGTAGCAGAAGGACATCTTTTACAGGGAAGGATGTCCACTGAGGTACCTGACAAATCTGAAGTTTAGTGACTATGAGATAATGAGGACAATAATAATTATTGGGGGATTTGTTGTTATTTTGAGGTGATTGGAGTTAAGTGACTTGCTCAAGTAGCAGCTAGTAATATTAAGAGTCTGAGGTCACATGTGAACTCAGGTCCTCCTGATTCCAAGACTGTTGCTCTATCTACTGTACCATCTAGCTGTCCCGACAATAATAATTGTTATTATTGTTGTAATAATAATAATTATTATTATTTTCATTATTATGTTCATAGGTGACATTTATATGGCACTTAATAAACACTAGGCACATCACTAATCATTTAAAAATATTTCATTTAATCTTCTGAACAATTCTGGAAGTTAGGTGCTTTTTAGAAATTCTCATTTTACAGATAAGGAAATTGAAGTAAACACATTAAGTGACTTGCCCAGGGTCACATAGCTACTAAAAATCTTGCCACATTCCATCCCTCACTTCTGGACTTTTGCTTAGAATGTCTCCCATGGAAAACAGGGACACTGATACATTGTTGGTGGAACTGTGAACGGATCCAACCATTCTGGAGAGCAATTTGGAACTATGCTCAAAGAGTTATCAAACTGTGCATACCCTTTGATCCAGCAGTGCTACTACTGGGCTTATACCCCAAAGAGATACTAAAGAAGGGAAAGGGACCTGTATGTGCCAAAATGTTTGTAGCAGCCCTGTTTGTAGTGGCCAGAAGCTGGAAACTGAGTGGATGCCCCCAAAATTGGAGAATGGCTGGGTAAATTGTGGTATATGAACGTTATGGAATATTATTGTTCTGTAAGAAAGGACCAGCAGGATGATTTCAGAAAGGCCTCAAGAGACTTACATAAACTGATTCTGAGTGAAATGAGCAGGCCCAGGAGATCATTATACATGGCAACAACAGTTGATGATGATCTGTTCTGATGGATGTGGCTCTTTTCAACAACGAGATGATTCAAACCAATTCCAGTTGTTCAGTGATGAAGAGAGCCATCTACACTCAGAGACAGAACTGTGGGAACTGAATGTGGTTCCTAACACAGCATTTTCATGTTTTCTGTTGATGTTTGCTTGCATTTTGTTTTCTTTCCCAGTTTTTTAATTGATTCAATTTTTCTTGGGCAGCAAGAACAACTATATATATATATATATACACACACATATATATGTATATGTATGTATGTGTGTGTATATATATATATATATACATATATTGGATTTAACATATATTTTAACAAATTTAACATGTATTGGACTATCTGCCACCTAGGGGAGTGAATGTGGAGAAGGAGGAGGAATTTGGAATAGAAGGTTTTGCAAGGGTCAATGTTGAAAAATTACCCATATATAGGTTTTGTAAATAAAAAGCTTTAATAACAAAAAATTTTTTAAAAGTCTCCCATGTTTGGAATATTCTTCTTTCTCTTGGAAACCTCTCACTTTTTTTCTGAGGAAATTGGGGTTAAATGACTTGCTCAGGGTCACACAGCCAGGAGATGTTAAGTGTCTGAGGTCAGATTTGAAGTCTGGTCTTCCTGACTTCAGTGCTCTATCCACTACCCCAACTCACTGCTCTGAAACTCTTAACTTTTTTTAAGGCTCAAAGCGCTTCCTACATGGAGACTATTTATGCCAGCATTTTAAAGGATGATCACTTTACCCCAGCTCATTTTGTCTCTAACTCTCCTACAGTGTCTTAATCACATCCCATAGGTTTCATGATCATCTCCCTTAAGAGGACTCCCAAATACAGCCCTGCTTTCTCTCTTCAGCCGTAGTCCCTTATCAACAACTGCCTGCTAAACCTTTCCATTGGATGTGCATCTCAAACTCACTATATTTTAAAGGACCGTATTTCTCTCAAATTTAACCAAAGCTTCCCATTTCTATTGAGAATGCCATCATCCTTCCTGCCACTTCCTAACTCTGTATTGATCCTCAACTCTTCTCTCTCCTCCTACATCCCAATCAAATAAGTCATTGCATTGCCCCCCCCCCATCTCTTCCTTCCAGATCCTTCCTCCATTCACAATGTCTCTATCCAATTTTAGGCCCTTATCACCTCTCACCTGGATTAGCAATAATAATAAACATTTCTATAGGATTTCAGAATTTGTAAAATGCTTAAATTTCATCTCACCTTATCTCTTATCATAAGCTACTAATTCAGCTCCCAGAATCTACTCTCTTCCCTCACCAATCTTATCTTCTACACAGCTGCCAGATTAATATTACTAAAATACATAGCTGACCAAGTCACCAACCTCAACCCTCAAAAACACATCAGTGGTTCCCCATAGCCCCAGAGAGAAAATACTCATTTTTCCTCTTGGCATTGAAAGCATAATCCCATCCTAATTCCATCTCCCTTATCTTCACAAACTCTTCAACTGCTAGCCGTCCCTATCCGTAGTATGACATCTCCTGCCTCTGTATCTCCATGTAAGTGGCCATTCTTAGGCTAGTCATTTCTTCCCCTACTTTCCAGAAGTATCCTAAGCTTCCCCCAAAGCTCTCTGTCATTAGCCCGCTCTCCCTTATAAAGTCACTTTCTATATCCTTTTTATTTATCCCTTCATGGATTGCGTTCTCTAGTAGAACGCTCAAGTTCTGAAGACAGGGACTGTTTCATTCTCACCTGTTTCCCCAGAACATAAGAATAACTTGCTTATAATCAATATTTGTTGAATTGTATTCATTTTGGCCCTCCAATCAGCCTGATAAGAGAGATGACACACCTGTTGAGCCTGCTAGAGTTGTTTAGGATTTTCCCATTTACAAGACTTTCTGCTTAGTTACACGGAATTACATAATATCGACTTACAATAAGGCAGTTGCCACTTCACAAACTCAAAAGAGGATCTCAGAATTTGAAAAGAACTCGAAGATCATCTTGTCCAACCCTTTTGAACAAAAAGTTCCCTCTCCCAAAGCCGTCACTAGACATTTTGGTGACTGAGATAAGCAGAGTGAAATTGACTGGCCCCGAGATTGACATGAAAATATTAAAACAATTTCAGTTGAGCCATGATCAGGACTTGCTTTCCTATTTTAACTCATTATCCTTGCTAACTAGGCGCTATAACAATTAAGCATCCTACCCACCTCCTGACAGAGGTGATGCTTGCAAAGTTCAGAGTGAAATCTCTCTCTCTGTGTCTGTCTCTCTGTCTGTCTGTCTCTTTCTTCCCTCTCTTCCCTCTCTTCTCTCTCTCTCTCTCTCTCTCTCTCTCTCTCTCTCTCTCTCTCTCTCTCTATATATATATATATATATATATACATACACACATACTATATGTGTATGTACATATATATACATATATAATACATATGTATATGTGTGTGTACACACACACACACACACACACACACACACGACTCTGGGGACATGGCCAATTCAAGGATTTGTTTGGCTTGACTATATTTATCATAAAGATTTGGTTTAATTTTCCCAATGATAAAGCATGGGAGGGAGAGAAATTTGATTTTTCTTTGAAAAAAGTAATTAGGTGCTTTAAGCATCATTCTTTTTAGCTGCTGGAGGCCACTGATTCTCACATCCCACAAATTTCATGCCCCCTTCACTTTAACCTCGTTTTTCTTCTGTCTTCTCCAATATACCAACAAATAGTTAACAAACCAAACTTTCCTCTCTTAAGCACTGGCAGGAAGGAGGAGCCTCACTACCCATTGAAGCAGCTTCATAGCATCAGAGAATTGTAGAAGGGAACTCGGCAACTATCTAGTCCCACCCAGCCCTAAAAAATGAATTCCCACAATAACATGCCCGACAAATGACTCTGCAGCCTCTGTTTGAAGGGTCTAGTAAGGGGAACCCATTTTTTCTTAAGACTATCCCTTCTGCTTTTGGACAACACTAATTTTTCCTGATATCAGAGCCCAATTTTCCCTTTTTCAAGTTCCATCATGCTTCATCTTCATGATTCCTAACTAACTGCTTTAAGTATATCATCTTCACTAGCAAATGCTGTCAGATCTTCCTCTTCCCTCCCTTTATTTGCTCTTACCTGTTGACTGAAGGTCACATTCCTTCTCCTGCTACTTTCTGGACAACTTCCTATTACAGCATCTGGGATGGCCAATGTCTGAGGCCTTTTCAGAATCCCAGACGATCGAGGCTTTGGAGCATCCAAAGAACCTACCCTTAACGTGTCTCCTTCTGGCCCATGAGTCACTGAGACTGTCCCTCTCTCCAGAATTCCATTTTCTTGACAGTAGAAGCCATCAGGGGCCCTTGGGAAGCTGACACTGATGGTCTGCCTGGGTAAACTAGCAGGGAGGGCCAAGTAGTTATCGTGTCCTGCAGTAAAGCAGTCTATGAGTACACTGTCAATATTGGAAGTTCCAAAGGAGGATGCAAACTCATTAATCCCGGTCAGAGAATTGTCCCGGCTGATGAAGCTGCCATATTTGGGTGTGAGAGGGCTGAGAGGAGAAATAGGGCTGGTAAAACTTGCATATAAGTGAGTGGCATTCTGGGAGCTAGCGTTGTCAGTTGTGCCCTCCTCAAATAAGACGGGGGGAGAAGGAGGAAGAGGAAGGCTTGGGCTCTTCATCACAGTTTTCTTCTTGCTAAAGGGCTGCAGGGGCCTCTCTGGAATGCTGATGAGCGTCAGCACTGTGGTGATACTCAAGGTGACAGAAGTAAAGACATAAATGACTCGCAGCTGACCACCCAGGGCTCTGCCAAAACTAGTCTTGTCCCAGTTTATTCCTCCAACGACATATCCAAATCCTCCTCCAAGACCTGATGAGAGAAATAGCATTTAAATCTCTTTCCTTCCCAAGAAAGGGAGAGGAGAGGTGAAAAGGGAAGGGAAGGGAGAGGGAAGGGAAGGAAGAGATGGAAAGGGAGAGGAGGGGAAGACGAGGGAAGGAGAAGGGAAACCCCAACTGGAATCACAAAGAATTGGACAAGATTGGATTACAACAATTTACCGAGAAGATATAGTAACAATAGTAGTTACGAAAAACTTGAACTCATCATGTGATATTGGGAAATTAGATCAGGACAAAAAGGCAACTAGATGATGCATTAATTAGAGTATTAGATTTGGAGTCAAGGGAATTTAATTTCCAATTACGACCCAGAACAGACACTTACTGGCTGCTCTCAACCTCCTTATCTGTGAAATACATGTAATATTAATATCTATATGAATAGGAACAAGCATTTATTAAATGCCTACTATATGCTAGTAATTGTGCTAAACACTTTACAAATAT
The DNA here is from genome assembly GCF_016432865.1 of Antechinus flavipes. Lineage (NCBI taxonomy): Eukaryota > Metazoa > Chordata > Mammalia > Dasyuromorphia > Dasyuridae > Antechinus > Antechinus flavipes. The sequence continues at coordinate 598,147,175 of NC_067400.1, forward strand.
CTTTTTTGATCCTCACAACAATCTTGGGAAGTTGGTGCTATTACAGTTAAGGAAACTGAGGTAAGGCAGAGGGTCACACAGCTAGTTAAGTGTCTGAAGCTGGATTTAAATTCAGGTCTTCTCGACTCCAGTCCTAGTGCTCTAACCACTGAACTACATAGCTGCCTACTCCATGGGGTTATTATGAATAGAAAGAGATCTATGTAAAGAACTTTACAAATTTTAAAGCTCTATACATGTGCTAGCTATTAAAACAATGACAGCAATGTTCATGATGGAACTTTTTCTTTTGTTATTATGCAAATTGGTTTATTCAAATGACTAAGTATGTTAATTAATAAATTCTTCTTATATGATACATGATGTGTTTTTTTTAAGTTGAAATTATCTTTGACCTATAGCTAAAAAAATGCCAGAATGATCACAAAGAAACTACCAAAAGGCTTTTGTATTTAGATTTTGTGGCCGACAGGTATCCAATAGCCATTGGAAGCTAAGATCTTTCATGCTGAGTTTAAAATATATTTTATTTGACTTCACGTGTAGAAGTATTTTTTTCTTTCTTCTTAATAAGTGAGGAAGTGTAATGGGCTGAAACTAAGTTGATGCACTGAGGTCCGATCACTTAAGGCTAATTACCAATTGGATAATACTCTATTAACATATGCTTGGAGAAAAAATGGCCCTGTCCACTACTCTGTGCAAGCTTGATCTGTTGTACAGGAGATTGGGTGGAGGATTTAGAAGATGGAGTGAGAAAAGCCAGAGTCACTTCTGGCGGATTTGAGTCGCAATTCATCTCACTTCATATCGCCATTCCTTTTATGTCCACAAAGAATAAAAATCAAGGACTTTTGCTGATCCCAACTCTGGCTGATTCTAAAGTATCCAGGATGCTAATACAGTCATCACATTTGGCGCCCAAACATGGAACCAAGGACCCCACTTTCACTGAAGAAGTCCCCAGTGATCAGGAAATAAGGTGAGTATTTGAATAGACAAGCAGGGAACTTATTTTGTTAAGGGCTAAACTAGTAACTTTTTCTAGCTGAAATGGGGCAGATATGGAGGAAAGATTCCCCCCAACTCCAGCTCCACCCCCACCCCCAAGGAAATCTGCAGGAAGCATACTCAGACTGATAAGAAACAGGGCTTATTTATGACTTGGGAGCAGATTGATGGATTCCTGGATACATTAGAATGTACATCCCCTTGATTCTTCAATGAAGAAGAGATAGGTTTAGACAATTGGAAACTTGTAGGAGATCAACTATGTGAATATTATAATGATAATGGTTCCAAATCATTTTCCAAAGAAACATTATATATATATATATATACACAACATAATACAATTGGCCTTAAAAAATCCTGCAAGTTATAGAAAAAGAAAAGTTTTCAGAACAGTGGGATGAAGAAGTGTGAGGACAAAGAGAACAAAGACAAAGAACAGTTTAATGACCAAATCCCCAGAGGGCATGGAGATTTAAGTTCAAGGGTGTGGTGATGGTGACTTTCCATCTTACCAGGCAGCTTCAACACCACCTACAGAGCAGATAATTGACCTTCTCCCATAAACTTCACCTTCTGGGATGGAGGGGGGAGGAGTAGTGGGAGGGGCAGTGATGCCACCAGCACCTCCTCCACAGCAACCACCCCTTCCTATGAGTAGATTGCAAAAGGCAGTACTTAAAGCCACTGAGGAAGGGAAGGATATAGGTGATCTGAAAGTATGTAGCCTGTGATTCAACAGTTTAACTCTTCAGGTCAAGAAAGTAGAAGATACGCTTCTTTTGATATAGAAATATAGAAAGACCTGAAAAAGGCTTGCGCTCTTTATGGGGTGACATCAGCTTATGTTAAGATGTTATTACAGAATTTGGCTTATGAAGTCTTAACCCCTAGGGACTGGAAATCTATAGCAAAGACATGCTTAGAAACTGGACAAAACTTGTTGTGGCTCTCTGAATATAGTGAGCTCTGTAGGAGACAAGCCCAACAAAATAGTCAAAGTGGAGTTGATACTTCCATCACCTGTGACCAACTAACAAGTGTAAGTTCTTATGCAGACATCTCAGTACAGAGTAATTATTCCATAGCAGCATATGAGCAATTTGCTGCTGCTGTTATCAAAGCATGGGCTTCTCTCCCCAATAAAAATGACAAGAGTGAGGCCTTCACGAAAATAGCACAAGGGCCAAATGAACCCTTTGCTGATTTTGTGGGATGTTTGCAGACTGCTGTCATACGAACTAATGGTGAAAATGCAGTAACAGACATTATGATAAGGCAACTTGCTAAAGAAAATGCTAATGAGGTTTGTAGAAGAATTATACTAGGACTGTGCAAGGATGCTCCTTTAGAGGAGCTCATAAGACGCTGTGCCACAGTGGGCACAAATGCCTTTTATAGTCAGGCTATGATGCAGACCTCCCAAGATCCCAACATGGGGAGACAAGGTCCCTTTTGGCAAGGGACTTCCAGAGAGACTCGTAGATGCTTTCAGTGTGGTAAAGTAGGACATCTGAAAGCTCAATATTGGCACAGAGACAGAATGAGAAAACTGGGTAGAAAAACAAGATCCAAAACCCTATGTCCAAAATGCAACAGAGGCTTCCATTGGGCCTCAGAATGTAGACTGATTCAGGGAAATGGGCCCAGCCCCAAGGCCCAAGACAAAAAATACTTGGGGCATGATGGCAGCCAATGCTACACCCAGAGAGCCTTTAGAAGTTCAGTACTCATTCATGACCAATTAGCCAGGAAGCCATCTGATGGGAGAAAAAGATTACACAATCAATCAGCCAGGAAGCAATCTGATGGGAGAAAGGGATTACACAATCAATCAGTCAGGAAGCAATCTGATGGGAGAAAGGGATTACACAATCAATCAGTCAGGAAGCAATCTGATGGGAGAAAGGGATTACAATTGGGGAGAATAGAGTTGTATGAAGCTGGGACAACTGAGATACCCCCTGGAGAGGTGAAATCTGTTCCTCTCCAGCCTATGGATCCCTTGCCTCCAGGCACAGTAGGCTTGACCATTTCACTGCCTGAGAACAACACTGCCTACTTACAAAACAGTGTCCATCCATACACTGATGTGGGAAACTGGGGAATGTGTAGATAATATCCCAGTCACTTAAACAGGTAGACAATGTGTGACTTATCACCCAGGAGAAGTAGTAGCATCAGGTTTACTGATACAGAATCCTAATAAGCAATCTGGTGATGGTCACCCAGATTCTGACTCCAGGCCACAAAATCCAGGAATATACTGGACAGCAGCTGTGACAGCTGACCGACCTACGCTCATGATCTATATAAACGGCCTACCGTTAGAAGGATTGGTAGACACAGGTGCAGATTGTGCAGTCATTAGAGGTGCCAACTGGCCCAGTCACTGGCCAAAGATTAAAACAGACAGGTTTTATAACCCACCAGAAGAGCAGTGTCCAGTGCAAACAGTTCCATTATCTTTAGATAATTGCCAAGTGATGTGGAAAGACCCAGAAAGTGGTGAATGGAAGGGACCAGATAGGCTAACTGCTTGGGAGAGAGGGTTTGCTTGTATCTCTACAGGTGGAAAAGGAATCAGATGGGTACCAACAAGCCGTATTCCCCTTGTCCATCGGAGAGAGACTGAGCAGACCCTTGAAATGAAGGAGAAGACCCTTCATCGGGTGGTTCCGTTGCTGACTGTGCTCACTGCTGAAAGAGCACGGCAGTTATGGCGTTTGAATCATGGACATAGAAAATTGTTGGACTTCAAAACCCTCAGGAATCGTTGGATTCTCTGAGACATGATAAGATTGTTGTAGGACTTGAAAGTCCTCAGGAATCATTGGATTTTCTGAGAAATGATAAGACTGTTGCAAGACTTCAAAATCTGCTGGAATCATTGGATTCCCTGACACATGAAGCAATGGACATTAGACTGGTTTTGGACTATCTCTTAGTTGCTGAAGAAGGCGTATGTGTGACTGTTGTTTACAAACCCTCCTTCTAGGACTTCTGGCAATCTTTTACACCATCATGTTGATTCATATTGTTTGTTATATCACTACTTGCATGTACAATTCATGTTTGTTACACCACATTGAGCCTGCACTGGTTGTGGGGAGAGTCATCACTAATAGCCTCTGTGTTATTGCTATGTGCTTGTGTAACACCTCCCATGCTGATGGGTTTGTGCATACCTGTTTCTAATAAGACCCAGAAACTCTCTAGCAATCCCCACTTTGCTTTGGTGCTTTTCACCTCCCTTCCTGAGATGTCAGGGGGGGTCGTGATCACCTCCTTTTTGGTGTTTTCACTTCCTTTCCTAAGAAGTCGGGTGGGGGGGTTTGATCACCTCCCCTTGGGGGCTCTCACCTCCCTGAAAGGTCAGGGATGGCGTGACCACCTATGTGCTAAAACAAAAGAAAGCGGGAGATGTAAGGATCTGAAACTGAGTTGATGCACTGAGGTCCAAGCACTTAAGGCTAATTATCAATTGGACAATACTCTATTAGCATATGCCCTGCCCACTACTCTGTGCAGGCTTGATCTGTTGTATAGGAGATTGGGTGGAGGATTTAGAGTGTAGAGTGAGAAAGCCAGAGTCACTCCTGGCAGATTCATGTAGCGATTCCTTTCACTTCGTATCACCATTCCATTCACATCCACAAAGGATAAAGATCAAGGACTTTTGCTGATCCTGACTCCGGCTGATTCTAAAGTATCCAGGGTGCTAACTTGGTCTTCACAGGGAAGGTGTAGAAAAGGGAGAAAATTTAGATTTTTGGAAAAAAATATTAACATTGTATATTCTCTGAATATGAACTTTTGATCCCATGATGTTTGAAGACTTTCCTGTCCAAAGAAAGGGATGTGTCACTCCAGAGAAGAGAAACTGTATCTTGGGGCAGAATGTCTACCATCTTTAGGACAAAAGATACTATGTTTATTTCTTGAAGAAACACTGAAGTTTTAGCTGGGAACATGTGATGTATGGCATAACCAGATGCACTTACCACCACATTTTTATACTTGTCCCTCCTACCTCAATGGCCACAAATGTATTCTTAATGAAGGTTTTGGTAAATGTGTACAATGACATATAAAATGTATAAATTATTTCCCTTAATCCTTATGCTATATTGTTATCACTGCATTTTGTAAACTAACAACATGTAAACATAGTTCCTAATAGTGGTGATCTGAGTGAGAAGACAACCATATTGCTATCTATCTTATTACAGACTCTAAAATGGGGAAAGAAGTAGACAGAAGACAGTTGCTAGAGGTTGTAAAAGTGCTTTCCAATATTCTTACTTTAATTATCATTTTTCTAATGGACACAACTTGATTAGTTCCTGAAAGTCATTTTTGACTAGGAACAATAAGTGATATTTAATTGGAATAAAGCCAACAATGCATGTTCAGTCTGGAATTCACATGAAGACCTGGAGACCACTAGTTGATACAATTAGAAAGACCATTGTCCTTATGACAGGAACCTAACTGAATCAGGTCTAGGTGGGTTTGAAAGGGCTCCAAGCCACTTCTGCACTAGGAAAATATATGAGAACTCCTTTCTCTTCACTAATAATATTGCTTAACATGCTCAAATATTTCAATTGGACAGAATAATGCTCTGAGGTCCAGAATTTCTTGAATGATCAGCTAACAGCTATATATGGTGACCTGACTCATCAATGTCATTTGAACAGTTCAAAGAATCAAGAATTCCTTTTAACTTATACAAAAGTTTTACTCAGAGGTTCCTAAGTTGGCAATGTTAAGTATTAACAATGCACTTTCCATACCTATGGCCCCAGGAAGCAAGTCTGGGGCTTGACTCAAGAATCCTGGAAAGTGTGCACGGGAGACTGAATGATGTGTGTTTGATTACTTTATGGTAAATTCTCTTGGAATAACACCAATTATTTGGTATGATATAGAGAACTGGTGAACTTTCTAACTTTTACACCTATTCAGGTAGAAGGGGAACAAAATTGTAGATGAGAATATAGTTGTAGTTCTTGATAAGCATTGTGAGATTAAACAAATAATAGCAAGTGTGCTCTCCAGGTGAGAGATATAGCTATATTAGAAGAATCAGTGTATAGATTCAGAATATTTATTCTGTAATGGCTATTGCTAAGAGAATCAGACTATCCAGTGGCCAGTTGATCAGCCAAATAAAGTTCCAGTTTCAGATTGGACCATTTCAATGTTAGAAAGCTTTGTTAATCTGCATAGTTTTCTGGCTATTGATTGGACTGGAAACTCAAGTATGTTTGAACAGTAGGATTTGTCTTCCCTATATGCTATTGCTTTCTGGGCTCCAATTCAGCTCAATATACCAAACCTATTAAATCACTTGATAAACAGTTTCTATTAATCCTAAACTATATTTTAATACATTATAATATTCTCCTTGTAAAGGATTTCGATAAATTTTACTTCAAATCATCTTGGGGGAGACACATATTGAAGAGCATGAGGAGAAAGGGAGGCAGTTTGGACATTAGCAACATCTTGGATGTAGAATATTATTAAACAAAATTGTTTCAGCAGAGTTGTACTTGAAATGCAGACTATAGTGTTGAGGTATAGACACACACACTTACTTCTCTTACCTGGAAAGCACATTGTTCAATCTCACAAAGCTTATCAAGAACTACAACTACATTCTCATCTACAATTTTGTGCCCCTTCTACCTGGATTGATATAAAGGTCAGAAAGCTCACCAGTTTTCTATGTCGTAACAAATAATTGGGGTTATTGCAAGATACACACACACACACACACACACGTAAAAATCAGGCATGTAACAGAATAAATTCTTCAGCTAAGAGTTAGACTAAATGGCCTCTTGAATCCTTTCTAACCTAAAATTCTGTGATCTAATATTTTTGGTGTTAGCCCTTAATATCCATATTAACTATAATCATCCATTCAACCTGGATATTTTTGGACATCATGCTATCTTTCCACTACCCTGCTCTCCTACATAGCATAGCCTACCAAATGGTCCAGAGACCATGACTCTTTTCCTTGGGTGAGTTAATCTGTTCAGTTCAGATCTCTCCTCAGGCTGAACTTAACTGGTTACTGCAAAATCACCTAAAAGTGTATAAACAACTTGCTTCATAACCGTTCATCCATCCAGGACATCTTGGGACATGCCATCCTCCATTCTGCCATGGAAAGACACCTCTTTGCTCTCTTTTCATCTCTTGCTTAAAAGCAATAATCAAATCAGCACTGTCATTTCTTCTAGAAAGAGCAAGAACATTCCCCTCACTGTTCCTGTGATAAAGCTTCCCTAGATAAAATCTTCCTCCCCTGGTTTCTACTTCTGCTGAGTGTCTCTGGAAATCCGAAATTTCTTTCAAATCTTGATTCAAGCAGCATCTTCCTGCACCCACCCATTGATTAGGGCCTTCCTTTTCCCTAAATTACCTTGTATTTATTTTGTACAGAATAACTCTTTTATTTGTACTTGTTTCATTTCTAATATTCTTCATCTTAAAAGTATTTTTCTTTTGGTCCAAATCTATGATTTTGTCAATATCAGAATCTGGCAATGTTGAAACTCCCTCTGATCCTGCATGATCAGAGGCAGATCTTAAATCCAGATTCTCCTGAATGCAAAGTGAGCCTTCTAAGTATCTATTCTGTCTCATTAGAACATTGTTTTTCTGGTCCAGAACTTTTATTTCATTGGCATTTCCTCCCTTCGAGGAAACTTCCTCCCCCCAAGCTGATCAGCCCCTGTTTTGTGACTTTCACATTGAGAGAGTTGTCTGGAGCCATTGAGTCAGGTTGAGGGGCTTCCCCAGGATCTTCCAGAGCCCAGATTTTCCTAACTTTGAGGCTCTATCCACTAGGTTGTACTGCCATTAAAAGTGTATAGATATCAAAGTAAGCCATGTTGCTAATTCTTTTCCTTGACTGAAGAAAGAATCTTAGAATCAGAATATTGAATTGAAATCCTCTTTGACCTTGGGCAAATCAATTAATTACTTTGAGTTTCCTCTTCAGTAAGGTGAATTTAATGTCTTTTAGCCATCTTCCAACTTTAAGTCTATGATCCCATGACCTATGAATGTGTAAATGATCTCATTCTTCTGGGACATTCAGTAGAACCCAAGTGCTACGAAGACTTTGTTTTTCCACTTGGATTAATCTCTTTTCTAGTCTGTAGGGTAGATCTTTTCAATGGTGCAAATCACCATTCATCTCTACCAGTTTACAAAGAAATGTTTTTTCATCCCCAACTTTGGGTATAATCACAGAATATCAGAAGCCAACTAGTCCAATGGGCACTCTTTGTTTTGGGTGCCCGTTCTCTACAATTGCTCAAACAAATGACCATCCAACCTTTGCTTAAAAACCCTTCCTTTCCCCTACAGTGAGGAGGATCCCATTGCCTCTTACCTCATTCAAGTTTAAAGTAGTTTTAAGGGTCAGGAAGTTTTTGTTATATAGGAAGTTAATTCAATGAAATGAAATTCAATGTGTAAGGACCATGGCGCTATGTTGAGCAAGGCCATTTTGGCTTTTTGAAAACAATACAGTACCTGCTAAGAGTGCATGGATGTTGAGTCCTCTGTCTTGATCCACGGGACTGCATACATCCATCATGTAGGCATGGCTCGGATTGTCTGCTGAGTCAGCACTGAAATCCATGAGTACCACTCCACATATAGTCAGAATAATGCCCCATTTATGATTACTGACAGTGTCTGCCAGAGCTAGGCCAATGTCTCTCCCATTCAGTAAAAGCGAAAGCCCCAGGAGTGCACCTAGGATGGGAGAGGGAAGAAAAGACCTTAGTGAGTCAAGGAGATGCCATAAACAGGCCACTTTGCACTACGACCCAAAGCCCAGGCTGTTGTTGGTCCAGCAATATGCCCTTGGGGGATGCCAGGTGCAGCCATTTAGAATTGTGATATGACTTAGAACATCCCCTCACATAAGAAATGGGTTTGCCAGCTGTGTGTGGTGGGAACCAAGTGATGGAAAATCCTTTCCCATCCTTTAATCAGACAGGTGGCCCAACCCAAGTTACATTCATGGGGCAAGGATGAGCCCTTCCACATGATTCATGTCTCAGTTCAGCAAAGTGTCTAAAAGTGAAAACACAAAAGTCAAATGCCCTGAGTGAGGCAGGTGCTGATTCTCTGTCTGCTTTAGTCACCAGGTTGGGCTCTTCTGAAATCAAAGGGACTTTTCTTGGGGGCGGGGAAGAAGGCAGTGTTTAAAATAGCAAAATCACAAACCTATAGCCAGCACCAGGATGAAAGGCCGCCTCCTTCCAAATCTTGAAGTACATCTGTCACTCCAAGCACCCAACAAAGGCTGCAATAGGAAACCTACAACAAAAAGGTGGCCACAATTATCAACCATGTTCACATCTGGCATCCAGAAGAACCAATGAGGAGAGAGCTAGACACTGGAGGGGAGCGGGGGGGAGGGAAGGGGAGAGAAGGGGGGAAGAAAGAGAGAGACAGAGAGACAGAGACAGAGAGAGACAGACACACAGACAGACAAAGACAGGGACAGAAAGAAAGGGGGGAGGGAAGAGGAAGGGAAGGGAGGAGGAAGGTGAGACAGACAGAGACACAAAGAGAGACAGGAAACAGAGACACAAAGAGAGACAGGAAACAGAGACAAACAAAGAGAGACAGAGAGTCAGAGAAACAGACAGACAGAGGGAAAGAGAGAGAAGAGAAAAAAGAGACAGACACAGAAACAAAGAACGATACTAAAAGAGACAGAGACACAGATGGAGAAAGACAAACAGAGAATGAGAGACAGAGAGACAAAAAAACTTTTAGGACCTGCCCTAAAACAGTTTCCTGAAGAAAAAATGTATACAAAGATAAGTAAACTAAACACAAGGTAATTTTAAGAAGGAAATAGTATTAATTGGAGGAGATGGGATAGGGGTGAAATAGAATTAGCAAAGGTCTTGATGTACTAGGTCACACCTGAGTTGTGTTTAGAAGAGCCATGTGACTCTGAGGCAATCAGATGGTTCAAGGAGTGGAACACTGGATCTTGTATCAGAAAGACCTGTCTCAGATAATTTTTAGCAATGTGACCCTAGAAAAGCAATTAACTTGCCTCGGTTTCCCCCATCTGAGGATAACACTAATACCTATCTCCCAGGATTGAAGTAAGAATAAAATGAGACAATATTTGTAAAATGCTTTGCAAACCTTAATGTTCTCTATGCTAATTAGTTTTATTATTTTGAGAGATTGAATGGAAGGAAAACCTGGATTATCAGTCAGTAGAAAAAACATGAATAAAGAGGATCCTGTCAGATTTCCTTTAAAATTTCTCCTCAGACTCCTGACAGCAGCTGTGACTCCCATTAAGTAGCTGTGACAGTCCATAAGATTCCGAGGAATTACTTAAGTCTTAGGTAGAACCTTCCACTCTATTGCTTTGTCTCCTCCAAGTGGTCCCAGATGGCTACTGGTCACGAGGCCTCCTAAATTAATGATCCATTCTCAGGACTAAATTGAGCACTTTAAAATAGAAAGCAAAGCAGAAGCCTCCTTTGGTTCATCCTGAGAACCAAATGAACTAAAATGTAAGCAAGTTTAAGAGAGTATGGTCTAGTAGGCAGAGGTCAGAGAGAACAGGGTTCAAATTCTGCTTTTGACGCACATGATTTGGGTGGCATGAGTTAATTATTTAGCCTCCTGGTGTCCTAGATAACTCTTTAAGATTGTATGTTAAAAACAATTTTGAGAGATAAGATGATTAATTCAATGACCAACCAACAATTTGTCCAATAGCACACCACCCACTCCTGTCGGCAGAGACGATAGACTCAAGATGCAAAATGGTACATATATTTTTGGATTAATCATAGGAGGTGAGAAGGGGGTGGAGTAGAATCAGGAAAAGCCTTGGAGTAGGTGGTTACATCTTAGTTGTGCTTTGAAGGATCAAATAGATTGAATTGGATAGTGGATATGGGGATTTGTTTTCCTTGATTGTTTTTTTTTTAAATCGACTGTATATTTATTAATTTTCTTTTCAATTTGACCAAAAGATTGAAGGGGGAAATGACAGGGCTGTAAAAAAGTGATTGAGCCATAAAAAAAGAAAAAGAAAGAAAAGAAAGTCATTGAAGCATTCTTTAATTCCTTTTAGTTAAAGCATAGGAAAAAATAGAAGGAAAGGGAACACAGACAAGCAGGACAGCTTTGAAAGTGACGTCAAATTTATTATTGATTATATAATACTGTATTGAATTTATTATATAAACTGTATCTTCATATACAATTATATAAATTATATAATATATAATTGTGTTAATCATATATTATATAACACAATTGTAGAAGCTATATATTAAATAATTGCCATGATATATATGTTGTGATATATTTCTAATGTATTATGATTTAATTGAATATAATCTATTCTATGATAATATATTATGCAACAGTAATATCATAATTATATAATATATGATAAGATCATATGCAATATAATCATTTGTTATAAAACTGTATTGAATTTATTATATAAATAGAATAGCAAGCTATACCTAATAGAAATTTATAGTTTTATGTACAAACTTCTTTTCCTACTTTACTTTGTATGTGGAGATATACATTTTAGTGGGTATTTGTTAAGCTCTGAATTTTAAAATACTTAAAAAAAACCCTATCGCGGTTGTCTGGTCTAGTGTGGAAAAAACAAAAACTTAATTCAAAACAATACAAATTGAAAGCTGAAAGGGCCTTAAAACATAGAGCTTCAAGAGACCATTTTAATCAACTACTTCATTTGAGAAAGGAGAAACTTAAACTCAGAAATCTGTAGGTAGTAAAATAGCAGCCAAGATTTGAAAACAGAGCCTGTGATTTCAAAGCTAATGTTCTTTACAATGCCTTTTACTGCTTTTTCTTGCTGCTTTCCTTTTTCTCAGGATGCAGATCTATCTTCTGCTATGAGACCTATGAGGTTTCTGCTGCTAGTTAATATATCAGGCCCTTTTCTTCCCAAAATTGAATGATCTTACATCTTCAACAGAACTCCCAGATCTTGTTCTGTGATGTCAGAGCTCAAAGGAATTTAAACAGAAAGAACTTTTTATATTGATGATTCTCAGTCGTTTATCTAGCCCTCCTCTCTCCTGATCGCCAGTCTTGCGCCTCTGACTATTTAGACATTTTGGATGTCTCATGGACACCTCAAACTCAACAAGCTCAAAACAGAACTTGGATTTCCCCCAATCCCTTTCAAAGTTCCCTAGAAGACCACCAGCCTGCATCTAGATGTCATCTCTATTTGAATCTGTTGCCAAGTCTAAATATTTCTATTATTACTGTTCACTCATTTTCCAGTTATATCCAACTCCTTGGGATTTCATTTGGGATTGTCTTGGTAAAGAGACTAGAATTTTCTGTCATTTCCTTCTCCAACTCATTTTACAGATGAGGAAACTAAGGCAAACAGGGTGAAGTGACTTGCCCAGGATCATACAGCTAGTAAGTATCTGAAGCCAGATTTGAACTCCTAAAGATGAGTTAATAATAATAATTGGAACTTATATAGCACTTTAAGGTTTGGAAAATGCTTTAAGAATATTACCTTATTTCATCCTTTCAGCAATCCTGGGAGGTAGTGTTATTTTGAATCTCCGTTTTACAGGTGAGGAAACTGAGACTGAGAAAATGACTTGCCTGGGATCACAGTAAATGTTTGAGGCAGGAGTTGAACTCATGTCTTCCTCACTTCCCAGTCCAGCATTCTATTCATTGTACCACTTTGCTACCTGAGTCAAATCAACATGGCTTGACCAATGACCCCTAAGATGACTCTTCTCCCTTCATCTTTGAGAGTAGGATCACCAGATTAACTGGAGCTAACCATCTTTGACTTAGTGTGGTTTCGTTGAGTCATTTCTGTCAGTGACCCTCTTTTTTTCTTTTTTCTTTTAATAGTTCAATCACTTTTTTACAGCCCCATCATTTCCTCCTTCAATTTTTTGACCAAGCTCTTCCTGGGGTTGGGACTCTATTTGGGGTTTTCTTGGCAGAGATACTGCAGTGATTGGCCATTTCCTTCTTTAGTAAACTTGGAAGAATTTTAAAGATTAGTTGGTCCAACTTGCTCATTTTACAGATGAGGAAACTGAGACCCAAAGCAAGAAAGGGACCTGCTCAAGGTCCCCAAGGTGATTAGAAGCACAACTGAGATTTGAACCCGTGTCCTGCATCCAGGCTGGAATTTTTCCTACTCTTTCATCAGTAATGGCATAACTCCCTCTACATAAATACAGATTCATTTAGCAAATTTCATTTACCTATGACCCCATATATACAATGCAGTGTTAACTATGAAGGAAGCTAGCTGGGGAGGTCCAGTGGGCAGAGCACTGAACTTGGAGTCAGGAAGACCAGAGACAAATTCTGTCTCAGACATTTACTGTGTGGTCCTGAATAAGTCACGTAATTTATCTCAAGTACAGTTAATAGACAGATTATAATAGCACCGGTTTTAACTGGGCTGCCATCAAGATCAAAGTGGGTGACATCATCCTCCCAGTCCCTTAGGACTGGGGTCATCCTGGACCCCTCTCTATGTGTTTTTCTCTCTCTCTGAGTCTCTGTGTCTCCTTTTGTCTGTCTCTGACTCTGTCTTTGTCTCTTCTCTCTCTCTCTCTGTCACTCTGTCTCTCTGTCTCTCTCTCTCCTTTTCTCTCTCTTTTTGTTTCTCAGTGTCTATATGTCTGTCTCTGTCTCTGTCTCTTTCTTACACACACACACACACACACACACACAAACAAACAAACTGTGGCCAAAGTCTGCTAATTCTATCTTTGCAGGATCTCTCAAATACTTCCCCTTCTCACCTCTGAACCGGACTCTCCCTGATGCAGACCCTCATCACTTCACACCCGTACTACTGCAGTAGCTGCTGGTGGCTTTGCCATCCCCAGTCGGAACCCACTCCAATATATCTTCCATTCAGTCACTAAAGAGATTTCCCTAAAGCTCAGGTCACGCCTCTACTCACAACTCCAGCAAATACAAAATGCTTTGTTTGCCATTTAAAGCCCTTTACAAGCCAGATTCCTCCTTCCTTTCCAGTCTTTATTTTCCTCTCCAACACACACTCTTTAATCCCAGCCTCTTGGCTACTTCATGAACAAGAACAGTCTTATCTGTCACCTTCTGTTCTCTCCAGCTCTCCCCTGTGCCTGGAGAACACTCCCTCCTCCACTGACCTCCAACTTCCTTTCAAGTTACAGCAATAATCCCGTCTTTTACCAAAGCCTTCCTCAATCCCCCTTAATTCTTCCTCCTATTAATTATTTTCTTTTTGCCCTGTATATAGCTTGTTTATATATGTAATTTGTTTCCATGTTGTCTCTCTCATTAGATTGTAATCTCCTCGAGGGCAGGGAATATCTTTCGCCTCTTTTTGTATTCCCAATGCTTATCACACGCTGCCACATGGTAGATACTTAATAAATGGTTATTAATATACACAAAGAGCTTTGCAATCTTTAAAGTGCTGCATAAATATGTTAATTATTGTCATTATTGTATAAGACCCGAAAATAACAGAAGAATATTTGAAATTAGTGGTTACCTAGAATTGGACTGATGAACCAGACCATGCTGTAGAGCTCATCGGGGAGTCCCATCTGGAGCAGTACGGGGGTCACGTACGCTGTCTCCATGGCATAACTGAACTCAATTCCAAAGAGGATGCAGCCATTGAATAGCAGCTCCCGGAAGGACCTCTGGGGGTGCAGGTCCCCAAAGTCAATCAGGTCTATAGGACAGGGTGTATTCGGAGGTGGGGGTGGAGAGGGACGGATATGTTTCCTCCTCTTGGGGTGTCTCTTAAAGTTGTTGGCCCGATGGCTGATGTGCCGAGTCACAGTTCCTGAGTATCCCGAAACCTGTGACCTCCAGAATTCCTGAGAAGTCAGTGTAGGGAAGAGAACCTCACTTGGAGGAGGGGTCCCAGTTGTAGGAGGGATCATCCTAGGAAAGGAAGGTCAGTGGACGTTCCTGTAGAAAAGAAAAGTCACATGTGTGTATTGGTATCTCTCTATCCATCCATCCATCCATTCCTCCTTGCCATCCATCCTTTTCTCCTTGTCATTATCCATCCAACTATCCATTCTTCCCTGTTTCCTTTCATCCATCCATCCATCTAGCTATTCCTCTTTGCCTCCATTCATCCATCCACCCATTCATCTATCCATCCATCTATTCCTCCTTGCCTCTATCCATTCATCCACCCATCTATTCCTCCTTGCCTCCACCCACCCACCCATCCATCCATCCATCTATTCCTCTTTGCCTTCTTCCATCCATTCATCCATTTCTCCCTGCCTCCATTCATCTATACATTTGTCCATTTGTCAATAAGTCCATAAATATTTGTTAAATGCCCTTTGGGTGCCAAACACTGTGCCAGGTGTGGAAGAGACAAAGACAAAAGGGAAATCTTCTCTGACCTCCAGGAATTCACATTCTATTGAGGGAAACAACAGGTACATCCACTTGCAACCCAACCTGTGTGATGCTGGGCAAGAAACTTCCTCTCCCAGGCCCCCAGCATCCACGGCTATAGAATGAAGGAGGTAAAACCAGACAGCCTTAGAGGTCCCTTCCAACTCTTAATCCTAAATAGATGCAAAGTACATCCAAGGAAATTTCAGGGTTGGGGAGCTCTGGCAGCTGGAGGATCACTTTTTGAACACAGCATTCTGGTCCCCAAAGTTCATTTATTTGTTCTTGATGTTCCCTTATGCCTGGAATCTTCTCATCCTCACCTCTGCCTCCTACAAAAAGTCTTTCCTGATGCTCCCAGTTCCGAGGGTCACCTCCCATTGCTGCATATTTATCCTGCATTCACTTATCTGTTAGTGTGGTACCTCTTTCCTTGTTTCACTTGAGTATCCCCAGTCTAGAACAGTGGCCAACATCCTGCAGAGACCTAATACTTCTTCATGGATTGATTGATAAGAAAATTCTCATGTCAGCAGGAACTTATGTTTTCACCTTTAAATGCAACTTGTCTGAATAATTTCTAGTATTTACCTGTGATGTTTCATTCATTCCCTTCAATTAAAAAACTACTGTTTGTTCATGTCAGACAGAGAGGTCAAATCACCGATTATCTGGGAGGGGAAGCATGGGATTGAGCCACCTGGGCGGCACATAGGAGGGAAGGTGGTCTGAGCAGAGCCTGGTTGTTGTTGGGGAGGGGGATTCTTTCAGTTAATGATTACACTGACTGGACCCAAGTCCCTTTTTGCTCTGAGGTTCTGTGCAATTCTAGGATGACAACAGCATGTTGAATTGGGTCCTTATCATCCTTCTCTCATCAACACTGCCCATGAGCAAAACTGTCACAAGACAAGAGCCCTCAGAGATTTTATGTGGTCAGATTCAGAGAGCATTTTTAGTGTTGAAGGGAGAAATAGACCCTAGAGGAAGCAAAGCCCCTGGCTAATCAGGCCAAGCCTTCTATTTTACAGATGAGGAAACTGAGACCCAGGAGATCCAAATGATTTTCCCATAGTTAGTGGGGATCAGAGGGAGGACTGAAGCAGATGCTCCTGCATTCAAGGTAAGCCCCTCAATCCACTATTCTGCATTGATTTTTAATCTACTTCATCTACTAATTTTTTTCCTCTGATGGTTCTATAGAAAATGTACGCAGAAGACAACTAGAAAAAGAAAAAGTTTAATAAGTGAATTATAGTGTTGAATCTATCTAAAACTGGCAAGTTACAAGGATCTATGAGACGATCTAGCCCAAGGCTTCTTAAACTTTTTCCACTTGCAATCCCTTTTCAACAGAAAAATTTTTACATGATCCCAGATATAGAGGTATCTAAAATAGGTATACAAAGAAAACATAATTTTACAACCCCCACATTCAGTAACAAGATGTGAACCCCAATTTAAGAAGATGGGATCTAGCCAAGTATTCTTCCTTCCTTCCCACTGCATGTACCTCACCAAGAGATAGCTTGGCACAGGAATTATTTTATTATTGTGAGTCTGTTACTAATCAATCAGCATTTATTATGCCTACTATGTGCTAGAGACTTATTTATTCAATCATAGATAGATCACAACCTGGGTTGATGGGGGTAAATTCTTACACTAAGAGTTCCCCAAACTAACACCATACTTCTTGAATCATTTATGTCATGATGAGAACCATGGTTAATTAGTAATAAATTCAATCATAAAAATCTCAAAAGTTTTTGATGCTTAAATTATTTACATGGAATCAAAGCTCTAGGGACCAGTTTAGAGATTATTAGCTTAGCCCCCTCATTTTATGGACGCAGAAACCTAGAGAAGGGCATAATTTGTTCATGATTACAATGGCAGAGCCAATATTCAACCTTAAAGTCTGTGATTCCAAGTTCATTGGTCATTTTGATATCTTAATTTCATATCTGATACCACCATGATTGTTAGTTGTGTATTCCCACTTCAGGAAGGGAAATCTAGAACAGCATGGTAACATTGGAGCAGCTAGATGGTGGACTACATAGAGCACCAACTTTAGAATCAGGACGACCTGAGTTCAAATCCAGCCTCAGACACTTAACACTTATTAGCTGTGTGACCCTGGAAAAGTCACTTAACCTCAATTGCCTCTCATATGTAGAGGGCCAAGTGTACTTGAAACAAGTAATCTTACAACAAGGTGTTAACTCAGTGAAGTTGAGATAATAATTCTCTAATTTACATGTACTTAGTATAGTTCTACAAGATCGACACCTCTGATGATGATGTACTTTTAAAAGCATATAGAAGAGTGAAGAGATCTGGGAGGGAAGATAGACTGGGAGACAGAGAAGACAGAGGACTGGAGGCTGGAGCTCCGGCTCTCAGACTCAGAGACTAGAGGACAAAGACCCTCATGGTGGCTGCCCTGTCTCCTTCGTTCTCCCAGTCTGCGTCAGCAGTCTCAGTCAGCCAGTCAGTCTCCAGTCTCTCGTCTCTTCCAGTCAGCCAGTCAGCAGGCTGCCCATTTCAGTCTCTGATTTCGGTCTGACTCTGACCTCTTAAATACTCGATTACAATTACATCAATTCATCACGCTGAGTATAAGCCAACCATTCTACCACTAGGGGACCATTATCTCATCAATTCTATTGAGTAAATATCTTGTTGTAAGATTACATCAATCATAATGAGTGTTAAGTATACCTTTTCAGAGTTCCTGCCCTCTGCACTCGTAGAATAAAGTAGTGTGGAGGGGGGAAAAAATGACATTGTAGAATAAAGTAGTGGGGAAGGGGTATAACGAAGGGGCTGAGGAAGAGGTCCACAGGTTGAACTTACCCCCAATGATCCTTGAGCAACATTTCCTGATGATTCTAGTAGGAAAAAAAATTGCGTGGGATAGTCCAAAACAACCTCTCTGATTCTCTGGGCCTCTCTGAAATCCATAAGGCTTGTTGGCGGCAGGCGCTCTCTGCTATAGACACACTCCTTCTCCTGCCTAATCTCCCCTTCCTCCTGCCCCTTTCTGGAATCTTCTACGCCTGGAAACTTCTAAACCCTATACCTGTATAATCACCGACCAATCCCCAGGGCTTCACTGACTGTGACATCACAGATGTGAAACCAATCAGACATGTCTATGTGAGAATCTAGGCCGTTTTCCAAAACTCAAGGCCCTCACCTTTTTCCTAGAACTTCTCAGGGGTGCAGGTGAAGGAGGACCCAAGCATCCTACCCATTCATCAGCTAAAAAAGAGTAATGATAGCTTGGTGGAAGGTGGGCATGCCACGTCGGAGGGCATGCATTTCATGGGGTCATAATAAGTTAAAAATCTATGATGCTAGGCCCCCTGACCTCCTAAAATGGGGGAATGTGTGGTGAAAAGAACAATAAAGCATTTATTAATTTATGGATTATTGTCTAGTCTGACTCCTTGCTTGAAAACCTACTTATAGTCGTTGGTATACCAATTGTTAAAATTTCAGTTTGAACATTTATACCTCTGAAATCATCAAATGCTACAAATCAAGGTTTGATTTATTATTTGGTCAATTGTCTAAACTTAAGGAAGTGATGGATAAAATGTCAATGATGCATATCTTATATACAATTCTCCCTACCCCCCCAAAAAGTAGACATTTCCCAGAATACCCATGCTTGCAACACTATGGAAGGATTGCTATCATAGGTGAGATGGTGCTCCCCAGTGCTCTGTTTCTTAGACACCATGAAACCTAGAGAAAGGAAGAAAAATTTGCCAAGGGGATCAATCATACTGACATTCTGTGTCAGGCTCTTGTCTCTTTAATCAATATTTTCACTGCAAGAGTGAACACTTCATAGTGCTTACTTCAGAAGTGTGACTGAGACCTGATCAAAAAACAAATAGCACAGTTAGACCTCAGAAGGACAGGTCAAATAAGAAAGTATGTGCAAAACACTTTGCAAACCATAAAATGCTACAAAATGCCATCTATTATGATCCTGGATTCAAATCCTGCAAGGAGGTCCTGATTTCAAATCCCACTCTGACCCAAGCTTTGTTTCTACCAGTCATTAACCTACCTGAGTAGCATGCTTGAAATTTGCTATCCTATCCCTTTAGAGAAAACTGTTCAGCATCTAAGCAATTTTAGAATTTTCCTTTGTAGTCCTTCCTGAGGGGGAGGACTGAAGTTACAGAGAGCATCCAGGACAGTTAATTGCTTACTGACCTTTTAAAAAAAAACATTTTTTGAAGTCTGGACTAATGATTCCATTAGCATAGGGCATTCCCAGTGTGGAAAGCTCCTCTGCCTTTACAGGTCTCCTCCCTGGCTGTAACTTACAGCCTCATGGTTTTATAAAAGAGTTGGAAGGGGTCAAGTGAATCCCCTCATTTCATGTATGACTCAGCTGAGACCAGGAGAGATGGGAAGATTTGTTCTAAGTTACACAGAGATTATAGGATGATGGGATCATTGAGGCAAACTAAAATGGACTTCAGAAATGAGTCTAACCTTTTTACTTCTTGGATGGGGAAACTGAGGCTGTTACCTAATATCATAGAATTATGAAAATTCAAAATGAGGCTGTGAACCTGTGTTCTCTAATCCAAAACTCAGTTGTTCTCTATTGGAAATGCAATGAGAAACTAGTGATCTACCCAGTTTTTCAGAGCTGGTGTGGGCTCCAAGCATGACTTGAATTTACATCTTACTGGATCCAAGGCCAGGTCTCTCTCCATTATGCCCAGTGCTGTCTTTCTTTAAGGGAATAATTCTGAATTATTCCAAAGTCAGCCAATCAGTCAGTCAACCAGCATCTATTAAGCAACCTATTATGTGCCAGGCACATTGCTAAGTTCTGGGGATACAAAGAAAGACATTTAAAAAAAAAAAAAAAAAACAAAAAAACAAAAACTCAGTTATCACTGTTCTCAAGGAACTCCCAGCCTAATAGAATATCTATTTTCATCTTTCTTCCAAAACTAAGTATAAACTTTTGAAGTAAGCTTCACTGTGACAGAATATCTTTATTGTCAGAATCATTTAATCTCTGAAAATAACCTCAGGAATAAAGAGGAGACAGATTCAAATCCTGCCTCAGACATCTACTAGCTGTGTGACCCTGGCCAAGTCACTTCACCTTGTCTGCCTCAATTTTCCCATCTATAGAATGGGGATAATAATAGTGCCTCCCTCTCAGGGCTGTTGTGAGGGTTCAAATGAGATCACATACAAATACTAGTTATTATCATTATTATTATTTCAATGCCATGGTCATTAGATTCTGTGATATTCTGTGCTACACTTTTTTTAGAAGCTCACTCAACTTATACCCAGAGACCAAATCCTTATATTAACAGATAAGAATTTAGGTGGAGCCCAAGTTAAAAAAAGGGAAACTGACCTTGGAATCAGACTATCTCTCTTCTTATTCCAGACCTCCCTGGACCTCAGTTTCCTTATCTGTAAAGTGAAGGGAGTTGGAATTGTAATCTTCCAGCTCTCATTCTAGGATCCTATGATAAAATAAAATTATTATTATTGGGTTACTTTTCTTACTTGGGAATAAATAATAATAGTTAACATTTATATAGTACTTGCTATCTTCTAAAGACTTTATAATTATTATCTCACTTGATCTTCACAACAACTCTAGGAGATGAGTGCTATTATTATTATTATTATTCCCATTTTGAAGGTGAGAAATATGAGGTTAAGATACTTGTTCATGTACATGTCTGAGAACGGATTCAAATCCAGGTGTTCTTGATTCCGGATCCATTGCTCTAACCATTGTGCCACTTACCTGACCTATTATGATAGGGTGACTATAGTGCCCTATGATCCTAATAAAACATCCTCACTAGACCAAAATTATACCTGAGAAAATTTACTTTAAAAATCCCTATAGTTTTTCATATTTGGATATAATATTGGTTGGGAATAGGGGTAGAAATCCATCAAAAATTTAATCAGGTTAGAACTAGATTACACTGATTTTTTTTAAGCCCAAGCAGGATTCTATGGATTCATTTAAATCAGAAATTAACCTTTATCTCCTATTTCAAATTGCCTTCATTAAGTTACCGCAGGATGCTCAGAGATGGTTCAGGTATTGTATAGAGACCAGAAATTGATAGCCGGAAGATCTAAGTTCAAATGCTGCCTCATCTTAGCAATTTGATTCTGGTCAGATGATTTCAGCTTTCTAAGTCTCACCTTCCTTCTCTGGAAAATGAGGTTACTAATGACACTGACTTCACAGGGTTTTGGGGGAGGGATGAATGAGGAAACCTATAAAAAAGCCTTTACAAGCCTAGAAATAGTATTATTGCACAGCCCTTTCCATAATCAACAGGAAACACACTGGATCCTCTGGTCTCTAAGAGATCAGACACTTTGGGGTGAACCTTTCTTAAGAATAAGGAAATCACTGAGCTTAAGAAATGCCTTAAGATTTATTGGAGGAAGCCAGCATCTCAACTATATTAATGAAAGTGGGTCATACTTGTGTCTTTTTTTTTTTTTAATGCTTAAAATTGCCCTGAAAGGAAATTTTATTTCCATCTCTCCATTTCCTCCCCCGTTGTCTCCTCAAATACCCTCATATGACTCCTATCACGGGTTATTTCTCCCTAAATCTACTCCTTCTCCTCTGGCCAAACTTCATTCAAAAGTTCCTTCTTCTAAGAAATCTTTCCCTTCCAGCTCTGGTCCCTAAAGAGAGTTGGAGGTAAGATTTCCAGCAGTGGGATTTGTGGTCAGTTATTTATTTCTCCTTTGGGACCGTCCCTTTCCCTTGCCCCAGGTCATCCAGACATGTCAGTCCATTCATTCTGAGAGTCTCCTGTTTAGAGAGCTTGCCTTCTGTCTTGCACTTCACTTTGTACCTTTTTTTTTTTTCCCTCCCCAATAAATGCTGAATAATGAGGTCACCAGGAAGACAAAGATAGCCATGGAAATAGCAAATATTTTAAAGGCGCTCTTTCTACTCGGGAGTAAGTTATATTGAATTTGGAGACCCACATGTTCAAAAAATCACAGATGGACACCCACCTCCACCCCCAACACGCTCTTTTTTTCACCAGTCAAAATCGAAGCCGATTTACTATTCTTCATTCAGGGAATCTCCAAAACTGGACCACATTTACTAAGGTCAGTCTGAGACACCGGCAAAAGCGGGGAGAGGTGGAGGTCTGCCTGACTGTCTATCAAAGCTTGAGTGAATTTGAGGTTACAGGGTCCAAAAGCAGCTTAACCTGGCTAGGCAATGGGGAAATCTCCTTGCTCCCCCATTGGGGGAGCTTCTCTCCCCCAGCTCCTTCCTCTATTTCTCCATCCTCCACGACTTTAATTTCTCCAGAAATTTAATAACTGTCCCCAGAAGGCTCCTTGTCTCTCCCAGCTGAATATTTGTGTTCGCAGAGGGCTGCTGGGAGATCTCTCCACCGACAATGAAATTCATTAGAAATAGCCAACAAAGAACTAGCGTCTCCCCTTGCCAAACCTCCAGTCCCCCCCTTTGTGGGCAGCTCCTTCCTGTTCAGGGGCCTAGCGAGGAGACATCCTCCTTCTTCCCCCTGGTGTCCTGGGAAGCTTGGGGTGGGGGTGGGGGAAAGTGGTCGCTGCAGGAGGAAATGGTGGTACCTGTGATGAAAGAGGGGGCAGCATCCCTTCTCAAGAGCTGCTTGACTGACTTGCCTTATCCCAGGCTGTGCTTCCTAGGCCCAGGCTCTGGGCTCTGGCTGCCGTCCCTCCTGCAGCATCATCATCTCTCCGGCTCAAGGAGCCTGCGTTGTGGCTGGGGAGGCTGCCGATGACATCACTGCTCCGGTCCTCCTGCCTCTGGGCCCAGGGGAGCTTCTGCAGAAGCATCAGCAGGTCTGGGCCCGGTTCCTTAAAGGGGCAACTGCAAAGCAGGGGAACTACTGAACCTGGCTGGGATGGGGCCAGCCGGCAAAAGCCCAGCCACGGCAGCCCTAGCAACGTGGAGGCGATTGAGGAGAAAGCTGGGACGGTGGGCTTGTGGAGAGACTGACATCCAGAAATCACAGCCCACGGGGGGAAGGCATTCAAAGCAATTAACACCTAAGCAACGCCAGCCTTGACAGACAATTTGGGAGTGTGAGAGGGACTGGGAAAGAAATGAAATCATATCCTAAGGAAAACCCCTGTGATATCAATGAAAAACAGCATCCATCACCCTAAGGTGGCTATGGTGTGATTAATATTCCTGATTCCAAGAGGAATATGAAAAGCGATGATCTAGATCAAGGGTTCGAAACCTGAGGTCTGTGAACATGGTTTTTAAAAACAGACAGATGGATGGATGGACAGATATACAGACAGACAGACAGTCAGACAGACAGATAAACAGACAGATAGATGGATGGATAAATAGGTGAATGGATTGTGGATAGATGGATAGTTATAGATCTATAGATATTAATAACTATTTCAATATAATTGGTTCTTTCTGTAATCCTTTGTATTTTATATATCTAAAAACATTTTTCTGAGATGGAGTTCAGATAAATAGGTGGATGGATAGATAGATAGATGGATGGATTGTGGATAGATGGATAGATATAGTTATAGATATAAATAAATATAGATAATAACTATTTCAATATAACTGATTCTTTCTGTAATCCTTTGTATTTTCTTTCTTTCTTTCTTCCTTTCTTTGTTTCTTTCTTCCTTTCTTTGTTTCTTTCTTCCTTTCTTTCTTCCTTCCTATTTTCTTCCTTCCTTCCTTCCTTTGTTTGTTTGTTTCTTTCTTTCTTTCACTGAGGCAATTGGGATTAAATGACTTGCCTAAGGTCACACAGCTAGGAAGTGTTACCACCTAGCTGCCCCAATCCTCTGTATTTTCTACATTTAAAAATATTTTTCTGAGATGAGGTTCAGATAGATAGATAGATAGATGAATAGATGAGTGAAATGGATTGTAGATATATGGATAGATATAAATATAAATATAAATAATAACTATTTCAATATAATTGGTTCTTTCTATAATCCTTTGTGTTTTATACATTTTAAAACATTTTTCTGACATGGGGTTCAGAAGCTTTATCAGATGAGAGTTTAGAACACACTACAAGGATGAAGAACTCTGCTATGGATATTTTCAGAGTACAAAAGTTTTAAAAAATGAAGGAAGGAATTAATGAATGAAAAAGCATTTATTCAATGCTTACTATATGTCTAAGTGCTTATAGAAATATTTCTGGAACAAACAGACATTAATTTCCAGAGAAATAGCAAAGACTGCTAATTCATAGTTGCTACTGAATTTGTTGAATTTGAACAAAAATGGTTTTTCTCTGGCCAGAGCCTGGGAAATGGTTAAGATCAAAACATATGGAAATGGCATGAGGAATTTTGCATTATACAATGCAAGTGCCAATTGAATCAAAGGAGAGTTAGAAAGCTTACTATTAATATAATGAGCAACAGAATGGTTATACCAAGGGAGAAAGTGATTGAAAGGGTAACTTATCTATAAATCCAAAAGCAGAAGGGTGGGACAAGATCCACGATTATTATCTGAAAGGCTTCACATTGGTGCATAAATTATTAGCAACATTTTTCCCAGTTTCCTTTTTTAAAATTTAATTTTACAGCTAAGTCCTGATTAGTACAAATAATGAATTCCATAAAGAAGTACCATTCAAAGTTATAATTATATGTAAAATATGGTAATTTGTTCCAGTCCAATGGAAATACCCAACAAAAATTGTTAAAAATAATCTTTCTTTATTAATCAAACAAAATAGCAAAGGATATGAAAAATGCATTTCTGATTAATTTGTTATGAAATAATAGAGTAGTTATTAAGATGGATGCAAAAAGCATTAAAATATTTTAAAGCATTTTATTTTAAAATTAAAATTAAAAAATTAAAAATAATGAATATCATATTTAAAGATAAGGCTACACTGATGATCCAATTAAAACACTGTCATTGTCTTTAAAAAATTTTAGCAGCATAATCTAAACTATCTTTTTAAAAAAAATCTTTATACAGATGTCTTGAGGAATTTACATGTTCACATTCTTACACAATGAACCAAGTGTAGCTGCATGGCCTGGGGGCATTATCTCAAATCAACAATGTTTTAAAAGCAATATTATTTTCAACAGCTGGACAAATTGAAGATAGAGCCGACTCCCATCTTTGAAAACAGCATTAGTCACCCATGCTTTCTTTTACAAAAAATTAATTAATTTAAAACATATATAACATGGAAAAAAATTGCCACATGCAAAGCTAAACAAGAGAAGATTCAAAATATAAAGCAATAAATTTCCATTTCAAAAAGCCTATATGGTAATTACTATACATTGTGTTCAGAGCTATCCATCTTCTCTTTGCTTCCTTGTTGTTCTTTTGTTCTGTGATGTGCATTTTTTATTTTATTCTTCCCCCTCCCCCATTATTCCCTTCCCTCCCTCAAGAAGGCTACAATTAAGCTTGGATATATTTATACACACATATATACATAGATATCTATAATCATACACATACACATACATTTTTATTTATTAACATTATTCTGTGCTGGTTTGTCCTCTGTTTCTCTTAAGGTTGCCTTTCCATGTTTTTCTAAATCCAGCTCATCATTTTCTACGTCACAACAATGTTCCAACCTTATACTGACTCGTTATTTTAAATAGTCTAAAACAATACTGATTAATATAACTGACATATAGTGTAGTTTCCTTTTTTCTCTTTTGATTAAATTTATTTCAGTTTTAACTTTGTCTGAAAGCATGACTACTATCCCTGCTTTTTTATTTAATAAATTCTCCTCTTGATCGATATTATGTTTGTATATATTTATTTCCTACCTGCCTCTCCAAGAATCCTTCCCTTATCCTTTCCTCTTGCCCTTTTTTCTGTCAGAATTTAGACCACTTTTGTAGTTTCCAAACACACACACACACACACGCTGTTCCCTCTTTGTCCCATTCCTGTTAATCTACACACCCTTTTATATCCCCTACTCTATTTCCTCTCATATTTCTTTATAAATTTAGAATTTTATAAATTTATAAATTTTATATTCTTCTAGATACAGATAGATAGACAGACAGACAGACAAATAGATGATAGTATCCTCTTTAATCCACTTCCAAAGAGAATAGGGTTCTAGAATTATCAGTCCTCCTTGCCCATTTAATTCTTCTGTTTCAGTTCTTCCTCTTGCACCTCCTTTTTATAAGATAATTACTTTTTCCCTTTTTCTATGTGGTTTTGCTTTTTAGAATCACATTATAGTCAGCTCTACCTCAATTTTTGTTTCAAATTACCTAATTAGCAATGACAATCTTAGACATATGGTTTTTATTTCTATGTATGAAGAGTAAATAATTTGTCCTTATTGAGTCCTTTGTAATTAGTCTTTAATGTTTATTTTACATTTCTCTTGAATCTTATATATAAAATTTTCTCTTGAGTTCAAATTTTTTTTTATAACAAAATCCTGAAACTCTGGAAATTCACTGAATGTCCTTTTTTTTTTCCATTCAGGATCATGTTTAACTTTGCTGTATATTTTCAGCTGCAATCCCAGTTCTTTTGCTCTTTGATGTATAGTGTTTTAAGACCTGCAATTTTTCAATGTGACTGCTGCTAGTCTGCTGTGTGATTCTGATTGTGGTTCACTCTATTTGAATTGTTTTTTTCATATTGCTTGTAACATTTTCTCCTTGAGCAGGGATCTTGAAATTTGGTTTTGACATTCCTGTAGGTTTTCCTTGTAGGATTCCTTTCAAGTGGTGATTGGTGGACTTTTTCTATTTCTACTTTCTCCTCTTATTCTAATGCTTCAGGACAATTTTCTTTACTTATTTCTTGTAATGTTGTATCAAGGTTCTTCTTCTTTTTTGATCATAGCTTTCAGGTAGTTTGATTATTTTTATGCTTTCTCTTCTTGATCTGTTCTCTAGATCAATTGTTTTTCCTATTTATTTTTTAAATTATTTTTTGTACTCATAACTTTGTTGGCTTTCCTTGCCCAATTTTTCTCCTTCTTCTACTCCTCCTTCTTCTTCTCCTCTTCCTCCTCCTTCTCTTTCTCCTTCTCCTTCTTCTTTTTTTTTGCTGAAGCAAGTGGGATTAAGTGACTTGCTCAGAATCACACAGCTAGGAAGTATTAAGTGTCTGAGACTAGGTTTGAACTCAGGTCCTCCTGACTTCAGGGCTGGTGCTCTATCCACTGCTTCACTTGGCTGCCCTGAAGTATTTTCTTCTTTAAGATTCTGGATCTCCTTTTCCAGTTGATTGCCTTTCTTTTCATAATCTTGTTTTTTTTGAATTGTTCTTTTTTTTTTTTTCTTTTTTAGTTTTTCTTCATTCTCTCTCATTTGATTTTTAAAGTTTTTTTTAAAGTTCTATGAATTTTTTTTGGGGGGGACAGATAACTATTTGAGATCACCCATGCTTTCCTGCATGACTCTCAAAGAACGGGAAGCCATCTCTATGAATGTAATGGCCCAAGAATTTAGAGATTAATAAATAAACAGTGGTTTTCATTTTAAATCCCCTTTGCATTATCCCCCATTAAAAGTGTAAAGCAATCCTTAGATACTTTAAATTCAGGTTGAATTTTTTTCTCTTAGAAATTTAAGTTCTACAAAGCATCCTTTTCCAGAATAAACCTGTTTCATCTACATTAAAAGTTTATTAATCAATATATCTGCCTTTGATTATTATCTTTAAAATTTCACTCTGTTTTGCTGTCTAATTTATTTTTGTTGAGGTTTTTTCCAGTCATGTTTGACTCTGTAATACCAACTTAGTGTTTTCTTGGCAGAGAAGCGGTTTGCCATTTCCTTCTGCAGTTCATTTTACAGATGAGGAAAGTGAGATACACTCGGCTAAATGACTTGCCAAGGATCACATAGTTAGTAAATATCTAGGTTGGATCTGAAGTCAAATCATCTTGACTTCAGGGTTAGCACTCTTATCTACTGCATTATCTAGAAGCCTTAGAGAATTATAATAAAAACTAGCATTCATAGAATACAAATTATGTGTTAAAAATGAATGTTAAATTTTTTTACATGTAACTGGGGAAAAAATAAAGTATTAGCTAAAATAAAAAAGAAATACTATATGCCCGACGCTAGCTAAGCATTTTTATAATTATTATCTAATTTGATCCTCTCAACAACTCCGGAAAATAGGTGCTATTATTATCTTCATTTTATAGTTGAAGAAAATGGGGCAAACAGTGGTTAAGCAGCTTGCCCAGTCACATAGCCAGGAGGAAGTATCTGAAGCCGGTCTTCCTGGCTCGGGCTTGATGCTCTATTCTGTCACCAAGCTGCCTTATATGTCCTTATATGTCTTACTTGGGTTTTTTTGGTAATTTTCACATTATATAACTGATCTTGATTTTTAAAGTAAGCAATCCAGCCAACGCTTGCATTAAAAGTTTCTTTGCTACCCACTTCATTTCCATTTTCCTTCACTGCCTTAAATAAACTTGAAGCTTTCCTGTGAATGACTGCTCTGCTGACAGAAAGGTGTTTCTTATTGGGATCTTCAAACCAAGCAGCTGAAAGATGCTCCATTTCTTTCTGTAATATCTTTTTTTTTTAATTTTTGTTGTTTTGTTACTCAAATATATCACACAATCCCAGTGATCTCTCCAAAAATAAGCCAATTACATTTTATAGAAAATGCTCACACACACATACACACTATGCAAGAAAATTATACGTGGTCTGAGAAATAAAAAGGTCATGTTAAAGAAAATATCTAAAGGACAGCTAGGTGGTGCAGTGGATAGAGCACTAGCCCTGAAGTCAGGAGGACCTGAGTTCAAATCTGATTTCAGACACTTAACACTTTCTAGCTGTTACCTTGGACAAGTCACTTAACCCCAATTGCCTCAGCAAAAAAAAAAAAAAAAGAAAGAAAATAAAAATCCAGGATGGGAAGGGTTGGATGGTGGAAAGGATCAGATCATTATTGACTTAGTGATAATTTACCAAGTGCCATAACATTTACACTCTTTTAATTCATTACCAGTTGGTTTTGTCCTTCATTCTTGAAGATATCTTTTGGTTCATTACTATGTTAGAGTCAAGTTACAGTGTGTTTGACTAATTAATTACCTAAAAGCTTTTAACATGCACTCATGTTTTAGTCCCATACTGTTAAAAAAAAAATATATATATATATATATATATATATATATATATAAATATATATATATATATATATATATATAAGATCTAAGCATAGTGAGATTGATTGAGTAGTTGATGTTCACATGAAAAACTTCTTTATTTAAAGCTTGACAGTAATACAACAAAAATGTTAGTATCTGGGCTTGGAGTTAAGAAGAACTGGGTTCAAATCCAGCTTCAGACACTATCTATGTGATTGGGCAAATCATTTAACCTCTATCTGCCTCAGTTTCTTCAATTATAAAATAATGATAATAATACTACCCACCCCTCAGTGTTGTCATGAGGATCAATGAGATAGAGCATTTAGTAGAGTACTTGACACATAGTAGTGTGTCAGCCATGATGATCATGATAATGACATTGTCAAGAACAATTTACATAAATCAAAACATCTTCCCAGGAAATGATTTAGGTCCACTCTGGTTCTACTGGAGCCAAATCCATTACTCTTAAACAGACGTAATTATAACTTTCAAATAAAATAGAAAATTGTACGAAAACATTGTATTCATCAATTGATGGGTGTAGATGAAGAGCTGCCCAATATATATCTTCACTAGAAGAGCCATTAAGTAGCATTCTCATCTCATGGAAGCTTTCTCCAATGATATCAAAATGTCATTTGGGTTCAATAATTATAAATTTCTCACTGTACACCAAGAAGAATTTGGACTTAACTCTGAAAGCCAACTGGAACAACAAATACTCTATATTCTTTAGGAAAGACCAATCAGGCATAAGACTATCAAGAGAAAATTGAGCTGAGTATATTTAAAGATTGACCACTACCCTGAAGTCAAAGCTTAATAGGAAGAACACATTTAAAGTCTCTAACACTGCTGTGATCCAAGCTTCATGTTACTTTCGGCATGATAAAATAGATGATGACAGATTTAGAAGAACTCATAAAATGTTGATAAAAAAAAAAAATAATGGCTCATTGTCCCAAGGCAGAAGATGTTCTGAGTTGGTTGTTGAGTCACTTTCTCACTTGTATTTGACTCTTATGGCCCTGTTTGGGGTTTTCTTGGTAAAGATAGTCGAGTGGTTTAGTATTTCCTTATCCAGCTCATTTTTGAGTTGAAGAAACTGAGGTAAACAGAGTTACGTTACTTGCCTAAGGTCACACAGCTAGGAAGTGTCTGAGGCCAGATTTGAACGCGGGGAGAGGACCTGTCCTCACTTCAGATCCAGTGCTCTATGCACTATGGCAACAACTAGTTATCCAATCTTGTGACAGCACATGATAAATGTTAAAATTTTACAGAAATATTTGGAACAAACAGAATTAACTTCACAAAGCAATAGCAAAGATAGACTATTGATAGATACCATTGGATTTGTTAAGTGTCACTAAAAGTGATTTATTTCTGGACTGAGCCTATGAAACAACTAGGATCCAGAAAGAGAATCTAAATCTTCTCCCCTCCTCTGGAGACTTGCACGTGAACTAAGCCAAAACTGTTTTGACAAAGAAGTGCCCACTGAGTCACATGGATTTCTTTATAGAAATAGAAAGGTCTAAGAGAGCAATTCAAGATCAGGTCACGGTCATCAGAAATTACCGAAAATGTATCCCTTGAGGAGAATGAAATTATAGATAGATATAGACTTAACAAAATTTGATATTTAATATCTACTGGATACCTATAATTGGATAGAGCCTGGGCTTGGAATCGGAAATCTTTCAGAGTTCAAATTCAACCTCAGACACTTATTAGCTGTGTGATCCTGCATAAGTCACTTAATCCTGTTTGCCTCAGTTTCCTCATCTATAAAATGAGCTGGAGGTGGAAATGGCAAGCCATTCCAGGATCTTTGCCAAGGAAAGAAGAGCCAGACGTGACTGAAACTGGAAAACAAAAAATGCCTACAAAAACAAGCAGGGAGCTAATTTTATATACCAGAAGCTCTCCATCCTTTATAAATGAATGAATGATAAATCTCCTGACTGCAAATACAAACCCCCAAATATACTTGAGAATCCAACAAATAAGCTAAATTGGAACCATAACATCATTATAGACAGAACTGTTGTACATAATTATCCAGCTATAGCATTGATCCATTATATTTTAAATTTAAAAAAAAACCAAGTGTTTCTTTTCTTTCTCTGCAAAAGAAAACTATAACAAATATGTATAGTCAGGCAAAATAAAGTTCTACATTGATCGTGTCAAATATATCTATAGCTATATCTGTGTGTCTATTTATTTATCTATTTATAACTTTAGCTAGATATAGATATATCTACATATATGAACAACTGGATGGCGCAATGGATAAAATGCCAGCTCTAGAGTCAGGAACACGCATCTTCCGGTGTTTAAATCTGGCCTCAGACACTTTTCAGCTGTGTATTCCTGGGCAAGTCACTTAACCCTATCCACCTCAGTTCCTCATTTATAAAGTGAGCTGGAGAAGGAAATAGCAAATCACTCCAGTATCTTTGCCAAAAAAGCCCAAATGGGAACATGAAGAATCAGACATGACTAAAAATTACGGAACAGCAAAAATCTATCATCTATCTACCTATCAAATTATACATACATGCATGCACCCACACATATATGAGAGAGACAGAAAGAGAAACTTAAGAACAATATTTTTTAATAGATGTCTCCAAATCAAATATTCATTTAATGTAATGAAAGTCCAGTGAAGGAAGACAAGCAAATCACTTATTTTGCATAATTATGGGTATGAAATATATTCTTTTTTTAGGTTGTTTAACCTGTGTGCAATTCTTCTAAACATATTTCCACATTTATCATGCTGCACAAGAAAAATCAGATCAAAAAGGGAAAAAAAATGAGAAAGTAAAAAAGGAAAAGGTAAAAATTCTATGTTGTGATCCACATTCAGACCCCATAGTTCGTCTCTCTGGATGGAGTCAGTTCTCTCCATCACAAGTCTATTGGAACTGCCTTGAATTACCTCATTGTTGAAAAGAGCCACGTCCATCACAGTTGATCATCACATAATCTTCTTGCTGCCGTGTATAATGATCTCCAGGTTCTGCTCACTCCACTCAGCATCAGTTCATGTAAATCTTTCCAGGCTTTTCTGAAATCAGCCTGCTCATCATTTCTTATAGAGCAATAACATTTCATTACATTCATCTACCATAACTTATTCAGCCATCCCCCAACTGATGGGCATCTACTAGTTCTTTGCCCCTCCCAAAAGGGCTCCTTCAAACATTTCTTTTTGCACATGTAGGTCCTTGCCCCCTTTTTATGATGTCTTTGGGATACCCACCCAATAATGACACTGCTGAATCACATTTTGGTGCCCTTTGGGGCATAATTCCAAATTCCTCTCCAGAATAATTGGATCAGTCCACAACTCCACTAACAATGTTTCAGTGTTCTGGTTTTCCCACATCCTCTCCAACATTTAGAATTATCTTTTCCTGTCATCTTAGTCAATCTGAGAAGTATTCTTCTCAAAGAAG
This sequence comes from Antechinus flavipes, assembly GCF_016432865.1. NCBI lineage: Eukaryota > Metazoa > Chordata > Mammalia > Dasyuromorphia > Dasyuridae > Antechinus > Antechinus flavipes. The sequence continues at coordinate 598,180,353 of NC_067400.1, forward strand.
AATTGTAAATTATTGTCTTTGAAAGGATGTCACAAAGCACTGATTATATTTACTAACAATAACAGAAATGACAATAAAAACATCCCTGAGGCCTTACCTCACACCCTGAAAATTGGTAAAATTGACAAAATTGACAAAAGATGGCAATAACCAATGTTGGAGGGGATTATGAGAAGATAGGTATACTAAAGTCACTGTTAGTAGAGCTATAAATCAGTACAACTACTTTGAAAAGTAATTTGTATTTATGAAAACAAAGTTACTAAAATATTGAACTAATGATTACAGTTCTAGGCTTATACCTCATAAAGACTATGATTGACCATTAATAAGTGAGTCATTGATGAGAAGTGGCACTTTTTGTGATGGCAAAGAATTGGAAACAAATTAGATGGTGATAGATTGGGGCACGGCTAAACAAATCATGGTCCCTGGGTGTGCTGTAAGAAAAGATGTCTGTGATTAATATAGAAAAGCCTAGAAAGGTCTACATGGACTGCTGCTGAGTGAAGTAAGAAGAGTCAAGAAAACAATCTACACAATGAGTACAATAATGTAAGTGGAAAGAGTAGCCACAAAACAATCAAAAATGTATGTTACATAATCACAAAGAGAAATGAGAAGATACCCCCCTACCCCTTTGCAGAAGTAGAAAGGGCGTAAGTTTTGGTGATGTATTTTCAGATTTATTTGGAGAACTGATCAATTTGAGCTGATTTCCTTCCTCTTTTTAAAAATTGTATTATTTGTTATAAAGAAAGACTCTCTGGGGGAGGAAGAAGGAGAGATCCTGGGTGAAACTGATTTTATCTTTGGAACATTTCTCAAATATGACCCCCTTTTTCCTCTAGCATTATGGACCCACATCATCTCACACCTTGACTGCAGCAATAGCCTATTGGTGGGTCCATCTGCTGCAAGTCTCACCCGACTTAAATCCACTACTCATTCAGCAAAGTGATTTTCCTAAAATCATTTCATTCGCTTATTCAAAAACCTCCAGTGGCTCCCTATTGCCTCCAATTTGCTCCTACCTTTCCAATCTTCTTGCACCGTGCTCCCTGACTCCTACCTGATCTTGTCCTAGAAATAAAATGCTCTCTCTCAGCTCTGGGCATTTCTCTGACAATCTCTCCATTCTTGGAATGTTGTCCCTCCTGTACTTTACCTACTGACCCCCTGGCTTTCCTTAAGTCTCAACTGAAATTCCCCTTTTACTGGAAGCCTTCCTCCAACCCCTCTTAGTTCCAGTGCCTTCCTCAGTTAATCATTTCCTATTTGTCTTGTGAATAACTTGTTTTATATCAATTTGTTTGCCTGTTGACTCCCCCCTTAGATTGTGAGCTCCTTGAGGACAGGAAGTGTCCTTTGCTTCTGTTTGTATCGCCAGCATTTAGCACAGTGCCAGGCACATAGAAGGAACAAAATCAGTGCTTATTGATTGAGATTATGATCCAAATGACACGACTATCAATTTTTTAAACAAATACAATACATCAAGACAAATAATTAAAAGGATATTCATTGCAATTGCCCAAACTAGCTTCTTCCATGACTCCCCAGCACTATCTTGGAAACAACATCCTCCCAGATGCCCTACTATGCCATAGATTAGCTCCCCTGTTTTGACCTTGTTATGTTTCAATAAATTTGTTCTAGAAAATATATTGGGGTGCTGTTAGGTGGCGCAATGGATGGAGCACCAGCCCTGAAGTCAAGAGGACCTGAATTCAAATCTGGCGGCAGACACTTAACACTTCCTAGCTCTGTAACCTTGGCCAAGTCACTTAACCCCAATTGCCTCAGGAAAAAAAAAGAAAAAGAAAAAAGCATATTGGAAGCTCTTTTCATATTGCTTACTTTGATTATGTTTCACTGAATTTATCCCAAAAAGACAATAAAAAAGGAAAAAGGACCCATATGTGCAAAATTTTTCATAGCCACTCTTTTTGTAGTGACAAGGAATTGGAAATTGAGTGGATGCCCATCAGTTGGAATATAACTGAATAAGTTATGGTATATGAAGGCAACAGAATACTACTGTTCTATAAGAAATAATGAACAGACATTTCAGAAAAGCCTGGAAAGACTTATATGAACTGAGGCTGAGTGAAGTGTGTGGAGCCAGGAGGACAGTGTACACAGTAACAAGATTATTTGATGGTCAACTGATGGGCTCGGCTCTTCTCAACAATGAGGTAATTCAAGCAATTGCAGTGGACTTGGGATGGAAAATGCCAGTCACATCCCAAAAGAGACCTGTGGAGACTGAATGTGGATAGAGAGAGAGTATTTTTACTTTTTTTTGTTTGTTTTTCTTTCTTGTGGGTTTTTCCCCCTTTTTATCTGATTTTTCTTGTACAACATGAAAAATATGGAATTGTACATGGTTAATCTATACCAGAATGCTTGCTGTCTTGGAGAGAGGGAGGTAAAGGAGAAAGGGAAAAAAATTTAGAACACAGACTTACAAAAATGAATGTTGAAAACTATCTTTATATGTATTTTTTAAAAATTAAGTACTATTGGGGAAAAAGAAAGAAAAAAACACCATATACAGCTCTGCTTGTGGCTAGCCCTCCCATCTCCCCACCTTTCTCCCCTTCACCACCCCTCTCCAAAGAGAAAACCAAAAGGAATCCATTTCTATCAAGAAAAAAAAACTAGGCAGAATGAAATGAGATTAATTGGCACGGCTGTGATCTTGCAGTTGCTCACAAGGTGGCACCCTAGGGACATAGTCACTGGGCAATTTCTGTTGATACTAGCCCCTTTCATGCTTAACATTTACTCAGTCTATGAAAAAAATACTGTTGAGCTAGAAGCATTTAACTAAATTAAAAAAAATTTTTTCCAGGACCCCACACATTCTCACACACATACATAAAGTTCTTCTTCATTTCCAAGGTCAGGTTCCTTTTTAACCTTAGACACACCTCACGAAAATTTCCAATTAATAGAATGATCTCTGTACAAATGTGATTTTCTATCCTCCTCCTATTAGAATATTTTGAGCTATGGAAATAATAAGGATATAATAAGAGACAGCATTTATATGGCACTTTAATGTTTACAAAACAGATAATATTTGCAAATATTATCTCATTTGATCTTCACACCTAACCTGGGGAGCAAATGACAAAATAAAATCTGATTTTGTACAATTAACAAAAGCTACTGCAACTTGTGTGTGTGTGTATAATATACATATACAGATACATATATACACACACACATGTATGTATACATGTGTGTGTGTATATATAAATATTTCTGTTGTTGTTTGTCCTTCATTCTTGAAAAGGGCCACGATGTCAGGAAGATGATATCATGACTTGTAAATGAATTGGATTTAAGTGAGGGAAAACTGGGAAAGTCACCCATCTCCCTCTTTCCTCTGGAATCATCTAGGTCCTGTGACAGGATAGAGGATCACTCAGATAGTAAGTGTCTGAGGCCAGATTTGAACTCCGAAAGGTGAGTATTCCATGACTTCAGGCCTGGTGCTCAATGCACTATGGCTAGCAGTGCTTTTATAGCCTATATAGCCCTCCAGATCCTCCTTTCGTTATTCTTCCATTTTCTATGACTCCACACCAGAAGGCCTACTAATCCAATGCAGATCTAACCAAGAATTCCCTCTCTAATTTCATTCAGCCTTCACCCCAAAATCTCCAAGGGGAGGCCCCATGCCTAAGGCAGCTCTTCCTATTTTTAGGGAATTCTAATGGCCAGGAAGTTTCCCTGCTCTAATAACTCTATAACTCGATCAATATTCCTTGTTCTTGCCTTTGGGGCCAGGTGGACCAAGGTTAATCTCTCTTCCATTTGACAGTTTTTTAAGTATTTGAAGACAAGGACCACATCTCACCCTGAGCCTCCTCCCTAGCTAAAAAAAACAAAAAACAAAAAACAAAAACCCTGTAGCTTCTTTGATCTAGGAGGCAGATCTCAGTAAGTGATCCAGATCTTAGGAAAAACCCTAAATATACTAAAAGACAATTGATGAGTTTGAGTGTGACGTTTTTTGTTCCCTTTGGAGACAAAATAAAACAATTCAAACATTTGTCTATGGGTGGCTTCTCAGGGTTGTTATGAGGACCAAAAGTGACAATAATTGTAAGGGTGCTTAAGGTAGCATAGTGGATAGAATCTGAGTCTAGAGTCAGGAAAACCTGAGTTCTGACCTCAGAGTAGCTGTATGATCCCAAGGAAGTCATTTAACCCTGTTTGTCTCAGTTTCCTTATCTGTAAAATGAGCTGGAGAAGGAAATGGCCAACCAGTCCGGTGTCTTTGCTAAGACAACCCCCAAAGGATCGTGAAGAATTGGACATGACTATAAAACAATTGAACAGCAACATAAAATGCTTATTAATTACTGAACAAAGTCCTGGGCAATGTTGGGAACATAAATGTAGCGTCGATTCCCATCTATACGAGCCCCTGAAAACACCACCAAGTTTCTCATCCAGAACAAGTATTTATCAATCACCTGCTCTGTTCAGGTCACTAGATTAGAGGCTGGCAATACAAAGAAAAAATTGAAATAATTCCTGCCCTCATATAACTTACACTCCAATATGATTTGTATACAAGTAAGTAAGTAACAACAAAGTTTAGATTGAAATTTTAAGGGGAAACATAATGATAACAACTGGAGGAGATAGAGAAAGCTCTTAGATTGGTGAAGGTGCTGGAATTGTGCTTCGAGTGGCTTAAGAATCAGATTATGGGGAGCCCAAATTTCAGGGTGAGAGCTTGGATTTATCCTGGATGCCATCAGGATATGGTAGCTGTGAGGAGGAAGGACTGTCAAGAAGAGAGTGGGGAGGAGAAGCTGGCAGTCTAATTAAGGGGCTACTGCAATTGTCATGGGGAGGATGATGAAGGTCTACAGGAGGCTGGCAAGAGTGTGAATGGCAGTATTAGACCTGCTGCAGAGCAACTGACTGATTACAGGGTGACCCAAAAGTGTCAGAGCAGCTTCGACATTCTATGAGAAGGCTGAAAAGAAGGAACGGTCAAGGAGGACTCGTGCTGCGAAGATGGTGGAACCATCAACATAAGTAGGGACATTTGGAAGAGGGACAGTTTTGGGGGAAACATAATCAGTTCTGTTTTGTCCATGTTGGGTTTGAGAAGCCTATCGGGTATCCTGGTGGACATCTAGCAACTGTTAAATTTTTTATTTTTTTTAATGTCTAAACATATTTATACAATTATCTTGCTGCACAAGAAAAATCAGATCAAAAAGGAAAATAGACGAGAAAGAAAACAAAATGCAAATGAACAACATCAAATAGAGTGAAAATGCTATGTTGTAGTCCACCCTCAGTTCCCAAGGTCCTCTCTGGGTACAGATGGCTCTTTCCATCACAGGACCATTGGAACTGGCGTAGATCATCTCATTGTTGGAAAGGACTGATCATCGTATAATATTGATGTTAGCAGCTATTAATGTGAGATTTCAATTTAGAAGAGAGGGTAGGAAGGAAATGATCATTTATATGGCACCTACCATCTGCCAAGCACTGTGCTCAGTGCTTTACCAATATTATCTCATTCGATACAATTACTCTGAGAAGTGTTATTACGTCCCCATTTTATTGACGATAAACGTGAGGCAGAGAGAGGTATTTGCCCAGAGACGAGATTTGAACTCTCGTCTTCCTGATAGTAGCCCACTCTGCACCTCTGGGCTAGAGCTAGTTTAGATTAGGGATAGAAAGATAGATTTGAAAGTCATCTCCTTAGAAATGGGGATTGAATCTATTATGACGATCATTGAGAGAAAATAGAGGGTCTTCAAGACAGGACCTCACCAGATGCTCACCCTTAGCATATGGCCACAGGATGACGCCCCTAAGGAGTCAAAGAAACTGGCACACGGATAGGTAGAGAAGCACAGAAGAGGGGGAAGAGTGTCTAGGAGAAGGAAATGGTTGCTGGTATGAAAAAAGGTGGCGTCAGACAGAATGAGATGGAGGAAAAAACCATTGGATTTCTCCAATAAAAGAGTGGGAATAACACTGCAGACAACAGCTTCAGCATGCTGGGGCAAAGCCAGATTGCAAGACATTGCTGACAACTTAGACTGGAGTTCCATTGACTCCAACGGGTCCTTGTTTCCCTTTGCATTTGCTGGCTCTCTTCTTACCTCCATTTCTCAGTAATCTTTTCTCCTTTGAGACTGACTCCATCCTTGTCTACCAGCTGATCAAAATCCCCATGGACATTGTCTAGGAGAGCCCCAATTCCCCTCCCTGCCATTCTTAATGACATCACTACATGGTTCACAATTTTTTCCCTCTTGCCCAATTCCTTCAACATACATATTGACTCCTAAAATCTCCCATTAATACTGCTGGATGCCCACCAGGATATTCAATAGGCATCTCAAACCCAACATGTACAAACCCCCAACCCATTAATTTTCTGTGAACTATTCTTCCATTCCACTTCAGACACAATAAAGACAGCCATATCCATGATCCTACCATCTTCAAATGCACCATTTTCATGTTCAGGAATTACCATTTAGGGGCAGCTGGGTGGTGCAGTGGTCGGAGCACCAGCCCTGAAGTCAGGTGGACCTGAGTTCAAATCTGACCTCAGACACTTAACATTTCCTAGCTGGGCAACCCTGGGCAAGTCACTTAACCCCAATTGCCTCATTAAAATAAAAAAATAAAATAAAATAAATTACAATTTATCTGATCTGTCGCTACCTTCCCTAACCAAACCTTTTTCCCCCCATACTATGACCTTCAATTCTTCAACCTTCAATTCTCAACCAGCACCTCAAGATCTCTCTGAAGAACTTTAATATCGAGAGGGAAAATGCTAGCATAGGATCACTTAGTATGGTACATCAACATCAGAGAAGGTGTTGTGCTCCATGGGCAAAGCAGAATTCAGTAGCACAAAAGGAAAGGTGGGATGTGCAAATCTAGAGACATCTCTATCCCAAATGTTGAAATGGTCTTTTTGTGTCTAACTGGTGGGAGAGCCTTCCAAGCTTGTATTGGACTTAACTGTACCTTGACTATGACATAGTGATGTCATTGGTCCTCCAGGTAGAACAATATCCTGAAACCTCCTCAGCTGAGAATCTTGCCTCATATTTTACAGAAAAATCGAAGCCATGAGAGTCCTCTTCTCTCCTTTTCTTCTTCTTTAATCACTCAGGTGCCTGATTCATCAGACGCTTAGGTGTTCATCTCCAAATGCCCTGTAGACATCCTGAACTAGATGGTCAGTAGATATCTTAAAGGAATTCATTATTTTCCCCCATAAATATTCCCCCATTCAAACTTCCCAATTACAATTGCATCTAAGATCATCTTCCCAGGCCTTCAGCCTCCCAGCTTAGGGGTCATCCCAGACTCTTCACTACCCCTGTCTTACCCTATCCCTGTCTAAGCTATTGTCGATTTTACCTTTGCAATATCTCTTGAGTATCTCCTACTCTCTCCTCTGACACTTACCCCACCGTGGTGCAGACCTTCATTATCACCTTACACCTGGATCTTTGCAATAGCTACTGGTGGATCTCAGGTCTCTGCCCACTCCTACCCATCCTCCGTTTACCCTCTAAAGAGATTTTTCTTGATCACAAGTCCAATCATGTCACCACCCTCCCCTCCCACACACACACACTCAGTAAGCTCCAGGAGTTCCCTATCTCTAAGTTTAAATACAAAATGCTCTGCTCAGCTTTGAAGCCCTTCATAACCTATGACCCCCTTCACCTTTCTAGTCTTCTCATACCTTTTCCCCTACTTCTTCCACTCCCCACTCTTCATTTCAGTGTCACTGACTTCTTTTTTTTATTTTAGAACAAGACCCTCCATCTCTGAGCCCTCAGCATTTTCTCTGTCTCCCATGTTGGGAATATTCCTTCTCACCTCAGTCTACTGCTTTCTTGATTTCCTTCAAGTCCCAACTAAAATCCTTCTTCACTCCAGTGAATTTTAAAATTATTTCATATTTATCCTGGAGAAAACTAGGTGACTCATGGAACTCTGGGTCTGGGGTCAGGAACTCGAGATCAAATCTGACCTCAGACACTTATTAGCAGTGGGACCTCTGGCACATCACTTAATCCTATTTGCTTTTGCCCATTGGAGAAAAAAATGGCAGCTCATTCCAGTATTGTTGCCAAGAAAATGTCTTGGTATTAGCATCATATGACCCATGGGATAATGAAGTGTTGGACACAGTTTTAACAAAACTGTAACAACAACAACAACAACATTTACCTTTTTCATAACTTACTTGTACATATCTGTTTGTTGTTCTTGTTAGATTGTAAGATTCTTAAGGGCAGGCTATTTCCTTTTGCCTTTTTTGTTTTTGTTTTTGTTTTTGTTTTTGTTTTTTTTGGTATCCCCAGTGCCATCCCTGGCACATAATAGTTGCTTGGTAAATGTTTAATGATTGACTAATGGCTTGTCAAATCTTTTCAATTAAAATTGGTGGAATTAAGGAAAAGTCTTATGGGGAAAATGGGGATTCTATGCACAGAGAGAAAATGTTTAAAATTGGTTAGATTAAGGAAAAAATCTTATGGGGAAATGGGGGTTCCATGCAATCAGAGAGAGAAAATGTAGTTTGCATTCTTTGGTAATGTAAAATATATTATAAACTATACCTGTTAGACTACTTTTGAACCCACAAAGAAATTAAGCAAGGAGACAAGCCTTTGTGTGTACATGTGTGTAGATACAGTTGTCCCAGTGTGCATCTTTTTAGCACGGTATCTGGTCTAACATCAGCCAAATCAGTGCATTGAAACCCATATTCACTGCACCTATAATATATATAGACTGACATTTATGTGCACGTGCATATAAATGAAAGTATCTATTCACACACATATGAGAATGTATCTATGAGTATGTATAGACACACAATATGCTATGAGATACAAATACCTATGTGAGCTGTGTGTACAGGACTCTCTCTACCTATACATACACATATGTGAGCATCAGAATACCCGGTATGACCATACAGACACGCCTGTTTGGGCACATATTCAGTGTATATATCCTTATGAACACGCATGGGAACACTGTACTCCTACAATAAACACATCCATAAGTATGAATGCACAGATGTCTTTTTAAAAGATTTTTAAAAGCTGAAGACCTCCATCTCCCGTTACAATACGTGGGAGGAGCACCCGCAATGACGCAGGGAAAGCGCCGTTTGGGAGCTCCCGTTATTATGACTATTTCTCCCAAATGACTTTCAGGACGACCCCACTCCACCCCCCCCCCCCCCCCCCCCCCCGATCCTTGTCCCTTTGCGGGAGCCGTCGAACTGCCTTTTTGCTCCGGGGCGAGCTCTCCCCGGCGAACCGAGTTAAGATGCAGAGGGAGCTCCGTTCCCGCTCGCCCTTGGCGACCCCCTTTTACCCCCCCATGACTCAGTCCCCCAGATCCGCCGTCCCCCTCCCGTGCCGTTGTCCCCGGCGGCCCGGGGCCTTTGGGTCGGGCCCTCCATCAAGGCGGCTCAGACAGCGCATTCATGGCGGGCCGGGCTGCCAGCTTCGCGCCGGCCTCGGCCTTTCAGGGGCGGCCAGACAGATACCTCATTATTTAGCCTCCCTGAATGGGGGCCCTTTCTGTTTCCAGGAAACTCCTCTCCGGGGCTCCAGCAGGCGCTCCTGCTGGGTGAAATCCCTGCGATGGCCCCGACACAGCCGGGGTTGTTCTCTGGCTTAAAGAGAACCTTGGGAAAGCCCGTTTCGCCCGGGTTTTCAGGCCTCTTCAATGGATCCGGCGCGTCCATTCAGACGCCCCCCGGCAGCGGCCGTCGTCTTTTGCAAGGGAAATCAGATTCTTTCCCGGAGGGCTGCGAGAGTGGAGGCAACACGCCGTGAATGGGCGAGGGGAGCCTTGCCGGAGGATCGGGCCCAGAGAAGGCCGGAAAGCCTGAAGAGCAGTTCGGCAGGGACCCTTCATGTTGTAGACCGTACCAAAAGAAGGGGAGCTCCCGACGCTCCCCCTGCAAAAGGGCAGAGTCCTGGGGGCTTGGGGGGAAGATTCGCTTTTCACATTTCTCTCTGCAAAAGTCATTGGAGCTATTTGTCTTGGAGGCTGTTTTTATTTATTTATTTTTGTTGTCGTTGTTTTGTTTTAATTTTTGCTGAGGCAGTTGGGGTTAAGTGACTTGCCCAGGGTCACACAGCTGGGAAGTGTCAAGTGTCTGAGGGCAGATTTGAACTCAGGTCCTCCTGACTTCAGGGCTTGAGCTCTATCCACTGCATCATCTTACTGCCCCAAGGTTGTTTTAAGTCCCCTTCTCTGCGTCTCTTTGGGGTTTTCTTGGCATACACTCCAGAATTGTCATTTCCTTCTCCAGTTCTATTTGATGGATGAGGAAACCGAGGCACAGAGTGTAAGGGTCTGAGAGTGCGGCCACTCTCTCCACCGTGCCACCTAGTCCCTATCTGTGGTATTTCCTGAGCTAGCTTTGTCCATTCTAAAAGACAGGAGGATTTTAATAATAATTTTATCTAAAATCCATGGATTTTATTGCATTGTTTTGCTCAACAAATACTGAATAGCTTTGATGTTCTAGACACTGTGCAACGCACAATACAAAAGGAAAACAAGCAAGATAATTGTATGAATGTGTTTGCCTCTATTAAACTTTAACATATAGATTTTTTTTACCATGTTTAATATATATTGATTACTTGCCATCTGGGGAGAGAGTGGGGGGAGGGAGGGAAAAACTGGATATAGGGTTTTGCAAGGGTCAATGTTGAAAAATTATCCTTACATATGTTTTGAAAATGAAAAGCTTCAATTAAAAAAAAAAAACAGGTGGCAAAAGTGGAAAGAGCATCAGCCCTGAAGTCAGGAGAACTCGAGTTCAAATCTGGCCTCAGACACTTAACACTTCCCAGCTGTTTGATCCTGGGCAAATCACTTAACCCCAATTGCCACAGGGGGAAAAAAAAGCAGTATTTGCCTTTAAGGAGATTACATTCTAGAGTGGATAGTGGTCATAGAGAATCACATATACAGAAATAGGTCAATGTAAAATATAGGTCAGATGCAAAGGTGTATGGGGGATCATGGCTGGGAAAGGAAAGATCAGGAAAGGTTTCTTGTTTAAGATAGCAGGGGAGCTGAGTCTTAAAAGAAGCCATACACACACTCTGATTTATATATATACATATATATATTCTATTATATGTATATACATACATATGTACATACATATTCATACTTAGGTACACACACACTCTCTCTGATTTATATAGATGTGTGTATTCTATTATATATATACCTAGGTACATATACACACACACTCACTCTCTCTGATATATATATATGTATGTATTCTATTATATATATCATATACATGTACATACCTAGGTACACATACACATGTACATACACACATGCATATATATTTATGTATATACATATATATAGAACGAGCTTTTCCTTTGCAAGGGAGAATTAGCTCTTTTGGTCCTCTAATAGTCCTTGAGCCAAAGTAAGAGTAGTTTTTGCTCCAAAGCCTAGTTTGCTAATACCTGCCCAGAGGATGAGATCCTTTGGGTCAGCCCATTAGTCAGAAGAAGCCCTTAGGCTGAGATTAAATCTATTCTTTTGATCATCCCTTCTTTAGTAACCTACTTAGATGGTTTTAAGGGGTGGGACCCCTGTATCATGCTCTAGCTACTCGGAGCCACAGATGAGAACTGAGTAACAGGTGGATGAGCACGCTGTGAAGTCCTTGGCAAGCCCTCATACCAGAGGTGTGAGCTTCCCCTGAACATCAGATACACCCCCCAAAGCCAAAACTGTCACCCCCAAGTTATCTCAACAGACAGGCCAAACTAGATGGAAGGCAATGGAAAGTCCTTTTCATGGGTGAAAAAAATGTTTTGTGTGTAACTAGAGAAAATAAAAATAATAAATATTTTAAAACTAAAACAAGTTAATTAGAAAATCTTAGTGCCGTGCCTTTGAGATTATCTTGTCTAAATCTTGCTTATACATAGCTATATCACCATTAGCCCCTTGAAAAGAGATAATGTTTTTGCCTTTTTTTGTAGTCTTCTTCATTTAGTACAGTGCCCAGGACATAATAGATGCTTAATTAGTGCTCTTTGATTTAACATGGCTTAGAAATAAGCATTTATTAAAGCACTTGCTATGTTCCAGGCACTATGCTAAGTGCTTGGGCTATAAACATAAGAAAAAGAAGATAGCCCCTGTTCTTGAAGACCTTATATTTTAACAGATGGAGGCAGCAAAAAAGGGGAGCTGAAAAGCTTTGGAGACTTGGGGAGAACTGAAAATACTCAGTATGAAGACAGGATTTGGTCTCAAAACTCAAAACTCTCAAAACGGAATAGGACTGGGAGGGAAATGAAGGCAGGCTAACCTGCGCCCTTCAAGAGAGGAGAGGCTCGGATGAACTTACCAAGAAAGAAGGGGTGGGGACAGGGTCTGCAGAGGGACATTTCAGGATGGTAGGCTGTTCCGGATGAGAAGGTACCAGGCACCTCCAAGGGAAGTTCCAAAAGGATCCAGTGGTAGAGAAGGCAGGATTTTTTTTTCTTTGTCAAAAGGTTTAATTAGAAGAAGAATGAAGAGGTAAAATAGGTACCAAGAGTAACAAATATGGAATAGATTTGGGAGAGCAAATCTATCAAGGTTATCAAGGAAAGGAGTTTGGAAGAATCCATTAAAGGAATATGTCTGAGGAAAGGCACGGTTGCTTGGCAGGTTCAATCCATAGAATAGTTTGAGCCTAACCAGAGTTAGCTATAATAAGGAGAAAGACAAAAAGCAGGACTTCTGAAGACTAGAAAGCAGAAACTAGATCAGATGGGCTTTGGTTTCCAAAACCTAGCACAGTGCCTAGTATACAGTAGGTACTTAATAGTAGGGATTGGTTTCCAAATACACATTAGAGTTTTTTCAGTGCTTTCTGATTTACAGATAAATTTGCTCCTATACTTTTGGTTTTAAGTTTCCTAAAACTGGATGTGTCTTTGGGAGACAGAATTACTGGAATCATTTGTGACTTCCCACAATTTATAGTTTGGAAAAAACAGATTTTGCTGTTCTTCCTATGTGAGATATTTTCCCCCACCTCCTTGCCTTTGCACAAGCTGTGCCTCATGCCTTGAATGTACCTCTTCATTGTGTCTCTCTAATGTTTTCAAAGTTCAGTTAAATGCTGTCTCCTACATAAGACTTTTTCCTTACTCTAATTCAAAAAAAGGGTCAAGGTCTCCCACTGTATCCAGGGCCATCATCCTGATCTATGTCTGGCCACTAGACCTGGATGGCTTTGGAGGAGATCTTGCACAATCCTCCCTCATTTTTTTAATTGTAGTAAGTTTATTTAATTTTAATACACATTGCTTTATGAATCATGTTGGAAGAGAAAAATCAGAGCAAAAGGGAAAACTCATGGTAGAGATTAAAAAAAAAAAAACAGAAAAAAAGAAGTGAACATAGCATGTGTTGATTTACATTCAATCTCCTTAGATCTTTTTTTCTGGATGCAGATGGCATTTTCTGTCCAAAGTCTACTGGGATTGCTTCCGACACTAAACTGCTGAGAAGAATCTAGTCTTTCATAGTTGATCATCGCATATTCTTGCTATTCTTGTGTACAATGCATTCCTGGTTCTGCTTGTTTCACTCTGCATCAGTTCGTATAAATCTTCCCAGACCTTTCTAAAATCAGCTTTTTCATCATTTTGTAAAGAACAATAATATCCTATTGCCTTCATATACTAACTACAACTTGTTCAGCCATTCTCTAATTGATGGACATCCACTCTTTTCCTAATTCTTTGCTACCACAAAAAGGGCTGCTACAAACATTTTTCCACATTTTCCTGTAATGGGCTGAGGCTTGAGTTGATGCACTGAGGTCCCAAGCACATGAGGCTAAATAGTAATTGGACCATACTCTATTAATATATAAGCTTGGAGAAAGAATGGCCCCCGCCTACTCTTTGTGCAAGTCCTGATGTGTTGTATAGGAAATGACGATTCTGGTGGGTGGAGGCAGGGGATGAAAAAGGAAGGGGAGGAGAGCTCAGCCCTCACTTGCTCTGCTAGCTGGCTTCCTGTCGCAGCTGCCCATATTGCTATCGCAATCCTTCTTGCCCATATTGCTATCGCAATCTTTTTTCACCTCTTCACTTGAATAAAGACTGAAGATTTTTTCTTTAACCTGAGTTCCTGACTCCGGCTGATTTTAAATACGCGATCATTACACTTTCCCTCCTTTATGATTTCCTCAGGATGCAGAGCCAGTAGAGATACTGCTGGGTCAAAGGGAATGAACAATTTTATAGGCTTTTGGGCGTAGTTCCAGATTGCTCTCCAAAATGGTTGGATCATTTCATAACTCCACCAATAATGCATTAGTGTCTGTTTTCCCAATCTCCTCCCATATTTATCATTATCTTTTCCTGTCATCTTAGCCAATCTGAGAGATGGATAAGTGGTATCTCAGAGTTGTTTTAATTTGAATTTCTCTAATCAATAGTGATTTAGAGCATTTTTAAATATAACTATAAGTGGCTTTAATTTTGTCATCTGAAAATTGTCTGTTCATATCCTTTGACCATTTATCAATTGGGGAATGACATGTATTCTTATAAATTTGACACCGTTCTTATATATTTTAGAAACGAGACCTTTATCAGAAATACTGGTGGTAAAGATTTTTTCCCAGCTTTGTACTTCCCTTTTAATTTTGTTTTTGTTGGTTTTGTTTGTGCAAAACCTTTTTAATTTAATATAATCAAAATTGTTTATTTTAACTTTCATAATGTTCTCTAGTTCTTCTTTGGTCATCAATTCCTCCCTTCTCCAAAGATCTGATAGGTAAATTATCCCTTGTTCTCCTAATTTCTTTATGATATCATTCTTTATGCCCAAATCATGTATCCATTTTGACCTTATTTTGTATGAGGTGTGAGATGTATATCTATGCTGAGTTTCTGGCATGTTGTTTTCTAGTTTTCCCAGCAATTTTTGTCAAATAGTGAATTCTTGTTCCTGAAGCTGGAGTTGGTTTTTTTTTGTTTTTGTTTTTGTTTTTTTTGGGGGGGGGATATATTACCAAATACTAGAGTGCTATAGGCCTTGATTATTGTCCTCCCTAATTTCAATGCCATCATGTCACCTCCCTCATGTCATGGTCATTTGAGAATGAAGAATAAACAACAATTCTAACTCTAATGAACACATTATTAACTCCATCCCCTCCAAAACCTCTTTGCATAAATATATTCTGTTTATATGTATAGATGCATATGGCATTCTCCCCTGTAGAAAGTAAACTCTGTGGCATTGGGCTATTTGTTACTGAGTCACTCACGCTGTCATGAAGCTAGTATGTGTTACATGCAGGATCCAAACTTAGGTCTTCTTGACTTTCCATTGTATCACATTTATTATCCCTATTTTGCAGAGAGGGGAACTGTGGGTGAGAATGGTTAGATGACTTCACCAGGGTCTCACAGCTAGTAAGTAACCTAGATTATCACCTATTTCCAAATGTAGCATTCTCACTATTGTTCCACTTCTCTAAGCACTGACTATTTTTCAACTAGTAGTAAACATTTTTAGGCATTTGAAAATTTCATTTACTTATTCATTTATTTATTGCATTTTTTTATTGAAAGACTATGTTTTTCTAGATGTAGTTTTGTAACCTTTTCAGAGCAGTTAATAATTACTGAAAACATTCCGTTTCTCTCTATGTACTAAGAGCAATGCCAGAACAACACCTCCTCCTCTTCTGGCCACCAAGGTCACTCCTGTTTGGCAGTACAAAGGTACCTTGTTACAAGAATGCTATTTACCACCTAGGTGCCAGCGACTCTGGAAATAACTGTCTCATGGCTGACAAAAGGTTCCATTCTTAATAGACCAAAGGTCTTTCCTTGAGGAAAGACATTAAAATATAACTTGATGTATTATTAAATCTAGGAGAGATAGTGATACAGTAGAAAGAATGCTGAACAAAGAAATCTGTGTTCAAATTCTCTAAGTTGGGATCCTGCATGTAACACATAGTAGACCATAATTCCAAGGTGTTGATTCTATGGCATTCCTTATAGTCCGGTTTTCCCAGCCATACATTACTACTGGAAAAAAATCATAATTTTAACTATATTTAATATTTTCACATATATTTTAACTATATGGACTTCTGCCAGCAAGGTGGTATCTCTGCTTTTTAATATGCTGCACAGCTTTGCTGTGGCTTTTCTTTTAAGGAACAAGTGTCTTTTAATTTCATGGCTGTAGTCATCATCTGCAGAGATCTTTGAGCCCAAGAATATAAAATCAGACACTGTTTCCATTTCTTCTCCTATTTGCCAGGAAGTAACTGGAGCAGTTGTCAAGATCTTAGCTAATTTTTTAAATGCTAAGCTTCAAGTTAGCTTTTACACTCTTGTTTTCCACCCTCATCGAGAGGTCTCTTATTCTTCTACATTTTCTGTTATCAGAGTAGTATCATCTGGATATCTGAGATTATTGATTTTTCAGCTGTAATTCTGGCTTTTGATTCATCCAGCCTGGCATTTTTCATGATATACCGTGTGTATAAGTCAAATAAGATAACAATATACAGCCTTGTTGTGTTCTTCCAATCTTAAACCAATCAATTGTTGCATGTTTGATTGTAATTGTTGCTTCTTGAACCATATACAGTTTCCTCAAAAAATAAGGTGAGCTAATACTTCCATCTTTTTGAGGACTTGTCACATTTTGTTCTGATCCATGCAATCAAAGGTTTTAACATAGTCAATGAAGCAGAAATAGATGGTTTTCTGGAACTGCCTTGCTTTCCCCATACTACAATGAATTTTGATAATTTGGTCTCTAGTTCTTCTGCCTCTTAAAAAACCAGCCTGGTCTTCTGGTTAATTCTCAGTTTGCTTATTGTTAAAGCATTGCTTGTGGAATCTTAATTATAACCATTCTCTAGAATGTCTGATTCTATTTCAGAACCAAAGTGTTGTGGTTTTCAGTCATGTTAGGGTCTTTCTTGAATAATTCTGTATTTTTTGTCATCTCATTTTAATTTCTTCTAGTGGTCAAGTGCCTACCATTTTGGGGGGCTTTGATCATGCCTATTTTTGCATTAAAAGTTCCCTTCATATGTCTAGTTTTCTTGAAGAGCTCTCATCTTTCCCATTCTATTGTTTACTTCAATTTCTTTGCATTGTTCATTTAAGAACTCTTATTCCTTTATAGTATTCTCTGCAAGTCTGCATTCAATTGGGTTTTTCTTTTCCCTTTCCCTTTCTTTCTTTCCTCAGCTTTTTGTAAAGCCTCATCAGATAGCCAATTTGTTTTCTTGTTCTTCTTTTTCTTTGGAATATTTTTTGCTGTTGCCTTCTGTTACACTTTTGAGAACCTCTGTCTATAGTTCTCCAGGTGCTCTACCTACCAGATTGAATCCCTTAAATTTATTCATCACTTCCACTTCATATTCATAAAGGATGCTTTTTAGGTCTGAGCATTTTCCTTTCTTTAATTTGTCTGAATTTTTCAATAAGGCACTCACGATCCAAGTCACAGTCTGCTCCAGCTCTCGTTTTAAGTACTATACAGAGCTTCTCCACCTTTGGCTGCAAGATATATAATCAATCAGATTTCACTATTGGCCATCTAGTAATGTCCATGTGAAGAGTTGGGTTGTTGAAAAAAATTCTTTTTATAGACTGTATTTACATATCTACCATAACTCTCTTCCTCCTTCCCTCAAATGAGATCTTTAAGGATAAAGATAATCATTTTATCTTTGTTTTGCCAGTAGTAGGTTTTTGAGTGAACTTAGGGAATTGAGAAAGAAGCAGGAATTAAAAGAGCAATCCCTCATGACATTTCCTACTACTTTCTGTCTGTAAAATTGCCCATTGCAAGGTTCCTGAGAGTACCTACTAGCTTGGTCAACCAGTAGGCTACTTTGTCTTGTTTAAAGATACTTTGTCCCAATGAGTTATGGTTATTTTCTCCACTACACTGACACCTGCTGGGTATTTGCTGAGTTGCAACTTTTACGGGGCCTCTTCCCTTTGAAGGAATAAGCACAATTTCTGTGTGTTCTTGCTAGCACATAGTCTCAGGGTTATTTCAGCTTTTATGAATCATATCCACAACCATACTCAATTATCTTTCAGAAGCCCTTAGGTCAAGTCTGCCTTTTATAGTACTTTATTTCCTCCCAGTTTCAAGTCCCTCAGGCTGGTCTGTCATTTGTTTTGGAGTGAGAAAATTCCTTTAACTTTCCATCATGCTCCGGGCCTCCAGTACAGACTCTCTACAGATCTCTCTGGACCTGGACCTTCACACATCAAGGCCAGAGGTGCCGGGTAGAGCTGGAGAACTTTGCCCACAATTCCTGCTGACACCGAGCTCACCTTTATCCCCTTAGTTAGGATTCAATAAATGTTTGTTGATTGAATGACTGGTTGTATAATCATTACACCTCGACTTCCAGCTTTTTGGGACAATGTGGCTCATTCAGACTGGTGAGAAGTCCATGAAAGAATGTGGAAGACCTTAAGGTGAGGAAATGAAAATCCTCAGAGCTGGTTTTAAAACAATAAGAGCACAGAGTGATACAAAGGAGACTTCTTCTAGGAAAAAAAAGTTCTCAGCTTTCTGTTGCACAAAAGATTGCTATAAAGATTGTACCAAATGGGAACTAAGACGTATTTTTTCTTTTCTTTTTTTTAAATAACTTTTTATTGATAAACCCATGCCAGGGTAATTTTTTACAGCATTATCCCTTGCACTCACTTCCGTTCCGATTTTTCTCCTCCCTCCCTCCACTCCCTCCCCCAGATGGCAAGCAGTCCTTTACATGTTAAATAGGTTACAGTATATCCTAGATACAATATATGTGTGTGCGGAACCGAACAATTCTCTTGTTGCACAGGGAGAATTGGATTCAGAAGGTATAAATAACCCGGGAAGAAAAACAAAAATGCAAGCAGTTTATATTCATTTCCCAGTGTTCTTTCTTTGGGTGTAGCTGCTTCTGTCCATCCTTGATCAATTGGAACTGAATTAGCTCTCTTTATCATAGAGATCCACTTCATCAGAATATATCCTCAAACAGTATCGTTGTTGAGGTATATAATGATCTCCTGGTTCTGCTCATTTCACTCAGCATCAGTTCATGTAAGTCTCACCAGTCCTCTCTGTATTCATCCTGCTGGTCATTTCTTACAGAACAATAATATTCCATAACATTCATATACCACAATTTAGCCAGCCATTCTCCAATTGATGGGTGTCCATTCATTTTCCAGTTTCTAGCCACTACAAACAGGGCTGCCACAAACATTCGTGCACATACAGGTCTCTTTCCCTTCTTTAGTATCTCTTTGGGGTATAAGTCCAGTAGAAACACTGCTAGATCAAAGGCTATGCACAGTTTGATAACTTTTTGAGCATAGTTCCAAATTGCTCTCCAGAATGGCTGGATGTGTTCACGATTCTACCAACAATGCATCAGTGTCCCTGTTTTCCCACATCCCCTCCAAATTCCGCATTATTTTTCCCTGTCATTCTAGCCAATCTGACAGGTGTGTAGTGGTATCTCAGAGTTGTCTTAATTTGCATTTGAGACGTATTTTTTCAAAGACGAGAAAGTATAGTTCCAATATTGAAGAAACAGAGTTATTAATAGTGGGTGGCTTGGGAGTAGAATTATAATCAATCAGCAAACATTTATTAAGCATTTACTATGTGCAGGGCATCATTCTATGGGCTGAGGGTACAAAAAGAACAAAAAACAGTCTCTACTTTCACGGAGCTTACAATCTAATAGAAGAGAAGCCATGTAAACAAACATACTATATATAAAGCATTGGACTTGCGGGACTTCTAATATCATGGGTCTGTTTCTTTGAGGAACTTGAGGCCCAAAGAGATGAACTCATTTGCCTAGAGTCACACAGGTTGCAACTCAGTCAATAAACATTTATTAAGCTCCTACTATATATTATACTATGAAGTGGCCAAAATGGCCTATGGATCGAAGTTCTCAAAATATGGGACAGTTTTCTAGTTCCTGGATGACTTGTTTCCTTTAGAAGTGAGTGTGACTATGTAGCTACATATCTAGCCAGGCCTATACCCCATGGAGCATGCCTTCTTTTAGGTGGTCAGGCTGAAATCAGTCAGTAGGCACAGGTGCAAAGCTAAGAGAGACTCCATAGTCCACAGCCCACCAGCTCCAGGGCCCACAAATCATTCTTGATGTTGCTGTCAAACAAGAGTGTCTGTGAATATGTGTTTTTAAGCCTGATGACTAATGAAGGGAAAAAAGCGAGGGGAGAAAGTCTATTTTAAGTTCAACAAACTTGTCCTAAAACATCACAGGCTATTTTGTAATTGCTTTTTGTCAGTTTGCCCTCTTCCCCCCGACTAACATTTTGTCCTTTAACCATTGCCAAGATACTCAGAAAATTGCTGGCTCTACAAATGCCAGGAGTCAACTCGTGCTTGTGACAGCTCACCAGTTTTACTTCATGTCCTCTGGGTGCACCTTTCCTAAAGCTCCTGCATTCTATAAATCCTTGGTTATTCCATTAAAAAAAAAAAAAAAGGTTAGTGCTTAAAAAATAGATGCATCTCCATGGTATTTGTGATTCATCTGTACTTCTAATTCAGCCAATGAAATGAGTGATGGCTTGCCCAATTTATACTCCATTGGCTCACAGTTTCCATTCTCAATACTCAGAAACCAGAACAGTCTGACAAATCCTCCCCAGAGGAAAGAACACATCACCTAGTCCATATTTATGGCTAAAGGTTCTTTTTTTTTTTTCTATTTTCTATTTCTATTTTTTTTTCTTATTGAGTCCACCTTTTTGGGGAAACTTAATATTTTATTTTTTCCTAATTAAACACAAAGCACACTTTTTTTAAATTTAAGATTTTTATTTTCCCCCAATTACATGCAAAATTAAAATTTTTGACATTCATTTAAAAAAATTTTTGGCTTCCAAATTCTCTCCCTTTTTCCCTCCCCTTTCCTCCTCATTGAAAAGACAAACAATTTGATATAGGTTATACATGTGTAGTCATGCAAAACTTATTTCCATGTTAGTCATTTTATAAAAGAAAACAGACAAAAACCCAAGAAAAATAAAGAAAAAGTACGTCTTGCTCTGCATTAGGACTCCTTTAGTTCTTTCTCTAGAGATGGATAGCATTTTTCATAATAAATCCTTCAGTATTGTCTTGGATTATTGTATTGCTAAGAATAACTAAGTCATTCACAGTTGTTCATCATACAATAGATTTTACTGTATATAATGTTCTCTTCTGTTCATTTCAGTTTATGTAAGTCTTTCCAGTTTTTCCTGAGATCATCCTGCTCATCGTTTCTTATAGCACAATAGTATTATTCCATCACAAATATATACAACAACATTTTCAACCATTCCCCAGTTGATGGATGGCCCTTTAATTTCCAATTTTTTGCCACCACTAAAAAAGCTGCTGTAAATATATTTGTACATACAGGTCCTTTTCCTTTTTTTTTTTTTTAATCATTTTGGAATACAGACCTAGTAGTAATAGTGCTTAGTCAAAGGGTATGCATAGTTTTATACAGCCCTTTGAGCATAATTTCAAATTGCCCTCTAGAATGGTTGAATCAGTATACAACTTTATCAATATTACATTATTGTCTCAATTTCCCACATTCCCTTCAACATTTCCTATTTTCCTTTTATATCATATTAATCAATCTGATGAGTTGTGGAATGGTAGTTCAGAGTTGTTTTAGTATGCATTTTTCTAAAAAATCATTGTTTGGAGCATTTTTCATCTAACTATAAATAGTTTGATTATTTCATCTGAAAATTGCCTATTCATAGCCTTTAACAGTTTATCAATTGAGGAATGGCTCTTATTTTTATAATTTTGATTTAGTTCTTTAATATGGTTTAGAAATGAGAAACTTGCTGTAAATTTTTTTCAATTATGATTACTGCATATTTTCTTGCATCCTATTCCCCCCCCCCCCCATTTATCCTACTCTCTCTCCTTTTTCACTCTGTCCATTTTCAAAAGTGTTTTCCTTCTGAATTTTACCTCTTTCAATCTGCCCTCCCTTCTATCAACCCTGATCCTTTTTTTATTCCTTTCCCGTCCTATTTTCCTGTATGGCAAAATAAATTTCTATACCCAACTGAGTGTGTGTTATTCCCTCTTTGAGCCAATTCCAATGAGAGTAAAATTCATGCACTCCTATTGTGTCCTCCATCTTAAAAGCTTTTTCTTATCTCTTTTTGTCAGATAATTTACCCAATTCTACCTCTTCCTTTCCTTTTCTGCTAGTGAACTCCTTTTTCACTTCTTAATTTTATTTTTAAAGATAATTTCCCATCATATTCAATTTACAACTGTATCTTCTATGTATATTCCCTCTAATTTCCCTAATAATGAGAAAGCTCTTAGTCATTACAAGTATCATCTTCTCATGTAGGAATCTAAATAGTTTAACCTTTGAAGCCCTTATGATTTCTCTTTCCTGTTTGTCTTTTAATGCTTCTCTTGAGTCTTATTCAAGAATTAAATTTTCTATTTAGCTTTGGTCTTTTCATCAAAGATGCTCAAAAGTTCTCTATTTCATTGGATAGCCATTTCCCCTCTGAAGGATTATACTAAGTTTTCTGAGGAGATGATTCTTGTTGTAACCCTAGCTCTTTTGTTCTCTGGAATGTCATATTTCAAGCTCTCTGATTGCTTTAATGTAAAATCTTGTGTGACTGTCCATGATATTTGAATTGATTCTTTTTAACTGCTTGCAATATTTTCTCCTTGATCTAGGAACTCTGAAATTTGGCTATAATATTCCTGGGAGTTTTCATTTTGGGATCTTACAGGGAGTGATCAGTAAATTCTTTCTATTTCTGTTTTGCCCTCTGATTCTTGCCTAGGTGCTTTATTTTTGATCATGGCTTTCAGGAAGCCTAATAATTTTTAAATGATCTGTCCTGGATCTATTTTTGAGGTCAGTTATTTTCCAATGAGAAGTTTCACATTGTTTTTTATCTTTTCCATTTAAAAAAATTTTCCTTCTTGTTTCTTAATATCTCATGGAGTCATTAGTTTCCACTTTCCCAATTACAATTATTAAGGAATAATTTTCTTGTGGGATTTTGAACCTTCTTTTCCATTTGGCCAGTTCTACTTTTCAAGACAGTCTTCTTGTCATTGGATTTTTGTACCTCTTTTACCATTTGGCCTGTTTTGGGTTTTTTTTAAGGTCTTATTTTCTACCTTATTTTTGTGCCTTCTTTACTAAGCTGATGACTATTTTGTATAACTTTTTTATTTACAAATATATGCATAAGTAATTTTTCAGCATTGACAGTTGCAAATCCTTTTGTTCCAATTTTTTCCCTCCTTCCCCCCCACCTCCCCCAGATGGCAGGTTGACCAATATATGTTAAATATGTTAAAGTATAAGTTAAATACAATATATGTATAGATGTCCAAATAGTTATTTTGTTGCACAAAAAGAATTGGACTTTGAAGTAGTGTACAATTAGCCTGTGAAGGAAATCAAAAATGCAGGTGGACAAAAATAGAGGGATTGGAAATTCTATGTAATGGTTCATAGTCATCTCCCAGAGTTCTTTCCCTGGGTGTAGCTGGTTCAGTTCATTACTGCTCTATTGGAGCTGATTTGGTTAATCTCTTTGTTGAAGTGGGCAGAATTGATCATCATATAGTATTGTTGTTGAAGTAAATAATGATCTTCTGGTTCTGCTCATTTCACTCAGTCTCAGTTCATGTAAGTGATGACTATTTTTTCATAATTTTCTTGCATCACTCTTTCTCTTCCCATTTTTTTCTGTACCTCTCTTGCTTGTTTTTTTATAAATCCTTTAAAGATCTTCCATGGTTTGAAACCAATTCATATTTTACTTCGAGGCTTTGGATATAGCAGTTGACTTTGTTGTCTTTTTCTGACTTTGTGTTTTGATCTTCCTTGTTGCCAGAGTAATTTTCTATAGCTAGGATCTTTATATAATGTTTGCTCATTTTCCAGCTTATTTCTTTACTTTTAACTACACATTAAAGTGTAGTTTCTACTTCTGAGTGAAGGGGGCACTTTCCCAAGCTTTAGTTTTTCTGAGCAGTGATTTTCAGAGTTAATTCTGAGGGCTGTAAGTTTTCAATACTTCCCAAGTGATGTGACTTAAGGAGATGTATGTTCACCACTGTCCCAGTCTGTGCTCTGGTCTGTGAGTGATTTTCTACCCTGGACAGGGTCCCAGTTTCCCTGCACCTGAAAATTCTGGTGTGTTAGTACTTCTTACCCTAGGACCACTCAAGACAGGAGTATGGGCACATACAAGTATGGGCAAAGCCACAGAGTCCTGCCCCTGGTACTAAGGAAGAGACCCTTGCAGTTCTTCTTATGACAAGTTGTCTGATCCCCTTACCATTCTGAGAGATCCAGGAACTGTCACTATCACCACTGAGTCAACCAAGACCTACTGCTAGTTTGCTGACCTCTCCTCTGTTCTCACCTTTTTCCAAGAACCTTTTCTGCTGACCTAAGTTATCTTGGGCTGGAAAATTGTTCCATACCATCAAACTTTTGGAGGTTTTGCTGCTCCAAAATTTGTTTTGAGCATTGCACACAGTAACAACAAGATTATGTGATGATCCACTGGGATGAACTTTTTCTTTTCAGAAATGTGGTAATTCAAGACAATTCCAATAGATTTGGTATGAAAAATGCCCTCTGTATCCAGAGAGAGAACTACAGAGACTGAATCTGGATTGAGGCATAATGGTATTTTCACCTGTTTTGTTATTGTCATTTGTTTGTTTGTTCTTGTGTTTTTTTCCCTTTTGTACAACGTGACAAATATGGAAATATGTTTCAAAGAATTGCATATATTTAACCTATATCAGATTGCTTGCTGTCTTGGGGGTGGAAGAGGTACGAAAGAGAGGGAGAACATTTTGAGTGTTTGGGAGAGAGTGTGGACAAGTCCCTGTTTTTTCTTCACCATCTTGGTTTCACTCTTCAGCTAGGCTTTATTCTTCCTAAAAGAGGTGCATCCAAGGATCTGAGTTAAAAATCTCATCCCAAACACTTAGCAGCTGTATAATATTGGACAAGCTTCTTATTTTCTGTTTTCCTCAATTTCCCTATTTGTTTATCAGGCATAACAATAGCACCTACTTCCCAGGATTGTTAAAGGATCAAAGGAGATAATATTTGCAAAGCACTTTGCAAACCTTAAAATGCTATATAAATGCTAGGTATTGTCATTATTATTATCATACCCAGCCTATTGTTCACAAGAAACATGCAACCCAAAGAAATAACTGACATTTATGTAGCAATTTCTATTTCACAGAGGCAGTATAGACATAATGGAGAGAGTCTCAGAATCAGGAAAACTTAGCTTCAAGTTCTGCCTCTGATACCTATTGGGTGTGTGACCTGAATAAATCACATGTTACATGGAAGTGTTGACCTGCATAAGGAGATGCTCTCTTCTCATTTGGGAGCTCCCCATACCAATGAAGTCACAGAATTCAGCCCTTATCCCCTTTGCAGTTTGTAGTTAGTTTTCTGAATATCTCTTCTGAAGCTCACAACCATCCCATGAGCTAAGTATCACAGCAATTATTCTCCCCATTTTACAGATAAAGAAAATGAGATCCAGAGAGGTTATAAGAATTGCCTAGAGACACATTGCTAGTAAGTACTAGAGATGGGAAGACTTGAACACAAATCTTCCAAACGCCAGATCTAGTATTCTAGGTATAGTCACCTCTCATCCATTCATAAACCCATCTGGGCTGGGCTGAAGGATACAGAATGGGGAGCAGAAACTGCGTCTGTCCAAAAGGAATTAAAAAGGTACTCAAGATTTGAGATAGTTTAGGTATAGGACTGCTATTTATTTCCTCCTTACAAAAAAAAAAGGCTTAAAACACAAAAGTCTAACAAGCACACCCTGATGAAAACTTAAAACATGGGATAATATGAGCAAAGCACTTTGCAGACCTCAAAGTATTATATGTTATCACTATTAATAATTATTATTTATTAACCATAGCTATTATTAATTTTAAACTGGCTAATAATTACTTGTAATAGCTGTTGTTAATTACTAAAAATAACTGTGCTTATTAAATACAAAATATATGTACAGAATAAAAAAGTAATTTCAATAATGTGTGGCTAGGGGAGAGAAAACCTTAGTAACGTTGATATATGGACCTAGATATTCTCTCAAGTTCCTTCCAGCTCAAGATCTATGACCTATGACTCATGCTTAATATGAATAAGATTTTCCTGGATTGATTTGGGGTTACTAAATGGCACAGAGATGGTACTTTATAAGTGTGTATGTGTATGTGTATGTGTGTGTGTAAAGAAATACAGCCCCTCCTGACTATGAAATTCTTGACACATGCTTGTTGTTAATAACTGGTGACCTGGGATTACGGACTATGTCCTTCCTCTCCTGGCAGCGGTGCAGGAAGAGCCAGGAGATTTGGCTTCCTGCACTATATAGAAGAGGACAAGTTAATTATTGTTTCTTCACCAGCATCTTTCAGAAAGTAGCAAAGAAAATTCTGCTGAATGAATGAAGTTGGTTGTTTGGGAAAGAGAAAAAAAAAGCCCACCCACATTAAAAGTTATGAAAGGGGCAGTCAGATGGCGCAGTGGATAGAACATCAGCCCCTGGAGTCTGGAGAACTTGAGTTCAAATTCAACCTCAGACACTAGCTGCCTGGTCTTGTGCCAGTCACTTAATGACTCTGCTTCCCCCAAAAAAAAACCCAAATGACCCCCCCCAAAAAAAAAACAACCAACAACAAAAAATGGAGATGAAGGGATGAGTGTCCCCTCCTCTCCTTTCTTGTGGCCCGGCGTAGTAGCCAGAGCATAGAACTTAAAGGGAGAAGGAGTTGGATTCAAATGTTGCTTCAGACATTTGTTAGTTGTGTGACCTGAGCAACTCCTAAATAATCTTTCCCTGCTTTTGCTTCCTCCATCAAATGACGGATCCGGACAGGACCCGAGACATCTGTAATCTTGCGTGCTCAACTTGGGAAAATGGAATTTCCCTTTTCCGTGATGAAGTGAACGCTTCGTGCATAGGGCAGGAGAGGGAACAGGTGGTTGTGAACTCGGATTCTGCAGGACAGGGCAACCCCTGGACTTGGCTTTGCCTGGCTCAGAGGACTTGTTCTAACAGAGAAGAAGAGGGCGAAACCTCTGCGAGTCGCTTGTTGTGGATGCTTTTCCTGGCTCCCCTGTTACACTCCCAGGGGACTAAATTTGTTCACTTAAAATAGGCCTGAAAATAGAGCCATGAATAGCATTTCTGGAGCCAGAGCTGGGTTAGCTGACATACCAGAGACTGGACTTGAGGGCATAAAAGAGGAATTCCAAAATACTGTCCTGAGAGGAGAAAGCAGACACTGGCTCACCTTGAGAGGGGAAAGCCACTGGTTGGGCACTGAGGGAGCGTGGGAGCAGGGCAAGATGAGATGTGGGAACAGATCATCTTGGGGGTGCTGCAAAACCCCCTTGCCTAAGCTATTCAGGGGCCAAGGACCCTGGCTTGCTATTCATTGAATAGACACTCCATCTCCTGACTCTGGACGTTTTTACTGGCTGTCCCCTCTTATATCTGCCTCCTGACTTTTTAAAGATCCCAGCTAAAATCCTACCTTTTCCCAAGAAATCCCTTTATTATTTCCAGTCTAGGCTGTCTATAGCTTGTTCATACACAGTTCTTTGTATGTTGTCTCCCCTATTAGTGTTGATTCCTTGAGAGGAGGAATTGTCTTTTTCTTTCTTTCTCTTTCTTCCCTTCTTTTTCTTTCTTTCTTTCCTTCTTTTTTCTTTCTTTCTTTCTTTCTTTTTTCTTTCTTTTTTCTTCCCTTCTTTCTTCCCTTCTTTCTTCCCTTCTCTTCTTTCTTTCCTTCCTTCCTTCCTTCTTTCTTTCTTTCTTTTTTCTTTCTTCTTTCTTTCTTTCTTTCTTTCTTCTTCTTCCTTCCTTCCTTCTTCCTTCCTTCCTTCTTCCTTCCTTCCTTCCTTCCTTCCTTCTTCCTTCCTTCTTTCTTTCTTTCTTTCTTTCTTTCTTTCTTTCTTTCTTTCTTTCTTTCTTTCTTTCTTTCTTTCTTTCTTTCTTTCTTTCTTTCTTTCTTTCTTTCTTTCTTTCTTTCTTTCTTTCTTTCTTTTTTCACCCTAGGGCTTAACACAGTACCTGGTACATGGGCACTTAATAAAAGTTCATTAACTAACTTGGGGATGAATTGGAAAATACTATCTGGTAGCTTCTTGCTTTAACTATTCTTGCTGAGTAGGTACTATGATGGGTAGTTTCTACCTGCTAAGTTATTACAATTACTGTCAGCAACCTCTCAATTTTGGTGCCCTGGGGGAAAGTCCCCATCACCCTAATCTAGTTATAACTTTGTCTAGAAAATTCCCTCTCTTCAAAATACCTCACATTTGAGTCATTCTTCTGCCTAGTCAGACTTTGTGAAAAGAATCCTCTCTCTTAGAAGGGGGTACATGAGGGGTTGTGGAGGGGAATAAGGAGGACATGTCTTACAATTATAAATAAAAAAAGAGAAAAAGTAGCTGAATGATGTGGGGACAGACAGGTAGATGACAAGCCTGGAGTGAGAGAAACTCATCTTCTTGAGTTCAAATCTATCCTCACTCACTTACTGGCTGTGTTACTCTGTTTGCCTCAGTTTCCTCATCTGTAAAATGAGTTGGAGAAGGAAATGACAAGCCACTCTAGTATCTTTGCCAAGAACACCCAAATGGTATCTTTTTTTTTTTAATTTTATTTTATTTAATAATAACTTTGTATTGACAGAATCCATGCCAGGATAATTTTTACACGATATTATCCCTTGCAATCACTTATGTTTCGTTTTTTCCCCTCCCTCCCTCCTCCCCCCCCCCAGGATGGCAAGCAGTCCTATATATGTTAAATATGTTGCAGTATATCCTAGATACAATACATATTTGCAGAACCGAACAGTTCTCTTGTTGCACAGGGAGAATTGGATTCAGAAGGTAAAAATAACTCGGGAAGAAAATCAAAAATGCAAATAGTTCACATTCATTTCCCAGTATTCCTTCTTTGGGTGTAGCTGTTTCTGTCCATCACCAAATGGTATCTTAATGAGGTGGACATGATTGAAGTGATTGAACAACAACGAGCTGTCCGATTAGTGTCACCTGCCAAATAAAACTCTCAGTCCTTGGCAATTGGTCCATTAAGTAACAATCATTTATTAAGCACCTACTGTGTGCTAATTACTATGCTAAATATTGAGGAGCTGAAGACAAAATGAAACAATCTGTACCTTCAAAAAGTCCATATTTTAATGAGGGAGAAATGTATGTATATAAAGACATTCCGAACATATATAAAATCAATTCAACAGGGTTAGTTAGGGGGTACTAATAGCTAGGGGAAATCCATGAAGGTCTCAGAGAGAAGGTGGTTGTGAAGAAGATCAGAGATTCTAGAGACTGGTGAGCCCCACTTCCCTCTATCTACCATCTTGACTCTGCCTCCAATTGAAACATTTAGGAATTCTAGAACCCAAAAATTAGGCAGAAGAACTTTCTAAGGATGAGGTGACAGAGTGCAAAGGGATAGAGATGGAAAATGAAGCATCATATGTAAAGAACAGGTGAGTCTGCCTTGGTCACAGTGTGCAAGGAGAGGAGTCATGTACAACAGGAATAGGACAGCAAGTGGGAACTGGATTCGAGGCAGGTGAACTCTAAAAATTGTGTAAAATAATCACTGAAATTGTGTCCCCTTTGATTTGCAAAAGAGGAGAGATTGGGGTTTTCCAGCTTTCAAAGTCTAGGAGAAAATATACTTTCCAGACTGGGCCTTTTCTAAGGCAAATTACCCCCCTCCCAGCCCCCAGTTGATCTTTTCAGGGAACCAACCGACCCTTTTCAGGAAATCCTAAATTCTTTTAAGCCTTCAAAGTGATTTTCTGGGCCTGATATTGATAAGTATCTAGGCCTGGGGACAATGGCTTTCTTTTCAACTGGGAACTTCAGTCTCAAATTTCCTATTAAAAGGCAATTTTAAACTCATTTCTTTGCAGAATGTCCAAAGTAGGATTATGCCTTGTCAAGGAATTTCTTGGCACAGCTGCCTGCCAGGACTCCTGCCCGCTGTGAAGAGACCCTCTTCTCAGCAAAAAATCTTTTGTTATTTCTCTGCCACTGAGGAAGTCAGTCTCCTAGCAGAGCTGACTTCTCATCCAACAATAAACTTCCCTCTTTGCCACCTCAAATTCTTTGGGTTCATGAATTCTTTCACGAAGGACCTGCGCTTCCAACCAAAAGAGGATTCCCACAACTCTCTATTCTGCCACTAGAACAGCATCAGATTGTAATGTTTTGTGCATTTTTGTATTTTATTCTCAAAACCATGGGGGAAGCTAGTGAAGATTTGTGACTGTGGAGAGTTACACAATCAGATCTTTGTTTTAAGAATATCAAGTTGGCAACTATGTGGATGAAAGATCAGAGCAAGGGGAGACTGGAGACAGGATTATCAATCAGAATGATAAAGATTGAAGCTCTGGACTAGGACTGAGACTGTGTGAGAAAAAGGGGATGGATGGGAAAGGTGTCGTCTAGCTTACGTCAACCAGTTTACAATGGAATATGAGTGTAACAGGAAACTGAGGACTTCCCAAGAATAATCATTTGAAGATAATCCCAAAACTTAAACCTCCCACTTGATAATTCCAGACCCAATTTCAAGGCTCTGGGAGAACAAAAGACTTGTTCTTCTGATACATTGTTGGTGGAATTGTGAACACATCCAGCCATTCTGGAGAGCAATTTGGAAAGTTATCAAACTGTGCATACCCTTTGATCTAGCAGTATTTCTACTGGGCTTATACCCCAAAGAGATACTAAAGAAGGGAAAAGGACCTGTATGTGCCAAAATGTTTGTGGCAGCCCTGTTTGTAGTGGCTAGAAGCTGGAAAATGAATGGATGCCCATCAATTGGAGAATGGCTGGGTAAATTGTGGTATATGAATGTTATGGAATATTATTGTTCTGTAAGGAATGACCAGCAGGATGAATACAGAGAGGCTTGGAGAGACTTACACGAACTGATGCTAAGTGAAATGAGCAGAACCAGGAGATCATTATATACCTCAATAATGATACTGTATGAGGATGTATTCTGATGGAAATGGACCTCTTCAATAAAGACAGCTAATTCAGTTTCAGTTGATCAAGGATGGACAGAAGCAGCTCCACCCAAAGAAAGAGCACTGGGAAATGAATATGAACTGCTTGCATTTTTGTTTTTCTTCCTGGGTTATTTATACCTTCTGAATCCAATTCTCCCTGTGCAACAAGAAAACTGTTCGGTCCTGCACATATATATTGTATCTAGGATATACTGTAACCTATTCAACATGTAAAGGACTGCTTGCCATCTGGGGGAGGGGGTGGAGGGAGGGAGGGGAAAAATCGGAACAGAAGTGAGTGCAAGGGATAATGCTGTAAAAAATTACCCTGGCATGGGTTCTGTCAATAAAAAGTTATTAAAAAAAACAAACAAACAACCTGTTCTTCTAGTAGAAATATCTGATCTCCTGGACCTTTACTTAACTTATTAGAAGAAGCTAACTAATTAATGTAAACTGGGTAATCTCTATTTGTTGAGGAAGCCTGAGGTAAACTCAGCCTCCTTGGTTATCCTAGTTTAATGGATTACTTACTTCTAAACAAATCTCTTTGTTTATTATATGGTTTCTTATAAAATCATTAACTAAGGTAGAATGAGGTTTAGTTTATCTGGGAAATGAAATAGGGTAAACAGTTGTAAACAGTTGTAAAACTGACCATCATAAAATTCAGGTCAGAATTTAACAAGTTCATGTTACTTCCAAGCATTAGTCCTGTGGTCACAATTATATAACTCATTTCAATTTCTGTGGGAAATTACCCTCTCTAGACTAGTTTGGAGATCAGTCTGGAGATGTTCGCTTCTTGCAAGATTCTAAAAATAAATATTTCTATTCTTCATTTGAAATATCTCTTGAGTATTTGTAAATTGGATTTGCCATACCACACAAATATATAGGGACACGGAGGAAGCAGGAAGAATGATTGATCAATGAACCAATCAGACATCTTCTAAATTCTTATACCAGGCGGTTCCAGGAACCAGAGTTACCATCATAAAACCTGGGTGGCCTCTACATGCTGATGCCCTCCCTCCCTCAAAAGAAATGAGGAAGCTCGGAGGAGGAAGAGGTTGTTGGGGGAGGTGTGGGAGAGGGGAAACAGTGAATTCCATAGGATGGAACAATTAAGGATCTGAGCATTAACATTTAAGACAAGAAAAAAAAAGGTTGTCTCTTTTTTCAACTTCTTTTCTGTGTTCTAAGAGTTTTATACTTCAGCCAAGAGTAGGGGTGAAACAAGGGGTGTTTGTGGGAAGGAGGAGATGCAATTTGGGGGAGGAATGTAGCCGAAGCCTTGGACAAAGTAGAAAAGAGATTGAATGATCCCACACTCAGAGATGAATTGACACTATTTCACATTTTATGAGTCTTTTAAAAGACCTAATGTTTCATGCCATTGACTCTGGCTAATGAGGCTAATGGACTTGGAAATTATGCCTGAAATGATTGCCTGCTCAAACAGCTTTTCCAGGTTCCCTAAGTTTCTTTTCACAGGGGTCATTTCCTGGCAACAATGCCATTTGTTTACCCTGAAAATGAGAGGAGACACTTTTATAGCATCATATCTCCATGGTGTGCTGGCCAGGCTCTGACAAAACCCAGACCTTACCTCTTGGGGCAGAATTCTGGACGGCAAAGGCATCAGTGGATTCCAAGCAGGAGGAACATTCAATTGGAGGCATAAGAAAGAAAAGGATTTATTCTTGTTCTCCTTGTCCTGGGGAACCCATCTTTCATCAGCACTCAAAGGGCAATTGGTAAATCAGAAGAAAGATGTTTCTACCGCATTCAGAGTTTTTGTCTGTTGGCCTAAAGACCCCAGCCTTTTGTCCACAGGGAACATTTCCTTCTGTTTTGCTGTTCTTGGAGTCAATGTTCTCTACCAGGAGGAAATGCATTCATCTCCAAAGTTCTGATATTTATCAATGACTAAGAATGTTTGCACCTGGAAGGACTCAGTTTTATCATTTTCAAATGTTAAACTTTAAAAAGAAATCTTCAGAATGAGTCTCTTCATGTCTCACTGAGCAAATAGAGTTTCTTATGGGTAATAATAGAGATAAGAAAACCAGTGAAATAGAGACTAGTATCATATCATATATCTGTGATTCTCAGTTTCCTCATCTATAAAATAGGAATGATACAACTAAG
Organism: Antechinus flavipes; assembly: GCF_016432865.1. Classification (NCBI taxonomy): domain Eukaryota; kingdom Metazoa; phylum Chordata; class Mammalia; order Dasyuromorphia; family Dasyuridae; genus Antechinus; species Antechinus flavipes. The sequence goes on from NC_067400.1 coordinate 598,213,806, forward strand.
TGGGGCCGTGGATAGAGTGCCAGACTTAGAGTTAGGAAGATCTGAGTCTGGCCCCAGATAATCAAATCTGGCCCCAGACATTTATTAGATGTGTGACTCTAGGCAAGTAAATTAACCCTGTTTGCCTCAGTTTCCCCATCCATAAAATGAGCTGGAGAAGGAAATGATAAATACTTCCAATGTTCTACTAAGAAAACCCAAAAAGCATCACAGAGACTTGAATGTGACTGAAGTGACTCAATAACAATAACAATAAAATAGGGATGATCACAGAACATAACTCATCGGGCCATTATGAGGAATAAATGATCTAAGATTTATAAAAGCACTTTGCAAATCTTTTAGTGCTATATAAATGCTACCCATCGTAATTTTCATGTAAGGTCTAACTTCTTAAAATGTGAGTTGCAATCCCTTTTGGGGTCTTGTAACTAAATGTGGGGGTTGCAAAATTATGGGTGATTATCAGTAAATGTTTGATTTATATACCTATATACCAGGGTCATGTAAACATTTCTTAGGTGAAAAGGAGTTGTGAATGGAAAAAGTGAAGAGACCTCAGAGACCATATAGCTCATCCACGCCATCCCCCAAGATCTAGCAGTGGCCAGATTCCCAGAAGATAAAATCCAAGAAAAGAGGGAACAAGAAAATACATTATCTCAGACATCTGTACACAAATGCACAAAGTACAGGCAATAAACAAATTACCCTGAAATAAAGAGGCAAATTTGATGTTACAGGTAGAGTGGGAACTCTGCCCTTGCCTCAGAAGCCCCAAATCTTGTAATCCTTGTTCAGATGAGTATCTGAGGGGGTGGAGAACCAAAAGTATTCCTGAAATTTTGTGGGATTGCACCCATGCCAGCAATATGCTTTGAAAGGTACAGACAGAAGACGATACATCAAGGGAATGCACATGGCAGTACTATATATTAAGAACATATACTTTCCCCAAAAAACACAGAAGTTCGAATGAGGAAAAATAGTGGAGAGTATTTGGGTGAAGAGCATCTTTCCTGGTCAGAAAGTAGAAACAGATGACCAATTTAAGAAACCATCCCAAGCCCAATTCAGAGCACAAAGTAAGTGGTTACCTACTACTTTTTCTTTCATTCATTCATTTACTCATTTGCTTATTCTTTGCGCAAAGAGGCTATAGTGGAATTCCTAAAATGACATCCATTGAATTCTAGTTCTTTTTCTTTCTGACTTGAGATTGGCTTTGTTCTTGCCTCTGGCCGGCTGATAATTTGCCTGGACACTGATTCTGAGATGATTCTCATGTTAATGTTCAGTTGTTTCTTGTTGACAAATTCAATCTTGTTCTCTTTTTTCTTTCCATGATGCATTTTGACACTCGCAACATTTGGTAACTTCTGATTTTCTTCTCAAGGTACTCAGGAGAGATGGGGGTGATTCTTCTCAGTAATCCAGGTGCCTTTGGCCATTTTCATTTCTTCATCCTGAATTCAGTTCAGCCCAGTGAACATTTGATCAATATGTGTAGTGAACAAAGCATTAGTGAGAATCGCCCTTGCCTTGAGGAGTTTACCTTCTACCATAAAGTGGGTAGATGACAAGCATTTATTAAGAGTTTACCATGTTAAAATCTAAATACTGAGTATATAAATACAAGCTTAAAAAATAAAAGATAGTATTTGTTCTCAGGGAGCTTACATTCTAAATAGGGAAGGTAATGCATGAAAGGCAAGATAGGGAGCATGGCAAAGTCCTTACGGCCAGAAACATAGCGGGAAAGAGATTGAATCATCTCATTGTTGAGGAGGGCCAAGGCCATCAGAATTGATCATCGTATAATCTTGTTGTCATGTATAATGACCTCCTGGTTCTGCTCACTTCACTCAGCATCAGTTCCTGTAAGTCTCTCCAGGCCTTTCTGAAATCTTCCTGCTGGTCATTTCTTACAGAACAGTAATATTCTATAACATTCATATACCATAACTCATTTGGCCATTCTCCAGCTGATGGGCATCCACTCAGTTTCCAATTTCTGGCCATTACAAAGAGGGCTGACACAAACATTTTTGCACATGTGGGTCCCTTTTCCTTCTTTAGTATCTCTTTGGGGTATAAGCCCGGTAGTAACACTGCTGGGTCAAAGGGTCTGCACAGTTTGATAATTTTTGAGCATAGTTCCAAATTGCTCTCCAGAAAGGTTTAGATGCATTCACAGTTCCACCAACAATGCATCAGTGTCCCAGTTTTCCCACATCCTCTCTAACATTTGTCATTATCTTTTCCTGTCATCTTAGCCAATCTGACAGATGTGTAATGATATCTCAGAGTTGTCTTAACTTGCATTTCTCTGCTCAATAGTGACTTGGAACATTTTTTCATATGACTACAAATAGTTTCAATTTCTTCACCTGAAAATTGTCTGTTCATATCCTTTGACTATTTATCAATTGGAGAATGGCTTGAATTCAAAGAAAAAAAATTTTTTAAGTGGAAAGTAATTTCCACTTCTCACCTTAACACATTTTAGAGTCAACATTTGTTAAAGTAAAAATCATCTTTCTTTTTTTCCTTGTTTTAAAATTTTTTATTTATTAGTTTTCAACATTTACTTTTGTAATACTTTGATTTCCATTTTCTCCCTTTCCTTACTCCTTCCCAAACTCTCTATTCTTTCAATCTTCTCTCCTCTCTTTCTTTCCCCCTCTCTCTTCCCTCTCTCTTTTCTCTTTTCTCTCTCCCATCTTCTTTTTCTCTCTCTCCTCGTCTCTCTTTTATCTTCTCTTTTTTCTCTTCTCTGTCTGGATGGCTCTCTTTCTCTCCTTTCTTTCTTTCTCTTTTTCTTCTTCCCTCCCTCTTTCTCTGTCTTTCTGTGCCTACCTATCACTGTCTGCCTTTCTCTTTTACCTCTTCTCATCTTCTCATCCCCACCCACCTCCTCTCTTCCATGGTCCATACCATTTCAAGTTCCATTTGATTCTATAGCCTCATCAGCCCACTGCTGATAAACTCTTCATTATCCTATATCTCTTCCCTTCAAACTCTTTCCATCTTCTTGGGATACTGGAAACCTGGTTCTCCCAAAACATGCTTTATCCCTAACTACTCTCTCTAACTAGGTGCTCCATCCTGTGTGTTCCCTGAAGTGTCAGGAAAGGAAGATTATCTTGCTCCTCACTCTTATTTTTATGCTGTCCTTTGCCCCATCATCCATCTTTATCTCTAGCACATTGAGATATTGAGATTCACACAGCAAATAAATATGTAAGGTGGAATTTGAATCCAGGTCTTCTTAATTCCAAGTCTAAGGTTCTTTCCTACACCATATTGCCTCCCATCTCTTTATTGCCATCCTAAACCAGCCTTTAGATTGTGGACACCCAGAGAGAAGGGGCTTTCTGAACATTAGTGATACTATCTTAAAACTATAATTCAATTCAGCAAAAATAAGCAGTCATGTACATTTCTCAGAATTTGGCCCCAAAAGTTGTTTTTTTTAAAGGTTTACCCTGCTCCACTTGCAAGGCCAACAGTTCATCTCGCTCCACTTGCAAGGCCAACCACAGAACAAAAACAAATCACCCTACTTCTTTTGCAAGCTTGGCTGGGGACAAAAACAAGTCTGAGAGTGTTAAAACTCCCTGTATTCTTGGCAAAGAGGGTTCTTCTTTCTGCATCACCCTGTAGCTATGTGTGCTCTAAGAAAACTTCTGATGGGGATCCAAGTTGTGAACTTGATAGCTTCTAAGCCTATGACAAGTTCGTCCTCCCTCCTTTCTCGTGGGCTTCCTCTCCATCCCTAACCCAGCCCTCAGATCTGAAAATATAATAATATACGTTCTAAAGTCCCCTTGAACGCCCCAGCCTCCCTGTTCATCAGCTTCCTAAACAACCTTGATTTCCATCTTCCCTCTGTATTAGCCACACACAAAGATTATGCCCTTGCTGTACCAATCTCCCATAATTATTATCTTTATTTTGTATACATCTTGTATGTGGTCATCATTCTCCCCCAATCTGTATTTGCACTAGAGATTTTGGGATACACAGAATGGTATTTGATACTTACCCTTTGGGTTACAGGAGTAATCCTGAGGGAATGCATACATACATACATACATACATATAAAACCACAATAGCCCCCACTGATGTGTTCCCTATTGACAATTAACAGATGACTTCATTAGCTTTCAGAAAAGGTATTTTTAAAGAAAGTATAGTAAGAACTATTGGTGCAAAAACATTTCCCCAAAACTTAAGGCAGTCTTCCACCAATACATACAATATTCATGAGTAGAATGAACCAAAACTTGATGTATAATGGTAATGAGGCACATGCATAGAGAGCACAAAGGAGAACTTCAGAATTCCTTCCGTGGAGGTACTTTTCTCCCTTTGTTGCATCATTGGGAAGCTCCCTTAAACTCTCTTTCTGCTGGGCTCTGAAGGTCAGTACTTTCTAGATTCCATGGACAGCCATTCTCTATGCTGTGAAGGGTCACTCTTTCTGAAATTACTTTTTCTTAGTTGACTCCATGTCTGTTGGCTCTCAATATGTTTCTCTGCCCTCATTGTCAACTCATATGCACTCATCCACTGCCCCTCCAGCAGATGCTGCATGACTACTGCCGTTCCTAACTCTGATAAGAGTCTGATAGGACAGGGTTGCTTGGATATTTCATTCCTGGAATAATCCCTCACCGAAGATCAGGGAAGAAGAAATACAGAGACAAGGGCAGCCATGTGCTCATGCTTCTATTGGGGGGTGAAGACAAGACAGACACTTCCTCCACTCCAACCCCCCAGATTCTGGAAGAAAATTTCAAGTAGCCCTCAATCATTGGAAGCCACAAGGGAAAGAGATAGATCTTAAGCCAGCCATTTAACTTAACTACTCAGCCTCGGTTTCCTCATCTGTTAAATAGGGCTGATAATAGTATCTACCTCCCAGGATCTTTCTGAAGATCAAATGAGTTAGTAAATGTAAAATGCTTTCAAATCTTAAAGTGTTATAGAAATATCATCTTCATCATCATCATCATCATCACCTAGTATAAACTTCTAAATCTTCATGCTTGGAATTAGGCTCATACTCAAGCTTCCATATTATCATATGGGTTGAAGGCAAGTAGAGAATATCTGTATAAGCAAGGTGATTCAGGCCAGTTCCAATGGACTTGTGATGGAGACAGCCATCTGCACCCAGAGAGAGGACTGTGGGAAACATATATTCTTGTTATTGTTGTTGTTTGCTTGCTTTTTGTTTACTTTCTCTTTTTTTTCCTTTTTGATCCGATTTTTCTTGTGCAGCAAGATAATTGTGGAAATATGTATAGAACATATGTTTAACCTATATTGGATTACTTGCTAAGGGAAGGGGTGGGGAGAAGGGAAGGAGAAAAAAATTTGGAATACAAGGTTTTGCAAAAGTGAATGTTGAGAACTATCTATGTATATGGGTTAAAAATAAAAAGCTTTATTAAAAAAAGAATATTTCTATATTCTCCAAGCCTGGGACCCATAAACCAGTTCATCCCTGTCATGTTTTATTGACTATATGTTGTCTCCCTCCCTCTTTACAATGGAAGTTCCTGTAGTCAGGGACTGTTCACTTTTGTGAACTTTTGTCTTTGCATCTCCAGGATTTGGTACAATGCCTGACACATCAATTGTTCGGATAACCACAATTCTGAAATTTCCATTTCCCCAACTGGAACCTTCTCTCCTTCAATTTCCCTTTCTGACTCACCCTTCACAGGCTATTATTTACCTTCCTTGTGCCCTCCAGGCCTTCCACCCTTCCTTTGTGATAGTACAACACAGACTTCCTGTGTCTTTTCTTCCTTACCACCACAACCTGAATGTTCTGAATGACCAATTCAACAATATACAATCAGTTCTCTTTGAATGGGTCATCTCCTTGTTCTATCACCAGGGACATCTTGCCAGCTACTGACCTGGAAAAACCTGAGGTTACTGCCATCATCTGCCCTTTTTTTGTTCCTGCTCACTGCTGGCTGAACACTCTTAGAGAAATCCTACAAAAATAAGAACGCTCCAAATTCTAATTATCTAGTTATCTAATTTCAGCTGGGCCCTCCCTGCTGTACAGCAATGCTCTCTTCCCCACCTCCATCATACTCTCCTCCCTTACTTAAATCAACAAGAATTTAAGTTCCTTCCTCTTCACAAAAGGGACTGTGTAAGGCTCTGGAGTTAGACAAGGTAAATATCAGACTCTGGGTTGTCAGTTACTAAATGTGTGAACTTGGGAAAAGCCCTTAAGACCTCCCAAGACCACAGTTTCCCTTTCTGTATTGTGGCTCTCAACCTACGATTTCATGATGCTATGGACACGGATTCTTCCAACATCAAGAAACCATGGACTTGGTCTTTGAGAGGAGGTGAAAGTTTCCCTGGAAAGATTATGTATGGATTATATTTGACTCTGGAAGGATATTCGCCAGTTCTAGAGACACCTACTAAGCTGCCACCAAGAAAAGGCTAGGGCTGGATGCTGGCACTTTGACTCTAAACGAGTCCCAGCCCCGGAAGCCTAAACTGTGCCTACCTGCTGAGTCACTATCCAAGCAATGATAAAAAAAAAAAAAACACTCATTTCCCTTGTTCACTGTACAACTTGGAGCCACAGAAATTAATGACATCACCTGCAAAATCACTCCCTCTGTTTTGCATCGCAAAGGTCAGTGTTCCATCGGAGGAATGGCTCCAGTGCTCCAAACGTAAGGCTTGGCACATAAATATTTATCACCCCATAGACAGGGAGCCATTGTGCCCTGTTTGTTTACACGATCAGGCAGTTACCTGGGGCGAGGAGGCCACTGTCTGCTTCCTGTCCCAGTTTCTCTTGCTCAAGACCTTGGAGGAGAGTTGTTGATATGACAGAGTGTTCTGTCCCAGTCCTCTTTTTCTGAGAATCAAAACACAGGGATGCTGGGCAAACAGCCCCTGGGCACACTGTTGGCAAAGTAGCTGATTGGGGGAGAGTGGAGATTTCCAGGTGTTGCCTGGAAAGATTAAACACCGATTGTGGGAAGAAAAAAATAACCAACTGATGGCAGAAATGAATGATTGATAAAAGCACAAAGCCCATTTTTCCCCCCAAGCTGAAAAGTTGGCCCTTGCTTTAGCTGGCATTTCAAGTCTCTTGTTTTCTGATTGTTGAATGTTTGATTAGTTTGAGAAAGTGCAAATGAAGAAATGGGTTAGAATTTTTGCAATTAGGATTTACACGAACTTGCTCTTAAGAATGACTGCATTGCAATTTGTATGGAAAAGATCTTTGTGGGCTTAGCACAATTTCATTGAGAGTCAAGGGTGGGATAGAGAAACCATGGAAAGTAACATAGTCTTAGACTAAATCAAAATCATAGACTTAGACCTGGAGGAAACCATTGATTCAAAGTTACCATTTCACAGATGAGGAAACTGAGGCTCAAAGGAGCTAAGTGACTTACTCATGTTTGTAGAGGTCATAGATGACAACAGCTGAATTTGAACCAGGTTCTCTGCCTACAGGGATAAGGTGAGAGGTCTGTCATGCTCTTCCTTGATCAGCACAACCATTTAGGAAGGATATTTAGGAAACCACTAAGGTTCCTGTCTGCTTTAAACCTATGATCCTGTGAACCAAGATGGGGAAGGGCTTGGAATCCATCACATGTGCACATTGGCTAAATGAGGTGTTTATTCTAGAAAATAGAAGATTTGGGAAATGAGAGAGATGTGTGGCTGCCTTCAAGCATCAAGGGCTGTTATGTGAACAAGGGATTAGATTTTCTCTCCTCCTCTTTATCCTTCTCTTTCTCTTTTTCCTGCTTCTTTCTCTTCCCCTCCTTCTCTTCTTCCTCTCCTTTCTCCTCCACTTCCTCTTCCTCCTTCCCCTCCTTTTCCTCCTTTCCCTCCTCCTCCTTTTCCTTCTCTTCTTCCTTCCCCTCGTCTTCTTCCTGCTCCCCCTCTTCCTTTTCCTCCTCTTCTTTTTCCTTCTCTTCCTCTTTCTTCTTCTTTCTCTGCCTCTTTTTCTCTTTCTCCTTTTCTCGTCTCCCATGACCTCAGAAAACAGAACTAGGAATTATAGGTGGAAGTTGCATAAAGGTAAAGTAGGACAAAAAGAATCTAATAACTAGAAGTGTAATGATTTGCTTTCAGAAAAAGACTAAAGATTTCTTCTTCCTGAAGAACTTGAAGCAAAAACTAGATGCCCCTAGCTTGATGTATCATATGGGTCAGGAATGGTTCTTGCTCTGATATAAATTGGTCATCCTGACTCTCAAATCAATTTCTTCAGGGAAGAGGTACTGAAGGAGAGGGGAAAAAATACAAAATGATGAATCTGCAAAACAAACAAACAACAACAACAACAACAACAACAACAAAAAACAAAAAACAAAAAACAACTTGATAACAGGAAAAACTTTCTAACTCCAAAGTGGGATAGGTTGCCTTGGAAGGTGGTAGCTGTTATTACATTGGACTTGGAAGTAGGAAGGAAAGAGTTTTTAACAAGCACCTACTATGTTCCAGACATCTTTTAAGCCATTTATAAATGTCTTATTTACTCCTCACAACAACCCTGGATAGTAGGTGCTATAATTATAATTATATCGACTTTATAGATGAGAAAATGTGGTTTACACGATTTGACCAGCATGTGTCTGAGACTAGATTTTAATTCATTTTCCTGACTCCAGACCTTGCACTTTGTCCACGGCCTCAAGTAAAAGTTAAATGACTGTTTGTTGGTCATAATTATAGTAGGAGGATTTTTTTTTGCATTACCTTAGATTTCCTTTTCTATGTATATGTTTTCTTCCCACTCTCCCCAAAATAGAAATTTCTTGAAAGTAGCTCTGATTCACTTTTTTATTTGTGACACTACTTAGCACAGTGTCTGGGACATAGTAGGGACTTAATAAATGCAGGTTGACATGAAGGGTACTCTGGGAAACACTCTTTATTCTCAACATCTTCCTATCAAATTTCTATTATTCATTACAAAGAGAAGGTGATTCTGAGAATGGCTTTTTGCTGTGGAATTAAATCTGGAGAATTATCTATTTTATAATTGATCTTCAGGCTGAGAAAATTTCCAGAAATTTTACTACAAAAATAACAACCCAGAGATTTTATTAAAAAGATAATAAACCAACCCAATAACTCCATCACTCAAGAACAAAAAATAAATGAAAAATAATGCTGTCAGAAGAATGTCACCCCTGGAGTTTGTCTATACTTTTTTTTCTTAATCTGGACCTTTAACTCATTGATTTTGGGAAACTTCTATGAAGAAATTCACTTTAACAGTAAATATTGGCTCTTCATTTACCACTTATAATCTTAGAAAATTTATCAGAGCATTGAGAAATTAAGAGATTAAATAACTTGTCCAGAATTGCAAAGACCGTCAATTTCTGAGGAAGAATTTAAACCCAGAATTCAATCTAAGATATCTCTCATTCTACACATCATGCCGGCTTTCTATTAAAAGCCAAGGGATGAGATGTAGTGATTGCTAACAAGTGTCCTTTTTTCCCACATATATAATATCTTAGAGTCATACAATCCAAAGAGTGTCCTGGAAGTAAGATGGACATTGGATCGCCTAGGTATCTGAAAGGAAATATTGGCTTGGGGGAGAAGCCCACACACTGGCCAAGGTGCTGAAGGCTGGTCAGACATACTCATGGCTAAGTAACCTTCACCCTTTGGAATCAGCCAGAGATTTGTAGTCCTAGATCACACTATAACCTTATAATCAAGTATTGGGCTAAGGATACTTATGTTATAATGTTGACAGGGATATCATCAAATCAAATTTACATTTGTTATAAAATTCCAAAGTGGTTCATTATCTCTGATATGAAAACAATTGTTTCTTTTTATTCTCCTACTTCTTCTTTAAAGGATCTGTGATTTTATCTGAGGGAATACAAGCAACACCAACAAATATCTGTATTTAATTTATACTTTAACATGTTTACCATGTATTGGTCAACCTACCATCATGGGGAGGGAAAAAAGCGGAACAAAAGGTTTGGCAATTGTCAATGCTGTAAAATTACCCATGCATATAACTTGTCAATAAAAAGCTACTTAAAAAAATAAAAACAAATATCATACATCCTCCATTCCTCAGTAGACAGCTTTAATAAGTGACTATCTCTCCCTTCAACCTCATCTCTTCAGATTAAATTCCCTCAATTTGCTAGGATTGCCCTTGGATATTAATCAAAAAACATTAGACATTAACTATGTGTCAGACACTGTGCTAAGTAGGCTAAGACTGACTGCCATCAAGGAGTTCTCATTTTAATGGGTGGAAAAGAGATGCAAATAGCTATGGGTTGTTCAGTCCTGTCTGATTCTTCATGACCCCATGGGGGTTTTCTTGGCAAGGATACTGGAGTGATTTGCCATTTCCTTCTCCAGCTCATTTTATAAATGAGAAAACTAAGGCAAATAGAATTAAGGGACTTAGCTAGGATCACACAGTTAGTAAGTGTCTGTAGCCATATTTGAATTGAACTCAGGAAGATGAGTCTTTATGATTCTATGTAGGGCTCTCTATTCACTGTGCTCCCTTGCTGCAAATGACTATGTACATACAAGATATGTGAGGCCCAATTATAGTAGATAATTTCCTCAATCTTCCTCATACCTCTTATATCCATTTTGTTGCTAAATTTAGAGTCTACATCCACAATACATCTTTCATCCAACTGACTACTCACAGAGCCACCATCTTAATTCAGAATTTCACACCCACTAGCCTGGGTCATTCCAATGGCCTTTTAATTGGTCTCCCAACTTTTTCATTTCCCATTCCGTTCCAGTCTCCAAATGGATACCAAATCACTTTGGTGATTCCTTAAGCATAAATCTGAACATGTTGCTCCTGTACCCAATATATCCTTGTTGCTTCTAGGATAAATTCCTCTGTTTAGAATTTAAAGTCCTTCATAAGTTGGCGCCAACCTACCTTTCCAGTCTCTCTATATACGTCAATCCTCTTCTCAAACTCTACAATTCAGCCAAGTTGGCTTGGGTGCTGTTCCTCATACACAACACTCCATCTCTCATCTGTCTGCCTTTGTACTGGGCCTCTCCCATGTCTGGAATGCTCTTCTTCCACACCTCTACCTCTTAGAATCTCTTTCCCCCTTTAAGATGCAACTCGAGTATTACTTTCAACTTAGGATCTTTCTCTTTTTTAATAGCATTTTATTTTTTCCCCAGTTCCAAGTCAAAAAAATTTTAGCATTCCTTTTTTAACAAGAATTTCTCCCTCCCTTCAATCCCTCCCTTCTTCTAAAGATGGCAAGCATTTTGATAAGATTTATACGTGTCTTATCATGTAAAATATATTTCTGAATTAGTCACCATTGTAAAATAAGAAACAGATCTAAAATGGAAAAAAATCACAAGAAAGAATAAAGTAAGTGAAAAAAATTGCTTCGATCTGCATTCACAGTCCATCAATTCTTTATCTGGTTGTGAATAGCACTTTTTTTTATGAGATTTTGTCCTTGTCTTGGATCATGGTGTTGCTGAGAAGAGCTAAGTCAATCATAATTGATCATCACTCAGTGTTGCTGATACTGTACACAATGTTTTCCTGGTTCTCCTCATTTCATATTGCATCTGTTCATACAAGTATTTCCAAGTTTTTTCTGAAATCTGCCTTTTAATTTTTTATTGCATAATAATATTCCATTACATTCATATACTGCAGCTTATCTAGCCATTCCCTAATTGATGGATTTCCTCTCAATTTCCAATATTTTGCCACCATAGAAAAGATAATGACAAATGTTGGAAGGGATGTGAGAAAACTGGGACACTGATACATTGTTGGTGGAATTGTGAATAAATCCAACCATTCTGGAGAGCAGTTTAGAACTATGCTCAAAAAGTTATCAAACTGTGCATACCCTTTGACCCAGCAGTGTTTTTACTGGCCCTATATCCCAAAGAGATTTTAAAGGAGGGAAAGGGACCCACATGTGCAAAAATGCTTGTGGCAGCCCTTTATTAGTGTAAGAAAGTGGAAACTGAGTGGATGCCCATCAATTGGAGATTGGCTAAATAAATTGTGGTATATGAATGTTATGGAATATTATTGTTCTGTAAGAAACGACCAGCAGGAAGATTTCAGAAAGATCCTGGTGAGACTTACATGAACTGATGCTGAGTGAAATGAGCAGAACCAGAAGATCATTATATATGGCAACAACAAAATTATATGATGATCAATTCTGATGGACGTGGCTCTTTCCAACAATGAGATGATTCAAACTAGTTCCAATTGTTTAGTAATGAAGAGAGTCAGCTACACCCAGAGAGAGGACGATGGGAACTGAGTGTGGACCACAACATAGCATTTTTATTCTTTCTGTTTTTGTTTGCTTGTATTTATGTTTTCCTTCTCAGGTTTTTTTCTTTCCTTCTAGATCTGATTTTTCTTGTGCAACAAGATAACTGTATAAATATGTATACATATATTGTATTTAAGATATAGTTTAATATATTTAACATGGATGGGACTACCTGCCATCTAGGGGAGGGAGTAGGGGAAGAAGGGGAAAAATTGGAACAGAAGTTTTTGCAAGAGTCAATGTTGAAAAATTACCCATGGATATGTTTTATAAATAAAAAGCTATAATAAAAAACTAAAAAATTATATTTTGCCACCATGAAAAGGGCTGCTAGAAATAGATTTGCACATATAGATTCAGGACGTTTCTTAATCCTCCCAAATAGCCTTCCAAAGTAACTCTGTATTTATTTTTTAATGGTGTTTATATCAGATAATTCATTAGATTTGCAATATAAAATACAGAAATGATGATGAAGTCATATTTAAATTCTTTCTGTCTGTCTTCCTAATATTTGTATCTTTGATTTCCCCTAATCTAATAGTAGCAATGGACCAAGTACTGGAACATCCATATGTAAAGGACCTCAGACAGTGTCTCCCCTCTGTGGAGGAAGCTGGGCAGTCTACTACCAGGAGAGCTGATCAGGGATATCTTAGAAAGAATTTGAGCATAATTAGATATTTGTGTAACTAGTATCCTCTGATGACCATGTAGCATACAGATAGCTACTTTGATTGGTTTTGGTATTTATTTTATAAATGTTTTATTTATGTAAATTATATTTCTTCTGGTAGAACAGAATCCCTCTTGAGGGTGATTTTTGTCTCTGTCTCTCCAAGCTTAATATGATGTTTGCCACATAGTAGGGTGGTAGCATGGAGTTTATTGACATGGTGGGTGACATGGTTATACTTGAATGTCTAAAACACAACTTAGAATCTTCACCTCTCCCCCCAAAAAGTTCCCCTTTTCCAAACTTCCCTGTTACTGTCAAGCATACCACCATCTTCCAAATCACCCTTTCTTGCCATCCTCTATTCTTCCCTCTCACTTATCCTACATATCTGTGAGCAAATTTTCTCCCCCTTACATTCATTTTGTGTCTGTCCTCTTCTCTCTACTCAGATGTCATCATGATGTTATCACAGCTGGTGGCTCAGAGGATAGAGAACAGGGTTTGGAGTCAAGAAGACCCTGAATTCAGATTCAGCCTCAGACATTTACTCGCACTATGATCCAGAGTAAGCCACTTAACTGCTGTCTGCCTCAGTTTTCTCACATAAAAATGAACTGGAGAAGGAAAGAATAAACCATTTTGCCAAAGAAACCTCAAACAGGGTAACAAAGAGTCAGACAGGACTGAACAACAATAACAATTTTGGGGAAAGGGTGCTAGTAACTGGAGAGATTAGAGGAGGCCTCATTCGTTGGGCGGATGGGAGCTGAAATTTGAAGGAAACTAGGAAGATTTTTAAAAAATCTGTTTCCCTTCTTCCTTTTGTTCCCCTCTCCTCCCTCAGCCCCCCAGTGCTGGCCTTGGTGCTGGATTGGCTGACCACAAAACTCTTGACCTTCTGATGTCTTGCTCTTTTGACTTCTCAAAGCTTACTATATCATAATAATCTCTGGTCTCTTTCATCCATATGCATAAAAGGATGAACAGACCAGAGACATGTTCTCAGCTCTCAGCTCCTGTCAGGTCCAGGTGACCTGGAGAGAAGATCAATGTCCCTATCCACAAGAGGATCTTAGCAGCTCATTCTCCAAAGTCAAGTCTGGTTCCATAATCAGCCAATCAATGAAACTCTTCTTTGTTTAACTAACAGACCAGACCCAATTATCGAATGGCTGTCCATGCTTTAAATTTCTACAAGGCACTTAAATTATAGTCAGAGCTCACTGGAAGCATACTCCCCAGCTTCTTCCATATGGGGATGTACATTAGCCAAGTGCATTGATGCCGGCTTCCCAAATCTCACCCCCTTACAATTGACAAATAAAAGATATAAACACCAATAATCAATAAATGTGTTAAGTACCTACTATGTGCCAGGCACAATGAGAAATATTGGGAATACAAATGCCAAAAAATAAAGACAATTTCTGCCCTCAAAGATCTTGCAAACTAATATTAAAACCAATGTTTACTTGGCCAAAAATCAGCTAAAACTCCACAAGTCCACTGGAAGGAGTGGAAATCTGGGGTCACATCCTTACTCTCTTACTACCACAATATAATCATAGGCAAGTCACTTTGCTTCCAACTTGCTCATCTATGAAATGGGAATGTTGGACTACATGGCTTCTGAGATCCTTTCTAAGAAAGAACACTCTCCATGGGTCCCAAAAGAAAGACAATTTTGGCTCTTGGGTCTTTCCTTGCTCAATTCCTCTGTATGTCTTTTTTTCAGTGTTTTTTTTTCCACTGTAAAGCCCCTTCTGCGTTTCTCCCCTAATCTTTTCCTCTCCATTTACCTAAAACAAAACACAGTGTGACTCCCAGGAGGGTTTGCAGTAGCTTGGTTAATCAAGCAAGGCACTCCCATTATTAGAATATTTACTGCCTTCATACCATTCCATTTCTAAGCTTTCCACTCATGCTACCCCAAAGCTCATTTTCTGGAAATCAGGAAAGAAAGAAAATGAGAGACCTAACAAGAAAAGCTTTTCATTCCATTTCCCCCTTTTCAATGAGATGCAGAAGGTTTTACAATTACAATTACAATCTAAGGCTGGTGATTAATGACTTGAGGCAGATCTGTGTTGTTTCAGAATAAATGTAAAATAAATTCAAAGGCCCATGATTCATGAGAGATAATATAACAGTCTGTCTGTTTGGGTCCATGGAAATAGAGCCAGGACATGTTTATTCAGGGTCCGTGCTTGGCTTTCTTGATGCAGGATGAGACACATTGCCAATTAACCAAAGTCCTTGAAATGACCATGAAAGGGAAAAAAAAAAAAAAAAAAAAAACCTCTGAAGACTAAGACGTTATCTGAGCCTTGAAAAGATGGAAATCTCTGAGCACTAAATGTTGAACACTAAAATCTTACAGGCAAGCACACACATGCCGCCCTTCTCAGACTTTGGAGCTCAACCCTTTTTCAGAAATCCTTAGAAGAAAGGGCTGGCTTTCAAGTCTGTTCAGCTTCAGGAACATGCCTCCAGTGCCAAGTAAGTGCAGGATAGCATGGCTGTAAGCATGGCCTTGGAATCAAGGAACAGGTGGGTTTAAGTTTAGCTTATATGGCAATATATATATTTAACCTCTTGGCTCTAGGCAATTCTCTAAGACTACAAGTCACAAGCCCTAAAAGGGGAAGGAGCTTCCTCCCCACCCAGGAGTTAACAATGCTGATGGAATCACAGCTTCCATCTAAAAAATCATGCCTGGCATCTGGCACAAGAGATACCTGAAAACAAAGAAAAATTAGTTTTTATCCTCCAAGGGCTTGTATTTTAAAAGAACACTGACATATCATCACCAATAAAATGGGCAGCTAGATGGCGCTGCAG
This sequence comes from Antechinus flavipes, assembly GCF_016432865.1. Classification (NCBI taxonomy): domain Eukaryota; kingdom Metazoa; phylum Chordata; class Mammalia; order Dasyuromorphia; family Dasyuridae; genus Antechinus; species Antechinus flavipes. The sequence continues at coordinate 598,229,701 of NC_067400.1, forward strand.
TGGATAAAGTGCTGGACTTGGATGGAGTCAAGAAGATATCTCCTTGAGTTCAAATCCAGCTTCAGATACTTACTATGTGGGTGGTCCCCTGCAAGTCTCTTAACAATCTTTGCCTCAGTTTTCTTATCCATTAAAGGAGTTGGAGAAGGAAATGTCAGCCCACTACAGTGTCTTTGCCAAGAAAATGCCAAATGGGATCATAAAAAGTTGAGCATGATTGAACAACAAAACCAATGAATTAATGACATGATTTTTATCAGTTTTTATATTGAAATATTTTTTCAAAATGTATGAATACTTGAATAGATATACATATATATGTGTGTATAGATAGATAGATAGATAGATAGATAGATAGATAGATATGGACATAGATATAGATATATCTTCAGGGATTGTGACTCAACCATCTCTCTCAGTCCTGAGATTCTTCTCTTTCACAGAGTGGTCCACCCAAAAACTTGATTGTCTTCCTTTAGTTCTTCTGACATTGCAAATATAACATTCTATTACAGTAATTAGCATGTTTAAAGTCTAGAGAAGAATATTATGGCCCTTAAGGCCCACATAATGATCTCCTCTTCAAGTAGGTAACTTTAGAGAGTTGATTTCAGACAAAAAGTCTTCAGTCCAGTCACAATCACTTTGAGCCTCCAGTTTGGAAAATTCCCAACATTTGGTAGAAGTTGGGCTCTTTGCCTACAATTATAACAGTCTCTAGTAAACGCCTAGCCTCTTTGTGGTTGAGGCAAAAATCAATTTACTGGAAATATTTGGGTAAAGAAAAGGCTGATTATACTACAGTGCTTGTGGTTAGACAGACCAGGAGAGGAAGATGGGGAAAGAGACAAACTTTTCTCAGACTTTTCCCTGTCTAGATTTTTGGCTTTAAGATACCTGAGGAGATCCAATGATCATTCCCAGCCCCACTCCATCACGCATTTTCTTTCTTCATTGCAGGTCCATACTAGCTTTGCTCCTCAGAGGTGTGCTGGAAGTCCGGCTTACTCAACTCCAGGCTTCCAGAACTTCAGAATCTCTTCCAGTTACTGTGATAGTTCCTTTCTTTTATACTAATTCCTCAGGGCATGACCAATTTTTTCTCACACAATGGCTTTGATTGATTCAAGGAAATATACAGGTCTTTTCCCACACTTGGTTTCAGTTAATTGATTCATTGAAGAAGTGTGCTTATCTTAGGTCAATGCGGTAGCTTAGCAAATAGAGTGCCAAATTTGGAGTCAGGAAGACTCATCTAAGTTCCAATAATATTTCCTCACATTACACTTTTAGTAAAATTTTCTTTCTCAACTTAGAGGATGGAATAGGCGTGAAGAGAATTTGGAGCGTTCATTTCAGTATTTGATATTTCAAGGATCTGCAGTAACTACCAGGTCCCTCTACTGCCTAAGACATCCCAATGGTTTCGAGAATCCAAATACAAACTCTTTGATTGGCATCTAAAGGTCTTTACAATCAGGATCCAGCTGATCTTTCCATATTTCTTATGTATAATTCTCCTTTGAGAGCTCTTTTGAGTAGCCCACATGATATTCTATCTCCTATTTCTTAGAATTTAGGATCTCAATTTCATCCAACCTTACATACCCTAAGACAAGTAATGGCAGACAGAGCATCAGTCTTAGAAATAGGAAGACCTAAGTTGAGTGCTGTCTCAAATACTTATTATGATCTGTGTGGGCAGGTCACTTAACCACTCTGGGACTCAATTTCCTCACTTCTAAAATGAGAGAGTTGAACTTGGTCTCTAAAGTCCAGGCAGGGACTATTTCATACCTGACTTTGTACATGCATATCTTCTGACTCCAAATCCAGTGTTCTTTCCACAATAGCATGATCTGATCCCAAACAATAATGATTGGAGGCATAATCTTTATTGCATGATCAATAGGATATATCTTTGTTCAACTATTAAAAATGTTTTTGACAGGCCAGCTAGGTGGAGCAGTGGATAGAACACTAGCCCTGAAATCAGAAAGACTGAGTTCAAATCTGGCCTCAGACACTTAACACTTTGTAGATATGTGACCCTGGCAAATCACTTAACCCCAATTTGTTGTGGTTCAGTTGTGTTCAATTCTTCATGACTCGATTTGGGGTTTTCTTGGAAGAAATAGAGGGGTTTACCATTTCCTTCTCCATCTCATTTTACATATAAGGAAACTGAAGCAAATGGGGTTAAGTGACTTGCCCAGGGTCGTATAGCAAGTAATATTTAAGGCTGGATTTTAATTCAGGTCTTCCTGATTCCAGCCAGACCTGGCACTCTCTCCACTGTACTACCTATTCTCCATGCTAAAAATGTTACTGCGTGTTTTTAAGATAATTTTATTTATTTTTAAAGTTTTATTGAATTGGGTTTTTTAAAATACTGTTTTTTAATTTGTTTTTTTAAATACTGCCATCTTTTCCCAATGTCCCAAACATTCAATTTTCTCTCAACAGAGAATTGAGTTATGCAAAACCAAAAATTATGATGATCATGTCTGACAACACCCTGCATTTCTAGCCCTTCATTTTTCTACCAAGAGGAGAAAGGTATGTTTTATCAGCTGTTCTCCAAGAAAAATATTGGTTATTACAATTAACTAAGGTTAAAATTGTCAGGATTTTTATAGAGAACTACTGCAACCATCGTTTATAGTGTTCTCTTGTAAACACTACAATGCCTATAGTTCACTATTCTTTATTGGCACCAATTCATACAAGACTTCTTAAATTTTTCTGAATTTTTCAAATTTGTCATTTCTTAAAGGATGATATTATTTCCTATATCCATATACCTTTATTTAACCATTTCCTCAAATGAAAGACACTTAATTCTATTATTTCTTTTTTGCTACTGCAGAAACTTCTATTAGGAATATTTTGGTGTATATAGAATTTTAGTTTCTGGCTTTGAACTCTTAGGATATATGTCTAGCAGGGAGATCACTGAATTAAAAGTATATGAACACTTTAAGGAAAATTATTGCCATGTTTTATTTTTACATTACCAAAAGTTTCTAGCATATCCCTTTCTTCTTGCTATATCCATGCTCTATAATAAAGAATTTTTAAAAATATATCATCCAAGTCTGACATTATATGTAGTGTTCTAACCCATAATATCAATTTTTACAAGAAGGAAAGAACCTTCTTATCTCTTTCCTTTGGGTCCAAGCTTAATCATTATAATCTTTACACTTGGTTGTTTTGTTTTTCTTTTCATTTACATTGTTATAGACATTGTAAAAATTTGTTCCGGTGACTTCACTTTGCATAGGTTCCACAAGTCTTTTTATGCTTCACTGAATGATGGTACAATAACATTTTGTTACACTCTTTGTACCATAAATGTTCCACAATAATAGAATATCTCTTTTGTTTCCAGCTCTTTGCTACTGCAAAGAAAGTTACTAAATTTTTCCATTACCTTTTTAAAAATAGATCATGATTCTTATGAATCTATTGTTTTTAAAGAAATTGAAGTAGAAAGGATTTTCTAGGGGAAAAAACTCATAAACTTTCAGCAGAAAAGACCATGAACCACTGGTAGCTAAAATGCTCCCCCTATCACACATTGTTGGTGGAGTTGTGAACTGATCCAATCATGCTGGAGAGCAATTTGGAACTCTGCCTAAAGGGTTATCAAACTGTGCATACTCTTTGATCCGGCAGTGTTTCTACTGGGCTTATATCCCAAAGAAATTTTAATAAAGGGAAAGGGACCTGTATGTGCATGAATGTTTGTGGCAGCCCTCTTTGTAGTGGCTAGAAGCTGGAAACTGAGTGGATGCCCATCAATTGGAGAATGGCTGAGTAAATTGTGGCCTATGGATGTTATGGAATATTATTGTTTTACAAGAAACAATCAGGAGAACGATTTCAGAAAGGCCTCGAGAGACTTAGAGGAACTGATGCTGAGTGAAATGAGCAGAACCAGGAGATAATTGTACAAGAAATATCAATGTTATATGATGATCAATTCTGATGGACGTGGCTCTTGCCAACAATGAGATCTATGCCAGTTCCAATTATCTTGTGATGGAGAGAGCCATCTGCATCCAGAGAAAGAACTGTAGGAACTGAGTGTGGACCACAACATAGCATTTTCACTCTTTTTGTTGTTGATTGTTTGCATTTTGTTTTCTTTCTCATTTTTTTTTTCCCTTTTTGATCCGATTTTTCTTGTGCAGGGTAATTGTGGAAATATGTATACATATCTAAAAAGGCCAAAATATAGCTTCTACTATAAAAAATGTATTCCCTATTGAACTTTTTTTATCCCTAGGTAGGCTAGTAAATAAAGCTATTTTAAAAGTCCCTACCCCCAAGTATTGTAGTCAGAGGAGCTGGATTCAAATTCTGAGTATGCCCTGTGCTACTGAATGTAAGTCATTAATGCTTTCTGCATCTCAATTCCTTAACTATAAAATTACCGGAATAGATGTTCCTTTAGTTTCCTTTCGGAGTTAATATTCCACCAGCCAGATGGCACAATAGATAGAACTGCAGTCTTGGAGTTACAAAGATCTGAGTTCAAATCATTCCTCAGATACTATGATGCTGAGCAAGTTTTCATCTATAAAATGGGAAAAATAAAGCCTGGGGCAGCTAGGGGGCATAGTGGATAGAGTGCTGGCCCTAAAGTTAGGAGGATCTGAGTTCAAATCTGGCCTCAGACACTTACTATTTCCTAGCTGTGTGACCCTGGGCATTCAACCCAAATTGCCTCAGCAATTAAAATAATAATAATAATAATACCTATCAACCCCTGGGCTGTTGTAAGGATAGAATGAGATAATATTTGCAAAGTGCTTTGCAGACTTAAAATGCTACATAAATGCTAGCAATTATTATTGTTTTTGACATATCTTTTTTAATAATAGGTTTTTATTTTCAAAATACATGCAAAGATAGTTTTCAACATTTACCCTTGAAAAAACTTATGTTCCAAATTTTTCTCCCTTCCTCCTCATCCTCCCCTAGACAGCAAGTAATCCAATATATGTTAAACTTGTTCAATTCTCCTACACATATCTCCATATTTATCTTGCTGTACAAGAAAAATCAGATCAAAAAGGGAAAACATGAGAAAAGAAACAAAAAGCAAGCAAACAACGACAAAAAAAGGTGAAAATACTATGTTGCGATGCATATTCAGCCCCCACAGCTCTCTCTCTGGATGCTGATGGCTCTTTACATGCCAAGTCTATTGGAACTGCCTTGAATCACTTCAGTGTGAAAAGAGCCATGTGCATCGGAATTGATCATTATATAATCTTGTTATTGCTGATTCTCTTGGTTTTGCTCATTTCACTCAGCATCAGTTCACCTAAGTCTCCCCAGGCTTCTCTGAAATCATCCTGCTGATCATTTCTTATAGAACAATAATATTCCATAATATTCATATACCATAACTTATTCAGCTATTCTTCAATTGGTGGGCATTCACTCAGTTCTTTGACATATCTTTTAGCTTTAATGCTATGACATAGATATCAAAGAAATTTCTGAGATCATCCAATTCAATATTCTCATTTTACAGATGGAAAACTGAGGCCCACAGAGATTAGAAGACCTAATCTCTGAAGCTAATAAGTGTATGAAGGAGATTTGAACCCAGAACTTCTAGTATTCTCTCCACTATACTACTTCTGGATTTGTTCTCCACAGCTTCCTTTGTCACTAGGATTAAAATATTTAAGGCATAGAGTCATAGGTTTAGATCAGGAAGAAACCCAGAAGCATTTTGTCTAATTCCTTCATTTCATAAATGAGGAAACTGAGGTCCAAAGAAATGAAGTCTGTTGCCAAAATTCACATGTAGTAAATGACTTCAAATGAAGCATTTTTGTACTATGTTCCTGACTTCACCATTTTTAGGGAAATTCTTCCATCTGGAGGTAAAGGAGCTAAGTTCTGGTTCTAGCTCTATGGCCTTGAGCAAATCACCTGATCCACTGTCTCAGTTTCCCTATCTGAAAAGTGGTGGGGTGGAGGTGGGCATTGGATGGGATCATCACTGTGATCTCTTTCAGTTTGGGTTCTAGGATGTAGGATTCTGACTTTAAGATCTCTCCCAGAGCTAGATCTATCATGGCTCAAGGAACTATCTCTTTAATCAACATTTTATAAGTTACAATGGATTCTAGGATATCCTCCATCCTTAATAATAATAATAACAGCTAACATTATTCTGCACTTATTATGAGACAGACTCTGTGCTAAGCACTTTATAATTATTTTTTCATGCTCATAACAATTTGGGAAGTAGATACTATTATTTTCTCTATTTTATAAATGAGGAAATGGAGGCAGACAGAAGTGAAATACCTTGCCACACACAGTGTGGATGAGTTTGAACTTGGTCAGGCTTGACACTCTATCCAGTGGAGCATATAACCATCTCTAAAATTAGAAGAAGGAAAAAGCAGGGGGCCATGTCTTTCTGCTTCTTTTTTGCAGAAGTTTGCCCAGGGATCAAGCTGTGGTTCTCCCCTTTTAAATCCTTTATTTGGAGTCAATGGATTTCCAGCCAGGTTTGAGAGAAAAACAAGATGACAGTCTCAATGGATCAGACAGCAGGAAAACCTGAATTTACCCTGCCAGATTTGCCACTGTTCAGACTCAGCACAGGAAGTTTCAACTTCATGGGCCAGAGTTAAAAAAGAAACTCGGGTTATAAATAATCATGGGAGTTTCTCCCAGGCACAAGGCAGTCAAGAGGGAGCGTGCAAATGGACAAGTGTGCACTTGAAAACATCTAAAGGCACCAAAATAAAATTGATAAGGGCCTGGAGAAGTCTGGCTCATGGAAAAGGAATGGAAACTAGAGCTACAGGACAGAGCCCCGCTGGGGCCCTGATGTATCCACTTCCTGTGCTTGGGAATGGATTTCCACAAATTCATAGGCAGCCTGCAGAGCTGCATGGCTTGCCACTGCTCCATTGAACAGCAGAGGTGAGAGGAGCTGGGTGGGACTTCTGGTCTATATCAGCACCAGGAGACTTCAGGCAGTTCAGGTGAGCATAGCCAGCAGCCTGGTCTCAGCAGCTGCTGTCAGTCTTGGGCTCAAGCCCTCATGCTTCCTTATGGTATCCAACTTAAAAGGGAAATTTCTATACAGTATTATTATTATTTCTATACAGTATTATTATTGCTGCTAATTCTGTCGATCATATGGTAGAGCCTCTTCTTGCTGTGTTTTATTGGATTTTGGGTGATTTCTTCCCTTTCTCTAGGAGTTGGCTGACCATCTTCCTCTCTATTTCAACTCTGGCCTCCATCCCAGGGGCTTCTGAGTTCCTCAGATTCCTCAGTTTCCAAGTTCCATAATTTTTACATCATTTTAATTACCCACAAAGATGAAAAAGAGCATTTTTTAAACAATTAAGAAATTTAATGTTTCTACTTTTTCTAAAAATTTTTATTAACACTTTTAAATTTTTCCTAATATACTTTATTTTATTCCCCCCCACATATATACTTTATTTTAAAACTTTTTTACATGTATATTAACTTTTTAGATACACTTTTTTATGATTCATGTTGGGAGAGAAAAATCAGGACAAAAGGGATGCTTCTACTTTTAGAAGCTGTTCAAATCTTTTTCTGATCTGTCTCCAATTTTGTTGTTGTTCAATCATATCTGTATGACTCTTTGTGACCCTATTTGCTGTTTTCTTAGAGTGGTTTGTCATTTCCTTCTTCAGCTCATTTTACAGATGAGAAAACTGAGGGAAATAGGATAAAATGACTTGCCTAGTGTCACACAGCTAGTCAATATCTGAGGCTGATTTTGAACTCAGATTCTCCTGGTACTCTATCCATTACACCTAGCTGTCCTTCTGTCTCCAATAGTTATTTCTTAATACTCATTCTCTTTGACACTGTTAATTATCTCTTCCCCCAAGTATCCTATTCAATCAATTGATGAATCTAGAAACATTTACTGGACACCCACATGTGCCAGACACTATATTAAGTACTGGGATTATAAGTAAAAAGAATTTAGTGGTCCCTAAGTTCAAAGAATTTGTATTCTCTCTCCCAGCTATCTTTCTTGACTCTGTTCTCCCCTATTTCTCCTGACTATTATAATCAATATTATTATTTTTTAAAATCCTAATTTATAATTTACCAAAAAAAAACCCTAATTTGTTCATGGGTTACATTAAGGAAACTAAAGTTAGTTATTCTCAATATATTTTAGACATGATTTTGTCATTCACTATGATGGTGGAGTCTTATGTAATACACCTTACTTCTTGATCCATGGAAATATAAGATAATTTCTCCCAAAAAAAAAAAAAAAAAAAACAACCCAGTCCATTCTATTCCTTCCTCTTTGATTCAGCATCCAGTTCATCATCCATCTTCAGTTCTTGTGCAAGGTACATTAATTGATGGATCAGTCTAGGAGGGTGCTGGTCCAAGCCTACGTCATAATTAGTCCAGAGCACAGCTGTAACCCATTTTTCTTTTGGGCAAGAGAAATCAGACTCCACTCCAAAGGGAGGGGTAGAGCACCACGTTATGTGCCTGCCCGCATTTCTTTCCTAAGGCATGTCAGATTCAAACAGATTTGTTCAGTCCTGTTCTCGCGGATGACGCAACATGACTAGAAAGGAAGTGGGGAATTGACTTACAACTCCAGGCTAAAGAATGTCACGTCTCTGAAGCGTTCTTCATATTCCCAGAAATATGTCATGACTGGAGAGGAGGAATGACTCAGATTCTCAAGGCTTTGAACACATCGAGCCTTAAGAAAGAGGCATTCTAACTAGGACAAAGTACTAGAAAGTCTGCTGGATTTCCAGTGAAGATGCCCTGATAGTATCTCTCCATAAATGCATTGCTGGAGCATTTGTCAGCTCGGGATGAGCCAAGAACACATCTGAGCTTGATTTTCCTGGGATTGGTGACCGGAGCAAAAGCACAACAGGCTGATGGAACAGCCCAGGAACATTCCGAACCATGTGGATTAAATAAATGTACAGGGAGTAGTAGAACCTCGTGTCTTCTCCAGGGTAAATAACCCCAGTGCTTCCAGCTGCTCTTTACATGGCATGGACTCCAGTCCCTTCATTACCCTGGCTGCCCTGCTCTAAATGCTTTCCAGCTGGCCAGTATTCTTCCTAGACTGAACATAATATTCCAGATGTTATCTGACCAAGACAGTATAGAGGCTCTATCACCTCCCAGACCTGGATGCCATACCTCCCTTCATGGAGCCCAAGAACAAATTAGAGTTAAAAAAAATCAACTTCCACTACCATTTATATAGGACTTTAAGATTTGTAAAACATCTTGCATAGGATTTCCACAATAATCCTGGGAGATGAGAGTTATTTTATCCTCATTTTACAAGCCCACAAGGTTGAAGTGACTTGCCCAGAATAGCTAAAGGAGGATTTCTTTATGTAGTAGACACCCTGCTAGACAGAAGGCATGCTAAGATAAAAATGAAACAGTACTTGATCTCAAGGGGCTTACATTCTGGAGAGAGAAGTAAGTGCACATATAAGGAAGTAGGAGATAAGAAACAGGACTTAGGGTTTCATTGGTATAGGTAACTCTCAGATGAGAAAATTCCCTCTCCCAGTGCAGGTTGGAATCTCTTCTGCAACCTTTACTCATAGAGAGTTAGTGGCCAAAAATGGGGGAGAGACAGACAGACAGACAGACACAGACATAGAGACAGAGACACAGAGGCATGTGAGAGAGAGAGAGAGACAGAGAGACAGAGAGACAGAGAGAGAGAAGAGAAGAGAAGAGAAGAGAAGAGAAGAGAAGAGAAGAGAAGAAAGAGAAGAGAAGAGAAGAGAAGAGAAGAAGAAGAAGAAGAGGGAGGGAGGGAGGAAGAGAAAGGGGGAAAGGAAGGAAAAAGAGAAGGAAGGAGGAAAGGACAGAGAGGGAGGAAGAGGGAGAGAAATTTTTTATATATTATGTATATATATGTGTGTGTGGATATATATATATGTACATATATATAAAGAGATTATTAGACTATATAAAATTTTATATAGAAAGATATATTTGCATTTATAAATTATATAATCAATTACTCAAAAAACATTTATTAAATGCCTACTATATGCTAGGCACTATAATAAGGGCTGGGGATACATATTTGGAAAAAGGCATATAGATATAAATATATGGATGTATATATTATATATGTACTTGTGTATAAATAAATATATATCATATATCATTATGTCTTATATATCACATATGTGTATGTATTATATAGAATATGAACATATAATACACATTCTCTAATTCTTTGCCTTGAATTTAAGCTTTGATATCAATTCCATCTTTTTGCTTTGATTTCTTCAAGGAGGTACAATTCCATTCAGGAAACAACAATTAGACATCTACTCTGTAGCAAAAAAGTGCTATACTTAGCCCTCTAATATTTGCTCATTGTGTGACCTTTGGTTACTTAATCTTTCCAGGTCTCTGTAAAATGAAGAACAAATCAATGACCTTTAAAATGATGAACAGTTCTAGAATCTTTGACCTTATGAAATCCCTTTGTCACCCTCAGTCACTCAATTGATGGAAAGTGCAGGGAATACAAGATGGTGCTGGGATTTTATTTGTTGATCAATGAGAAAAGCCAACTTGCCTCAGTAAAGGATAAGGCATTCAATCCATTTGTTAAGTTTGCACAAGATGCCTTGACAGATGGAACCATTTTAGTGGGATGTAGAACAGGGAGAAGTATGCTCCCAAAGGTCTTGGCCACTCTCATGGAGGATGTAAAGCCCAAGAAGTGAAAAGGGAAAAAGGATTCCCTATTCTTCATCATATCCCCCTAGATAAGAGTTTTTGTGTTATATGTGAATTTTTGGGCATTCAATCTGGTAAAGCCTGTGAACTCTTCTTGAAATCATGTTTTTAAATGTATAGAATTAGATATAATAGCTTACAAAGGAACTCAGGTGTCCCTGACTCCAAATCCAGCACTAGTTGCTAGTTGCTTGGGGTTTATTTGGGGTTGATTGAATTAAATGACAGAATCTCAGAGTTAGAAGCAATTTTATCAGCCATCTAATTCAAATCACCCCTGAAAAGGAATTCTCTGTACAAAGCAAGAGACATACAGGATGAGTCTTCCTCCAGCTTCTGAGGGGCCTGAAGTTGAAGTGCCCATTTCCTCCCAAAGTGGCTTTTTCCATTTATGGACAATTCCAATTGTCGGGAATTTTTCTTTCCATCAAGCCAACTTTGCAACAGTTTACACAAGATCTTGAAACCTATGAAGCATCCCTCTAGAGATCCACGATGTCCCAAAAGAGTTCAGCCTGTTCAGCTAAGCAAGAAAAACTACCTGAATGAAAAATGACCATTGTCCAGACAATAATATAGAGATATTTACTACCTGAGTGACTTAGTCAATCAGCAGATATTTACTACAGTATTTCTAATGCCAGTCAAAGACAGTCCCTGTCCTTAAGGAGGTTACAATCCAATAGAGAGACAATATCCAAACAACTATATCATATCAATAATATTCTATAGAGAAAAATAATCAACAGAGAGAAGACGCTAGAATTAAGGAGGATCAGGATCAGTTTCTTTAAAAAGCAAAAATTTAGCTGGGACTTGAAGGAAATCAATAAAGTTAAGAGACGAGTAGGGAGAGAGTTGAATTATAGGGGATAACTAGTAAAAAATGTCCATAGTTGGGATATGAAGTAGAAATCAGTATGACTGAACTGCACATTAAATGGAGGTGGAAAGGGGATAAGAAATAAGAAGATTGGAAAGGCAGGATGGGGTCAAATCATGAAGGGCTTTAAAGACAAATAGAGGATATTATATTTGATCCTGGAAGCTTGAGGAATCACTGTTATTTATTGAATAGGAGGAGGTGATACGGTCAGACCTACACTTTAGGAAGATCAGTTTGCCAGATGAGTGGAAGATGGATTGGAGTAGGAAGAGATTTAAGGCAGGGAGACTAAGTAGCAGGTTATTGCAATAGTCCAGAATTCAGGTGATGAAAGACTGGACTAGAATGATAGCAGTGTCTGAGGAGAGGAGGGTGTGTATATGAGAGTTGTTGTGAAAAATAGAAATGACAAGACTGCTTGGTATGGTGGGGTGAGAGACTGAGAAGCTGAGACATCAGGTTCCTCATCTTCAAAATGAGGGAGTTGGATTCACTGACCTTGATGATTATCATATACTAGGACTTCTTAAGCTTTTTCTAGTTATGACTCCATTTTTATGTGACCCCAAGTATATAGGTATACAAATCAAACACTGATTATAAATCACAATTTCACAATCCCCCCATTTAAAGACCCCATGTGGGGTCACAACCCACAGTTTAAGAAGGTGGGTCATAGACCATAAGCATTATGAATATATGTTCTCTGAGGTAGCCCTTACAACCTAGATCTGTGAAGGAACAGATCCAGAATGGGACAGAAAGAAGAGGGCAGGCTAGGTCACACTTGGGAAATTTCCCAGCCATCCTGTGCTACCACTTGACACAAAACCTCTTTCATTTAACCGCAAAGTATTAATGATATTGTATGCCTGAGAATCATAGAGTACCACAATTTTCAAAAAGGAACAGTTGTGAGTGACTAACGAAAGAGAGATGAATGGTGGGTGGAAGTAGGCTGCAGCACATTCCCAAGGATGATTCGTGTACAAGAAGTGGTCTCAAAGGCATCATCCAGGAAATGTATGATTGGAAAAGGAAGTGAGCCAGCCGAACACTGAAAATGAAAGACATCCCATCGATAGCATCTTGAAGATACTACAAGAACAGGAAGATGGATTTTTAGTATGGTGAATGACTCCTTTTTGGAGAACTTCGAGAGAATTACATAGGATAAGAAAGTGTGAACATGTTTCAGTCTGCACCATTATTGGGATGACAGAAATTGATGAATTCTTCATCAGAATTATGAGTCCTCCACCTTATCAAATAAGCAACAAATAATCCTCTATGTGGCTTAGGGTAGAGATAGAGGTCTTTTTTTTTTTTTAAACACTATTGTGCCATTGCTTTTATATTTTTTCCCCTACAAAATTAATGAATCCTAGAATCAGCAGAAACTCCAGAGCTCTATTGATGAGAATGTCCTTTAGAATGGACCTAAACAATGGTCATCATCCAGGCTTTACTAGATGGCTTCCATTGAGGAAGAACCCATTCCCTTTGAAGGCAACTCAGTTTGCTTTGGAAAGTGCTAGTTGCTAGGTGCTTTAAGTCTTTTCTTTAAATCTAACCTAGATCTCTTCTAGGACTTCAGCCCAGGGCTCCTAATTCTTCTGCCCCACCCCACCTCCCAGGGCTAAGCAAAACACACTTAATCCTCCTTCCACATGACAGACTGTCATCATGTCCTTATCATATGGCTTCTCTTCTCCAGGATAAACATTCCCAGATCCTTCAACAAATTCTTATATGAAGAGGACTAAAGGCTTTTCTCTACTTTGGATGCATTCCTCTGGATGCTCTGAAGTATATTAATGAAGAATAATGATGACTAATGGAGTATTTAATTAAGCACTTACAATGTCTTATACCAAGCACTAACTAGAAAAATAAAAGCACAAGCACGCAAGACCACCCTTGCCTTCAAGGAGCTTCTATTATGATGGAGGAACACAACACATTAAGGAGAGTTAGAAAAAAGGGAGTCATGTCTGGGGTTTGGAAATGGCCAGAAAGTGGCGTGGAGGCCTGGTTCCAGTCAAGATAAGGTGAAAACTCATGTGTCAGCATCCCAATCACTGAGTCCAAATTTCTTGCAAGAGGCAGCTGAGAAGGTTGGCCAAAATATACATTAATCGATGTTCTTTCTAAGCTATGTTGTTCAGAATTGAACACAATAACCAGGGCAGAGGATAAAGGAACCATGATATCTTTAATTCTAAATGTTGCTTCTCTTAAAGTAATCTTAAGAAGGTATTAGCTTTTTTCTGATGGCCATGATACACTTTTCACTCATATGAAGGTTGGAGTCCACTATAATCCCCAGATGGTTTTTTTTTCCAGATGAACTTCTAACTGAATCTTCTCCATCTTATACTTGTGAAATTAATGTCTTGATCCTAAATATAAGACAAAGCATTTGTCTTTACTACATTTTATTTTATTAATCTTGGACATTTTATCTTATTAGTTTGGCCCCATATTGTTGTCAAGTCAAAACATTTTTGGATCCTGAGCTTGTTTTCTATCGATCCTAGATTTCTGTTATTTTCAAAGATGTACCATGATTTTTTAAAAATGAAATTAGTTTTACTGATCAATTGTATTAAACTGAATCAAAACTTTTTAAAATTTGGGAAGTTGCATAATTTAATCAACACAAGAAGCCATCTGATTCAAAAGCATCTTTTCAACATAATGTTGGTCATTTTCTATAATTGCAAATGTTGGAATTTCTTAGTCTCTGAAGAACTAAAATTGTAGATGACCTCACAGCAATGAAGTATGACACGAATCAACTTTGATATTTCCAGTATTGGATTATATTAAATAAGAGAAGTAGCATGACGCAATGGAAATAATAGTGGCTATGGACTCAGAATCCCTTCTCTTATGTTTACTACCTGCATGAGCTTAGGAAAATTATTCAACCTCCTTTGGTTCCAAAGACCTAATTAATTAATTAATTAAAAGTATGATTAATTAACTTACTTGATTAAGTAAGATGACTTTGGAGAATTCTTCCAACTTGATCTATTCTTATTCTACAAAAGAGTGGCAAAAGGAATACTTACAAGCATCAAAGGAAATCATATGATTCAAATGAGTGATAACATATGGGTAGATTGAGTACTCCAGTGATATTCTGATAAATTACAAACTTACTATTGTTCAGTGTTGTAGTTGTACAGATTGTGTTGTTCAGTCATTTCAGTCATATTCAACTTTTCATGACCCATTTGGGGGTTTTTTCGGGGCGGTGGGGGGGACAAAGATACTGAAGTAGTTTTCCGTTTTCTTCTCCAGATCATTTTACAGATGAGGAAATTGAGGAAAACAGGATGACGTGACTTGCCCAGGGTGACAGCTATTAAGTGTATGAAGCCAGATTTGAACTTGGTCCTTCTAACTTTAGGACTAGCACTTTATCTACCCTATCACCTAGCTGCCTTCAGTTGTTTTTTTTTTGTTTTTTTTTTTTTAATTTTTTATTTAATAATTACATTATATTGACACTCGTTTCTGTTCCGATTTTTTCCCCCTCCCTCCCTCCACCCCCTCCCCTAGATGGCAAGCAGTCCTTTATATGTTGGATATGTTGCAGTATATCCTAGATACAATATATGTTTGCAGAACCGAACAGTTCTCTTGTTGCGTAGGGAGAATTGGATTCAGAAGGTATAAATAATCCGGGAAGAAAAACAAAAATGCAGATAGTTTACATTCGTTTCCCAGTGTTCTTTCTTTGGGTTCTAGCTGCTTTTGTCCGTCATTTATCAATTGAAACTCAGGTCTCTTTGTCAAAGAAATCCACTTCCATCAAAATATGTCCTCATACAATATCGTTGTCGAAGTGTATAATGATCTCCTGGTTCTGCTCATTTCACTTAGCATCAGTTCATGTAAGTCTCACCAGTCCTCTCTGTATTCATCCTGCTGGTCATTTCTTACAGAACAATAATATTCCATAACATTCATATACCACAATTTACCCAGCCATTCTCCAATTGATGGGCATCCATTCATTTTCCAGTTTCTAGCCACTACAAACAGGGCTGCCACAAACATTTTGGCACATACAGGTCCCTTTCCCTTCTTTAGTATTTCTTTGGGATATAAGCCCAATAGAAACACTGCTGGATCAAAGGGTATGCACAATTTGATAATTTTTTGGGCATAATTCCAGATTGCTCTCCAGAATGGTTGGATTCGTTCACAACTCCACCAACAATGCATCAGTGTCCCAGTTTTCCCGCATCCCCTCCAACATTCATCATTATTTTTTCCTGTCATCTTAGCCAATCTGACAGGTGTGTAGTGGTATCTCAGAGTTGTCTTAATTTGCATTTCTCTGATCAATAATGATTTGGAACACTCTTTCATATGAGTGGTAATAGTTTCAATCTCATCCTCTGAAAATTGTCTGTTCATATCCTTTGACCATTTATCAATTGGAGAATCTGCCTTCAGTTGTAATGATAGGTCTCTAATATGGAGCCATTTGGGCTAAGTAGTCTTAATGCCCATAAAGCATATGTGTAAGACAGTTTGTGCATTTTCATTGTTCTGATTTATGTTAATTCTGCATGGCTAGTGGGTTTGAACTGGTTCTTCCTTCTGTTGCCTTAGATAGCTAGCTAGCTTAGTTTGTAGTCCTAATAAAGAAATTCCTCTCTTATCCAAGTGTAGTAGCAATAACCAAGAACATTCACACCTGAGAAATGGCTCCCAAAACAGTAAATAGATCATCTATGTGGATTCCAAGAGAGAACATGAATGAGAATCATAGAGAATGAGAAGGAAGGGGTAGGTGGTGATTAACACTGATGAAAGGAGGTCACATATCCATGAAAATTAAAAAAAAAAAAGTTTTCAAGAATCTTTTTTACTACTGTTTTTTAAAAAATACCTGTTTTAAAATTTCATCTATAGATTTAAGGGATAGCTGGTGAATAGAATACTGGACCTGAAGGCGGAAAGACTTATTTTTTGAGTTCAAGTCCTGCCACCAACACTTACTAGCTATGTGACCATGGCCAAGCCACTACTTAACCCTATTTGCCTTAGTTTCCTCATCTGTAAAATGAGCTGGAGAAGGAAATAGCAAACCATTTTTATATTTTTACCAAGAACTAAAAAGGGGTCACTAAGAGTCAGACATGACTGAACAGCAAAATATAGATTTTTTTTTTTTACAAAATCTATAATCTATGTGAAAATATGGTTGGCTTCCTCTAGAATAAATTTAAAGATGAGGTGGTCACTTCATTAACAATATTCTCATCATTTCAACTTAAAAATTAATTTCTTCATGTTGTTGAGAATTAGATCCAGCATGATTCTTTTCTACAGTGAGATGATTCAGGTCATTTACAATGGTCTTGTGATGAAGAGAGCCATCTGCACCCAGAGAGGGGACTGTGGGGACTGAGTGTGGATCACAATATAGTGTTTTCACTTTTTTATTATTGTTTGCTTGTATTTTGGTTTTTTTTTCTTATTTTTTTCCTTTTTGATCTGATTTTTCTTGTGCAGCATGATAATTGTGGAAATATTTATAGGAGAATTGCACATGTTTAACATATTGGATTGCTTGCTGTCTAGGAGAGGGGGTGAGGGAAGGGAAGGAAAAAATTTTGGAACACAAAATTTCGCAAGGGTGAATGTTAAAAATTATCTATGCATATGTTTTGAAAATAAAAAGCTTTAATAAAAAAAATTTTTAAAGAGAGACTTAGGTCCAGAAAGGCAATTCCTTTTGTCCTTTCTCCACTTTTTGAAAGACTAAATTATCACTAAATCAAGCCAAGAAATCCCTAGTTGCTCTGCTTTGGCAGAGAGAGTGCTACAGCAGCTGTTTGGATAGTTGACATCCTCCATCATGACTATATCATGGCTCAAATCCACCTTTAAGATCTATTTCCCAAAATCCTCATCTATTTCCTCCTGCCCAGGTGGTCTGCTATAAACTATAATGACTATTTTTGTAGTCACTCTGGGGCCACTGTTGGGGAGGCTGCAATTATTGGGGAGGGAATGGAGAGGAAATGTACTTACTCCTTAGATATTGAATATTTAGGGACAAAGTATTGGTTGCCCTATCCTATTTATGGCTCTGAAAGTGCATCAACTTTAATAGCAAAAATGGAAACTGGGAAATCTAATTATTTACTTTAATTAGTAAATTTTTACTTTACTATTTATTTTTATTTATTTTCATTTACTTTAGTGGATATGAAAAATCTTTTTTTAAGTATCCTATCACTTTACTTTCTCAATACCTCTCCCTGTTTCCTTTTTTTTTTTCAAAGTTCAGAACAGTTGTTATTGTTGTCATTGTCATTTAATCACATCTGACTTTTCATGACCCATTTGTATGGGATTTTCTTGGCAAAGATACTGACATGGTTTGCTACTTTCTTCTCCTGTGCCCCCATTTTACAGCTGAGGAAACTGAGGCAGGGGTTTAAGCAACACCCATATCTGAGATTAGATTTGAACTCACATCCTGAGTCCAGGTACAGCACCCATGATCTACTCCTAACAAGTTATGATTGTGTCTGCAGTTGGGTTTTTGCAGGGAGATTTCTGATGTTTATAGTGCTCAGCATTTGAAAGTAGAGTTACAATGTCCTGGTACACACCATATATGGACAATAAAATCTCAAGAAAATACTGTGTTGTATTTCCAGCACTTCCTAATGAGAGAGAATCTTAGGTTCCCTCCTTGTCCTTCTACCCAGACTTCCTCCTAGTAAGTTCCTTCCCATAAGGTTTAAATTGTCTGGGTTTTCAGGGAGATATATACTCTTAAAAGCCCTGAATTTTGAAGCTAAAGAAGAGGAGAAAGAGGAAGTGGGGGAGAAAAAAAGAAAGATAAAAAAATAACAAGCATTGGCATTGTGTCACAGATAAGGATTGAATCTTGAAAATTGGCATCCTCGTTTTGGTATACTATCTGTGTAATGGGTTCATCATTTAACTTCTCGGCGCCCCAGAAAACTTTCTAAGATTGTTAAGTTGCCGAGCAGGTGCACATCGGCATTTTGCCTGCATACAAGTGAACATATGTACTAAAAAGGAGAACTTTTTCCTTACCAAAAGTTCCTAACAACAATGAAATCAACTACTACTACTGCTGCTGCTGTTGCTCCTACTATTAGACATGCTTATCACATCTTCAAGTTTCTAAAGCCTTTTTTCAATCAATGAACAAAGAAATGTTTATTAAATATTTACGGTATGCCAGGCTCTGTGCTGAGAATTCAAAGACAAAAATAATGAAATAATCTTTGCTTTCAAGGAGCTGATTTTTTGTGTCATTTTACATACACTACTTTGTTTGAGATACATAATAATCCAGTGAGTAAGATCCTGTAGGTGGTCTTTTTGTGTTTTTAATTATTAGAAAAGACCTACAAAGAGGAAATTTCCTCTTTGTATACAAGTTGGTATCGAATGGCAAATTAGAGTCTTAGGGGATGGAGGCACGAAGGCAAGCTCTCCTCCTAACACCTTTAAATAAAGCCATAAAATAAATCCTACAGGGGGCAGCTAGTTAGTGCAATGGATAGAGCACCAGCTCTGAAGTCAGGAGGATCTGAGTTCTAATCTGATCTCAGACACTTAATACATCCTAGCTGTGTAACCCTGAGCAAGTCACTTAACTCCAATAGCCCCAATAAAATAAAAATAAATCCTGGAGGGCAGAACTCACAATAAGGACGGGGTGAAACAATTTTCCAGCCCAAGACAACTTAAAAATTTGGCAGAAAATGTCTGTCATATCAGGAGAAGAGCAGAGTATATTATAGTGCAGCCCACATCCCAGCAAATCAGTAGGAGGCCTTGGAAGGGAATGAATCAGCATCTGCAGCAGCTGCTTCCAGAGATCTCAGCCCACAGATGGTAATGGAGTCAAACAACTGGTCAGAACAATACATGGGTCTCTTTGATGGCTCTGAGAGGGAGATCCTCTTGCTTTGCTCATAGTCAGATCCAGTTGAAGTCCTGAATGACTGTCCCAGTGTGAAGAGGAGCACCAGGACATTGAAGTTTGCAGGTTAAGGGACCCTTCTCATGGTTCTAGGCTAGAAAAAAGTGATTGTGGTCACTTACAGGCCAGGAGAATAATAAATACACTTCTCCTTAGCTCATGCCATCTTGCCATTGGACCCAGATGCCTCTGGAAGAGAAAGTGAGGCTAATGAGCACAGTCCTTCCTCACTTAAATCCAATTCACTTGCATGTCAGGGCATCACCTCCCCAATGTCATGGCCATCTTTGAGAATGAAAGATAAATAACAACTCCTTTGGAAAAACTGAAAACTTCTAGCAATATTTCCGAAAACAGCCACATAAGCTAGAAATGTGCCCTCTACTCTGAAAGCAAAGCTGAAATAGGCTGGAAAATGTAAAAACATCAGAAGAAAATTCTGACCATAGAAAGTTACTATAGTGACAAAAAAGATCAAAACACACACCCAGAAGAAAACAAAGTCAATTCTTTTTTATCCAAATTCTCCAAGAAAAATGTGAAATGGTCACAGGCTATGGAAGAGCTCCAAAATGATTTCAAAAATCAAATAAGAGAGGTAGAGAAAAAATGAGAAAAGAAATGAGAGTGAGATGAGAAAATCG